>NC_138978.1:92578196-93230928 GCF_964341445.2 Mesoplodon mirus | reverse complement strand
GGTCACTGATTACTTGGGAATGCTTGTGAAGTACACCCTTTATTGATCAACCAGGACCTTCTACATCCATACCCAGGAAACCAAAAGGAAAGAGATAAAGTGCATAAGACCAGTAACAGTACTCTTGGGAAAGCAACACTTCTGGAAGGAAAAAGGTCCCTTTGGAGGCTTGAGGGTGATGCAAAAGAAGGAGGTAAGAGATGAAAGTTAAAGGGCCTGAACAAAGTTACAAAATCAGAAGACACAATCATCCACCTCCCCAAGAGAAAAAAAAATGAAATCAATAAAAGAAAATTAACGTTAGTATATCAAAAGAAGGAAGTACTCTTGTACTAATAGGCCAGCCAAACCTATCTCCTTTGTCTGCATAAAACTTACCTCTGGTCTAAGAAAATCAAACACATCTAAATTTTTTTAAAAAGATGTCCAACGATGTTCATACAAAACTACTGTACAAGGAAAATGGAAAGTGCAAATCAAAGTATTTCAGTTTATATTCTCCTTAATGAAACTATAATAAAGCAGAAGGAAACTAAATTAAATAAACCTTAAACAAGAATTTACAAAATTTAAAAAAGTTTAAATCATAATTTATAAACTTCAAAACAGAAATGGGCAAAAAAAAATAGAGATGAAGAATTGACAACTCAGAAAGAAATGATATTTTTAAAATTATAAAAATCATGTTAGAAATAAAGACTAAATTACAAGGTGCACAAGGGAGAATGGATTAAACAACAACAATAGATCATAAAGGATATTAAAGAAATGTAAACATAAAGCCATGTCAATGAAAACAAAAGAAACTGGAAAAAAATTCAGGGAAAATGTAATTGATATATAAAATAGACTATAGGACATTTATCATAGAAATGATCTGATCCCCAGAAAATTTTTAAAAAACAATGAAATATATAAAGTTACAATCAAAGGAAGAAATTCTGGTAAAAGAAGACCTGACTCATATTAAAAGGACCCACTGTGTAACTGGGAATACTGACCCAGACAAGCTCTAATAAAACTAGTATTTTTTAGACTTTAGACTCTAAAGATGAAGAAAAATCCTCTGGGCCTAGGAAACACACACACAACACACACACACACACACACACACACACACACACACACCTATCTCTCTCTCTCTCCATCAACCTAAATTGAAACAGAAAAGCAGATAAAGAAAATGTTTACAAAATGTTAATAATCAATGAACCAAGGAGAAGGATATATGGGTGTCCATTGACTTGCTCTTTCAAATTCTCTTTAATTTAATTATTTTTTATAAAAAGAGAAAAATCATCACTAGTAACAAAAAAGAAAAAAGAATGAACAGTTTTCATACAAATAATTTCCTAATTTCCTACATATCATTATTTTAATGGCTGCATAATATTCTTTATAAGGATTATTACACTTTCTTTTAACCAATAACTCTTGTTTGGCATTTAGGTTTTTTTTAAGTTGCTGCAAGTCTTCAAATTTTGAACATGAGTTAAAATTTTTTAACAAACCAAAATGAGACCAAAAACTAAAGGCTGGCAGAAAGTAATGAGACACTTTTAAAACAATTCCAGAGGAGATGATCTTAAAACATGTCTTAATGATGGCAGCATGAACAAAATAAATATCATCTTGAAAGATGAAATTATATTTGCTGTTCAAATTTCATAGATTTTTAAAAATTTTTAAGTAAGAAAAGAACAAAGTATGAAGAAAGGAGAAAACATACTACTTTATAGTCGCACTCAAGTAAGCAAAAAGTGGTAGAGCTAGGGATATATCTCAAAAGATATCACCACTTCCTCTCAGCTTACATTTTTTAGGGAAATATATATATATAGATATAGATATAGATATAGATATAGATATAGATATATAGATATAGATATTTACTTACTTATTTATTTATTTATTTATTTATAAAATGTTATAATATGGGTAACATAGGCTTGCACCTAACATCTATAATATAGGTAATACACATGTACATAATAGCTATAAAATAGGTATAGTGTGATATATGCATAATAGCAGCCAAGAAAGTGCCGTGCAATATATTAGAAAGGAGAGAGCAATTGCTTTAAACTTTTCAGAGGATGCTCAGTGACAGAAATAGTTTCATAAAGGAGGCAAGGCTGGGGATATGCTTGAAGTAAGAGAAGGGCTTTCCCAGGGAATTGTGGGAAAAGTCATAGAAAAGAATAATAAAACAAGGCTCAGAGGCCTTTGAGAATTCTTGGGTGAATGCAGGACACAGTATATGCCAGCAAATATCCATGAGCTTATTGAAAAAATATTTATTGAGCATCCAGCATGGTGAGCCTTGACTGACATGCTCAGGACTTGGAATTTGTTGTTAGAAAATAAGGAGCATTGAAGGCTTTGAAACAGCTTGTAATGGTAATGTGACGGTCATGCAGATGGTTACGTGGCAGATGAAGACCTGGTCTCAGTTCAACATATGTCATACCCTGTCCTGACTGTGTATGCTTGATAGGCCCAATTAGAGTATCTCTCACACCTGTGGCAACATGGTGACTGCCTTAAAACTCATTCTCAATCAAAAGTATAACTTTTCTTACTTTATACAATTAACCCTAATGGATATTCCAAGGTTCTCCAGAGCAGTCATATGGCTGACACACTATAACAATGATAGAAGGATCAGCTCAAAGCTATACCATACTAAATATACAAATGAATGCTGAATAAAGGAACAAATTGTTTTCTAAATAGCTAGCTGTTGGTATAGAGTAGATTAATCATAGTGATAGATAAATGGCTCAGTTATTCTTTTTTTTTTTTTTCGGGATGTTTGGCTATAAAGTCAGCTCAGTCCAAAGGTTTCTTCAGGATCCTAAAACATTCTGGATATGGCTGACAAAGATATTCACTTTGTCATATTTCTTTGTCCCTTTCATTCTCAGGGATGAAGATAGTGTACTACATCAATAATCATGACTTTATTGGAAGTAAATGTGATTTTCTGGGTCTTCTGGAAAGTACTGTACATTTAGTTGCTGTGTTTACATGATTTCAATTTGAAACTAACCTTTGAATGAATCTCCTCTGGCTGAATTACTTTTAGTTTAGGCCTCATTTGATTTAGACAGAAAAAGAAAAATCATGTACTGAAAGATAGAGTCAAATTTCCTGTGCACAAAAGTAGAGAAGTTGCCCCATTCCTCCCAAGGATTAAGTGATAAGGTGCAACAAACACTGGATCACACCAGGGACACTTGAGTTGCAGTCTCAAGTCTGTCCCATTAATTAATTAATTCACTCATTCATTCACTAAATATTTATTGAACTTCCTATGTGCAAAGCACTGTCCTAGGTGATGAAAAGAATAAGATGATATTGACTTTGGGGAGAGAATCTAACTTATTTGGACTCAGGCTTCTCAAAAATTTTCTATGTGTGACTATCTGCAGTCATAAGCTTAAAATGATTTAAGGAACCAAGTAGGGAATATGTGGAATGAGGATGAGAGTATGATGGAATTGGTGGTGAGGATCTATGGTGTACTGGACAAACTATGCCTCACCTAAAGGCATTCAAATTCCATTTTTCAAAATAAAATATAATGGGGAAAAGCCACATTGCAGGCCGTACTTGGAGGGACTCTAGTTTCCCACCCATGAACTATATGATTTCTAGGATATTCTCTGGTCCTCACATCCCTTTCATACTTTAAAACAAATGAATGAATGAGTGAATGAATGCAGGAGTGAATCTATTTCCTTAAAGCTCAACTTCCATTCAGTTTTCTAGATGACCCTAATCAAATTCACATTTTTGGCAGGAGTATCTTCTTCTGAAATTTTGTTCTATGGGAATGGGAAATGGGAGAGAAGAAAGTGGGAATGAAAAGGCACTGAAAACACACTTGGCCCACTTAGCATATTAGCTTTAGGTGACCCTACCTATACATCCTTCTACTTCCCCACTCAGTCTAAACCCCAAAGTACCATTTGAGTCAAAATTCTTGTCTTAGATTATGATTTAGGTTTGGTGCTAAAGAAGATACATTTTACAGCCTGTAAATTACTAAGGACAGTGTCTGGTACTTGCTAAGTGTTCAGTAAATGAGACTGTGAGTAGACACACAGCAATGTATATAAGAGCCTTGCCTCAGGTCAGAACTTGGTTTGAAACCAAATTCCACTTTTTATAGATGTGTGGCCTTGAACAAGGCATTCAGTCTCCATAAGTCTCAGTCCCCTCAGAGTACCTCCACGTGGGGTTGCTGCAAGATGGAACGTATCTTAGCGTTTCTGAGATGTGTCACGTATCCAGCACAATGCCTGGTAGTCAGCAAAAACTAAAGAAGCACTGGCCATTTTGTCAGCTTTTGTGAAGGCACTGCTTATTTTTTGAAAAATTTTTATTTATCTTTTTGGAAATTAATATATAAAATGAGAGCACATTATTAAATATGCTATAAAAATTATTTTAAAAGAATGAAGCCTTATACATCACTTTAAAAATTATTACACATTGGATGGCTCTATGAAGAGTTAAATCACTGCTTTATCTTTCATAAGCCTAGTGAAAACCAAATGGCACAAGGATCAATATGAAACTTTAAAACAAATTTTTTTTTCAGACAGAAAATCTACGTCTATAGTTCAGGCACATTTTTACACATCAGTGAAAGTTCCAATCAATATTTCTGAAACTTGTTGACTGGCATAGATTTTCTTTATAGTTGGAAAATTGTCAAATGTTTAAACAAGGGGACAGAAGTTGTGCTAGTATAAAAGCAAATAATAACATTTTAAAACTCTGTCACTATCCAAAGTCCATCATCTTTGGTCTTATCTGAATCTAGGGAAATGTATTTGATTATTATAGGTCCTATTTGCATGCATTCAGTATTCACATTCTATTCATTTCCTGGAAATCAAGAAAGGGCATTTTATTCTTATGTGTGAAGGTTTATTTTAATCAACAAACAAGCATCATACTACCAATATTTTTATAAACACCTATTTAAAACATAAAATTCTTTATTGGCACGTGGTACTTTTATTATTTACTTCTGTATTTTAAAGCTTGGTTACGACAGAGAAAGATTGTGTGTCGTTGACTCCTTTAAGCTGAAGCTTTTTATGATGACACTAAGGGCTGCTCACCCTTTCCTCCACTCTATCCACACCAATAATTTCTGTGCCTCAAAGCAATTTCTTACATGAATAGCGTCTCTTCAACATGCTATTTACCTGAACCTTAAAACTAAACACTGATAGTAAAAATAATCTCTCAACTTTAAAAAAGAAAAATCTTCGAGGTGCCATAATGATAAGGGAAGACCTCATCTCACCCTGGATTTTATTTAACTTTATTCTGACATGCCGCTTTTCACAGCAGAAAGCATTTCTCCTTTGGCAATATTCTAAGCGAATGACTTTATTTCAATTATATAAACCATAAATAAACAGAAATAAAAGAGATTAATGAGCACCGGTACAACTGAGTGACGGTCGTTAACTACAGTTTTGCTTTATTGAAAAACCTCTCTCTGACTTTTGTTCCATTAAGATTATATCCTAATTATCTCAGTTTCATTCTGCCATTAATAACCTTATTTTCTTGGAAATAGTACTGATGGATGAGTTTTAAATCGTACTTTCACAAGTAAGGCAGAGTACAATCAAGAAAGGGGTTCCCATGTATAGTTTTGCGGGGATACATGTGAAATGATCACATTTCCTAAATGGTCTTACAACTCAGACTTCAGCCAAATGTAGTACTCCATTATAAGGGACAGGGAAAATAATTGAATGTGGGAGTTCAAATTCATATAATAATTAGAAGGGACATTTATTTCAAAATGTGGAAAACTTGACAGTAAAAAAATGACAGAAATTCAGCTCAACAGTGAATTATAAATGTCAAATTACTGGTATGTATGTAAAAAAGTATGTAGCTATTAGAAACCAGACTCTGCATTTATGTGCAGTGCTTCTGCCTTTATCAGCTTCTTATATTCCTCTAAGGTGTTCTGTCATTCACTGTCAAATTTCCAGTGTAAGATTATAAGACATATGTCAGATCAGTGTCCAAAGCTTTCCAGGTTCTGGACACACCAAAGCAGTCCCATATTTTACACAATATTAAGTATATTAAATGGGAAAAGGTGCTCAGTTATTAGAAGTCAGTTACAGAGTGTACTCTAGCATGTGATATCATCTACTCTGAAGAATGCAAAGTGCAGGGGAGGGGGGAGCAGCGTGATTCTATATTGTGTGTGGACTCATGATGCTGTCAGAGTATCAGCAGGATGAACAATGAAAAGAATGTTAACTAAATTTTGATGTGCAAGAACATGTGTTTAATTTGCAAGATGCTTTGTTTAATTAAAAGGTAAATACCACTTACAATTCCTCTTGCAGACAAATTTAGAGCAGCAACAACACCTACAGAGTGTTCAAATTGCCGGCAGAATTTGTTGGATGCATTTGATCAATTAAAAGGGTACATATTTGGGGAAAAATAATTATTTTTTCCATTTGTTTTCAAATAAAAATGGCTTTATTTTCTATAAACAGATTATTCCTAATGTTTAATGCCTAGCTAAGTATGGATTTAAAGATATAAAAACTATATTATTGTGGAATCTAGAAAAATGGTATAGATGATCTTATTTGCAAGGCAGAAATAGAGACATAGATGTAGAGAACAAATATATGGAAACCAAGGGGGAAAGGGGTGGGGAGGGAGGAATTGGGAGACTGAGATTGATACATATACATTACTGATACTATGTATAAAATAGACAACTGATGGGAACATACTGTATAGCACAGGGATCTCTACCTAATGCACTGTGGTAACCTAAATGGGAGGGAAGTCCAAAAGGGAGGAGATATCTGTATGTGTATGGCTGATTCATTTTATTGTGCAGTAGAGGTTAACACAACAGTGTAAAGCAACCATACTCCAATGAAAATTAATAAAAAATAAAAACTATATTATTATACACCTAGTGCAGAGAAAATAAACCTGAAGGCTAAAAGTTTCTTTTGTCACTCAACCCCTACCTCAAAAGAGATTTTTTTCCCTTCCTCCCTTTTTCCTTTCCTTTCCTTCACCTTCCCTTTCCCCCTTCCTCCCTCTGTTCCTTCCTGCCTGCCTGCCTTCCTCCCTCCCTTCCTTCCTTCCTGTCTTTCTTTCTACAGAGAGTAGGCTCCAAAAGCTGTGTGTTTCACAAAGACCTTTCACCCCTCCAGAAAGATAACCTCAGTTGCATCACTTGGGTGCTCCAACATAATTGTTCCATAAGCTCACTCGGATCTTAAAGCAGATCAAAAAGGTCTCAGGTCTCATGTTTTTCTTCATTTAAGATTTGCTACTTTTTTCAGTGATCCTAGAGGGGGAGTATGCTATTGCTTCTTCAGTGGGTCTGTGGGCAGAAAAGTCAGAGATTCAGAGCTCTTTACTTCCAACTTCTAGTCTCAGTAATACAGGTAATAGGGATAACAATTCAACCATTTATCTCCAATGCAACACTTCGTGCAGTTGCAGTTTAATCTTGATTACACTCGGAGGCAGAAAATAGATCAGTGATTCTCCTGAGGATATAATCTAATCATTTCCCTGGTTGATACCAACACATGACATCCAGGCAACATGAAAGAGAAATTCTGCAAGAGTTCCTTAACAGTTCACAATACAGTGAATTGGATTTGGGTGGCCCTAACTATGGAACAGTCATCCAAGTTTATTTCAGCCAGTCTTGTCTATCACATGACTAACACATAGACTGCCGAAATGCAAAACAGCCAAACTACTATTTTATTAACGAATATATTATACTATATTATTAACTACTTTACAACTAATATGTTATATTATTGCATTATTGGAACTGAGAACAAATACAAATTAAATTGTCAGGAAAGAGAAGAAATTTCAGTGTGTAAATGTACTTTTTCCCCCCTGCTTTATCAGACAAAACTCTTTTCTCCCTACTGCATCCCCCCACTCTCCCCAATTCTAAAAGTTTGACTTTATATATTTGTCAAAAGAAAACTTCATTTCACTACTGGGCAAAATATGGTAAAACTCTGCAAAAAAGACCCTGCCCCTCACTAGTAGTAAATGTGGACATGAGACAATCGGCCATTGGTCCTCATTGTTTAAACTCTGACAAGCAAAATTCTTTCAGGGGAAGAAGCAGGGGAGGGATTTTAGGAAGTTGCTGTATCCTAATCATTTGATCATTTTTCATTTCAACGTCCAGTGTATGTTTTGTTTGTAATGGCCTGTTCTACTTGAATAAAATTGAAATAACATTGAAAAATGTTATTTTTTTATGATCTCACAATAATGAGACCCAGGATTTTACAGGATTCAACTTTTTATACCTTGCCCTCCCCAATTACTCCACTGGGGGGTGTGGAGAAGGGGCCTACTGTATATCATATTCTAAAAGGGGAAAGTTGAGCTTATCACAAAAACCAATTATAATAGACCCTGAGGCTTCTGCCTTAAACTCTCAAGCTAGTGCTCTCCTGGCCCTTTGGTTCATCTGCTAGGATAATCTAATATACATTTGAAAATGTATCTTTTTTAAAAACATCTTGTTGAATAATTTCCTCTTTGATCTCTTTATTATTTCTTTATGCTAGTTCCTGCACAAGTCCATGTTTTCTCACCGACCTGTAATCCCAAATCACAAGAAGACTCTGGAAAAGAATTACCCTTGATCCATGAATGGATCACCTGAGAGGGCCCTGCCTACGTGGTTACAGTGTGCTTTCTCCATTTACCAATTTCCAGTCAATTAATTATTTGGCACTAAGGATACCCCCAAATTTCTTTCACAGGAAATGTGGAAGAATATTAGCATGTTTTTGCTGCCTTATACTTTATAACACATTAAAGGTATTTTTTAAGAAAAATGTCTTTATAAAACATCTTTATAACCATTGTTAAGACTGGCATTTGACTTTGTCCACAATTAAAATATAACTTTCAACAAATTAAAGCCTTTTTCTGGATTGTTTTATTCTTTCCTTTTGTTGAATTTCTAATGTCTAGGACAGCTGCCAAGTTCATGGCAATAACTAGTTGTTGAATGAGTGACTGAATCTCTGACAATCAAATAAAGAAGGAACATGATGCTATGGCAATGCACTTTTGCGTTAGAGGTTGAATACAGAAAATCTGGGTTCCATTTCTCATTCTTCCACTAAGTAGACAGTGACCTACAGAATTCTGAATTACTTCTTAGGGCGTGAATTTATCCATCAGTAAAATAAAAGGATTAGACTAGATAATTTCAAAAAGCCCTTCAAATCTAAAAATCTGTGAGAGTGTTTTGGTACAAATTCACGCAGACAAGCAAGTTTCATTACATAACATAATAGTTCCAAACTGATATTGATACTAATGGTTTTAATGAGAGGTTGGAGAGAGAAAATTCCCAGCTTGACATTAACAATCATATTCAACTAAATTAAACCTTTGGAAAAATCACAGATCCCCAACATGACAGGAGGCCATGTGGCCAAATAATCTGCACACAAATGACTGAGAAAGATGAGACACATGGGCTGCAGTCCAATCAGTGACTTAAGGCAGTTCATCTGGCTTTTTGTGATACTTTTGAGCCCTACTGAAAATGAAGTAACCCTAAGACCATTTTATGAAGCACATTCTGTACCTGAGCTAACTTTACAACACAGAGTAAATCAGTTCTACACAATATACTTCAGTGATTTTAAGTGTGTCTTAAAATGTGGATGCCAGTCTAAAATCTCTTGCCAATTAATTTTATATATTTTTTGTCATTAAAGTGGCCACTCCAGAGATTTGTTTTGATATTTTTACTGTAACCATTCACAGAACAAAGAAGAAACATATGAATGGAGATGAAAAGCACCAAAACCTTGTGAGTGTTAAACTCCTTCATGAACAAAAACTAGCAGAAATGTGGAATGACTTACCTGGCGTGGGGTAAGACGGGTCTTGTGGGGGGTGAAGAAGACTAAAATTGTACTCGGGCCTTTCAGATATCTTTTTAGCTGCTTTTCAAGTAAAGCTAATGTAGTTTATTTAGTCTTTTGTGATTTTTATGTCATTTAATTCACCACTGAAAACAGCACAATTTCTACATTTGCATCCTTTCAAGTATAAAAAGGTATTCACAATTAAGCTGAAAGAAAGCTTACTCACTGAGATATATGGACTATGAGCGGTTAATGATTTACTGTTTAGCATTTTAAGAAAAACCAAGGCCCTTTCTGTGTTTGGACAGTGTGGTTAAGTAGAATGGACAGAGGAGCTGGAATCAGAAAATCTCGTTTCCAGGCCTGGCTGTGCACCTTGCCAGGGTAGCTAAGTCGATTCATTCTCTCAGTTTTTTCAACTGGGAAATAGGAATAGGGAATTGATGACTAAAATTTTTTGCAACAAATACTCCCATTTTATCTAATATTTTCTTTCCAGAAAAGATTACCTTTTCTCTTTTTTTTATGAAAGACAAAACTCAGACTTAAACTATTAGTTTATTGCCACCTTGAATTCAATACAATAAGCATCATTTCTCAAGATATCTCTCCCACTGCCTACTTTTCAGATCCTTACTTTCTGATGACCACCTGTTGTCTCCTTAGTCAAATAAATAAACCTTTCTAAGCTTTACTTTCCTGATCTGTAAAATGAGAAACTATAATAGTACCTTATCCATAAGACTGTAGTGAGAACTAAATGAGATAATGAAGGTAAAGGCTGAAGCTTAGCACCTGGTAGTGAGCAGACACTCAATACATGTTAGTTCTTATTATTATAATTGTTATTGTTATCTTCTGGAGTTCTAATCCTCTGTGACCGGCTCAGATCTCCCGGATTGTTGGATATAAAAGAGAGGTGCCAGATCCCACTCTAAATCAGCCTTACTCCCTTTCCTGTTAGCAGATAAAATATTCTGTCATCCATCTGAAAATAGCAAATAAGAAAACACACCATTTTAAAAGATACTCTTCTAGATCTGGCCTACTATAAACTAGTCTCAGGGACAGTCAAAAATCCTTAATTCTCTCCCCCAAAGAGTGTGTGAAGAAAGTAGAAGCAAATAGTACTGATCTTTTCTTACTGGACCTATACTTATTATTTGCCTAAACTTATAAAACAAAATTTTTAAACCTTACTCCTTCTCCAAAGGCAGTAAACATCCAGAGGCAACAGACACTACTGAAAGTCACAATAGTAAGACATTATGCTCATCTCTAACTCAAGGTTGCCTGAATAGAAAGAAACATTGTGGTTTCTAATAACCTGTACCTAAGCACAGAAGAACCTGCCACTCAAAACACAAAGCCTATTTCAAGGTTAAACTAATTTCAAAGCACCACACAGAACTAAGTTATGAATTGTCTAGATAAACAAAACAATCCCTTCTCCAGTTCTCTGGTGAGGAATGGGAGCAGTACACAGGAAAACCCCCCAAAAGGGCTGAATCTCTCTTCCTTCTCAGTACGAGGATGAAAACTTTTCTGCCCATGCTAGTACTTGAGACTGAAAATAGGGCTCACGTCCAGATATGGGAGGGAGGATTAAACTAAAGGGAATCTTTCCTCATCTTCCCTCCTCTTTCCAATACACAGAATTACTACTGTTGCCTACAACCTGAAGTATCAGTAAACATTTCCTCCAACAGCTAATGAAATGCTTCCAGAAACATGCACATCAGTAGCCCTCTTCCGGACTGGTAAGTGTGGGTTTGGATGAGGGTGTGTGTGTGTGTGTGTGTGTGTGTGTGTGTGTGTGTGTCTGTGTGTCTGTGTGTCTGTGTGTCTGTGTGTGTGTGTCTGTGTTTGATCTTTATGTTTGCAAAACGTGCTTTCAAAAGCAGCCACGATTTATTTGGGGTGGGGTGAGTTGCCCCTTTGTCTCCCCCAGATCTCAGCCCGGAGGACCAGAGGAGGGTCAGAGAGGGGCATGGGAGAAGAGGCTGGACTCACACTTACCTTTAAGCAGCAGACGAGGTGAGAGTGGATTTTGGCGCTTTGTTTGTTTTGTTTTGTTTTCTGTTTCTTTTAACGCGTCCTCAGCGCCGGGGGCGCTGGAGGGTCGCTGCGGGGCTGGGCGGGGCGGGGCTGCGCGGCCGGGCGGCGGGAACCAGGAGCGGGTTGCAGCGCCTGCCGCGTCCGGCCAGCAGGGGGCCCCTTCGCTCTGCCTAAAGCCGCGCTGCCTCCTCGGCCGGCTCAGCCCGCGCTGCCCACGACCCCGGGAGCGCGGAGGATCTGGAGAGACGAGGAAGGCGAGGGCTTGACAGAGACCAAACGGGGTGAGCCACACAGTGGGTTTCCCCGAAAGCTCGCCTTCATGGAGCTGCTTGACACTTGACAAACTCTGGAGGAATCAAGCGTTTTCAGGAACAGGGTCCGCGCCTCCGCTTTACTCTGGCTCCCAAGCGCCGCGGCGCCGTCTCGCTCCGGCCTCCGGCACAGGTCGCCTTCGGCCGGGGGCAGCCTTCCCGGCGAGGGTGTGAGGGGGCGAGCCGACCTCGCTGGCCGGGACGCGGGAGGCCCGAGAGAGCGCGCGGTGGGGATGCAGCGGGGGCGGCGACTCCCTGTGCCCTCGTCCCCGCGCGGACCGCACCTTGCGCTCCTGGGGCTGCAAAACGCAGGCCGCCTTAACCCAAAGAGGCAACGTTTTGTGTATCGTTGTCCGGTGTAACCACACCTTTGCTTTGGCTTCCTTTCCTCGAGCTGAGAGCCAGGGTGGAGGTGGAGTTTTCGCTCCCTTACCCTCCCCGAGGAGGCCCGGGTCCGAGCCCGCGCTGGCGGGCCGCAGCTGCTGAAACTAGAGTGGATGTGGCTAAAGCGGTGCCCTTGTCCCACGCCGGGGCATCCGGGGAAAGTGAGCCGAGCCGGGGCCCAGGGCGGCTAGCCTTCCTCCGCGTTGGCGCACTGGGCCTGGCGACCGGCGCGCTGCCCTTCGCCACACGAGAGTTGAGCCCCGGCCCGCCCGCGAGAACTGGCCTCCGGCGGTCTTCGGGACCCTCTCTCAAAACAGCGCGAGCACTGGGACCTGCCTTTAGACAGTCTCGGTGGAGATAAGGAAGATACTCCTATCTTTTAAGGGGTCTCTCAGATCTACCTTGCTTGGATCTGCAGCAGTAGTGATAGCCTTGAATTTGTATAAAATTACTGCCCGAGACACCTTCTCCCCAAATGCCCTCAAGCCACACACCGCACTCCACCAAAACTCCCGCCGCTCCCACTCCATTTGCATTTGAAAACCTCTGGAAAGAAGCACTTTCAGGATGAACACACACACACACACACACACACACACACACACACACACACGGCCCGCCAACTGGAAACTGAGTTGAGTCATAGGACACAAATGAATAAGATTGCCTGGCCTTTAGCTTCTGAGGATAAGAATGTCCAATAACCCAGGATTCCGGCAATAACAGAACATTACAAGGTTTCTGGAACCCTGTTCGGATCCTTTAGAAACAATTAGAATAATAGTGATGATAGTAAGAGGAAGAGAATTGTGTTTTTCAGGGCACTTGCGGGCCATCTGTTGCGTCGTGTGTGGGGAGAACTAAAAATCATTGCCCTTGATTCAGATCCGCAGGTCAAATGACACCATCTCTCTTTTCTGGACGCTAATTAAAAGCAACTCTGTCCATAGACGTTTGATAGACATTTGAATCAAAATAGTTGAAATTGTCTTGCTCAATAGCAGTGTGCTTATATATATAAAATCATGTGTAATCATATCAAATATATGATATGTATTTTAAAAGAAAAATGTCCACTCAAAGACAGCTAGAAATGTCAGCTGCAGGCAACCAGTCACTCTTCTGGCTACAACAAGTTATGCAATTAATAGTCCAACAGCCTAGTCCAAATCCTCTCTTTGCTTGGATCAAGAGTATTAATGAAATGTAGAGGCAAAGGTCTTAATTTATAGATGTACTGTCCTTTTGAAATTTACCAAGCTTTAAAAATGTAATAAAACAAGGGTAGGTTTTCAGGTTTTGTTGTTTGGTTTTGTTTTTAGATTTGTTCAAAATATGACATAGTCATCCCCAGTTCCTATCCCATGTTTTTATTCCAGAGGGTCTGGAAAAAGTAGCAGTGAGTAGGGTAAAAAAATCCTCCAAGAAAGCCCTGAGTCTTGCCACTATCCTTATTTAAGTCTTTGGTGTGCATTTCAGAATAGCTGTAAGACAGAAGAATGCATTTCATGTTTCTAACTACTTCAACACAATGTGGAAATAATACTTCTAACATTTGACTGGGTAAACTTCTTATTGATTGCTAATTTGGCATTAAAATTAATGATATTTTGCATAATGATATCCCATTGTTCAATAAAATATGTATTTAAATAATAGGGAAATACCACTGCAGGGTTCTTTATGACTCAGTGTAAGTAGCTATATCATGATTTCGAAAATATAAAAGAATCTTCCCATAAGCCTTCTGAAATCATTCCCATAAACCTGCCCCACTTTCTAATACTGTTGAGAAGTTGACTTAATCTCTATTCTGTCAACACTAAATTTATTTCATCTTGGCGAGGTGCCTTGTTTGGAAAAGTCGATTGTAGGAGAGGAGGATAAGATGGCGGAAGCATGAACGTTGAAATAACATTTCATTTTATATTCAAGAAAAACATTGTAATTGTCATCATATCAGTCGTAGGAAGACTCTGAAAGGGTTTGATTCGAATGCACTTCATTGAGTCTACCAAGAGCACACTGACATCAGGCAGTAAATTACCCAGAATAATTTCTTTATTGTTGAGAAATCATAATTCCAATTCTGTTGCATTTGTTTTTACGTTTTGCTGGAGCTTGTGGGAAAAGGATATGAAAAGGTGAAGAAACAATATTGAGTGCAAAAAGGTACTTCCTGTGTGACAACAAAGTAGGTAATCTGCTCCACACTGCAATTCTCAGAAGGAAAATTGAAATCTTCTATCTACAAATCTCATTTCATTTTTTTTCTCAATTTACTAGCTATTTCTAAACAGTTTAAACTATTATGTAAACAAACTTAAAGTTAATAAATGGACTTTACTTAAGTATTGGGAGGGAATGAGTAACATGACTACCATAAATTTACGAGGACTTGGCCAAATTCTGCCTGCACTTTCAGCCTAACCTGCAGGGGGCAATAGCTTGACACGAATGACAGCAAAGGTTGCTGAGCTATTAGACTTGGATTTCTGACTATGACCCTGGAATGTTGTGTAGGTTGGAAAGAGTGCCTAATTAATGTATATTGAAACAAAAGATCAGGTAAATTGTTTGGTTTGTCTTCAAGCTATATTTTGAGACTAATCTAATTCATAACTGTGAGGTTTTTTTTTCCTTAAAGAGATGATCAAAGTTTCAGAAGATATATTCAGCTATCTCAAGAATTATCCTAAACACTAATTGTTTACTATGAATATATGTAATTTATATTCTCAAAGGCAGCCAACTCAAAATAAACACAGCTTTCAGCGTTCAAATGGATGACAAAATTAGAGGAAACGCGGCCTATTTGGACATAGATAATAAAAGAACATCACATATCTAGACAATAAACTCTATATTCCTTTTTGAATTTTAAAAATACAAATGGGTATGGGATGGTCACTCTATTGTTTGAACTATTTTCTTTCCACATATAAACCACTAATTTTAAAAACTAGTTTATATTTATATTTAAATATCATGATCAGCAATTAGTAAGTGATCTCTTTTATTGCCATAGTTTTTTATTACAGGTAGAATTGAATTTATTGGCTATTGGTAATCTACAGTCTCCCTCCTCCTTCTCCCCCCTGACCCCGTATCTCCACTCCCTCCCCTTCTCTATACCTCCCCCATCAGCTGATCAGGAAAGACTGGAAACAGTCCAAAAGGAATTTTGGCCAGAGGGAATAACTGTAGAATTAAAAAAGAAAACTCTCCCCATCTCCTCACTGCAATCACACTTAACGTTCATTATGTCAATTTTCAGTGATGCAAAATGTCTTGCCCAAGAGGCATCCTGATTTCAGGAAATCAAAAGGGTATCTGGCATTAAACAACATCCAGTCAATCCTGGTGGGATTAACTGGGCTGAGTTTCTATATACTGCACATGCTATAGATCTACTCTGATCACAGTAAGGAAAAAAATGATAATAGTTTTGTTTTTTTTTTTTTTGTTTTTTTTTTTAGAATTGCTGCACAGGAGTGTTGTTTCTTTTATGTGGCAGAATTTAATCTTGAAAAAATCTTTTAAAACATCTTTTTTTCCTCCACTGTGGTAAAGATATGGTATCTATTTTTGCATTTCTTTAAGGAAGATGGGGTTGCTTATACTGGGAAAGAAAATTTTATTCTCCAACACCCCCCCCCATTCTACTAAACCGTTTTAGTCGACATATGTTTGTTATCAGAGAGAGGTGCTGTGAACACACAGCCATTTTCTTAGCAGCTTTTTGACTGTATGTTACCATGGTCCCACAAGGCATTGGTCCTTTCCCATTGGGAAGTCATGAATAAGAGACTATGAAGCTTGCACGTCAGATCTTCCTCAATTAATCCACCATTAGCATGTTTGGGATCCACTACTGGATGGTTAACAGCAGCTTTTGTAACTGTACGCCGACCATACCCAATTATGCTCTGCTAAAAATGAACTCTTTGCAGACCAGCCCTCTCGGGTTGTCAGTGTTTTCCGTTTTCCTATTTTAACGTTTGTGTATAGTGGCAGGCGACAGATGGTGTAGATCAGATCGATTTGATTGCATTAGATGATTTTTTTTCCCTTCCCCACTCCTTTCTGGAAGCTCGCATCAGCTGAAGGCTACCGCCTGGGACTCCTCGGAAGCGTGAGCAAGCCGCCACCATGCGAAGGCACTGGGGCACAGCCAGCGCAAGGCACCGAGGTCCCTTCCTAGGGCTTGTTAACACTGTAACCCGGCACTCCGAGGGAAGCAGCTCCCACTGCCCAGAGCCTACCTCACTGCTCATCAGATGACTCTGGCTTCTACACACAGTTGGAGTTCCGCTTGAAACCTGGATTTAGAGGGTAAGCTCTTCAATCGAGATGGATTTGTGACAGTTACTTTGCTATACCGCAAGACAAATCTCAGCAAACGTAAAGGATGTAGGATGTGTGGAACAGGGAGACTATGTTTACATCGATAAATGTGTTTCTTTTTGTCTGAGAACGACAGTATTATTCAGTAAGATGTGTATAGTGTTTTTCCATTGATTGTAAGAGTCGACTATCACACTCCTCCCGATTTTTTCCCTCTCCTCGGTGTTTCCCCCTTTCTACTTCAGAGGGAAAGAGAGAGGGAGAGGGAGGGAGGCAAGGGGGAGGAGGGGAGAGAGAGAAGCATTTCTGCTTTAGCTTAATTGGCTTATTTCCTCAAACCGATTGCTTTGTCGCGTTTCTTTATGTATATTTGGTCTCAAATTACCAAGCGTTTGACTGGGATGGGTGTTGGAGTGCGGGGGACAGGGTGGGAAAGTAGTGGGGACTGGCAGTCAGTCGCGGTGGCCTTGAGAGATCAAAAGGTGCTGAAAGCCCTTGCCCGCAAAACACACCTCTAGTTATTGGGGAGCTAGAGAAATGTAGATTCTAATAAACATGGCTTGCAGGAGTCGATGAACAAAGGTACTTAATGCAGACCTAAGCCTCCGTTGATACTGCTCTGCTAGCAGTATCTAAATATTCAAAAGCAAAGTGTAAGTTGATCAACAAACGCCCTGATGGTATTGGGCTTTTTTTCCCTTTTCCGTTTTTGTGTGGAGGGTGGAGAAGGGGGGAGGGTGGATGGGTGGGGGAAATCCGACAGCTTAAGGAGGCTTGAATTGAATATGCACCCAGCGGCAGTGGTCTCGTAGGAAATGGTGTTCTCGTAAGTCAGGCTGCCCCGCGGAAGCACGAGAAAGCTTTGGTTAGAGCTCAGAGTCAGTTCTGCTGCGAGTGCTGCCGGCAATCGGCCCGGGCTGAGCTGTCCACTCGTCCAGGTGCTGAAGCTGGGAGAACATTTAGGTAGGTAGGGAAAAGGCTGGCACTGACTACTTGGATAAAAAGAAAGCATATTGACTGCGTTGTTCTAGTTTCTTAAAGCGTGTGAGTCTGTGGGTCAGTGTGTGTGTGTGCTTTATTCCAATTGTGAGGAAGCAAAACTAAAGGAGATTACTCAGAAAGCATTGAAAAGCTGTGTGGGCATTTATGCTGTGATTCTGATATGCCATGTATTGTGTATGTATGTATGTATATACATATATGTATGTGTGTGTGTTTGTGTGTGTGGTGTATATATGCCTTGATAATCCTTTTTAATTCAAAAGGAATGTTCTATTTACTAAATCAAAATCTGTCTGTATAATGTGTTTCTTATTTTCCTTTTAATGTTAGTTGATTTTAAATGGAAGAGTTCAGGAACAAATGTACACTTTGCTCACAGACTATTGCATTACTTTCCCTAAGGGCTTTTGTTTCTAGGAGTTCAAGCTGAAGAGAACCTGTCAGCTTTCTGTGTGTGTGTGTGTGTGCATGTGTGTGTTTGGTTGTAGCATCCCCAGAGAAAAGCTTCACTTTATAGCTATGTTAGGTAATGGCAGAAAATAGCACTTATTAATTTGTTTAATTGGCATCTGTCTTTTTGTGAAAGGTGTACTTAAAAGTCATCTGAAAATACTGTAAAATAGGCTACTAATTGGGCAATGCTGCTTTTCTTTTGAGTTATTCTAGGCAGCAGGCATTATATACTAAACAGCTGTTCATAAAACCTAGAATTCATGTTGATTTTCCTATTTGTAAGTAACATGTCAGGAAAATGATGAGTTGGTGTGTTGGAGAAGTTATATATTTAAAAAATAACAGTAATAAGAGAAAGCACGACCTAAATGCCTTAAATTGCAACCAGGTCAGTTAGAGATGAGTTGTGGTAGTGGGAGAGATTCTGTTATATAATTATCCCTTGATGAAGAGCTATTTGCACTTACATAATTTGAGGAATCATAATGTCTATTGCCATGTTTCCATATACCCCTCCCTATTCCACTCACATGGATGTACTTCCATGTATTTGAGAGTAAAGGGAAAAGCAAATTGAGAACTTTCTAATGGAACCACAACATGTCTTGGGTAATGACGTTGCACTTGTTCATTTTATTTAGTGAACAATAAACCCCTATTATCAGAATATTCACTGCAGGATCTTAAGACAAAGCTTTTCCAGTAAGAGCCATATTGATCATCAAAGAATCACAGAGATTCTCTCTCTGGAAACCAAAATTACAGTCAATTTGCAAATGAGTTTTTACTGTTTTTTTTTCTTAAAAAATTTTTTTATGAAGACAGAGCTTCAAAGGTTTTTCTGTAGAGGTGTTCACAACAACTGCACAGCAATGTATTTATACTGTATATTAAAAATGTGGGCTATGGAATTACACATCGTGGTACTACAAAACAGTGCCTAAATCATGGAAACTCTACTAGCTTGTCAATTTAGTGAGTGCTGATACTATGGAAAATGAGTTTAATTATTTTGTGCTTTGAAGCTTTTTTTTCCCTTTAAAAATCATTATGTTGTATAGCTCTAAGGCCTTCAAAGGAGAGATGCCTATTTTTGTAGATCTATAAGTATTTGATTTCAAGTAGTAAATTGAATGAGTGTTTATTTTCTGTGATCTTGGGCTTGAGAAAATGCATTTCCAAAACACACTGCTGAAAATTTCACCCATGCATGACCCTATCTTTATTTGAGCCTCACTTCTTCTTAAAGCCGTCTAGGCAAATACATTTGTAATATTTGTGTGCTTAACTATGCATGTCTCTTACAGGGCTCTCTCGCTGCCATGACACTCAATCAAAGCACCTAGAGTGGGCTGGCTGAGACCAGAGGGGGTACCAAGCAGAGCAAGGACAGAGGAAGGCACTGGGAGAGCACCAGGTAAACTAAAGGTTACTTGTCACGCCCACCCTGTGCCCAAAGAGCCTTCCCACATCCTCCTTCTTCACTGGGAAGAGTGCACTCTTCTTCTGTGTTAAGTGGTTGGTTTTGTGATTTGTCTTTCAGAATTGGAGATAGAGCAGCCATTTGGATTTGGGCAGGAAGCAGCCGAGCACAGCTTTGGATCCTTCTTTAGGGAAATCGAGTTATGGATTTATGGTCCCGGTCAAGCTCAGCCCAGCCCCAGCCAGGGGCGGGCTCAGCAGCAAGAGTTCTGGTGGCGGCGGCAGTAGCAGCGGCAGCGGTAGCAGCGGCAGCAGCAGCTTGGTCCTCTGACTCTCTTCGGTGACGGGTATTCTTGGGTGGATAATACGGATTACGTTGTTATTGCTTAAGAATACGCGTAGTCGAGGAGAGTACCAGCGGCAGGCGGGCAGCGGCCGCCCCTCCCAGCCCACCAGCTGGCCTCTAAACGCCTGTGGTTGCCAAGGTAGCACTTTTTTGATCTTTTCCTTTCCTCGGTGTTTTCGCGCTGGGTCGCGTGTTAGGTGATCGCAAGACACATCCCACCAGAAGGGCTGTGTGCGCCGCGCCTCTGGTGACCGGAGCTGTAGAATGGGTGCGTGCAGAAGGGCGGGGGTCGAGGCGGAGGGGAGGGGCGGGGAAGGGATGAGGGTCTGTTCCGCGAAGCCTGCGGGGAGTTTCGGCGTCCCTGGCCTTCCAGGCTCCTCTCCCGTTTGGGGTCTGGCTGCGGGGAGAGACGCGGCCCGGGCGAATCTCTAAAGTTGGGAGTGATGGAAAGGCCTTGAGCAGTTTGGCAACGTCGCGAGTGAGGAGCTGGAGCTCAGCAGAGGGTCGCTGCGGGCTGCCTGCGCAGAAAGGGCGTGTCCGTGGGCGAAGGTGCCCCCGCAAGCCGCGGAGGCTGGTGACTTCGCGAATCCCGGGCCCCACCCCCAGCCGTGCCACTCCGCAGCCAGACCTGGCGGCCCGGGTGGGGAGCGGGCGGGAGACCCGGGCCCGGGTCCCCCGGAACTTCCAGACTGGAAGTGTGTTGGGTCTCTCAGGGGCCCATATTTTCTTTTCGGATTCTCCTCGAAGGGGTGGAGAATCAGCATGGGAACTGGATTGGTTGCCGTTTGGCACAGAACTGGAACCTTCCCGAAAGCGGTGGGGCAGGCAGGGACTGCTCAGTCGTCCAGTTTCTTTGGGACACCTCTTCATCGTGTCTTCCCTGCCTCTGCCGTTAGGATGAGTCTCAAACATCAACAAACCCAAGGCACGTTCCCCTTCTCAGGTCTGCTGCGATGGGACTAGAGGAAGAGAGAGCCTTTCCCTACTTCTACTTACAGTTTCTGTTTGTTTGTTTGTTTGTTTCAAATGTTAATGGACGATCAAACCCTACGGATTTGTCCAGCAGAGGAGGGGTCCTAGCGAAGAGCTAGCAACCACCCACCGACACCCCCCACACACACCCCGCACACTTGGACACATCTGAGGACAACCGGCTGTGGTGGGAGTTGAGATGCCCAAAATGGTGCTGGAAAAGATGATACACCGGAGAAGACGCGGGCTAAGGAGGCTCCAGCTCTCAGCTCTTGTGGGCTTAAGACCACGCGGCTCTGCAACTCTCCTTTCCCTCTAGGGAGGCGCCAGGGCCTGCCCAGTGGCGGCGCTTCATAGGTGGAAGGAGAAAATGCTGGGGACTAGAACGTGCCAGGCCCCCAGAAGGTTCCACGAGGCTCAGCAAGAACCTCCTAGGACCCTAAGACCAAGTTTCTTACCTGCGTGGTGGCCACTGATTGTGCACGGGCTGCGAAGACTGAATTCCTGAGAAGTCGAAGCTGCAGGAGGGGAAAAAAAGAGAGAGAGAGAAGCCTGCGACGCTCTCCTTCGCGGCGCTCCCACACCAGCTCTAAACCGAGCTACTCCCCAGACACCTTTTCCCTTGGGAGGACTGGCCTTTCCCGGGCGCGACGTGCATGTACCCCCATGGGTTCTTGCCCACCAGAGCAGCCCTGAGCCATGGAGACATTGAGAGCAAAGTGCCCCAGAGGAGGCAGGCACACTCTCACAATTTCCCATCTAGAGTCTCGCCTTTCTTCCAGTGTCTTGGATTCATAGTGAAGGGTAGATTATGCCACGCCTCTCCCTGTCCCTATTCCTACCACACCGCATCTGATCCCACATTCAGGGTATCAGCACTCATAGCTTTTGCACTCAGGGAAGGTTGTTTGCAAGGAAAATGAGTGGTGGCCCTTCTCAGAAGCTCCCAGGGCTGGCGATCCCGTTTTAAGAAGGAGTCTAAGTAGAAGAGAAAACACAGATACTATCTTTGCACTCGAAATTCTATCACTAGCAAGAGAATTTTTAAACTGCTGTTCTTTCCTTCATCGTTACATGAATTACCCTCTTTCTCTCGGGATTCACCAGTTGGTGATTAAGGGCTTTTAAATATTGTGTTGTTGTGTATTTAACAGAATTCAATATGTCTACTGGTGCCCTTGTTTCATTAGGAAATTGGGAAAGTAGAGAGTAGCTGCATAATCCAGTAATTCGGTGATCTTTGGGAAGTTGGCCTCATGCTGGTTGGTTAAATAAGTGTATGAGATTGAAAGGCAGAAAGGGAGTTGGGAACCTAGTGACAGAGTTTGCAAGAAATGAAAGATGTACTACTCTGGCACTTGTTGAGAGAATAAGGAAGAACTTTTGAAAAATAAGCTTGATTCATTTAATTCTTTGCCACTGGTACTTTAGCTTATGATTGCAATTGCTTCATAAATGAATAATAATTTTTTAGAGTGGAATACTTTTAAATGGTAGTGAGAAAATCTAGAGGAAACCTGTACTCATCTCATGGTCACAAAAAGTATTTGATATTCTTGGTTCAAGTGGTTTAACTACATATCTCATTGCTTTTTTTCCCGTGCAGAATTATTTCTTATAAAAGTTTCCATTAGGTGTCAGTCTGACTGAGCTGGTTCCTATTTAAATTTAGAAAACAAAACAAAAGAAAACCAAAAATATGGGTTTTACCATACTTGGCCTTTTTAGATAAGAAGGAGGAAAATCCCCAAAACTTTATTAAATTGAAATTGCTCTAGTTAATTGTTATTGTTATAAGGCAGCTTTTTTTCTCCCTCAGAAAATAGAATTTTAAATTACATCACCACTAGCCTGTTATCACTTTTGCCCTTTTGGTATCCATACACAGGATTAAAGAAGTACAAAGTGATTGTGTTTGTTTTTCATGCTAGATACAAGTGATTTTAAGTAATCATAATAGGTGGTGTATGATCACAATGGTGATACAATTTCTACCTGAGAAAAGCATATGGATACAGCTTAGACTGTTTACTTGACAGTAATACTTAAGGCACAGTGGACAGGGAAGGAGAAAACTTCCCTGTCCACTGAAAGGTGGAAGGTGAAAATTGCTTTTGTCTGCTATTTTTACCTTAATGAAGTCTGCCTAAGTACTCAAATCTTTATGAACACAATTTATGGCTTTTGATAGAAGATTTTAGTTTTCTCATTGAAATTTATGTCTAGAACACTCAAATTTATAACATGATATTCATTAATAGGTGTAAGAAACACCATCTTGGTTGATGGTTTACTGCTGAGTCTCAGGTAAGGAGATTGACAGAAACTGCATTTTACAAAGAATTTTCTGATTTTATTTTTTGTTTGTGAATCATGTTCTGATATTTTTGCTTGAATAGAAGTGCAGGGAATGGTGGTTTTCAGGGTTAAAGATCCATTGAGGGTTATGACAACCTCTGTGTGAATACCAAAAAAAATTATTGTGCAGATGATTCTGACCAAGTACATTTTTAAATAAATAATCATGTCCTGGAGTCAGGATCTCTCTCCAAGTCCACTGTTAGCTCTAGAATGATATGCTTCTTGGTGTTACAGCAGTGCCAGTCTAGAACTAGAACAGTACTATCAATGAATGTCCAGGCAAAGGAGAATGATGAAGTAGCATTTTGATGGGAAGAAAATTCCACATAAGTCATATTACCATTTTTTAAATTATATTCCTTATCAGTACTAGTAAATTTTCAAGTATAAAAATAGACTTTTTTTTGTCTAGGTGGAGATGATGGGTATATTGGGGAATATTTTGTGCTTTTATGTAGGACAGAGAAGGACTAAGGACACAGAAGCCAGTATAAGATGATCACGATTATTCACCAACTTTTCAATACTGTACAGTTTCCTCTGTCACTGAATCACAGAAATGACAGGATGATGTTCTTACTCTTATAAAGTAGTGTAATCTGCATGTTAGACTTACTATTTGAAAGTAAATTTATTTGATGATAAATGTTCTCAATACAAAGAAAACATATTAATGACAATACTTAAAGAGTTTTAGTATCGTATTTAGCTATTACATATAGTTATTGGTAGTTATACGCCTATAAACATAAGTGCTAAATATGTTTTAAACAATGAGTTTGGTAGTGCAGTTTGTTTTTCAAATGTTTTGAGATTTTCTCCTCTGGCACCTATACTTTAAATCATGACTTAGAACTCAAATTTAAATTTACAAAACCTTTCATGTGAGTGTATATTATTATAAGCTTTTTCATTGAGAAGACATTGCAATTCATGCAAAAACTGTAAGCTAAAGAGATATTATGAAATTTTAAGTTTCTTGAAATATGTTTAGCACCTGGTTGAGTATGCTGAGTGCAGCTTGACGGTGGAACCAATGTGTCCTAATATTTATATTGTTGTCCCAGATTACAAATATGTGACTACCTAAATCTTTTACATTCTGAGTTCTGAGTTCTCTATCCTGGTTAATAATGAGAGCTAAGTAAGACAGTCTGTTCTCCACAACCAATGAAAAGTATTATACTGTCTATACAAGTGTAAAGACAACACTTTTCATTTGCTGTGTTTGTGGAAATACCCTTTGAGATTCAGTAACAATCCATGGTATCTGAAAATTTATACACATGACACCTATAGCTGAAACTAAAAGTTAAAAAAAAAGCCAAGAATAAACTATGAACTTTAAAATATTCAAAGGATTTTAAATAAGGCTTCCTGTGTTTATTTTATTAGCTTCAAAACAATACTGAACCTCAAATTTCAAACTAAAAACACACTTATATTGCTGTAGCCTATTTACTAACACAATTCATGGTTAAAATACAGTTTATATCATAGTACACTTTTTTCAAGTTGACAAGTTACATTACAGTAGTGGCATAATTGCATAATTTGATAGTAGTATCTGTTTTTTAAACTTAAATAAAATGTGTGCTCTTAAGAGACACTTTCTAAAAAATTCTTTTCATAACAATGATATAATTTAACTAGAAAATTGTTATTTCTTGTAATTAAAAAAAAAATTGTATCCAATACACAAGTGGAAATTAATTGTTTGAGGTCATTTTTATCTCCGTGAACAAATGTGACCAATTTCAAGAACTGCTTCAAACAATCCCAAGATAAACTAAAGTTACTTATTTAAGATTGTTTTTGTATATCTGGTAAATATTCCATTCAATTTGGGACTTCAAGAAGAATGAATGAATGAATGAATGCCATGCCTAATAGTCTATCAAAAGCATAATTGCAGAAACATCTTTTCCTTTACAATAGAAACATATTAGGATAAGGCTTAACAAATATTCTAAATTATTTTATGCATAACTTCTGGGGAATTAAATTTAAGAATGGTTACTCTATGGGTCCAGTTTCATGCACAGTTTGTTTTCATAACTATTATTTTAAACAGGCTTTCACGGTGTTTACAAAGACAAAGCAAATTAGAGAATTGAGGCAGTTATATGGAAAAAACTTGAATCTTGTTTTTTCCTCAATTATATGATACTTAATGGAAGAGAGTGCATCTTATGGTAGAAAGAACTTCGGAATAAAGGTTGGGAAATCTGATTTTGAGTACAGGTTCTGCTGTGAACTGTGACTAGCCACAGGGCTTGCCCAGCGCTCAGGTTCTCATCCACAACAGGAGGGCTGGATTTAGATCCTCTCAAGGCCCTTCTACCTCTCATGAATTCCATTTCCAAAATAGCCTTTTTGTTTTGGCCTGAATTCTACTCTTTATTTTATATGTAGATAGATGGTGAGCAAATTGATACCACAACTAAGAAAGCAGCTTTAAAAAAGACATAAATCTTTCAAAGGTATTCACCAACATATTTTGTCTTGATATTGAACAAGAAATTGTTTTTACTTAAACAATCTTTACTTAAAATTTTAAAACATAAGCACATGGAGACATTTTTGTCACCTCTTCACCCTTTGATTTTTATTTGAAGTTTCAGTGGGAAAGAAAAGCCCCGAAAGAATGACTTACCAATTCATGCTAGTGTGTTTTTTGGGGAATGCATGTATGTGTATGTCTCTATATGTATAATATTTGTGAGGCTCTCAAACCATGGATACATCTCAAGAATATTTCAAGTTAATAAGACCAAATCACAAACAACTCTTTTCAAAGTCTGTGTATACAATAATAGTGGGTAAAGAGTAAACATTGGGCCTTTTAAAATGTTTATTCTGTGTGTAAATGTTTCTGCTATTAAATTTAATTACAATTTTTAGAGGAATGGGGAAATTACTATTTTTCATTCTGTTAAAAAGAAAAGGACTAATATTTGTCTAGGATATTTAATCCTAAAATAGCATAGCAATGGTACAGCCTTTTAAAATATCTAGTCCAGTGTCTGGCACATGATAGTTGCTTTAAAATATTTATTAATTTAGTGAAAGCAACTATATCCTTTCAAGACCTGTTAACACAGAATTTTACATTTTTTTCCAGAGTTAATGTCATTTTTAAAAAATGGCCGTTGAACTAAATGTATTTAAGTTTAATTTAATGTTAATGTAAACTCTAATTCTCAATTTGTTTAATAGTGCTTTTATTTTTTTTAATTTTTAATTGACGTATAGTTGATTTATAACATTGTGTTAATAGTGCTTTTATTCTTTGCTAAAATAGAAAATTCATTTTCTCTGATTCTCAGATATAACTCCTAAATAATTGAAAAATCTGTGGGAACATTTCTTTTAAGCTGGTATGCTTTTTAGAATTACAAGTAACTGTTTAATCAAGACTCATTTCATTCTATGTGAATTCCGATGTAGAAAATGTTACCTTATATATTTTATTTAATATTAAATCTATAAATACTTAGAAGAATTCATAAAATGTTAAACAAATAATAAATAGAAATTCATTTTATCCAATATAATAATTACTGTGATAGATATATTTTCTAAGGTCAGGATCTGTGCAATATTTTTTTTTCATTATTTACTAGGAAAGAAAATTTAAATTACAAGCAAACTTAATTTATAGTTTTATTTGAAAGGTGTGACTCTCCTGGATGTTCCAAGTATAATAAATATAAGTTAACATTTTTAACCACAAAAGAATACACCCATTTTCTTAAAATTAAAATAATGTGGCTTGTCAGCTATTGTTTTATCCAGATAATTTACATAATGTTTCATCCACAGTTTAATGATGGATATGACACATCATGTCCATTTAGAACTTTGAGAATACGTTTAATAAAAGTTCTGTAAAGCTTTCAAAAGCAATTGATTTCAAATAGATTTCTGGTGATAGGAGCATGAGGTTCAGAAGCCATTTATTTACACTTTAATTAAAATATCTCATATTCTTTTCTGTTGCTGGATATAGTTGTCCAAAACAGCTCTGACATTGTTTAATACTATATACTAGGACAAAGTCGAAATTCTTTACTCCAAACAGGTTTTTGTTAGTTGTGGCTGCTATATTAAGAATCAGTGTTGACGTTAAATTTTTTAGACAGTTTCACATTTAGATCTGGCGATTTGTGCAGATAACAATTGGATTTGACAAGAGAGAAGGGACAGTGATAGCAAGTAACCATATTAAGGATGTGAACTGCAGAGAGGATCGTGCAGTTTGGGGTGATGTGCTAAAGAAACAATAATGAAATTATTTGTGGCAGTTTTGTTGGCAGATCTAATAGCTAGTACCAATGCACATTGAACAAATACCAATTTTTAGGAAACTTTACAAGAGATCTTTTTTATATAGTGTCCTTTTCCCAAAATATGGGAAGTTGACAGTACTGATTTTGTATAGTGTAACTATATAGTAGGGTGTCTTTCATAATACGCAAAAGTTCTTGCTTTTATTTAGATAGAAAGTCATGCTCTAGTATAGAACTATATAGAAATGGTATAGAATCAATTAAAATAGAAATAGTGTCTGAGTAAAATGGGCCTAACTTACAGGTAGAAAATTGAGAAAGGCATGAAATCTGGATGTTTCACAGGTCAAAGGAAAGATCATCAGTCTGAAAAGACAGACTTGTGGAAAATTAAGCCTAAGGGGAACATGGCTTTAAAAAGCCTTTTTAATCCATTTTTCTATTGGAAAAGACATATTTTATATTTGAATGCCTGCTTTAGAAATAAAGTTACCTAGGGGGATTTGTTTAAGACAGTATTAGCAATATTTCTCAGTATAAAATAGACACTTGTGTCTAAGAGTCTAGCTTTTCCTTTTCACTGCAATTTAAATTTTAGGGCGGAGGACTGTTTGTTAATTAACGATGGTAAAGTTATAGAAGATTGACACACTTGTTCTTCTCTGGCTTGGCTCTTGTGTCCAAAGACATAGCATTCTCACTTGATCATTAGTTTTCTTTTGATGTAACTATTTTCCAGTCCATTATCCACACAGAATACAAAATTTCATGAGTCTTAGATAAGCCTATAGTACATTCTTATGATTTTTAGTTGTCATGATAATTTTCTATTTCAGATCCAGTTATTTGATGTATGGTCATACTTCTACTTTTTATACGTGAAATCCTCACAACACAGGGAATCTAAGTAACTTCCCCATAGACAAGCAGTAAATACTTGGAATCCATTTTCTAAGTCTTCTGGATGTTTTCTTTCTAACACATCACACTAAAACTTCAACATTGAGGTTTTTCTTATAATTTTGCTTTTCCTGGTATCTGACAATAATTCTATTATCCTTACTAGTCAGTGATTCGTCTGATTTAACCTTTTTCAAGCTCAAATATTGTATATACAGATGTGAATGTGCGAATAGATTCTAAAGGTCTGCAGTGTGCTTATGGATAGGTTTTTTTCAAAATCTAGGAAGACTTTATAGGCCAAATTAATGTTAATGCTGAAACAAACATAAATCATAATTAAAGGAACAGCTTGATCTTTTACACAAGTTGCAATATTTCAGTAAAACAGGGAAATTTTTAAGCTCAATTAAATCAGTTCAATTTAATAAGCTCCCAGATGAAAATATTGGCTGAAAGATTGGAGTGACAAATATTTGTCATGTAGTACATTCAATGGAAAATTTAAAATAAGATTAGTAAGTAACACTGACTGAATGATTTTCACACAGCAGAACAGAAATCAAATCACATCTTTAATATACAAATTAAAATTGTATTTACTCTGTTATTTCAGCTTTTAAGTATTCAAAGCTATCTTGAATAAAGAAAGACAGAATGACTCTTGGATTAGAATAGAGTCAAAATAAAATTCTCAGTTTTACTAAACCCTTGTCCATTGCTATTATGCTGTGTTTGAAAATTATGTGGTGGGTTACCTGTAATACTAACAATTTAGGAGCCTTAGAGGGTGATTTCTCACTGTGTAGTCACCCAGCTTATCAATCAAGGAAATATACTTCTTATACTCGAAAGATGACTGTTCCCAAATCAGACCTCACTCACAGCAGTGAGAGTTCACTTGAAAAATGGTGTAAGTAACTATTACGGTTTTAAAACTTACCAAGATAAAAATATATCTTTTGACCATTTTGTCCTCATCAAAAGGTTTTCCTGTCTCATTAACTGTAAACAATAACTGTAAATAATTATGCTCATTATTTTCTTCAATTTTTTAAAAACAAAATGTAAACATAACTCTAAGATAGATAGAAAGATAAAGAGTTGAAACATGGAGGGAGGGAAGCAAAGAGGGAGGGAGGGAGAGAGGAAGGAAGGGAGGAGAAGAGGAAGGTGAGGAGAGAGAGAGAAAGGGAGAAGGAGAGAGAGATTTTCTTCTGATCTATTTTGGTGCCTAGTTCAAGTTAATAAATACAGTTGCAAAATTGACTCTGAGGAGCCACACCTAAAATAATAACATTTTATCCAAGGAAAGATGTTTTATGGATTCACATAATTTGGTCAAGAACAGAAGGCTTTAAAATTTGTAAAGGATAGATTTTAATCCTCAAACCAGCTAATTAAGCTTCTTCTGTACAACATACAGCTTTAAGTTAACAGTAATTAATATAGCCAGCTTGGAACCTCAGGAAGCTAAAGCCAGCAAGTGCTTTTTGGTTCACTCGAGAGGATGCGGTTTGATTGCTGGCGCCAGTAAACAGGTTGGGAATTGTCAGCATTGTAATTAGCAGCAAGTTTCTGGATTCTTAGCCTGACAGACTAGTGGGCTGATGCTTGGAGCAGTTGCCCCAGGGGAGAGAGGGAAAAATAAAGGAAGGGAATTTGAGCAACCTTGCAATGCTCTGCCAGCATATGCCACTGGACCAATGTTTTTCTTGGCAAAGGTCTATTTTAAGACATCTAGCAGTGGTTTCCACAAAATATGAAACTCACCATAGCAACCAAAATGGCAAGTATCTCTAGGAAACTTTCCTTGATTGGCTATCAGGTCAAAACTGTGTTCAGAGCTATTTTGCCTCCTGTGCAGCATAGGCTGTACTCTGCACGATGTGGTTATTAACAGTACGATTAAAAGGGTTAAAATCTGTTTTGGCAGCAATCCTGTAATGCTCTGCTATAAAGCCATCAAAGAAAAGGTTATGCAAACCTTATTAACCCTTCGTGTGGTACAAACAGAAGGAAACGTCAACCTTAATACCACCAAGAATCCAATCCTCAGTACGTAAATGATAATTTAAATGTACTTTTCTTAATTCAAAACCATGCAACTGTTGTGGAGAAAGGTTGTCGGAGAATTAAATATCCAAACAGTATTTGCAAGGACTCTAAGACTAAGGGCTACATTAATAAAGTTTATGGGTAATTTATAACCCAAATGAACGAAAATTAGGCTAGCTTTTAGAACGTATTCAATAAAAGTTTGTGTGTGTATGTGTGTGGAAAATTTCACTGATCTTACAGCAGAATAGGATCTGAAACAACATATACTTTAAGTAGCTACAGGATAAGTACTAAATCTACTTACCTTGTGACAAAAGCATAATAACAAACACTTTCTCTTTAAAGCAGCTCTGCAGTATCTTAATTTTACCTTCCAGTTGAAAAAGGTCAAGGTTGCTGAGCATTGCTAAAATACACATAGTAATTTCTCCCAAATAAACGCTTGGAATCATATCAAGGGTATTCTTAAAGTCACTTTCTACCTTTGCCAAAATACGAGGAGGCTTCAAAGAGATAAACAGGATATAGAGAGACAAACAAAATAGCTTTCTATACTGTAAAAAAAAAGTCTCAAATGGATCAATGTGCTATATTAAGCAATTGCCAAGTGGCAATTGCTGCAGGTGGATTATCAAAAGTGCCCAAGAAATGGCTGTGTAGATCTGGCACACAGGTGTCTGGTGTTGCATTTAACGGATCTTTTGTGGGGAGAAAGATTACTCCTATTTGTTGGAGAGAGTACAGTTCTCTAATCCTCCACGACAGAATCCGTATTGGAGTAAACCAGCAACACATTTCTTACCCACTCTCCTCTAGACTCGGAGAAATTCTCCGCAATTATTCATTATATTCAGTGAAATTAGATGCCTACAGGTGGCCCCAGAATGTGCCTCCAGGCATACAACCTGCTGTAAATTTTTGTTACATTAACTTAGCAGTATGTTGTCTTCTAACAACAGTTCATTCAGTTTATGAGGAAAGGGAGAAGGAACCAGAAAGAGTCTTTCGTGTTAAGCAGCATTACAGTTCTTGCCCACCCGGTTCTTTCTTTGAAGGTGGTAAAAGATATTTGCCAGAAGCAGGGCTGCTGGCGTGTTAGTTGGGGCTGCGTCTCCTTACAGAGTCACATGGGCTGTCACAGCCAGCAGACCTCAGTACTGTGTCCTGTAACTGGTGTATTGGGGGTCAGTATTAAAAATAGACGCAGAGCAGTAGGATTTTTTTTTAATTTTTCGTTTTCTTTCTTCCTTAAAAAAAAAAAAAAAAACCTTTAAATGACTTCTGTTATTAAAGTGTTTTGTCATCAGTGGTTTTTCATATTGTGTTAGAAAAAATTAGTTCAGCTTTATCAAGGCGTTTGGGTTTATCAGATGTTATTGCAATTTCTCCCGTACCACACGTCCTATATGCTGTAATTGTTTTCCTGGGCTTTTAGGTTACCAATCAGTGAGAGGAAGACAGAACTCCTTCATAACTTTTTTGTCATTGGGTTTCACACTCATCCTTTCTTTGTAATGATGTAATTGTCATTTAATGTATGCAGTTAAATCCCCCTGCATATGTTAGGGTACAATTCTCAGATGAAAAAACAAAGGTAATATCTGAGTTAATATACTTTAAAAGAATAAATTAAATTAACATTTCAGGTGCAATACACAGGTCTATTTAAGCCTCAGAAGACCTAGTTCTAGGTTATAAATCTGTTTCTCACAGCCACAAGCAGAACCAAGTCTGGCTTTCACCATTCTAGTCTCATTAAACCTGTAGCTTATACTACAAGTAACAGTGATAATATGTGTATTTTGAATATATATGTTGTTGACACAAGGTCATAGCTACGTTATGAAAAATGAGAAAACTTTTAAAATGTAGAAACGGGTTTTTATTGTAATGCCTGTAGCATAAACATGGGCAAAATGAATAACTTAAGGCCAATTTGGTATTTATCAAGTCATCTGCCTTAATGCAAGAATATTTAGACCATCCCACGTTTCATTTTACAGCTTCTGACAAACATGCTGAGATCAAACAGATTGCATAGTCAAAAGAGCTAAGATGTCTTTCAGAATAAATCAGTAAATATCTATTATGCATGTACTCTTCATGAGTCATGGCTGTCAACATTTATTAAGCACCTACTATGTACCTGGCATTCTTCTAAATGTTGGGGTGACATTGTCCTTAAATCATTCATGCCCTCTAGAACATCTCACAGTCCAGGCTCTGTGGGGGATTCAAAAGAATGTAAAGTAACATCTTCCTGGGCTTCCCTGGTGGCGCAGTGGTTGAGAGTCCGCCTGCCGATGCAGGGGACACGAGTTCGTGCCCCGGTCCGGGAAGATCCCACATGCCGCAGAGCGGCTGGGCCCGTGAGCCATGGCCGCTGAGCCTGCGCGTCTGGAGCCTGTGCTCCGCAACGGGAGAGACCACAACAGTGAGAGGCCGGCAAAAAAGTAATATCTTCCTTTCAAGAAATTTACAAGATTGTGGTTAATATAACAAATATTAAATTGTGTAAAAGTGAATGTTGCTATAAGCCATTACTCTTGTCTCTATTCACCAGAAAACACTTACCCATCACAGATATAATAATATTAAAAATTCTTTCTAAAAGGACTTGTATTTCTTTTCCTTAGAGTATAGACTACCTTTCAGAACCGAAGGGACCAAGGAAGCACCTGATAAGAAAAGAATTAAGTACACAGTTTTTCACCTCAAAGCAATAGTTACTTTATTACCATTTCTAAGTTATTATAACACCATGTATAACTACACATAATTATACTGTCCTAGGAAAAATTGTTAGTGTATCTATGGTTATCAGAAATTTTATTTTAGTAACTATTAAAATGATAGTGAATACATGTAATTCCCAAATCCATTAATAATCTTAAGCTCCAGAGTCAATAAATGTCTTTTGAGAATGTGATGATAGGCTTTCTTAAAGAAGGTGCTAAGAGTACAATGCTGCAGTTAAGATCAGTGGTTCTCAGAATGTGGTCTCTTGATCGGTAGTCTCAGCATCACTTGGGAACTTGTTAGAAACGCAGGTTCCCAGATGGGATCACAGGCCCACTGAATCCAAAAATCTGGAGGTGAGGGCCTGCTAGTCTGTTTTAACAAGCCTGATTCTGATGCCTGCTAGAGTTTGAGAACCACTGCTTCCTATTGATTAAAAATAATTCACAATTAAAGTCAGGTTCTATGCAACAGTCACCCAAATATCAATAATTTAGGCTCTGTTGTAGATTTATAGTAATACTTTATTATTAATTACTAATTATAGCAGATACTGTAAATTCAAAATCAGGACTTCACCTCACTGGCAAATTCTGTAACATTTGGGAAATATTTTAGGTTCCCAAATATTCCACTTTATTTGGAGATCTATGTATATGGAACTTATATAGTACTCTTATTAGTGTTATATTATACTCTTAATAGTACTCTTATTGCTAATAGCTTTATAATTGTGAATTGAATTTTTCCAGAATTTAAACTTTTCTTTTGATTTAAGTTACTATCATTGTAGTAATTCCAATAGCTTCCCAAATTTTACTCTGGTGTTAAATTATGTCCCAGTGCAGAAGCAAGGAGAATCAGCTTCATTTTATAAAAGACATAAAGCATTTAATAAGTACTTTGTGTGTGTGTTATTGTCACATGGATCATTATTAACATTTTCTCATTCATTGATGACACAAAGAATTTTTAAATTCTCATGTAAGTGAATTGCCTTGATCAAATTCTTTGAGCATTTACAAAACATTCCAGTAAATAATACAACAGTATAAAATAAATTTCCTAAATATGTTTATTAGAACTTCATTTGATTGAAATTTACTTAGAATATAGATGATTGTATAATAGTAAAAATGAATGTTACTGATTAAACAGTTAGATTATATCAGTTCTCATTATGCCAAGTGGAGACTTTCATAGAACTATAATATGTTCTTAGTTTGTCAGACCACGGCTTTTTATTCAAGCTTTCATGGAAATACTAGGAATTTAAAGGCTAAAATAACGCAGCTCTAAAGTGCAGGGAATTGTTTCTGTTTATACTTTAAATTCAAATTAAAAGGACAACTAATAAACTATATTACTCTGGCTTGTAAGACCTAGAATAGTTCTCTGATCCGTTAAAGTTGGCTTTTGTATTTAGCACAAGAAATAATCTCAAACCACCTTTGAGTTAATGTTAAAGTAACCGATTGGCAACATAACTGAAACTTTTCTCAGTCTAACGTCTTCCTTCTACTAATAAGACACTGTACTTGCTTATGACAAAGTGTAAGTTTAGTCACATGCATTATAGGATGCCAGAATATATAATGAAGAACTAATATTAATATTTCTTAGTAAAAATACAACCATTACTAATGTATAAAGAGAGAAGGTGTAGCCCAAATATCAAAAAATTACCTAATGGAGAATATGTATAACATTAAATAATAAATTGTGTAGTATTTCACATTATAATGTTAATGCATTAAAGTGTTCTATAATATCCTGTTTTCTCAAAAAAAATTTTATAGTTGCTCCATTACTTGTCAGAATAATAGAACTTTCTGTCTCTAAAAATACTTTCTGACAATGAGCAAAAGATTATAAATTAATTTTAGAATATGATCTTATTTCTTTTTCACGGTAGAGATGAGCAACGCTGTCCAGACTTAAACACTAAAGAGAGAATCTCAGTGGTGGAACAATTTATGCACATCCAGTTTAGATAGAATGATTGACCAGAGATATGTGAGAAATCCAAGTTATTCTTATGGAGGAAAAAGGAAGTCCATTATTTTGACAGTTAACATTTAAGATTAAGCACTTCAGATTATCCAGAAAGGAAAATGAAACCATTTTAGTAAGTCTGAAGTTTGATGGATTTAGTTATTAAATTAAATAGACACTAATTTAAAGGTTAGTACTTCAGACCTCAAACAAAGAAGTTTTGACTGTAAAAAGGATACAAAATAAGTACCAAGTAGCCTATATTTAAACAGAAAAGATACTTACAATTTGGAAATGTCAAAAACAGCTTATTTTTCTCTTGTATTTTTATTAAATGTTTCAGTTTATTATTGGTTCTATTTCTTGAGTTATAGGGTGGATTCAGAGGTGTTCAATTATTACATTGTTGAGGTTTCACACATTCTTTTTTTATGTAGCAAATGTAACTTTAAACATTTTATAAAGGAAAGTCAGTTTGAAAATTTTGTTAACATTATAAAGCCCATTAGAATCTTTCTCAAATGAGTATATAGATTTACTTTTTAGCCACATCTCATTTGGCTTATTGTGGACCTATATTGCTGATAATCTTATCATTGTGGATTTATACTTAATATAAATTAGTATGTTGATAGCTGGAAACTTATCAGATGTGAGCTTATTAATTATCAACAATAAAACATTAGTGGTTTAACATCTCTGTTCTAGAATGCTTGAAGCCTTTTGCAAAATTGACTTAGTCACATCTCGACCATTTTATTTGCAAACTGCTACCTGATGCTACTTAGAAAGTTTTTCAATATGCCTATAAAAGTAGATCTATGCAGGAAATTTTAAACAATTATCCACCCGAAAATGTGTTATTTTATAGTTTTTGAACTCTAATTTTTTTTTTTTTTTTGCGCTATGCGGGCCTCTCACTATTATAGCCTCTCCCTTTACGGAGCACAGGCTCCGGATGCGCAGGCTCAGTGGCCATGGCTCACGGGCCCAGCCGCTCCACAGCATGTGGGATCCTCCCGGACCAGGGCACGAACCCGTGTCCCCTGCATCGGCAGGCGGACTCTCAACCACTGTGCCACCAGGGAAGCCCTGAACTCTAATTTTTAAATGATGTACGTTTTAAAGTTTGTAGTAAATAAAATTTCCTAAAACACTCAAATAATATTTATATAACAAACATTTTCCTGTAAAGAAGAAAACTTGAAATTTTTAGCCATACAGGAAAAGATAATTGGAAAAAAATACTGAGGAAATAAAAGTGAAAGCACACTTTGGCCAAGTATTAAGTCCAAGTATTAAAATTAGCATGTTAAAATATGAAATATTAAGTGTAACATGTTTATTAAATCGAATTATTTCTATTACCCATCCTTTCTGTTCTTTCTTTTTGATATATATTAACTTTAATGCCATGACTGGCTCACTAACAAGAACCAGGCCAGATCAAACTTTTAGCACTTACCTCAAATTTCATGAAAATAGAATCCAAGAATGGCATACTGCAACAAGGTCTGTTTTCTTGCATCAAAATGAATTATTGTGCATTATAAATGATACTCCATGATATTTTTATAATGATCCATGAAACTATGGGGCTGACATTTTAGCACAAATATTGCCATAGAATGCCAATAAAGCAGGAAAACTAATTTCAAAGTGCTCCTAGTGATGATAAAGCAAGGTATTCAAATAATTTAAATCCTTTTCTATCACTGTGTATAATTCTTTTTAAAAAATCTATAAAAACAATCCAAAATATTTTAGTAGCTAAATTAATAGGGATTAAGAGTTTCTAATCAAAGCTAGGCCATGATAACAGACCATCACATGATATACTTTTGCTTTTACATCTCTTAGAAAAATATGACCACTTACAAAACGTCCAGTCTTTAGGATGACTAAATATCTTAGTCTAATGTAGAAACAATTATAAAATATATCATTTATATCCTTTTAAAATTATTATTTATTTTTCTTTAAAACCACTTTATATCAAATTTGAAATTCTGTTCTGATTTATTAACTGCTATCCTAATTTATCTTGGTTTCTTAGTCTTTAAAAAGGAATCCCACATATCTCATATACATTAGTTAAATTTATTTAAATAAATTTAAAAATGTAAAATAATATTTTAAATAACCCTCACTTGTTAGTCATACTAGTTTATTTGAAAAAACTAGGCTATTGTGTTGAGGAAGCCACTATTTATTTTCAGTCAAGAGATAAAAATCCAGGTTAACTTAAAAGATTCTGAAATGATTTCCCAAAATTATATTTGGTGAATGGTGATTACTGTTTTCATTTTCCTCTCTTTAACTTTACATGTTGTTTATCAGCAGAAAGAACACATGGTAAAAATTTTAGAGAAATTTGTTTTAAAAGAATTAGCTTCATTTCGATTTCTCTCCACTATTTAGTAGGAGGGACATTTATATGGATTTGTTTGTTTACATTTATTATAATACAAAATTACACTAATTTAAGGAATAAAGTTTATATTTAGGAAAGGCATTTTCTGTATTTTATTTTCATTTTCTAATATACACAATTTGCTTTCTGTGGTAGATCCATATGGCTACAGAAATTATTTTGAAAAAAATACATTAAACTGTAATGTAATAAGTTCCTTTAGTAGTATATTTTAAGAACTATTTATGAATAATTAAATGTTATTCATACATATCTATGTATTTGATTTACATTGATTTGTGAGGATTACTGTGTTTCCAGTTTGTCTTTACTATGATTATTATATTTTTCCCCAAGTTATCTAATTTTAACCAGAAAAGTAATTTGTCAATGTGAAATTCTTGGTATAGCAAATTTAAAATTTAAACTACAAATAGAGGTAGATGGAAGTACATCTACTTAGTGTTTAATGTGATCTTAATTTCTGTGAATTTCATGCTCTCATCCCCTTCATCTCTTTTTGCAAGTGGCCACTTTGTCATATGCTTTAACTGTAGGAGGATGAAAAAACTCGAAAAGTGCCCACCATCAGCATAAAGTGAGGCATTTTGAGCTCTACTGTGCAAAATGAAAGTATAATATTCACTGCAAAGAAGACTTAGAAATCTATTATCCTGTCATTTACCTTTAAAGGCACTTCGATTTCTGGAGTAGGTTAAACAAAGAAAATTTGGAATGGATGTCTCTTTAAAATTTAGTAAAATTGGAATCCTGAGGCTTGAAGACCACTGATTCAGCCATGTTCCAGACAACACATGGATGAAGGATAATTTGTGATGTAACAAACTATAAGTGTCAAAATATGTGAGCATAAAAAAAAGAGAAGCTGATTTTGTGAGTTCACTTATGTCACAGCCACCGAGGGAATGGGTTAGTACACTGAAACATATTTCCCAGTTCTGGACAACAGTGCGGTTCTGCTTCTGGCCTTGAATTTAGGATTTCCTGCTGAAGTCAAAACTAGGTTTATGCTGTCCTGAAGGGTCAGGAACAAACTAGGTTGTGATTATAGAAGCAATATCTCTGGGATCACTCCTAAATCCTCTAATAATCCTAGGTATTGATTTGATTGATAATAGGAACCTCACAGGGTAGAATATCTCTCCTCAAGCCTCAGTCCTGATCGATTCTGGGTGCATGTATAGGAAGGACTCTATCTTTGAACTGATGATAGAATTGTTTTCAGAGTGTAATGCTGAAAGAGACTTAAATGGTCATTTGGTACTATTACTCTTATTTTAAAGATGAGAAACTGAGCTTTAGAGAAATTACAACTTCCAGTCTTAATATGATACTATTTTCTCCAAGAAAAGTCCTGCTGACAGTAACTCCAGAGTCATGGATCACATCTAGTTCAACACGTATGGGGTTTAACCTGCCAAGTATTTGCATGATCATCTCTATAATTATCACAAAAAATTTCTTCCTCACATAGTTTATCCCTAATTGTCACATTCTTTACTCAATTACTGGGTAATTTATGAAACACTTAATTTATAAAATATTTCTAGGCCTTTATTTGAAGTGAAAATATTGTTAAACATAACATGACAAATAAACATGGGATTCTTTTCCCCTTTATGAAACATAGAAACTAGAAGGACAACTCTATGTCCAGTCATTACTGTTAATATTTACATTAACACTAAAAATAACTGATTTTCACATTCAGCGCATCTTCTCATTGGCATTCCCATGATGGCACATCCCCTCCTTTTCTGTGTAAATCTGATTAAGGGGCTGCCCCAGCTGTCATTCTGCACACAAAACTTCCATGCCATTTCAACAATGATCCTATTTACACAAGGACGTCAAGGTTGAACATTGAAAAAACCTAACCATTACTGAATATTGAATCATTTCCCTCCACATAAAACTGCAAATATGGTCTGAGAGCCAATTTCCCGATTACCTTGGTTGAGTAGGACTAATTACTGCTAAACTGGGTGCAGCCACGGTCTGCTACAGCAAAGTTAGATCCTTCCAATGTCAGGAGAGCTCTGCCCACCCAATGATTGTCTCATACTGTAGAATGCTGTGATTACTCATGTTTATAGTAACGATTAACTTTTAAAAGAATGCTAATTGTAAATAATCATAATAGTATACTTTATTTGAATGCCTCCCACACGGCAGGCATTACATAAAGTGTCTATTACCTCGTTTTACTTACTTCTGAAACTGTATCAGGTACTATTATTGACATTTTATAAATAGGAAAACTGAGTTTCATAGGGATTGTCACATACCCAAAGCCACACAGCTAGTAAGTGCAAGAGCCTAAGGGCTACTTTATATTCAGTTCTTCCCACTTCACTGCCATTTCCATGTTTTCTTAAAACAACCAGTGAAGATGAGTGATGCCTGAGAAGAGCATCAGTTTGGGAATTAGTAGAACTGAGCTCTATTTCTGCTTCGGCCATTAGCTGAAATGTGACCTTAAACCAGCACTTTGTGTCTCATTTCCTTCATCTGTAGAATTAAGTGATAGAACTAGCTATAGCCTTCTGTGATTTTAAGTAATCTCAGAGATTTTTTTTTTGAGAAAGAAAATTGAAAAAAAAATCATTCACAGTAATAATGCCATTGAACAATATTTCTCCAGTATTTCCCAGGTTCTCATCTGATTCCATGGCTTCAATCACAGAATAATCCTGTTCGTATAAAAAGAAGTCCATATTCTGACCAGATCAGTGAAGCACAGAGAAAGATATGGAATTGACTTATCATGGGTCAGACTCTTACAGAGTTTGAATTTAGCATCATGCATTTATTATGCAGCATATATAAAAAAATTAAATGGATGATGTGAAGCAAGGTGGGAATTTAGTACAAGCATAAAGGATATTTACAGTATGTGTGATGAAGCATAAAAATACATTTATCTCCCTCAAAAAGCAAAAATATTGTATATATTCATGTGAAACACCTTAGGCTATAACAAGAACACTATATTTAAATACTTAAATACATTTACATACTATTCAAGTACATATATTGACTTAATCATAGCAGCTCTAGGGATTCATGATAAGCTATGGAAATTGTCTATAAAAGATAAGTGAATAAAAATTAACTGTAGCACATCAGTAATTTCAGACACATATACATACCATTTTGAAAATCTGTTCTTTTGAAATGTTAACAGTTCCTTATGTATTTCTCACAATGATGCATCCATATCACATATACAGTTTCCTAAACATATTGTATTTTTCTTAGAACATCAAACATCATTTTGTCCCATGTCAATTTTGTAATATTTTGAAAGAACACAATATGGTATAGTAAGCTGACATATTTCCCTTTGTTGAAATATTCTTTTGTGTGTAAACTTTTTACAGATTTTTCTCACCATTTTCTCCTTTTCTAAAGGTGACAAAAATGTAAATGATGGCAAAGTGAAAAGAATTATCATTTCTTTCAGCAGTTATTACTCTGTGCCCTAATATTGCTATTGCATAAATATTGGCAGAATGCCACAATTTTTGTATTAGAAATAATAATAAATAATTGTTCCACAGAATTTGTAAGCACCTAGAACACTTTCTTGGAATATATGATTTTCACACACACAAAAATATGTCACTTTAGGCTATTTTGAGCTAATAGAAATTTTGGCCAAAAAAGAAGTGTGGTTAAGTTTGATTTCTCTCATTTATTTATTCAACATGTATTTATTTGAACCGTTACTACGTGCCAGACACTATGCAAGGTGCTGGGTTTTGTTGCTAAAAAACACAAAGTTGATACTTACCTAAAGCTTCCAGTGCAATAAGAGAGACCAATAAGCAATTAAACCAATAGAGAGAAAAGTAATTACAAATTGTGAAAACTTCCACAAAGGAAATTAACACCTTGAGGAGACAAAGATTAACTGGAGGAAGCCAACTGAGATAAGGTGAATTTCTGAGACCAGGAAAGCTAGGAATGGAACCAATGCTTGGTGAAGAGTGTTCTAAGCTAAGGCAGGATCAAGCACAAAGACACTGAGACATATCAAAATATTTTAGGAATACATTGTCTGCTTTGTCCTTCAGTTTCATTAATTAGCATGATTCTCAGGAAAATTCCAACTCTCTATTGAAAGATTTGCTAAAGGAAGGCATTTTTTTTAAGTTGTAGTAATTTAGAAAAATAAAGAAATTACTCCTAAGAAACAGCTTTAAGAGTGAGGGTAGATGAAGTATTTAATATCTAAAATATTATTACTTATTGGATATTATATTTTTAAGAAACATATCCCAGAGCAAAGATCTCTGCTTGAATTTTCTGTTTATAGTGGTCTATAAGATAGTTTAATGTGTTTTTATAAAACACAAAACTTACTCTGATAGTTTTCTGTCCTTAGAAGAGTAACTGTTCTTATTTGTTTCTTCTTATTTACAATGAAAACCTTTGAGTCCCAAAATACACACCATATTTGGGGAAGACAGAAAAAGCTAAAATTTGTCTGTCAAAAACATCTAAAAATATTTTCATGTAAACTCATTGTTTCAGAAAAAATGATGTGGACTATCTGAAAGATTGGTTTACTACACTATCCTGTCATTATATTATACACATACATGGGTGCTAGTTAGAGACCGCCTTACTTTATTTTGAAATGTTTACATTGTATGATGAAAAAATAAATTAAATAATATTTAATAAACTAATTATAGATGTTTTTATGAAAATGAATTTTAATCAGTTTTACACACCAATTCATGATAATAGTAACATATCTACCTAATGCCAAATCAAATAAATAAAAAGTAACAGAAAAATCAATTAAATTGGTTTTGTACACAAAATATAAGGATTTGCCTTTTTATGACTATTCTGAAATTTGTTTAGGTCTAAATGTTCTTAATTGACTAGTACAAAGTGACAAGAATTAAATACGAAATTGAATTAGTTCACTAACTTTGCATTTCTCTATCAGATGATAATGCCATTAGATTTAAAATAAATTAAAACTAGTATACGTCTTGTAAATCTTTAGCCTAGTACTTGAAATAGGCATCATCCAATCTTCAGATTATTTCTGACAATACTAATTCTCATTTAAATTAATTCTAAAACATAGATATCAGTTAAACGTCATTGTTCAATCAATTTTGAAATAAATTTAGAACTTAATAGGGACTAACACATCTCTTCTGAGATGAAAGAAACAGAATCCAAATCCACTTTGAAGAAAATAAATTCTAGAGCAAGCATTTTGTGAAAGTTGAAGATATCAAGAATTTCTCAGAAAAGCTCATAAAATACAACATGTGATAATCTTAACTGGAGGCTAAAGCTTGAAAGTCGAAGCTAAATTCTGGTCCCATTATAAAGGTTATAATATATATATTCTTTACCCAAAGAATGAATAGTCACTAGGCAAGAATCATGAACATCTTTTCCATTTTTGCATGGAAAAAGAAAGAGGGAATAATTAATTCAGAAATATTTCATACATGTATTACACAGATGAGGCAAATTGGAAAGTATGTTCCAATTTCAGTTAAGGTTTACTTGTTAAGGTTTTAAACCCACTGCAAATACTTCCACTTATACAACAAACGATGTCATTAAACATGCTTCAGCAAATCTTGTGTGAAAGATAAAATAAAGCAGATATTTATGTACAGATAATGAATCAGGAAAACATGAAGATGTATTAATCTGGAATCCAACTAACAGAGTTAGGGGGCTTTCTGTGGTTTCACATCTCCTTATGAATACCTTCTGGTACCCATCGCACTTTATTGTAATTACTGGTTCACATACCGTTTTTCCTCCTTACTAAGAGCTCCCTGAGTGATTTTCTCTAAATCACCTGTTATCATTCCTGAATCTCCAGTAGGTATTCAGTAAACTTAAAAGGAAAGGATAAATGAATGAAAGAGAAGAGAGAATGGGAAATGTAACTGAGATGAAATTAAAATCAGCTAAACATAAAACAGGAGTTGGTTAGAGAGAGGGGAGAACAATTTTTTACACCAGTCCTGTTTACAAAACAATGAAGAAATGGAGAATGTTGAAGGATAAATTAAGAAACTATACATTTTTGGTGTTCCAAAATGCAGTAAAGATTTGGCATGTTTTGGTAGGGAGGCAGAAAAGGAGGTTGATAAACCATGATCTTCTTTAGACACATTTATATTCACATGAGGATATACATCATAATTTCCTCACATCTTTACACTCTTGCCTCACATCACATCTTTGTGGTATCATTATGATCTGATTCCATTTCTGCTGCTTGATCCTTATAGCTCTGTGGGTCTGCCTCATTGTCGTGCAGAAGTTTTAACTCATATGCTTTGTTATTTCAATAGTTGTCCTTCAAGGAACAAAGATGGTCTGTATGTAAGGATGCTGTTTCCACTAAAATGTCATCTTAGCCAGTATAGAAGGGTAAAAATGGAAACAATTTTGGATAACCAACAGTAAGAGTAGCCATCTGTTTCTCAAAAAGATATGAATGTGTTTTCCTGTTTCTTTCTTTAAATAATCCATAAGAGTTCATTCCTAAAATCTGAGATTATGATATTTCTCCAGATAAAATTTATATTTTATGACCAAATAATTAACTTGCAAATATCTTGGATAAACTTTAAATAACTCATCAAATGTTGATGGATACTACATAGAATGATCCAGCAGCCATCTGGAGACCTGTTGGATGATCGACCTACCATATTCCAGATTGAGAAAGCAATCAAAATGAGGAAAATGGGAAGAGTACCACACCAAATGGCGTTCCAGCTAAACTATACAAGTGTGGGTACACAGCAAATAGTGAATACTTTCCCTACTTGTTCAAAACCATATAGACATGGAAAGATAGATGCAGATATCTGAGGAACACCCATTTCTTAAGAGAAAAAGAGAGAAGATAAATTAGGATACTAAAATCTACTGTGTTAACTGACAGGAAGTTGCTGACTTAAATTTTACTAAATTCTCTGTTATCTAAAATAATTTACTTTGTGATATTATAACTATGACAATATCCCATAACCTCATAAAGTAAATGAGATAATAGAATAAAAATATTTTATAGAATATGTTGAAATACATTGAATTAATTTCAACTGCATTTATTTTTTTCAGGTCAAAATTTTTAAGAAATGCAAACACTCTAAACTTTAGGTGTTATCTAGTATTTCTTTATGGTATAAATCCCACAACTTTATACTGAGGTCATAGTTGCTTTTTAAAATTTCAGTAGAATAAAGCAATCTAAAAAAATTTATTAAAACACCTAGCATTTAGAACTTATTTGGATTATAATATTAGGTTACATACACCTACTCCTATCATTGAGAAAAATTTTACTCTCATAGACGCCTATAGAGAGGTTTTGTGTGTATGTGTGCAAAATATAGCAGATGATTTATTTGCTATTATCACAAAAAGTTTTGGCCAATTTCAGACAAAGCAAGAAACTATATTCTTGCATGGTTTTGACCATTGAAACATGTCAGTGACAAGTTTACTAATTGTGCACCCAGTACAAGTATTGGAAAGCTCAGCCAAAACAACAGGACTCTGAAGTACAAAGTAAATGTATGCATAAAGAGAAAATATAAGGGGCGTGATTTGATTTTTCCTATCTATTTTAGTTACTTTTTCCTACTAAGCATCTTATTATGAAGCTGCTTGGAGTATATAGTAATATAAATGATACATATATAGAGATAACTCCAATGATAATTGAATCAATGAGACTAAACCCATGTTGACTTTTGCAGAATATTTTAGCATGCAATGCTATACTTATCTCATCTACATTGGTGTAGAATACAAGCTACAGGAAACAGAGGAGGCTTCTAGAGGTAATTTTAGAGATAGTATCTTAGAAACATGTTCAAATAGTTGTTCAAGTGCAATGCAAACAACTGAAATTCCACATTTAAGTTTGCAAGGAAGAAAGAAGTCAGAAATATGTTCTCCTCAAATATTGTCAACATTTCTTAAAACCAACACCCCTCAAACTGTAAGTAAAAATGTCAAACTCCACAGTCTTAAAATTTACTGACCAATTTATTTTTAAACTGAGACTACCTCAATTTTAACAACATTACTATAATACTGAAAAGGTATGGAGAATTTTCTATGTGTCAGGCACAGTGCTTAGTTGAAATGGATTTTTTTATTTAATTCTTACAACCACCCTGTGGGATAGGCATTATTTTTTCCATCTTATGGATAGGAAATGGGCACAGAGAGGTTAAGCAATTTGTCCAAGAGAACACATTAGCAATGTCAGAGCAGGGCTTTAAAAAAGCAATCCGACTGAAGAGCCCTTTCGGAAATTTATTACCATGCTATTCTGCTTCCCTTAGAATAATCTACCTAAAACATTCTGGTACTCATTATTTTTAGAAATGAAGAAAACTCACAATGTTTGAAAGGAGTTGCATCTTTGCTTGGTAGCTAGCATTAAGATTTAGTTGCTTCTAGATGAAATTTGATATAGCTGATTTTTTCCCTAAGGGTTTGGTAAAAATTAGTATGCCAGGAATTCTTGATATATGTAAATCATTTTATCAATTCAATGAAAATTAACTTTAGTGGGTTTTTTTTGTTTTTTGTTTTTTGTTTTTTGTTTTTTGCTTATAAACTGATCAATACATTCCTAAGGTATTTTACCCTTTACATCTAGTCTTTCAGTATTGATCATGCCTTAGTCTATATGAATAACTCATATTAAAGATCTGGAAAACCTATTTCAAGTATCAGTATCAGTTGAAATTCATGAAAATTAATCAAAATATTGGCAGTCATGAATATATAAAAATTAATACTTGCCTGCTCTAAGTTTAAATGGGTGAAATCACTTATTCGAATATTAACTCTTACCTTCACTTGGAGAACTGACTCCCAGGTATGAATGACAAAGGCATACACAGATTGGATGTGGTAAAATTAATATTTTTATGCTAATGAGATATTATTACACTAATGAACTGAAAAATCAATTTATAAGCTACAACTCTGAAGTGATATACTTTTTTTCATTTATGGAATCTATCTTAAGTTGAAAAACTGAAAAAGAGGAAACTACTTTGTGTCATATCTCCATATTTTAAATGGAGATGTCATAGGTCTGATATACTCTACTTCTCTACTTGTGCCTGTGTGTATATCTGCAGTTGTCATTCATGAAAGCAATTAGGCACAAGTGTTAGACCTGATTACTGTCTCATAACCTCATAGCCAATTCATTCTCAGCATGTAAAGTTACATAATCAATGTATTTAGGGCCTTTATCTGTCTCTTTCTGTCTCTCTCTCTCTAACTTTTTCTCTCAAGTTTCTATTATACATGGAAAAATATTCCCCAAGATCACATAAGGGAGAAAATTCTTACGTGTTCTTTGTAACAGTCCAATTTTCCTAACCTATGAAAACCAGAAGACTGCTTTTCTTTGTGGCTTTTTTTCTTCCTGATTGTAAGGTTTATAAAATTAGCCTATTGGAGACATACATAATATACTGTAAATTATTCTTGACACCTATTTCCTTTAATGATTAACAAATAAATGTCTTTGTGATGCTTGACTTCTCTGTCAGGTGGTATATAAATGCTAAATCATGCTGTTTACACCACTTACAAAGAATATGAATACACATAACCAACATCTGCTGGCTTCATGTAGATATACTGTGAAAAACTCTGAAATATATATTCACATTTTGAAGGTTTCTCAAATTTTCATAATTATATATTTCCCAGTTACAGTAGTTCAAGTTCAATAGCTGTTTCAGATGTCTAGTTTAAAAAAAAAGGCCTTTCCCCCCATTCTGCTGTAATGTTGATTTTAAAATAAATGACCAATTACTTCTAGTAGTGGAACTTATTTTTTCAAAACAAAAAGAAAAAAACATTTGAATATTTTTAAAAACTCACAGATTTTTAAATTATATGTATATATATATATATATATATATATATTCTTTTTTAAAATCGTGGTAAGAAGACTTGACATGAGATCTACCCTCTTAACACAATTGGACATGTACAATAAGATATTGTTAACTATACATAAAATGACCAGCAGATTGGTAGAACTTACTCATTTCACATAACTGAAACTTTATATCCATGGATTAGCAACTCTTCTTTTCTCCCTATTCCCATCCCCTGGCAACCACCATTCTACTCTTGGCTTCTATGAGTCTGACTTTTTTAGATAGCTTATATATGTGGAATCAGGCAGTACTTGTCCTTCTGTGACTGACTTATTTCACTTAGCATAAGGTGGCACATATTGCAGAATTTCCTTCCTTTTGAAGATTGAATAATATTCCATTGTATGTATATACCATATTTCTTTATCCATTCATTTTTTAATGGACATTTAGGTTGTTTCTACATCTTGGCTGTTGAGAATAGTGCTATAATGAACATAGAAGTGCTAATAATTCCTTGAGATGAGATCCTGATTTCAGTTCTTCTGGATAAATACCCAGAAGTGGAACTGCTGGATCATATGACAGTTCTATTTTTAACTTTTTGAGGAACTGCCTTCTGTTTTCCACAGCAACTGTACCTTTTTACGTTCCCACCAACAATATAAGGGTTTCAATTTCTCCACATCTTCGCCAACATTGTCTTTTGATTTTTTGATCATAACCATTTTAATGGATGTGAGGTGATATCTCATTGTGGTTTTGGTCTTCATTTCCCTGATGATTACCAATGTTGAGCATATTTTAATATACCTGTTGGCCATTTGCATATCTTCTTTGAAGAAATGTCTATTCAAGTCCTTAACTCTATATTAAAAAATTGGATTATTAGATTTTTTTGCTATGGAATTGTAGGAATTTCTTATGTATTTTGGAAATTAACCCCTTATCAGATATATGGTTTGTAAATATTTTCTCCCATTCCATATGTTCACTCTGTTGATTATTATTCCGTAAAGACAAAAAAAGAAAAAAACCCACCACAACAAAAACACCTGTTAAACTAAAAACAACTGTAATAAAGCTGCAGGATACAAAATCAACATAAAAAATCAGTTGCATTTCTATACACTAACAGTGAACTATCCGAAAAGGAAAATGGGAAAATAGTTTCATTTACAAAAAGAATAAAAATACTTAGAAATAAACTTAACTGAGGCAATTAAAGAAGTACACTAAAAAACTACAAAACATTGACAAAAGAAATTAAGGAATGGAATCACAGAAAAATAGGGAAATATCCTGTGTTAATGGATTAGAAGGTTTAATATTGTTAAAATGTCCATACTACTCAAAGAAATCTACAGACTAAATGCAATCCCAATCAAAATCCCAATGGCAATTTTTTTATAGAAATAGAGAAAACAATTCTAAAATTCATATGGAACTTTAAAGGACCTCAAAGAGCCAAAATAATCTTAAAAAGATTAACAAAGCTGTAGGCATCACATTTTCTTATTTCAAAATATATTACAAAGCTACAGTATGGTGCTGGCATAAAGACTGACATATCAACGAAAGGAACAGAATAGAGAGCTCAGAAATGAATCCACATATATATAGTCAACTGATCTTCCACAAGGGTACAAAGAATACATAATGATGATGGGATAATCTCTTCAGTAATGATGTTGGGAAAACTGGATATCTGTATGCACAAGAATGAAATTGGACCCTTATCTTACACCATGCAAAAAAAAAAAAAAAAAAAAAAAGATCACCTCAAAATGGACCTAATGACTTAAATGTAAGACCTGAAACTGTAAAATTCCTAGAAGAAAACATAGAGCAAAAGCTTCATGACACTGGTCTTAGCCATGATTTCACTGGTATGCCACAAAAAGCACAGGTAACAAAAACAAAAATAGACAAGTGAGACTACATCAAACTATATATGTATATTCTGAACATATATATATATTAACATATATATATTCCTCATGTACATAATATATATTTTCTTCAAAATGTAATTTAACCTGTAGTTATAGAGCACTAATGCTGTTTTCATGCTTGAAGTTTGGCAAGCATGTAAAATAATATAAAATCAAATTATGTTCTCAAATATTTTAAAAGTGCATGACCTATATTACAAGGATTAGGAAAATAGGTCTTTTAACTTACCCTATAATCAAATAAAATAGCTGCCTTTTTTTTATTAACTTGAAGTAATTAAATTCAAGTGTAAGATATATAGTATGTGATATTAATAATTAGCAGGACCTATTTATAACCACTAGATCACTTTTCCTATTAATATAATTCAAATATTTTCCCACAATCTGTATTCAGCATATCTAGAGCATGTAGACATGTGCAAATATAAATTATACAATATATTATATATTTGGAAAGAAATACACATTTCTTGAGAATTTCAAGGAGAATTGCACCAAATTAAAAGTTATGAATGTGTTGGTTTGTGACAATGAAGTTTATATTTTCATTTATTAGAGAATTGAGAAAACCTGGAAAAAGTGTAGTTTTATGGGAGTAGGGCGTCTAGGCCAGAAAATCTTCAGATTATAGTCATGACTATATTGCAAGAATAATTTATGGCATAAGCTCTGTCAAAAATATGTTGATCTAGATGCTCTAATATCACTTAGTTCGGCCTTGAAATTTAACTTTAATATGTGAGATTAACTCTTGATCCTATAAATATATGAGGCTTCTGGTTTCTTCAGAAAAGCTTTACGAAACTGATGGAGCAGTTTTAGGAACAGGAATGGAGTATGGAGAACTTTATTCCTCTCCATGATTCATGCTTTTATCTTCAACTTCAGGGTTGTTTAACATGTTTCCTGACCTAAGTCATTTTATGTGTCGAAATAGTCACAGAGGAAAAGTTGAATCTCAGGTATGCTCATTTGCTATTAATACTTGTAGGGTCATTGTTTCACTCATTTGGCAAGTATTTATGGAGAATCATTTCCTTTTCTAGGGACTTTGAATCCAGATACATATAAAGTTCATGCCTTCATGTGAGCTTTAATGTGGACAATAAATAATAAGCATATGGTATAACTCCTCAGAAAAAAATGACGTAGGGTAAGGAGACAGGGAGTACAGATGAGGGAGTACTACCTGGCATTTGATCAGAGAACTGACTGAAATGAGAGAAAAAAAACCATTTGACTTTCTGGGGGGTAAGCATTCCAGAAGGAGGAGTTTACCTCCTTTTTTTTTTTTTTTTTTTTGCGGTTACGTGGGCCTCTCACTGTTGTGGCCTCTCCCGTTGCAGAGCACAGGCTCCGGACGCGCAGGCTCAGTGGCCATGGCTCACGGGCCGAGCCGCTCCGCGGCATGTGGGATGTGGGATCTTCCCAGACCGGGGCACGAACCCGTGTCCCCTGCATCGGCAGGCAGACTCTCAACCACTGCGCCACCAGAGAAGGCCCCCTTCACCTCCTTTTATTGATCCTTAAGACTCAGCATCATCTCCACCGCATTTTTATAAAGCCTTCAAACTGGTGCAAATGCCCTCCCTTCTCTGCTCCTATAGCACTTGCACAAAGCTCTAGCTAATTCTTTTTCAAATATTTGCATTTTCTGTTATTGTGTCTATCTTCCTACTTGATTATTAACTCTTCAAAAGCAGGAGCTTTCTCTAATTAATTTTGGTTGTCCCAGGGCCTAGTACGGTGCTCAGGATGTCACAGCCCTCAGTGTAGGAAGATAGTAATATTTGGTCGTAAAATTATTTATACAACCTGTTTTCCTTTCCTCAGACTGTAATTGGAAAGCCTTGATTTAAGTCATATCCTCAGGCAAAAACAAATAACTAGACCTATTTTTTAGACATATTGTCATTATGAAAGATTCCTAATCTTAAAAATCAGCATTTTTCTGGGAATCTTATATGAATAAAACAATATGTTAAAGACTATTTGTTTTGTATCAAGAGACAGAAATCACACTAAATGGAATAAATATAAAATGTTTAAAGGAGAATCAAAAGAAGAGAGCTATTCCAGATTGAATTCTTGCTTCATCAGATTTTCATAATTAGAACAATTATCAAACTAAGAAAAATTTGTCTAGATCTGGTATCTATATTATTTAATATTATAACAAGAAACCATGTAAGAACATGAAGATTGTTAAAAGATAAATTAGTGACATACATTTATAATTTATCTTTTTGAATGCATAGATACAACCTAAATTACATATATGGTTGAGTTTTGTAATTTATGCCTCTTTCAAGAAGATATTTTATTTGCATTTTTTTAAGTTTAGAACATTACTGCATTATCCTAAATGTTTTATTTCCTCTGGGTATGAAACACATCTGGTTGAATCATTTTGACAAAGTACTGCCTGGTAGGCTCAGAATCAAACCCAATCGTATGATCATTGAACAAACGGCTACTGTATTTCTTGGATTTGATGCAAGTTTATTCTCCAGTGAGGTTGCTCTTTTCTCATTTGGCAGTGTACTGTCAGCTCTCAATTAACTGTACGTTGATGCTCTGTATATAGTGAATTCTGCTGCCTTTCAGCTTTTTCTTCCTTCCAGGACCTCATCATCCCATTCTCCCAGACGGACATTTTTCTCCACCTGGTTCTACTAACTTTATCGAAATTAAGTGAATGTTTACTCTTCTAGGCACTTTGATGTGCACTGGGGATACCCACTAATTGAAAAAGAAACATGGTCTAACCCCTTAGTAAGCTAAAGTCCTAGTGATGGAGATACCAGTGTAGAGAGGAACACAAGAATGGATAATCTCATTACAATGGGAAACGTCATGAGAAGTCAGTATAGAGTGCTGAGTAGACTCAAGCAAAGATGCTCCACTCTCCTTGACAAGGTTTCCTGGAGAAATTACCACCCGAGCTGAATCTGGAACAAATACAGCACTTAGGCATAGACATCATTTAAGGGGGAATAAAAGGCATATGCAAAGATACAGCAGAATTAAAAGGAAAGTGAATAATCAGAGGACCATATGAGCAGAAATAGAAGTCTTTAAATCCAGAAGGTGAGGAATATCTTTGGAAGGAACCTTATTTGTAACAATGCTTTATTTTAATCTCTGTTAATGCCATAATCTGCATGAATAGGCACTCAATGAGTATTTTTTTGTTTGACTAAATGAAGATTAAATTGACCTTTTAGCAAACTTCAATGTGTCCAGTGTTGAAAATAAGAGAATTGGTATTAAAGGATATACCAAAAGGGTAGTAGACTCCTGATATTTTCGATATTTGAAATCTGAAGTTTCCAAATTTATAAACAGAAACACTGCTTTCAGTGTTGGGTTATTTCAGCTGAGAAATTCTTTCACCAGAAGTTAATCACTTTCATTTTTGACACTCTAATCTCCTCTTCTCTTTTGAAGACCAGTTCCTTTCCACAAAGAAATAGTTGTGTTTTTTAAACCATTCTAAGTGAGATGCTTTGTATGCAGAGATGGTTAGAGAACAACAGGCAGCATTGATGTCCAGTGAGTAACTAGGTTCACATACTAGCTAAGTGATTTTCTTCAAATTACCAGAGTTGAAAAGAAAATAATTCAAATTTTAAGGTTCAAAAAATGATCACAGCTTTTAAATGTCATAAACATTTGGGGCAGTTTGTGAAGAATCAAATTTCAAATGGTAAATCCATAAATGGTGAGAATCTAATACAAATGACAATGTTCACATTTCCGGAGTCTTCCTAGGTATTGGTTCTCCTGTTACCTACTTATCAGAATTATTAAATCTCTCAGTCTTAAAGACTGCTGAATCAGAAAGAAAAGTCTTCAATCAGTCACCCTCCTTTCTGAGCTATCCTTGTTCATACTTCCATTAGGCTAAATATCCTAAATTAACTTAATTGCAATACCTAAAGGCAAGTTTGCAGTATGTGAAAGTGCTTTGGAAAAAAAACAAGTGCTCTAATATTACCAGGGCTGCTGAAAGATGAGTGACACATCAAAGAAATTTGAGCTGGTTTTTTCATGATAATTTAAGGGACTCAAAGTCCTTCTAAATCACATCAGTCCTCTAATATATCCTCTGGTCTAAGATTCAACAAAGCACTAGGAATAGAAATTTAGTGTTACATTTATTAGCCAACACAAACAATTAAACCATGATACAGTTAATTTTTTTCTCATGATGAAACTTCCTTCAAGGTCCTATAGAACTGTAAGGATTTAGAATAACTGGAAATACTATAACCTACTAGATCATTTAAATAATACTAGCATCATCATCACCAGATTGAAAAGACTAGAAAACAAAGAATCGTAAAATATGATGAAATAAAATGTTTGCCCATTTATGTTTTGCTTGTTTATATTGTTTCTAATTACAAGGTGATATACAAATTTAATAATACCAAAATAAAGAGAATAAAAAGAAAATAGATCTTCATTCCAACCCCGTCCTCCCATCTTTCTTATAGATAATCAATATTAAAATTACATTTAACTGTGGAAGACTTATTCACTGAAATACTATTGGGCTTCTGGATTTAATTTCATACTCATCATAGGGTACCTGGATTCAAGAAGGTGAGGATTTGACCAGGAGGCGAGGATTCAAGTCTTTTGTTTCTGCATAGTCAAAAGTATTTGATTCCAAATATTTAAACGTGGGGTTTTTCTATTTATACTATTTTTGTGAGTCACAGCAGCCTCAGTGACTATCTACAAATGTATATCTCTAGCCTACACTTTTTTTTTCTTTTTCTTTTTTTTTTTTTTTTGCAGTACGCGGGCCTCTCACTGTTGTGGCCTCTCCCATTGCGGAGCACAGGCTCTGGACGCGCAGGCTCAGCGGCCATGGCTCACGGGCCTAGCCGCACCGCAGCATGTGGGATCTCCCCGGACCAGGACAGGAACCTGTGTCCCCTGCATCGGCAGGAGGACTCTCAACCACTGCGCCACCAGGGAAGCCCTCAAACCTACACTCTAGAGGAGGTGATTTCATTTTGCATTGCAGCACATGATGCATTATTAAAAGTAACAGTTTCCTATAAACTCTTCAAATTTCCGGACCAGTCTTCTAAGGTTACAACTACCAACAAGGGACAGGCAGGTACGGTAAATGGGTGAAATGGGCCTGCTGGAGGCTGTGCTACACTGGAAAGTACAAGTCCTATGTAGAGGGAACAGCTGCTGTTCAGTTCCAGCCAACTGTTGCCACGTGAGAATATGGGCCCAGTGTTATCAGAGCTTCCAAATTTTCAAGAGAAGCTGTAAACCCAGAGATTCATGTAAAAAACAAATACCCTGGTGTTTAAATACTGTCTTAAATTAAAAAATATATATATCAGGCAGAACAAACAACATGTTTATGGGCCAAATTCAGTCCACGGGCAGCCAATTTGCAATTCTGCTATCCATATATAAGCACAACTTTGTTCCCACTGATTAATTTATAATTCACATGTTTGAGCATTGATCCAAATATGTCTGGGGGTGATCTCAATAATCTGGATCAACACATTTCCATTCATGTTAGCTATTTGTCAATGCTGCTCAGTTTTCATGATAAAAAGTACTTTGGGGGCTTCCCTGGTGGCTCAGTGGTTGAGAGTCCGCCTGCCGATGCAGGGGACACGGGTTCGTGCCCTGGTCCGGGAAGATCCCACATGCCGCGGAGCAGCTGGGCCCGTGAACCATGGCCGCTGAGCCTGCGCGTCCGGAGGCTGTGCTCCGCAACAGGAGCGGCCACAACAGTGAGAGGCCCGCGTACCGCAAAAAAAAAAGAAAAAAGTACTTTGCCCGACTTACCTTGGTTGTGGAAACATGTTAAACTTTTCTTTTAAATCCCAGCCTCATTGATATATTCAGATAAAAGCTTGATTAAGTAAATAATCCTTCAAAAAACTCATGATGGGATGCAAGGATAAATTTTGTACAGTTCGTAATAAGCTCACTCTCCAACACGAAGAGATATAAACATTTTCTGAGGAGTTGAACATGTCACTACCGTGACCCAGTGTTTTTCAAACATTGTTTCAGGAAACCCAAAGGATCTCAATTTCCTTAGAAGCCACATCATTGAGATAACTGTAGGTTGTCATTTTAAATGTGGACTTTACTTAAAAATGAAAAGTTTGATAATAGCTGTTCATCAGATTGTAGAATTAAAAATTTGATCTGTAAGGAAAAGGGTTTTATCTTCAGATCAGTGGATTCCTCAGGAGATCCATGAGCTACATGATATGGAAATGGATTTGCAAATAGTATTTTAAAAATTACTTTTATCGTATTCTTACAGGAGTTTGCGAATCAACATATGATGTTTAAAATAAATAATTATATTTGTTTAAAAGCATGGATTCTGAAGTTAAATCTACCTAAGTGGTTCATCTAGGACTAACTGCAAATTTTTAAGCCTCAGTTTGCTCATCAGTAAACTAAGGATGAAATAACATCTATTGATACCTCACTGTGTTGCAGTAAGGTCCAGATGAGATAAGCAACATAAAGGGCACAGTACGATGCCTTACATATAGGAAGTATTCCACAAATGTTATTACTGCTGTTCTCCTTGTTATTATTGTTTAGCAAACTGAAGCTCATATAGGAAAGGTCACAAGAAATTAACATGCCATTGTTTGTAAACAAAGTGATGCTGATGTACAAAAGGCAGAATGACTATTTCTTCTTGGATGAGACAGTGTAGACTTCCAGAAGATGTGCCATTTGATCTGGGTCTTGAAGATGAATAGGAGTTTTACCAAGAGAAGAGGTGGGAGAAGACCTTTCCAAAGAGGGGGCAGGAACAGTCTGGGTAGACATAGAGTATTCGCAGGGGTAGGAGAGCTCAGTGAATGGTGAGAAGGTTAGTGCAATTTAGTCAATAGAAGCCAGGAGTGGAGAGACAGGAAATGAGGTTAGAGAAGTGGACTGGAGTTAAAATATCCAGGTGAGTGTAATTTTTAAGCAATGGGAATTCAATGAAGATTTTCAATAGGAGAATATCAGAATTTTAAAGGAAGATCATTCTAATGGTATTGTCTGGGATAAATTGAAGTGAGAAGGTAACTAATATTTATATGTGTTTAATATATGCCAGGAATTATAGTATACAATAATTTTCTCAACAAATTGGAAATGTTCATATTATTACTTCATGTCATACATGAGAAACTGAAGCTTGGAGTAAGTAGTTCACTATCTAAGATCACATATATAGTCAGTGGTGCAGCTGTGCTTTTAATCATTTTGAAAGATTCCAAAGCCCCGTATATTTCCACTAGTCTACATGGTAGGGCAATAGGATATGAAATTATTGCCATTCATCCAGATGAGAGGTGAGGTAGGACTGAAATAAGAAAGTGGCAATGAGGAATTGATATTCAGAAGCCAAGGAAAATAAGTAGACTTATATTCCGAGGAAAATAAGTAGACTTTTTTTTAAAAAAAACACATTCAGTGTAAGAAAGGAAATAGAAAGCACTAGTCAAGGATAATTTAGAGGTTATAAGACTGAGAAAGTATTAACACAAGTGACAACATTCAAGACCAAGAATCAAGTAGATGAATTATGAGTTTTTTTTTCTGGAAGTTAAAGTATCATTGGTTCAGAAAAAATTTACTTTGTGACACATTGAGTTCTAAGTGTCTAGAGGACATCCAAAGAGAGAGGTCTAGTAAGGAGCTGGAAATACAGCTGCAGGTAAGTGTCAGGGATACGCAGCATACACTGTAGTTGAGGTCTTGAGGATCAGTGAGATTACCTGGGCAGAACATGCAGAGAAGAGAGCATTGAAATCATTCAGTTAGAAAGATATGTTTAGGGCGTCCCTGGTGGCGCAGTGGTTGAGAGTCCGCCTGCCGATGCAGGGGACACGGGTTCGTACCCTGGTCCGAGACAATCCCACATGCCACGGAGCGGCTGGGCCCGTGAGCCATGGCCGCTGAGCCTGCGCGTCCGGAGCCTGTTTACGCAGCTGGAGAGGCCACAACAGTGAGAGGCCCGCGTACAGCAAAAAAAAAAAAAAAAAGAAAGAAAGAAAGAAAGATATGTTTACATGCTTTCTTCACTATTAAAAGTCAAGGTCTTCAGGATAGTGCCTTTATTGTATGCACTTTTGAATACCTCAGAGATTTCACACTATAGTACACATAGTAATTGCTTCACAAACGTTCATTGGATAAATGAGAAGAGAACGAAAAAGGAGAATCTAAGGAATGGGAAAAGGGAAGGGACCCAGAAAGGAAATTGAGAAAGATTGGTTAGTGATACGATGCGAAGAGAAGAAGAATGGAAGCCAAAGGAAAAGAATATTTCAAGATATAGAGAATTGTCCCACAGATTGAAGTGCTTCAGAGAGATGAGTTAGGACAAAGACTTAAAATCAGCCATTAAATATGACAGTGGGAGAACACTGAAAAATGTGTTTCCTATTCTCAACTGATCACTGGAACTAATTCACTGGGACTTTGGAATACATCCTTTGATGAGCTGGGAGTCAACCTGTATAAAGCAAGTTTCCAAACCCACAATTTAGCAACATAACTAGTAGTATAGATCTAGTGTAAGAGACTAACAGGCAATTAATTGTGCTGAGTTTCATTTCAGGTGTCCTAATTTAAAATATTTCCTGACAGGAGAGGGTAAGTGTGTATTAAAGGAAAAAAAATGAAATAAAATATATTTTCATTGTAATTCTTTAATAATTAAAACCCCCAAACACAGACATATTATTTGGGAATGCATTGATTTGCCTAAAGATTTCAAAAAATTTGTCAGTTAACATCATCTCACAATGAAAAACAAACAGAGTGCAAAAGTAAAGTATCACAATTCTTTGAAAAAAAAATCAAATGTCTTTGATATTTCTGTTTTTGTGTTTCATGCTTCCAATGCTTGTATCTTTCCATGACAAGCAAATAGCCATTCAGTCTGATACGAATCAGTATGTTGTTCCTGGAAAATTAAAGACTCATAAATATGCTATACCTTCCTGTAACTCAACTATTTTCATTATTCCTCCTAATCAGATGGACTTTTTGGATAATAAGTATTCAGACATATTCAGTTATGTATGATATAGTACTGTTTTAATATTTCATTGGAATGCTTTGAGAGAAAGGCACTGAAATCTAATAATAATTGCATTTGAATAGTATTGTTTTAGTGTTAAAAAATAGTGGTAGAAAAGTAATTGTAGTTTCTTTACAAAAATCAGCGTAGGTGTCTTCTAAGCATCAGACACATAACAGTGCTTTACAATTTTATTTAGACAATGTTTTATAAAGTCCAAAAGTAACAACCAAGTTTATTTTTAAAAACAAGAGAATCTGACACCTCTGAAATACTGAGCAATCACTGATCAAGAACTAGCATGACCTCTTAAAGCCTGTAATAGCTAACAGGAATATAGCTATAGGCTATAGAGTTAGGGATTTTAAAATGTCAAGCAACACTAATAATTTGTGCATCCTGGGACCATAAAACTAGCAGCATGTCAATAATAATGGCATGCTCTTTGGAAAACAGGTACAATTAACATGCTAGTGTTTTAAGTTAAGAGAATATTACAAAACTTTTGTAAAAAACAAAGGTTTTCTCTGGCATATGATGTTGCTGATTTTGTGTTTTATGTTGCTGCTACCTATTTTGCCTCCTAGACATGTATCCCAAATACAGGACTACACATACTGTCAGTTGACAAAGGGCCTGACATGGCATAATAGCAAAATGTGTAAGCAATAAAAATAAATGTGCATATACACTACCAAATGTAAAATAGATAGCTAGTGGGAAGCAGCCACATAGGACAGGGAGATCAGCTCGGTGCTTTGTGACCACCTAGAAGGCTGGGATAGGGAGGGTGGGAGGGAGATCCAAGAGGGAAGAGATATGGGGATATATGTATATGTATAGCTGATTCACTTTGTTATAAAGCAGAAACTAACACACCATTGTAAAGCAATTTTACTCTAATAAAGATGTTAAAAATAAATAAATGCACAAAATAAATATCAATACCTAACAAGTCATGTGTGCCAGAGGATACAAGAGATTTCACATGCAGGAAACATTTAAGAAAAGAGATGACAGGGCTTCCCTGGTGGTGCAGTGGTTGAGAGTCCACCTACCGATGCAGGGCACACGGGTTTGTGCCCTGGTCCAGGAAGATCCCACATGCCGCGGAGCAGCTAGGCCCGTGAGCCATGGCCGCTGAGCCTGCGCATCCGGAGCCTGTGCTCTTCAACGGGAGAGGCCACAAAGGTGAGAGACCCGCGTACAGAAAAAAAAAAAAAAAAAAGAAAAAGAGATGACAAAATAATGAAAGATGTTTAGGAAGGCTACTCTTTTGTTAAAATAAAATTTGCTGAGATTTGTTATTTTTATTTTTATTATTTCAAGATAGCCTATTTTAGAAGCCACACAATGCTTAGAAGCAACACTTCGATTCAGTGCTTTAAGAAGCTACTTGGTTCTTCAGAAACTGTCTTTTTTTTATTTTTTTTTTCCCATGGCCTTCACTTTTGAAAGAATCCTTAAGAAAACAGCTGCATTTGAAGAGGAAGGGAGTACTGGACACAAGAGAAATGGGAAATGGTGTTTTATTGAGCGATTTTTTTATTGCCACTTTTGGAATCAAAAAAGTGGCTACGTCTATCAAATAAGTCTCCCTCAAAAAAAATCTTTAGATCAATCTTTAATGAGAAAGAAAGGGGAAAAAAAAGATATTCACCCAGGTCTCGTGTCATGCAAAAAATTCTGTATCTTTTCCTAACTCATCAATATGCTCATGGCTTTTAAATTTAGTATTTGAATTAAATGCCCAAGAGCCTTGAATGACATTCATCCACCCATTAAAAGATATATAGCTCAATTATATGGCATCGATGAAATCCTTGATATGATTTGTGACCCGTTAACTAACGACATTTCCTCTAAAGTGACAAAATCGCAACAAAACATAAAAAAAGAGCGCCTCATTACAAAGGAACCCGCCATACATTATTTAAATCTTTCCCTCTGAGAGGAAGAGCTAGAATGCATACTGAGTAACTGCTACTCAACATGAAATGATTCTTTTTCATGAACTCACAGTACTGATTTCTGACTGGTCATTATGAGAAAAACAAATACCATCTGCAAATAATAATTAGAATGTAATACTATTTAAGCTTCTGAAAAGAACATAAAATATGTATATAGAAACTCTGAGGCTAATAAAAATATAATGTAGATTACTTCAAAGCGTTTCACATTTATGTTGCTCAAGCACTAATAAAATGAAACAATATTAAATCCACTTTTCTTAAGTCCTACTTAAAAATCTCTCAGTTGAATCAGGAATGGTTCAACTCACTTGAAGTTACAGCCTGGTTTAAGAAAATTGCATTTTACTGCTCTTCTATTGATTTTTAGCAAATTTAACTGTCACTGTCTGCTGATTCTGCTTATCTTTGAATTTAAAATGTCCACAGTATTTACCCAGCATTGAAAAATTACTGTTTCAATGTATTGTATTTTTAATGCAGCTCTATTTTTTGGTTTACATAGCTAGTTTGCTACCAACAGGACACTTTGATGTCATCCTCCTTTGTAGCATACAATGGAATCTCATATCTTTCTTTAATCAGCAATGACATGTTTATTGAGAAATAAAACCATTTCTCATTTCCTTCCTTTACCCCCACTCCTTTTTTTTTTTCTCCCCAGTGATCAATGTTTCAATTGCTTTGCATTTGTAGTTTTCAATAAAACTTGTATTTAGTATTACTGGGTAGTTCAAAACTTTAAAATTATTTTCAAACAAATGCAACTTCAGTTTCAAATTATCCCAAGCAGAGATATCAAATTTTAGTTTCTTAGTTAGCTTACTGGGGAAAATTCTTCCCCAAGATAAATATATTATTCAGTTTCTGCTATCCATAAAACCAAATATATAAAACACACATAAAATTCAAATCACAAGGCATTTGTTGAATGCTACTCCCATCAATTATGCTCTATTTGCCTATGAGTTTGCAAATGATTTATTCAGAAGATGAGCTTGGGGGATGTTTAAATATTCTGGTAAACAATTAATGTGCATCAATCAATATAAAAAACAGAATTTTTTCTAACACCTGTTGAATGTGATTTTTTCCCTAAAATATACATTACCAAACAAAAGCTATAGACACAGTTGCTAAGCATCCATTAAAAATGTAATAGCCACATGTGATGAAAGTCAGATCACTATGACAAAAAATGAAATTTACATTCTTCATGCAAATTCATCCTGATATGCAGCTCTCAGCAGTGTAACTGTAGGGGTCTATTAGTAATTTTATTTTACTCATGAAAACATATATTATAGGGTTATTAATAGGCACATACAAAAATGTCCACTTTCCTGAGATTTTAACTAAAAACCATGGCATTTTGCCTACTATTTGAATTTACTCTGGAGATTAAAAAAATTATGTTACTCAAAATAAATTTAATACCATTGGGTTGTACACTGATAAATATATTTGTGTTTGTTTGTTTTGTATTGTTTTTAGCATGAAATCTTCCAGGCCACATTGCAGACCTGAATTTTTGACTCACCTATCAATTAAGGAAGAAACAGTGATGAAGGAGAAGGAAATCAGGGTTCATTAAATGCCTATCATTTATTCATTCATTCTACTTTCTTTTCAACTTGTTCCTGTTGTGAACAGAATGCTGTGCCACAGCATGCCTGGAGCCAGTAAATTTCATACATGTTAACTTAATGCAGCCCATTCATAAACATTTTCCCTGCCTGTATTTATTCAGTGAAAAAATGCTGAAATAAAGGTGTTAACTGTGGTGTTTACCATGAACAAAAATCATCTCATAGCAACATTGTTCTTCCTCAGACCTCTGTTACCAGGACAAAATTGAGCTATTGTGCCTATTTCCAATTTATTCTTGTCCTAAGACCATTCTTCCATATCTGTAGTTCCCAGTTTGGTGGCAATATAACAAAACACAGTAATCATTAGTATTATGGAAAAGGTCCTTTAACAACTCTAAGACTTGGCTTTGAAATACCCTAAATGAAATTAATAAACTCCTATTAGTTTCCAAACATTTCAGACTCAAGTTCTCCAGTCAATATTGTTTATAAAAAGGCACTTAAAGTATACATTGAAATAATCTCCTCAGGAAATAATTTTACAGTATATTTCATGAGTTAAAAAGATCTTGTTCTGTATGATTTTTAAATTATTTCTCAGTTATTATTTTTGCACCTTCTTTGGGATTTTAGAAAAACTCTCACCTCACCCTTGTTGTCTTACACTTGAAAAGGGGAAGTATTGGAAATTTTACTATACATGAAGCCAAGTGCCTCAATTATTAGTAATAATTATACAAACCAAGTTATCAAATATATCCCAATTTGTCACCCATGAGTAAGTGATGGAATGTTTTAGTATATAGAGACGGTCTGATAGTGTATTTTTGTGCTGTCAGACGGACACATCAGCTGATGAAGGGCATTCTTTCTCCATTATTAGGGACTGAGTCTATTTTTTAAAATAAGATTCTTGTGATTATAACAATAATAACTAATTTTATGCAATTTTGAAAATGTGTAAAAGTGTAAAGAAATTTAAAAGAACACAAAGGACATTTCATTATCTCCTTAAGGACATTTCATTATGCATTTTAAATATAGTTAGAGAGAAAAATGCAGAAATAGGTACAAAATATAGTTATGCACATACATGCAGATACAATCCTCATGAATTTATGTAATCCTTTCTTAAAGTTTGTTTTTCAATTGTCACTTTTTAATTTATTTTAAAGCATTACCCATATTATGAACAATCTTATGAACAAGTTTAATTATTTGTAATCTCTTTTCCTCAGAGTGTATTATAATTTATTTACCCAGTAACATTGTGTTGGATGTTTAAATTATTCCCATATTACAAATGTCACTGTCATAAAAACCTTTCAATACAACTTTTAGTCAATATTCTAGTTTTTCCTTATGACAGATCCCCAGAAATAGAATTTACTACCTCAAATGATACAAATATTTTAAGGGTCCTGATGCATTTTTGCCAAATTGATTTTTAGAATTATCAATTCATTCCCACTATCCATGTTTTAAAATGTTGATCCCACTGTCCTTATATTGTTTGTAAGTTCCAGTTTCAGTAAAATGTTGCTAAATTGATAGCGGAATTGGTATCACGTGTTGTTTAAAAGTGTATCCCCCATCATCTAAAGAGGAGGCCAGGCTGCATTAAGATATAGGCTCACAGCAGATGGTGGGGTCCCACAAGTGATCTAGCCTAGGCTAGAATTTCTCACTAATAAATGTGTAACTAAACTTCCAGGTGAAGCTCAGGGCCAGAAAACTCTGTAATTTTACACTGCACATGTGTTGGACTTGACCTCCAAAAAAAATAGCCTCTTTTGAGGTAGAAAGAAAAGAACTTCCCAAATCCTTAGACCAGGATGCACCCTTTTTGTCTTCGTGTCTTTAAAATATGAACTTCATATTAAAATGTACTTGTAAATTTATAGGTGAAGGAGATTCTTTGGTAGATAACCAGAGACAACCTATCCATTTATGCTGTAGTATAATTTAGTGATTATTATCTTTGCAAAATGATATCATTCAAAATAGAAGTTTTCTAAGTAGCTGCTGAATGATTTGGAAAGAACCTTATGTGATTGTCTTTAAAAACACAAAGCTTCATCTATAACTCTACTTTGCTTTATACAGTTTTAACTATAGGAACTGGTAAAAGCATATAACAGTATCACTAATAATCAGATTTTAAAAATCAGGAAATTATTTTGACTTTTCTACTTTCTCATGAATAACATTTCACTTATTAGTCCATATATTCAGCTACTGGCATCAGTTAATAAAATGGTGAATGGAGCTACATTTCTGAAATTAAATTTTGTTATTTAAACTGAACTCACTTTAACAAAAGATCATTTAGACTAATTCCATATGTTGCCAAAATAAATTCATTCAAATTGGTTACTGAATAGAGAAAACCTTAGACCTACCAAGTTCATAGAAAAGGTAGTATTGTAATTAGCGGATAGTCCAAAACAAGAATCTACAAAAAATAGCAAAGTTCATTTGACAGAGTTAGGAAATATGTTCAGTTAGTACTTGGTAAAAAACTATTACAGAAGAATCATAACTCAGAAATGGCATAATTTATATCAATTCAAAATTGTAAAATGGCTTAATAAGAAACATTAGTTTAAAATGTTCTGGAAATAAATTTAACCATCATATAAATTTATTCATGAGTGAAAGTTTTTTTGTGTGGGCATCTGGAATGTGTTTCTCTAACCAGAACTTCAGAAGTTACACATGAACAGAAAGACCTACCCCCCCACCGCAATCTATTGGTGCCCAGGATTTAATTAATCATCATTTTGGAAAAATATGAGAGTAACAATTTCTAGATAATACATGAGATAGCACCAACTCACCTTATTTGTTTCTCTAAATGCTATAGAATAACAATAGTGTATACTCCCTATGTGTTTAATAATTTTGAGATATTTTTACTGTGTGTCAATTCAATGTTTGTAATAAAACTCTAACAAATAGTTGATATACTGTGTAAATTTAATACATTATATGTACAATTATTGAAGATCATCAGAAATGTTATAAATATGTTAGGGATAGTTGGTATATAGTTTCATGTCCTCTGCATTTCAAAATGTTGAGGAAATGGATCCATCGTGCCCTTTAAAAATGGGGAAAATCCCATTGTTTATCCATTTGAAGCACAATACAAAAGGCACAATCAAGGGATATATATGTTGAAACCAACAGTTTCTCCAAAACTTTCTAGGAGTATGATAAAGTTCAAATGTACTTCAATAAGTTCCTTAGAAAAGATTTGATGTTGAATAGTCTTCTTAAGTCATTTCAAGTACAAGAGCTGCCATTAAGCTGAGACAAATAGTTGCAGACTGGGTATTTTTCTGTAATTGTGATCCAATTTCACACTGGTTTTAAGGTCATAAATGCTCAAAGGGTATTCCTGGTATATGATCTCAGTCTCCAACAGATGAGACTAGTCCTCACGAGTACATGTTGCAATGAGACTATCTTCAAAATTGAAGAGATTATTATGGAAGTACGAGCAGGTTAATGTGTTGGGAAATATACAAAAGATTATTAATAAAGCAGAATGAACATAGAAATCAATTGCTTAAGTGTCACAGGTTACTGACATCTTCATGGTGACATACAACTTCTTTTAGACTTCACTTGTGCTTTTAAAAGCGTTTGAAAGAAATACAATTGACTTAATCTATCATGTGTACAGACTCATGATTCTTTTCCTTTGGACAACAAGGAACACTTTTTTTTTTTTAATTTTCCACTATTGGACACTATTTCCAAAGTTTAAGGGCTATAGAACAAGTGAAATAGCTTTCATTTTATAGTTGTGGTAACGCTACCCAATCACAGTTGTAGAGCTGGTTATTCTTTAACTTCTCTTACACTCTTGAGGCCCTCTGCCTTCCAAGACATAAAAAGAGAAAATGAAGTTGCATTGTAGTAGAAGAGATTAAAGCTACATATAACAGTTTCTAGACAGGAAGAAATGTTAAATTTTGAACACACTAAGGGAAACTGATAAATCAATCCTCTCCCCCCCCCCGCCCACTCTCACCTCTCTAATTGTTTTAAAGACATTTCTTTCTGAAGTTAAACTGGCTGGTATGCTTAATTCTGTTTTAGAGATTGTCATTGTTATACACAATTTAGATGAAAAACATTATATCTTAAACTAGAAAAATAAAAGATATTTAAAATAAAATAAATCAAGTTACATGGATATGTCACCTTACTCTTTTCTTCCAAACCATTAATAATTACCTTAGAAAAAAATTGCTAAGCAATCCAATTTGCTACTTTGAACCCCCAATTTTTTATTGAAAATTTTCAGGAAAAAAGAAAAACCTGAGTCACTACAAACAGATTCGCTTATGCTAATTGCATTTATTTGAGACAAAACTCAAGTACTTACTTCTCATCATCTTCATCACTGGGGACATTGGAAGCAATCTATCCCAATAGAAAACTGAGATATAAAATACAGAAATATTTCCTGCTAAAATTTTGGCTCAAGGAAACTGAAAAAAAAGAAAAACTGAACACGTAGTCTTTTTAGTGTTACCATCTCTTTAAAAGCAAACACAGAGCTCCCCAATAGGTATGCCAGTACACCCTGATGTATGCAAACAGACTACGACGAGTGTGAAGAATAGTGATGCCTGCAGCCCTCAGGGCTTCTGGGTTGGGCCTGGGGCCCAGACCATCCCCAGCTTTCAGACTCTGCAGGAAGAAGCCTTCTTTTTGGTTTTTTTCACCCCAGTGTGCTATACAAATGCTACTTTCAATGAGTGCTATGATGTGGAAGAATTTAAGAAACCCTGTTGTACAATATACATGGTAGATGTTGATGTCAGTGGTAGTGTTGGGAATTATCCTAATTTCAATGATAAATACTTAAATGTGGGCTCATAAAACCCCTGGAAGGAAAAGAGGTAACTTCTCTTTTTAATCTACTAGTTTTTAAAATAGTTTGTGTTTGATTCAGTCATCTTCAAAACATCCCAGAAAAACATGAACTGTAAAGGAAACTATTAAATGCTTTAACTTTCTTATATTTACAGCATAGTAATTAGTAAAACTCCCTCTCACTCTAATAAACAAAACAAAAAGGATATTTATTTTGATATCCTGGCTTTCTACTTTCATAAGTCAAGTGCACCATTCCATAGACTTTAAGACCACTGCTAATAAACACCATTTTCTCGTCTTATTTTTGCAACTACAAGTGGAATTTTAGGGAAATTCCAAAAGTAAGGTAGTTCTTTTGCTTTTCGGTGGTGTATTATCTATGTAAGAGTCTATATAATTCCCATTTAGTGGCTGATATATTTCTTCTGGTCTTTGGAAATACACTCACAGAAATCACCATGACATTCTTGGCTCTTGTTGAAAATTCTTCCATTTTCGAAAGCATCCACATCTATAAAACTGTTGATTAAAAACCAAAATGAAAAACCCCCATGCTTACTGTTTTGTTTTTAGTTTTTGTATTTGCAGTTCTATTTTTATTTCACTATGGTCTTTTATTGTCTTTAGATTTAATTTAGTAGACTTTGCCTTTAGAATAATTTCCTTGTAAAAATGTAGTACTTAAATTTTAATGTTACCACAGAGAAATGAAATACCAAGAAAGATAAGCATTGACTACCGCACAGGATTTTAAAAATAGAGTAGAAAACATTGTCTCAGGGCCATCATTTTAACTCACCATACTTCATAGAAACATTAGGTGTACTAAAAAGTTGACAATGTTTGAAGATACTTTTGTTATCATAAATAAATATTTACAAGTCATTGTAGCCCCCTCAAATTTCAGTTTAACATCCTGTAAAATGCAGACAAATTAACACAGTAATTTTAATGTATAGATGTTAAATGTTAGTCAATATAACACTATTTTATAACTCATTTAATTTCACAGCTTGTGAGGTAAGAACAATTCTCCACACTTCACCATACTGCCTCTACAGCTTGAAATATTTATAGGATTATCAGTGTGAGCAGAAAAATGCCAGGTTCAAAAGATAAAAATAAGAAATACAATGTATTTTCACCTAAAATGATAGGGCATTTAATAGTCAGAGATTCGGGGCTAGGCCTAGAATGAACTCTTCATAAGAGTTCATGTAGGATATAAACAGGTTTCATAGGGTGAGAAGTTGTGCCTGATAACCTGGATCCAACTGTTATACTTTCAGAGTTTTCAGTCAGACCAAAAACCCTCAACACTTATTTTGATGATGGCTCTTTGGGGAAGATTGTTTCCAATTTGCATAAGAGCCAAGTGGCTATGAAAATTACTCTTAACTGGAGAGTTCTAGAGTCAAGCATGGTGAGTTGGGACAGATCACCTAAAAGAATGCTGAGATTATGTGAGTTATTGCTATATCCCAACACCTAAAACTATACCTGGCACATAATAGGTGTTCAACAAATAGTTGTTAAATTAATAAACAAATGTGGGGTTAGAGAATGATTTCCCTTAGAATCCTTGACAATTGGTCAGAACTCTCCAGATCTGGTGACCCTGGACCCAGTCATTTGTTCCCAAAATCCTCCTATCTGCATTCAGGTAAATCTCAAGTCAATTATCTGCATCTACACATGTGTAAACTGTGACCTCCACTGGAATCCCAGTTCCTCAAAATTCATGGAAGGGAATGACTTTAGGGCCACATATCCCAGCTTTCCACACCGAGCAGGCATCTAGTCTCCAGATATTAATTATAACTCCAAGAGACCTTTCCCAAACCTGCCTGGACAGGAGAATCGATTAGAGCAATTATCTTAAAAAAATTAAAGATTCTCAAGTTTTCCTTAGCAAGTTCTAATTCCACAAATCTTCATTTTAAAAATACACCTCATTTATCCCTCCAGAGATTTTGGGATTAACATATACACACTACTATATATAAAATAGATAATCAACAAGGACCTACTGTATAGCACAGGGAACTCTACTCAATATCCTGTAATAACCTATATGGGAAAAGAATCTGAATAAGAATGGATATATGTGTATGTATAAGTGAATCACTATGCTGTACACCTGAAATTAATGCAACATTGTAAATCAACTATACTCCAATATAAAATTTAAAAAAATCAAAACACACACACACACACACACACACACACACACACACACACACCTCCACCTTGGATGATTTTTATCAACAGGCCCAGTGTGTGAAATGCTTTCCTAAAGCACCCATCTGCATTTTCAAACAAACATCTCTATTAAAAAACTTCCATGAACAAACTTGCCTGCCCAAATTTTGGCATAAGTGGGCTACAATAGACATCTATATTTATTCAGTTCTGCAGGGTTTATTCAACAATATTTAATGAACATCATAAGTGGAGTACTTCAGGGAGAAAAATGAAAAGACAGGATTTTTCATATACTCCTAGAACTAAGTCCAGGTAAAATAACCCTGGAATCTTGATTCATTGTGGAGTGAAAGGCAGGCATTGAAGAGTTCTGAGCGTGAGTGTGACATAACCAGATTTGAATGTTGGAAATATCACTTCGGGAGTGAAGTCAGACATAGAGTGGGTGGGGACATTTGACTTATGTCAGGTAAGTGCTAAGAAGGTTATTTCTGTGATCCAACCAAGAGAGGATGAGAACATGCACTGGAATGAAGGCAATCCAGATAGAATGGCACAGGATTGTTTCCATCCAATTTCAGCAAACAAGAATATTAGGCTAAGATAATCAATCACATTGAAAGTCATATTTATAAAAGAAATAAATAGATATCAGCAAGTACCTAACATTGATAAATCATGCTAGTAGTCACTGCTTCAAAAATATTAATCAAGTACTTATATGTTTGTGGTCAGGTTGGAGATATAAAGGTGTATGCAGTGCATATGACACAAACCCTGCTTTCAGGGGTCCACTTTTAGCAAGAGAATCACAATGAGGCAGAGACAATTATCATAATATAGTATTTAAAAGAAGGGCTCTAATGATATTATTAAAAAGTATCATCATATTAAAGAAGGGGATGTATTTAATATCTTAGAGAATATTTATGTGGGAACATATTTAATAAACGATCCTTTCAGAAATTGTCATTTCTTGAATAGTCTTCTGTAAATTATGGAATGGTTTCATACATTTATTTACAATCCATTCTCCTTGAAAAGGAGTGGTGGGTAGCAGGGTGATATTTCTGGTCATAATAAAGGGCGAGAGGCATACAACTCCAACAGTAAAATTAAATCCATAAAAAGCACAGAAGACTTCCCAGAATATTATTTACAAAAATCACCATGTTTTGGATCAAACTTCTATTTAAAATTGCTTTTCCATATTACTCTATTGAGGCTTCCTACTTAATGAGATGTCTGGCAGGGAAGATTTGGAGAACATTTATTTAAAATGCCAGAACTGCTTTCTCCTTGCTAAAATGCTAGCAAGATGCTTTGAAAGTGGCAACACATTTGCGAGACATCATTGTCAAATTTCCCCTAAAGGAAAAATGTGAATAGATAGTAAGAGAGCTGTGAATCAGATTGTCAGTGCCAAGCTATGCTATTGAATTTCCACAAACATGTTCCTAATTTTGCAATTACTTCTCCATTTCAGGAATGAATTCCACTTTTTGAATTATTTTTTACTAATGTTTAATCTCACATGACCCTTTATCCTATCATTCATCATATTCTATCATTTGTCCTACTCCTAAATAATATGTATGTAAGCAATTAAAGTAATTTAAAGATTAGCCAATCCAGCACAAAAGTTAATAAAACAAACTTGCTTGGCCACAATCAGAATACATTCCAAATTGAAACAGAAATAGCATACGTTGTCTGCCAGATTGGATTATCCATTGGGCTAGGTAGTCTCTCAGTGACTCTACGTATTTCTGTGATATATCTGACTGCACTGTATTGATGTTAATTTGTTTTCACATCCACATCATCTACCTTTCTTAATAGAGTATGTAATTTTGGAGGAGTCGTACTATGTCTTTTCAACTTTGTATCTACAGAAATCCCTGGCACAAAGTTATGCTCTTGATATTGTATGATGGATGACTGATTGACTGCCTAAAATAAATTAATGAGATTCTTCTCTGTCTGACTACTTGTACTGGGCTTATGCCCTTTTACTTATATCAGTTATTCAATTTTTGGATTGGCATAAAATTTAATTTGAAATTCTTTGAACTTATATGTGAACTGAAATCCATGATATAAAAATAAATACTATATTATTTTTTCATTCTAAAAATGAACAAATGTATTAATCAGTTCTGAAATTCATGAATATTTAATAGAAAGTATTTATTTGAGTACTTGCACGCTCCTGGAATATTTTTTCAAGCAGGAAGAAAAAATTACCAGCTATACGCTTGAAAAAGTCATGAAAAAAAAAAAAAAGAAACCTAGAATAAAACTATTTGAAAGTAAGAGAAAACAGCTGCTGACTTCCAGAAATAATATAAGTATTCAGTAATCCCTTTCCAGTATTCATCCATTTGTTCAACTGCATTTTCTTCCAGTGTTCTCTGAACGGTAATTAGGTAAATACTTAGCATTCACATAATAATAATAAAAAAACGTATTTTGCTGCTCAGAGAAAATACACAATCTAACAAGGGAAAGAATAGTAAAGAAAAGTATAGTTATGCCAGATCTAAGGGGAGGACGAGCATAAAAGAAGCAAATAACATAATCAGCTAAGATGTCAGAATGTAAATCAGTGGAAAACATAACTGTACTTTAATCTATAAATAAGACAATAGCCCAAGATGATTTGTACAGTCTCCCCATGAACTCTGTTATCATTTAGACTGAAAATAATGCCATATGAAAAGTTGTCATTTGTATATGAAGATGGTGCTATGACTCATCAATAACAAATCTACATAATTATTTTGTTTTGGGTGTAGGAAAGGGTTGGCAATAAACTCATTCACACTCTCTTATCTGGTCCTCTTGTGAGCAATGGTGTACATTGGCAAGTTGAAGTTACAGCTGCAGTCGGAGAGCCTAGAACAAAACAAAATAAAAATCCAGTGAGTGAAAAATCAATCAGATTGTAATTAGTACATGAGGGAGATTGAATACCCTAACCTGACATACTAGTACCAAGTTCTGACCAACTAAGCTCGAATATCCATATGGTGTCAATAATACAACTACATTTAATCCAGTTTTAAAAATAAACTGGTGTCGTTATACCTTGATGAATTTCAAAAAGCATCCCCAGTTCCTTTTTATTGTACAGCCTTCAGCCTGTGCATTCAAAATAGAATGTCGGGCATCACTTAACACTACAACTATGAGAAAATAAAAGGAAAATACTTTTCCTTGTATGTCTCACCCTTTTTTGGTGGGGAAACACAACCCAAGTAATATTTTGAGTGGTCGGATCATATGGGCCAGGCCAATCACTGACAGGTGAGTTTGATGTCCCCACAAAATAAATGAATAGGAATCATTACATTTTTTGACTAAATGCCACCATCGGAATGTTGTAAGAAGGTGTGTTTAAATGTTAAAGTATTATCCAGCACAGGTTTTATAGCCAAGCAAAAATAAAAACTATCACTGACCCAGAAACTACCCTATGCCTTGTGCTATACACGTTCCTTATATAATATATTGTGCTTGATCCTGACAATAGAACTATGTGGTAAGAATCATCTTCATTTTCAAGGTAAGAAACTAAACCTTGGAGTAAAAAACTTGTCTAGAGCCAAAGATAGTGAAATCTTCAGAATCTGGCCAGAAAGACTTACTCCAAATACCATGATCATTTTTATTTAAAATAAAAATAATATAAATATAACCAAAAAACTTGATAGAATTCAGATAATTTGTATTATTTATACTAACAAATGGATATAACTATTGACCTAAAAACCCAACTGGAGAACATGGATTTTCGGAGAACCATAATTTGTGACCAACAGTTTTATAGATATGGGACATATTGACAGAGATATCCTATTTTCTCAGTTATTCTAGATTTATCTTAAAGACTTTGCTAGACTGGCAGAATTCCTGGGGAGTTGCAGCATTCCAGTGATTCTAATGTTTTAAGAGATAGTTATAAACCAGAAACTAAACATCTGTTAGGCTAAAAATAAAAGCATTTCTTTTGTTAATTTACCCAAGACTTTTTTATTTATTTATTTTGTGGTACGCAGGCCTCTCACTGCTGTGGCCTCTCCCGATGCGGAGCACGGGCTCCGAACGCACAAGCTCAGTGGCCATGGCTCACAGGCCCAGCCGCTCTGCAGCACATGGGATCTTCCCGGACCGGGGCACGAACCCGTGTCCCCTGCATCGGCAGGCGGACTCTCAACCACTGCGCCACCAGGGAAGCCCTCTACCCAAGACTTTTTAAAATGCCACTATCAGCATGGCTTATTAAGACCCCTATAAAAATACATAGCCCAGTATTCATTACATTAACCACATGTTCCAAGTGCAATCAAAGCAATTCTAATTTACCATCCTCCATGAATTTTTTCTGTTTGAACAAACTCGGGAACATTATTTTATTTACAGATTAGGTAGGTAGCAACTGAGAAAGAGTAAAGCTACATTCTATATGTATATACACATACGTGCAAACTTTCAAATAATTGATATGCATGTATGTAAGTGAATCACAGCAAAACAATAATTTCAAAAACAATTGGAGGGGGCTTCCCTGGTGGCGCAGTGGTTGAGAGTCCACCTGCCGATGCAGGGCACACGGGTTCGTGCCCCGGTCCGGGAGGATCGCACATGCCGCGGAGCGGCTGGGCCCGTGAGCCATGGCCGCTGAGCCTGCGCGTCCGGAGCCTGTGCTCCGCAACGGGAGAGGCCACAGCAGTGAAAGGCCCGCGTACCGCAAAAAAAAAAAAAAAAAAACAATTGGAGGGTTGGTTTAAAGGTTGTCCCTCTTCATCCTCAGGACCTCCTATGAATTCTACTATATTACTTACCATGTTGTATTGTCAATGCCTTTCTCCGTAACCAGAGTATGAGCTTTATAAGGTCAGAGACTGTGTCTTTTTCTCTATGATCCCAGTGTATAATGTAGTTCCGGCATTCACTATTTACTTATTGAATAAATAAATATATAATATAAAGTAAAATATCAAATTACATAATGGCATCTTAGGTTAATTCATATTTGCATCCATGGATGGATCTTTCTTCATAGTACCCTTGAATTCTTGGAAATACATCTTTAGTTCACTTAGGCACAAATTTTATAGAATAAAGTTATATTTAATCATGTATAGATGAAATAGAATTATTACTCAAAAGCAACAGGAGCCACCTATAGTGCCCATGACAGAAGCTGAAAGGAGTTGACTTTCCTTGAGTTCTAAGCAATTGTTGCATGCTGGTCCCAGGACAATAATATAAAGCCGGTAAAGTTTGTAGTTGAGGTGACTTTCACCCTCCATTTTTTGAACTTCTTTGACCTTTTGCCTCTGTTCCCAGGCATCCAGAGCCTTTGGGATGTGCTCTGACTGTCAGCACTCTGATGTTGTGGAAAAAGAGCATAAGCTTTGCCTCCACTCGAACTAGGTAACCATCTTGGGTGTGAGTTAATTTCTCTGACACTTAGTCCCCTCATTGTAAATTTAGAATAATAATGATGTTCCTCTGGAGGAAAAGGTGTAGGCCTATATGAAAGGAAGCAAGTGAGAATGCTCTGTAAATTATATGACATTGAATAGATATTTAATATTATATAAAACAACCTTAAAATTGGAGAACTTCTGATGTCCTCTCTGCTCTGAAGTATCTATGACCTAAATAACTTCATTCTCTCCCCTCATCTATCAGTGCAATTGTTGGGACAAAAAATAATCTGATTGTTGTCTAAATTTTTTCACTTTAAGCTAAAATACCTGATGAACATAAAACCACCCTAGTTTGTTGATATTTTTAAAGAGGCGATTGTGAACCCAGTTATTCTAGAGGCTGCTGGGGACAAGACCCACTTTTGTCTAATCTGGTTGCTAATCCCTATCCTAATACGTACAGGGGTCTGAAAGGTGGCATCCTAGAAAGAAAAGAATATTCATCTCAGTTTAAGCCTCCAACACATAAAGGATGGTAATTTAGTTTCCTGAAATTTGCTTGTCTGAAAGTTTAATTTAATAACAAACCAATAATAATTTAATAACAAACCAAGACACTAAAATAGTTTTGTATCAAATATATAGAATAGTGGTACTAACTACTAGATGACTTATGTTTCTATAATGATTGTTAAAATTATATTTATGAAAGAAACTAAGTGTAACCATTTTAGCAATTCTAGAAAGGCATACTCTAAGAGGTAAAATTAAAATTAGGGAAAATGAGACCATTTATAATGGGTCGTTATGACTCTGAATAAAGATGATTATTGGTTCTGCTTAATAAAACTGTCATCCAACACAAAATAGATATTAAGCTAAATTACATTATATTATCATTCTGTGATGCTACAAAATTCAATGCAAAGCTTTTTTTAAAAAAATAAATCCACAAGAAAAAGAGACTCAATAGTAACCTTTTCTACTGATTTTCAAATGGTTTTAACTAAGGAAACAATGTAAAGAATTTTTTAAATGTATGCTGAAAAATGCTGCTTTTTACTAGAGCAAATGACAAAACATTTATTATTTACAAATTTTTTAAAGGATCTAGCTTTGATATAATACTTGATAAGGGCAGGATCAGCCTTTCTCAAATTTTTCTCCTGTTATTCAGCTTTATTCCAAAGGTCTTCTCTCCTGTCAGTTTCAACTGTCCTCTCTACTGATTAAATCATGTAGAGGAATCTTTGGTTTCCCTACCTCTACTAACATTTCAAAATCTTATTACGCTCAGGTAATATTTCTCTAAGTACTTTCTGTACTCCCAGAATCAAAATCAAACATGTGAAAATACAGACTTCTAGACATTTTCCAAACCTACTGAATCAGAAGCTCTGTGGTGAGGCCTATAAATCTTCATTTTAAAGTTCTCCTGAAGTGTTTTTTTTAATACCTCTGGTTTGAGAATCATTGTACTTGAACCACTGACAATTAGAAAAGACAATCTATCAATGCTAGCATATACTATTGCTAAGTTGATCACTTAGTTGGTTTATATTTAATCTATACTGTAAACGCTTATTGAGATATACAATTTGCCAGGCTGTTTACTAGATGCTAGGGCTACTAAGATAATGATTCATCCTTTCTCGCATGCATCTTGTAGCTTAATCATAGGATTTTCCTCTCTGGAATTACAACCTCAATATTTTGGCATTATTTATTCAAGACAGTATAGAATCCTGAGTTCCCAGCTTCCACGAGTATAAACCAAAAAAAGTTTTCAATCAAATAAAACAAAGTCATTGGAATAAAACAATAACGAAAAGTATATAAAGTAGACTAGACATAGATGGAGAGAAAATGAGTGAATAGGAAGACTGAAGCATGCAAAATGCAGCACAAAGAGAGAGATGGAAAGAAAAAAAAGACATTAAAGAGAATTTAAAAGACGTGGAGACAAAAAAACAATCAAGAAGCTCTGACATATGTCTAATAATAATCCAAGTAGGAAACAATAGTGTTCATAGGGAGGGGGAAATAGTTGAAACGATGGCTGAAAAATATCTTGAACTGAAGACAGAAATGAATCCTCATATCAAAAAGTTAGATAAAAAATAAAACAAATTATACTTAGTCACTTTTTGTCGTGAATTGCAGAACATCAGGAACAAAGAGAAAATCTTGGAATCAAGTAGAGATAAAGGAGAAATAAGTTCCTTATTTACAAAGGAACAATCAGACTGATAACAGACCTCATCATCATTAGGAGAGGCTAGAAGAGAATGGAGTAATAACTTCAAAGTGCTGAGGAAATAACATTCAAAGTAAAGTTAACATTTACAAAAGAGGGTAGAATAAAAAAGTTTAAAGACATACAATGACACACAAAGTGTGTCACTTGAAAGAAATACTAAAGGACATATTTCATTAATAAATAAATAGATCCACAGAGATTTATTTATTTATTTATAAATAAATAATTTATAAAGTATAAATTAGGGAGCCACTGTGCAAATAAGTGGGTAAAGTATATTGCTAAATCTAACTAAGTTTTAGGTAGAAATGACAATAATATTACAAACACTAGGTTTTATTGGTTAAATACAAACTAGAACTAAATGATAGATAATGCAAATCTTTCTTAACAAGAGATTTATAAAAACAGATTGTCAACAGGCAATTTTATAGCTTAAATTAATTTAAGGTGATATCAAGAGGCACTTGAATTAACATTAAATGTATAATCAAAAATCAGTTTATTTTGCTTTATATCATTTAAATAGCAACTTAAACTCTATGGATTTAAAAACAGATTTTATTGTTACTAGTTTTCCCTAAAAAGATTGTTTTGTTTTAAGCAACTATCAGTTCTGTTACATAGGTTTTTTTATTTTTTATTTATTTATTATTATTATTTTTTTTAAATTTTTTATGGTACGTGGGCCTCTCACTGTTGTGGCCTCTCCCATTGCGGAGCACAGTCTCCGGACGCGCAGGCCCAGTGGCCATGTTTCACAGGCCCAGCCACTCCACAGCATGTGGGATCTTCCCGGGCCGGGGCACGAACCCGTGTCCCCTGCAACGGCAGGTGGACTCTCAACCACTGCGCCACCAGGGAAGCCCTGTTACATAGTTTTTAATGTGTAAAATATGTCACACATGTAACTGTTGAATAATTAGCTCTTCATAAAGAATGAAGGCCCTTGTCTTTAAAATCTTTCTTCTTATCAGAGAGAGTCTGCTTTTTCAAGTCATAGACATTAGCTACTATTATAGTAAATAGTATCAACAAAAAGCAGTGGCCTATGTGGCAGAAAAAAGATCAATTTATTATATAATTTAGAAGGTTTCTTATGAAGTTGGGTTGATGTGCTACAGATCAATTACTCTCATTTATATCGTAGCTCTATTTTTTAAAAATCACATGTTCTCTTAATGTTTTCACTGCTTAATATAACATTTTCCCCTGAATTAAACAACAACAATAACAACAAATTTTGAGTAACAGTTCTTGGTAAAGCCAAGGAGGTAAATTCCTTTTTCCCTCTCTAATAGATGTTTGGCCCTGTTTGTAAGAGTTTTTTCAAGAGTACAACAAGGAAATAATATGAACTTTCATATTTAATGAGAAATTCAAAGGATAGTCTCAGTTTAGTATTTATTTTTTAAAAAACTGTTGACATGACTGACATCAATATACTGTCAATATCCACTAGAAGTTATCAAACATTTGGTTGGTTCACTCACTCAGGAAAAAAATAGTTACTAAATTCACTGAAAAAATAAGTAATTGAATCATTTTGGTGTAGATAATTCTTTTTGAATCTATTTGTGTAGAAACTGTGAAAATAAATTGATTAAAGTTTTCTTTTCTCTACTAATTGTTACAGAAATGCAATTTTTATTCTTTTTTCCTAGCTATTTTTCTTCCTACATTACCATGTAATTAAGAAAATGATCCCCTTATTTCTTTCTCCACAATTAATGGGTGCATTCTCCTTTCAGACTCCTTAACCTTATGTCCCTGATAAGCAACTCTCTAGTTGTGCCACCATGACTTCCATTCCTGACTGCAGGTTGTAATTATGAAGCACGAAGATAGACATGTCCCTTTTATCTCTCATGATGCAGCATTAGAGGATTTTTTTTTCTGTAAAATTAAAAGGTTAGAAATACACTAAAAGTGCCAACACAATTAGAAGAAAAACTACTATGAAAAATACAAACATTCTACATGTAAAATGTTCAAAAAGAAACAAAAAACATCTGCTGCTAATTGGGCTACATAAAACTGAAGAAAACAGGTCAATATAGATATTGGGATCATATGAAATCCTTCTTGCAGTAATCCAAACACATTAGTATTCTAATATATCTTAGGTAATCTATAATTTTTAAAAAAAGAGTATAAGGAAGGAAAGAAAAGAAATTGTGGAAAATTTTAATATGTTATATGTGGCAGTAAGAAGCTGAATGGAAAAAGAATTGAGAAATGTTGGGAAAAAGAGAACATAAAGAAATCGTTAAGAAAAAGAGAACAGGCAAAGGGATTCCATGGTAATGAAAAGGCATTCCTTAGTTTTATTTATTTAGTTATTTAGTTAGTTAATTAGTTAGTTAGTTACCATTGTCTCAATTCATCAAACCTGGGCATTCCCAATTTTTATTTATTTAGTTATTTAGTTAGTTAATTAGTTAGTTAGTTACCATTGTCTCAATTCATCAAACCTGGGCATTCCCAATTTTTAAAAATCAATGATAGATATAAATATTAAAAAGCCATTTTCTTCAAATTTGGAATAATGTTTACAATGTCACTATCTCCTGGTTAAATCTTGTACTTGTGCAACGTATGCTCTAATGTGAACCTGAGATCACAGACTGCCATATCCACATTTTATAAAGAAAATTTCAGGTACTGTAATCAACTAGTTGATTATTCATTTATATTTGCTTGCAGGAAGTTAATACTGTAACTTGTCATAATACAGGAAACCCGAAAAGTATTCTAAATGCATTAATAAGAAGGACTTCGTCACCTATAGAGTACCTACCATATCCAGGCACTATACATTTGTTGTATCATTTATTCTCACATTGAGAAAATAAAAGACATTAAATTCTAAGTACTGTGGATTTAACTATAAGGAGGATTTTCTTATAATATGAGTCGTTAATATATTTTTTAAAAGATAGATATTTATTTTAGGTGGTTTAAGGATTTTTTTTTTCTGGAAACAGGATTTTGAACATGTGGACTTATTTAAGTCAATTTCAACCCAATAATTGTTTGTCTGACAGATTCTCAGCTGCTTTTATTGAAAAACAGATTTTCTAAATAATGACCATAGTCAAAAGTTCATCACTGTTTATAGTGTGACTTCTCAGAGTCTCACAGTCAGCATAGTATTTTGCCAAATTGAAACCATGTATGATACTCATTACTTATTAAGATGGTATTTCTTTGTAACAATTTTATAGTAAATTGCTTACTTATATAAACTTATGATTTCTGATTTAGTGCATTATTATTTTTCTTACCAAATGTAACATTCTTTTTGAGGACAAGGATAGACTAAGCTGGACTTCAGTGAATGGTTGTACAGGTTGCTTACTGCACAATCCTAGAGGAGCCATTCACATTGTATGCCTTGCCGATTTACGTATTTATTACAACACTCTTCTGCAGATGGCAGTATGGTGGCTTGTTCTAATAAAATTAGTTTATTATGACAAATTCCTCAAGATGGACACAAAAATGTCTTGAGGAAGAGTGTCTTTTCCAAATTGTACAACAATGCCATATGAATTAGTGGCTGGCAGCCCTGTTAGGTCAGATTGTTCAGTGCCTGGCACACAGGAAACACTGGGGAAGTGCTCGTATGTTCAATGAAGATAATTTTTTAAATTTATACAATATTTTACTAGTTTCAGTTTTACAACATAGTGATTCGATATTTTTGTAGATTATACTCCATTTAAAGTTATTATAAAATATTCCCTGTGCTGTACATTACACCCTTGTATCTTATTTATTTTATACCTAGTAGCTTGTATCTCTTAATCCCCCTCCCCTACCTCCCCTCTCCCCCCACCCCTCTCCCCACTGGTAACCACTAGTTTGTTCTCTGTACCTAGGAGTCTGTTTCTGTTTTATTATGTTCACTAGTTTGTTGTATTTTTTAGATGCCACATATAATTGAAAACATGCAATATTTGTCTTTCTCTGACTGACTTATTTCACTAAGCATAATCCCCTCCAGGTCTGTCCATGTTGTTGCAAATGGCAAAATTTCATTCTTTTTTATGGCTAACATACCATTGTATATATATTTACGCACAACAGCTCCTTTTCCATTCATCTGTTGATAGATACTTAGGTTGCTTCCATATCTTGGCTATCAATGAAGATAATTTGAGTACAAGAGATTTAACAACAATAACTAAACTTTACTGAGTTCTTACATATAGTATTATATGCAATACGTAGGTATTTCATTGTGACTAATGTTTTAATTTTTAAAAATCCACTGAATATAAACACATCTTAAATGTAATCTGACTGCTATAATGATAAAGAAAATTAAAGCTTTGAAGATATACACATTTGTACTATTTGTATTAAGGAACACCTAGATTAAATGTAAACTGCATCTTTAACTCTCATTTTCAATCATGGTAAATTTCCGAAGTCACCAAGTACAGTTTGCTATTAACTGGGTAGAGCATTTGATAATTGAGTGGGTTACTGTAAGAAAATGAGGTTTTTATGGTGGCAAACTCCCCACATATTGAGATGTCTCACTTGATAATAGGTTGGGAGAAAGAGTACCATGCAAATAATCATTTTAAAAAGAAATTATATTTGCTCTCACAGAGGAGTGATCAAGGAGAGGTAAAAGGCTGAGGGTGGAGTGATGAGAGTGGGGTGAAACGGACACTGTGAATCAAATCCACTTGGAAGGAAGCCAGGATCAGCCTCAAACTGAAGGCAACATCTGAAGAGAGCCTTAAAAATAGGTTTTTCCAGTAAGACAAGTCAAATAAGGCAGAGGCAGTTAGTTTAGATCCTGACATTTCTAAAATGTCTTATTCTTATACTGCAGACCTCGATTATGCTCTCAGAACTCACTGTGTCTCCCTCTGTCTTAGCATTTGCTATTTTATACTGAAATATATATTTATAGTTTCTCCCATAGACTATGATATTCTCCAGGTCAGAAGAAATACCCCAACACCTAGCACAGAACCTTGTATCATTGGCTTGTTGAATGAGACTGACCTTTGGTATTGTCTTCTTCACCACACCATCCATAATCCCCATTTCTACCTTCCGTTAATACCTGACATATTCTTTGTTAAAGCGCTCACCGCTTGGTGTTCAATTATTAATGTGTTCTTTTCCTAATTAGACTGTGAGATCCTTGAGAGAATAGATTAGATACTATTCATTTTATGATTGTCATTGACTCGCTGGCACATAGCAGGGTTCCTGTTTTGTTTGTTTTTTAATAGTAAACTATGATTAAGTCTTTCACTATTATGAGAAATGAGTCTGCTATAGGTAGGAGTGAGAGGAGGGAAGATGGGATAACTTTTAAGGATGGAAAAATATGGGGAAATTCATTGTTGGGATTAACTGATTAATAACGAGCAGCCCAGGATGACTCCTGTGTTTTGTATAATAACATTCGCCAAGGTAAGCTCTACTAGAAGGATAAGTTGGGGAGAAAATAATGAGTTGAGACATCTGTGGAACATCCAGGCATCTAGCAGAGTCAGATACATGGGTCAGTGCTCAAAAAACTGGGAACAAAGATTTAGCCATCAGGAAGAGGCAATAAAGAGTAATAACAATAAGTAACCATTAAAGCACTTTCTAAGTGCTGGTATTGTTCTAAGTGCCTTACATTTATTATCCCACTTAACACTCCCATAAATCCTGGGAGACAGGCATAACGATCCCAATTTTATAAATTAGAAACTGAGGCCCAGATCTATTAAACGGTTTACCTCAGGTCACACAGCTCCCAGCCAAGTAGGATTCAAACCCAGACAGTCTGCTTCTAAAAACCACACTTAGTACAAATCCGGTGTGGAGATTCAGATTTTCATTCTTTCCCATCTATGAGCTGTTTGACCTTGGTTATGTTACCTACTCATTCCGTGCCTCAATTTTTTCATTTGCAAAATGAAGATAATACTACCTATCTCCAAAAACTGTTTGGTATATAGTAGCATTCAATCGATGTTGTCATTATTTTTATTAGGCTATCAATGAATGTTGGAATCGTGGAGGAAAAGGAGATTGGGTTAATGTGGGGAATGAGAAAATAAGAGGATCCTTGATCCTTTAAGGGGTAGTTGGATAGAGAGAAGTCTACTGTGGAGGCTGTGTGATCATCCCAAGGAGAAAAGGGAGGTGAGGCTTCCGGACCTGGGGTCTGGGAAGAATCTTGGAAGTCTGGTCCAGTGCAGGGGCAGTGTGTCCTCCTCTTATCAGAAGCACATTAGGTGCTGAGAGGATGAAGCAGGGGAGGAGATGCCAAATCAAAAGCCTGGTATGTCATCTAAATGCAAGGTCCGCGTAAAGGGATTGAGCAAAGAAAAATAAAGAAATTCAGCTTAGGTGGTAGGAGGCAAAGCTTGGAGAAGTGTCTTAAGCAGGTGTCAGGGTCTTTCTAGGATGCCTGTGACCTAGAGTGTTGGCTAGAAGACAACTCTTAAAGACAGTGGTCTTACATGAATTGAGTTTGAGAGAATAGTCAAGATAATAGGAAGGAATGAGGATGAAGCATCATCACAGAGCCAAGGGAGGAAAAAGATGTTGTGAAGTACGTGGGGAGCTAGGAGGTCTGAGTGAGACCACATCCTCTCCAGCATCCCCAACTCAGTTAATTCCTGCTACAGCTTTATGAGGTAGATATTTTATTTATCCTCATTTTTTAGACTATAGAAAAAATTAGGCAACATAATTGCCAATATCTTGCCTGGGGTCACACAGTTAGTGAACGCCTGAGTTGGGATTTGAACACAGGCAGTCTGGCTTGAGTCCACGCTTGTAATCATCTATTACACATTCCTTATTCCTGCCTGCTTTACTCTTTCAGGTGGCTCACTTTATTTCATCCTTTCCATATTTCTAATGATAGATAATCTTTTTATATCACTTCTCCTCCACCTGCTCCATGCCCAGCAAGCCTAGATGGGGGTGGGGGTGACACATTTTTAGTTTTTCACAAATTTCCCTCTCATAAATATATCTATACTCTGAGTCCTCTCCATAACTCCAAGGGCTTCAGATTTTTTGAAACCATTCTGAATTTTTTAAAAAATATTTTTTCTGCATTTACCTCTATATTATTCTGAAATATTGACAGTTTTGGAGCAGAGTTAGGGTAGAGGAGGTAGGGAAGTGACACAGGAGAAACTTATTAAGAAAAAAATTGGTTAGCGTTTCAGAACTAGTTAATGAATTACTGAGTCACAAATGGTGGTGTTAAAACCAATTACTTTCTAAAATAATAAGGGTTAGATAAACAATACTGCTTGGCTGCTTGGTGATATCTAAAATGTAAAACATATTTCCAAATATGTGTTATATCTGTATTTAAAGAGAGAGCAAGACAAAATAATGGAATATTAAAAACTCAGAAATGATTACATCATTTGTACTCTTTCCCTCTTTAAAGCATAAAGGATTCAAAACACTTAATGAGCTTGAAGATCTTACCAAGGTCCAATAACTCAATACTGTTAATGATTACATAGGATGTATTAAGGATCAATAAACTCTAGAATTTAAAACAATCCAATATGAAATTACTTCTGTATAAATTAAAATTGCAATTATAAACAACCAAAACATAACTGAATATTAATGTTGGTTGAATAAACAGATCACCGCATAAATAGAATAAAAGAACCACGCATAAATTACGATGGTTTACTTTCGGGTCTAATATTCTTTTTGAATAGTTTAATCTCAGATAATTACCTATAGATTTTAAAAGTCTAATATTCTATTAAAACTAATTCTTTTTTCTATGTATATTTTCCATTAGCCGTAGATCTATTAAATATCAAATTCTGATGCTAGAGACAGTGAAAAGATTCATTTGGGTGGATTTTATTGTTGGGGTAAATATAGTATGTGAAAATTAATCTTGAACTAAATTCAAAATTCCAATTTCCCCAGCCCACACTTTCTCTCTAGCTCAAAAGTTTTTAACTTTGGGCGTACTTCAAATTACCTGGAGAACGTTTAAAAATACCGTTTTACTGAATCCCACCCAAGACGATTAAATGAGTCTCCGGAGGTGGAGCATTACTGTTTCTCATAATCTTCCCAGTGATTCCAGGGTGCATCCAGGGCTGTGACCCACCACTCTGGTTTTTTTTTATTAGGTTTGATCTTAAGAGAATTCTATTGCTAGTCTGGAATGTTAGAATTTCCAGGATGAAGAGGTGGTAGGTAAAAGCTATTTCATTCATTTATTCATTCACTATGAAAACATGTATATTGAGATCCTAGAATAAAATGTTGTGTGAAGGTCTAAGGAACACGCAGACAAATAATAACCAAGCCCTAATTCTTAAGAAATTTACAGACTATTGTAAGGGAGAAAAGACAGGGGAAATGTATTTTAAAAGTTACAGAATTTAAAAATAAGGCTAGACAAGTATATGTGGCCAAATAGTAGAGGTTATTGAAATTTAAAAACAAGTAATTTAGAATTCTCATAAAAAATCATTGGAGGTTTCTGAACATGATCAGAATTATGTTTTACAGGAAGAAAGTGAATATAGAGAATCAAGTTATATAATTATTTTTGATATTTTAGATCAAAGTTAAATGAGAGACTAACAACAAAAATGAGAATTCGGATGGGGAAGCAGATGTTAGGAATATTGTGAAGGCAAAATCCACACAATTTCTAAACTCAAGACATGTGGTGAGGATGGTGGGGTGGGGAGTGAGACCCCAGTGCAGTATTCCTGTCTGTTTTTCTAGGATTATGGTCCTACTACTCAAGGAATAGGAAAGTGCGTGGAGAGAGGAGAGAAAAGCTTTTGGACGCGTTGAGCTTGAGGTGCTGGTGGTATGTCAGGTTGATCCAGTGGGCGGTGTGGAGTGAGAGTGATTTCAGGAAATCCTCACAGAGATTAAAGTAGGGAGAGACAAGAGCTACATTCCACAGATGATTAGAAAACTAAAGGAAAAAAAGAAAGCGGATCCTTAGGAAATACCTGCATTCCAGGGCAAAAAAAGGGAAGGAGGCAAACAAATCGTCAGAATTAAAAGAATTCAAGGAAGCCAAAAGAAATACATTTTAAGATAAGAGTGATAAGTAATATAAAAAAGCAAAAGGTGACTCAGAATTAGTTCTGAGGAAAGACCATGAGTTTGCTAACTAAAGAGTCTTGCTATCTACAGCTGGGGTACAGGACGCCAAACTGAAAAGTAGCTGAGGGGCGAAATGTGTGGTAAACAACAAAGAGGTGAATATTGACCGTTCTTTGAAGAATCATAATCTTTAAAAGAAAAAGATAACTTTTTAATAGTGTATGTTATATGGCTATCATATTTAATTGAAGGAATAAGTCTAATTGCTACATTGCAGAGGAGTTTATGGAAAGGAGGGATTAGAATAAGTGGAAAGAAACAGAGTAAAAGGAGCAGCCAGCTCACTGACTAAACATCATTTGACAACCACGATCTTCTCATCACATCTTTTTCTTAAGAGTCCTCAGCTGAGATCAACTAGTATGGCTTGATTAATACTGAACTTCAATTGGAGAGGCAATTAATAGTAAGATAAAATGATAAGCCTGATGCTAGGTAGTTTGTTTGAATATTGCTAAAAATTAATGAAAGAAAGCAAAATTTAAAAATTCATACAGTTCAAAGATAAACATTTACAAGCACATTACAAAGCAAAATGCAAGAATTAATAACGTGAATATTAAACAAATTTTAGTAAAAATTATTCATAGAGTCAATTAATAAAAGTATTATTAATATGTAGATAAAATTTAATTATTTAAGACAAATTGAAACCAAAATAAAATTCTTTGGCTTTATAAATTTGTGATCTTAAGTGGAAAAGCTTCATTCAATCCATTTTGTTGTATTTTTCTAACTGATTGATAAGCTCTTGTCACATCTACGTGGTCTGGGAAATGCTGCCGAGGAAGTTATAAACTGTTTCTACACATTTTCCTCTAATTCTTTCATTTTCAAATAATTCTACCTATTGTTTGATAAGCTTAAGATCTTTTTTATTACCTTTTTTCTTTACAGGAACTGCAGTTTTTTAAATTAAGGCAGAACTGTGGTTTCGATTTTTTTTTGTTTAAACATTTTCATTTGTCTTTACCATCTTTAATTGTATTTTATGTACTTGGAGATTCCTACACAGAGTTACTCTCTCACTTTCAATACTGTCTTATTTATATGCCATCAGAGTAGGATGATTCTTGCAATATATGTTTGCAGCAGCATGATATGTTTGCTTATTATATTAGGCAGTGACCACTTTAGAATTGTAGATTATTTTTTGGTTTGCCATTTTTGTACAAATTGAACAAACAAATTGTTGATTTAATCTTATCATATAAAATTTTCAGAATAAAAATAAAAAATTATACAAACAAAATTACTGGTATCTTGGTACTTCAAATTGTTGTCATAGAGTTGAATGTGAAATACCAAAAACCTGTATTGAAATCACTGCTTTGCTAATAATATCTTAGTTCTTATGTCTTAAAATAACGGCATTCATACTTGGTGGACTTTTATAAGTGAGGCACTATATGTTCAGTGGTTCATATTTACATGATGCTCTATGATATTCTGTAATTTAATTATTATGACCCTAGTGTAAAGTAATAAAATTACTAAGGTAATAAGTTGCTTATTAGGGGAAGCAATTCTCCTGCCGTTCAGTTTTGTTCTTTACATTAGACTGAAACGTCAGATATCCACAGGAAAGTATACTAATACTTTAATAACTGTGTTTTTATTCTTTGAATTGTTTATGAGATTTTTTAAAATTATTTAAATTATTGTTTTACTTGAAGAAAATGATTTATTAAATTATTTTGCACTTCCATTGTTTGCATTTAACATGTGACAGTAAATGATATGAATGTAAAAGCAATTCTATTTCAAGTGTTTCAGTTTTAATAATTTAAGATCATGCTTTAGGTGAGGAAAACTACAAAAAAATTAAGATTGCCTATTGTAATTTAATTATTAGAATTTTTAATTTTATTTATTTTGTTTCTAATTTTATTTATTTTCTGACATCTATCTGTCTATCTATTGGAATACCCACACATTTCACACACATATACATAGATGTTCGGACTCTATGCTTCTGCTTGAAAGTTGTGTTATGCCTAGAATAACCTAGTTTGTCCTTCCCACCTTTCCAAATCTCATTCACTCTTCAAGATCCTGTATGAATCCTACCTGTTCTAAAAATTTTCCTTAATCACCATAGCATGAAATTCTCTCTCCTTCCTTTGAATATCTTTAGTCTTTAATATTTATATCATTAATTTATTACACATGTACTTCTTTCTCATAGTTCTTGGAATGTTACACTGCTAAAATATTTTTACTTAACTTTTATTTACAATCAACTAAATTGTAAAATTATTGAGAACAGGTTGTTTCCTGAGTAGATCTTTATCAATTTGATCTCTGATTGCCTTTTGCAAAAAATAGCAAATACAAGATAAACAAGCAATAAAATCTCCACTACAGCTATATCTTATATTTATATGGGAAAGATATATATAGATATAAGTATGTACAGACTTTAATAACAATTAAATATAAGTTGTCTTATTAGCCTATTACAACTTTTCAAATTTATTCTCATGTATTGCCTTATGACTGATAATAACTTGGGAAGGTGAGTTTCCTTACAGAGAAAACTGATATTTAGAGGATTATAATATGACTGCAAATATTTGATCATTATTACTTAATTAGCAAGGCGAGCACCATAATTAGAACTCTAGGAGCCTTCTAAACCAGTGCCTATCAAAATATCTGTAGTGACAGATGAGTTTACCACCCAATTTCAATGTCACCATTATTTTTTAATAATATAATATAAATGAATTAATAGGAAAAAAAACCCAAAATGTATACAAAACACAAATCTAAACTTTTTGTTATTGGATTCAACAGCCATCAAATGACCTTAATATCTGTAAAAGTTCTGACATGGTTATCCTCAATGTGCTTATCATTCTGGTTGGGTAACAAATAGCACAGGGACCAGCTCCAGTCTCTGGACTACACTTTGAATATTGTCTATGTCAGTCATGACATATTCCTTCTAAGAGAATCATTTTCATCCAGAACATCTGCCACCTAAGTGGAGATGTTTACTCACAAGTAATCTCTGCTTCCCACCATTTAGAGCTGATTGAATTGGGACCAAAGAATAGGCTGGCTAGCAATCTATGAACTGTGGCCAGGCTTGAGAAGATGATGGGCCCTTCAGTCTTTTTGTCTCTGGATTTAGATCTAATAAATGAAAAAATGATTTTCTATGATAGCCCAAGGTTTTGTACATGCTTAAAATATGAGCTAGCAGAAACTCTGAGTAAACTGTGAAATTTGGATTGGGGCACAGTAGAAAGAGGAAGAAGTGAAATACAGCTGAGTCATATTAATAGTGGCTCACTAAAGATTCAAAAACGCTGATGCTGAGGTACAAAAAGCTGCCATAACTCTAGAATTGCCTTTTAACTCTAATATCTCTTAGCCCCAGGCATGAAACAGCATTTTCTTTGAATGTCCTAAGATACAGATCCCATAATTCTTGCAATGTACATATATATCCTAGCTGGCATAAATGGGTCTAAATTATAGAAGAAAGTTAGCTTAACTAAGACATAGTCCAAGGCTCTTTCCCTTATTCCAAATAAGCTCACTTCAGAAACAATAGATGCCGTATTTGAAAGGAAGGTTGTTAGTGTACCTGTCTCTAATTGGCTTCCAGTCTGCAATGAGATTGTAAGCCAAACTGGGTTGGTCTGGTGGAACTTTATGTTTGCAATCAAATATCTGTCTCCCACCTACTTATCTACTTTTAAAATTCTTTGTTTCCAACATATTCCCCCCAAAAGATTGCTTACAACATTTTCCATAATTAATTATAGTCTGATTTTTCTCAAGGAGGGAATCCTTTAAAATTTATATTAAATTATTTCAGTAATGGATGCGCCTCTACAGCTTACCTGCCCTCTGTCTGTCCTCTGATTTGCAGAACTCTTCAGAACCAGACCTCTGTCTAATGGACCAGGCATGTGCTTTTAGTTTGTATGAATCCAGACATATATCATATGTTAGTGGCTTTTGGAATCACCCCAGAAATCAAAGGTGCGGGTTTGAGATTGAGTGCACAGTAATTCTCAAAACATGTTTTATTGCCCTGATGCTTTTTTTTTTTCAAATTAACGTGTTCAGATTATTTTTAACTCCTTAACTACATTAAAGTAGCATACTTGCTTTGTAGTAAAGAAGTATCTTTTAGTTTAAAAATGGAAACATAACTTCTTTTATTATTCTCCAATAAATTCTAAATTTTAAATTACTGCTAAACTAAATGGTTTATATCAGAAGGTAACAATATGGGGTATTAGATTAAAACAAACTCCATGTAATCTTATTGAGCCAGTAGGACACAGAAATAAGAGAAAATGTGTTTGAATCACAGGAAAGAAAGGATGTTGGATGGATCTGTAAAATGCTTTATGTTGTGGTATCAGCTGATTGATAGCAGCGATTCTCAGAAGGGTTCCAATATTATGCCTTTTAAAAGCTGGGGATTAGTGCAACCATGGTGAACAGCACAGCGACAGTCTGGCAAAGAAAAAGGGTCAGGGCTGGCAAAATGTGGCAGGTGTCAAAATAAAAGGTTAGGCTCTGTGCCTGGGGACCCATCTGTCAGATACAAGTATGATAAGGCAATTAATGTATTTATTTATATTGCTCATGACAAATCACGTACTCCATAAAAATGGTCAATTTAAACATTCTCCACTGTTCTCTAGAAGGTAGAATTAATATAAAAATAAAATGTTCGAGACAAAAAGCAAAGTCTAATAATAAAATGGTTTGTCTATATAAATAAATAAAGGTTTGAGGAATTATAGTAGTCTACATTGCAGGATAAAAACTATTAGATATAACATCTTGACAATATAGTGATTATATTCAGGATAATACAAAATCCATATTTATGTTGCAAGATAATTTCGGTAGCATTCTTTGTAAGTTCAGCATGCTTATTATTCCATTAAGCTAGATTTCATAACCTGATAATAAAATGAAGCCCAGAAAAACTATGAGGAAATAGAAATTTAGAAATCCAAGATATGTCTTGCATTTTCTTTAAATGTTTAGTTCACAACCTTGTCATTATTAGAGCTTTCGTTTTCACTTTGTGACTAATCCTGACTCCTCTTTAATTTATCTATCATTTATTTAGCTTTCTCACTACTTCTGCTTTACAATCTGTTTAAACTAGAATATGTTTAGATTCAATATTCATCAGTGATACATTTTTACATATAAAATAAATTATTGTGAATGTTTTAAACATCATGCTATTTTACTAGTCAATAAAAATCTAGCCCATAATACTGAGAAAGATGAGATTTACTACAGTCTAAAGTTTTATGCAAAAACTGACCCCCATATTTTCCCCTGAATAAAATAAAGCTCTCAATTATCTTGTTTTAAAAAGTGAAGCGCACACCTTATGGTAATACCAAAATTTGAAGAGAAACAATATATGTCTATAGTGTAATATGCTATATAGAGGGAAAGTTCAAGTTATTTAATTGTAGGAAGAAAAAATGCCAATATGACTATATTATTGCCAAGTTGCACATTTTGTCTGCTAAGTGATGAAATTTAACAAGTGAAGCCATTGGAATAGTAAAGAGAATCATTTGGCTTTGGAAAGAACAGAGGTATTATATTCAATAGATTTCTTTTCTTTATGTTGATGCAGCATTGATGCCTTCATCAGTACTTTCCATTTATTAGAAGGATATTGGTTAAATTCTAAGTCAATGATTTTTCTCTCCAGAATTTCCTTCTAGCCCTTGACATTATTACATTATTAAACTACCTTCTATTGGTCATATGAAACTTGGCTTTCCATAGTATAACTACAATGTTAGAGTAGGAGTTCAGGAAGGAAAGTAAATTAAAATATATTAAACACAAACTACGTTATATTTTCTATTTAATGCTCTGATACATGATTTACAAGTTATGTTTGAAGTTTAATTGTAATTAACCACTACTTAAAATCGAATTCACTCATGGCTTCATTTCCTGATTCAGAGTTCAATGTTGTTCCTATTGCCGGTTTTATTTCATTTGAACCTCAATCTTCTTAATTAGCTCTGTTTCCTACCTATTTATTTTCATTTGCCTTGATGTACTTGAAAATGCATCAGGACAAAAAAAATTCTTATTCACCATTCTGTACAACTCTTCAAAACTCTAGGGTATGCTACATGATAAAATAATAATTTCAACAGAAAATCGTGATATCACTGAATTTTGTTATGAGTAACAAGAATAATACATCAAACAGAAGGTAAGATTTTGTTTTACTACTAGACAGTGAGAATTCTCCATTTTAAGTTTGTTCTTTTGCAGTATATGTTCTATCTTTGTATGGGAAGAAAATATGTAATGGGGCTCATTTTATAAAAAGAGAAATCACCTCAATTTGTACTTTTATTTTTCTACAGAAGTATATGAAAAAAAATTTTTGCTGGGTATCCACTCACTTCAATTCAGCTATTTGAAGAAATTATGAAAATTCTGATGAGTTTTAAAATTCTCATTTTCTCCAGCATAGTATAAACATGTATTGGTGTATCATCACAGGTATGCTTTCATAAATTTCCTCTTACCAATCAGATAAAAATTCATACCAATTTGCAAAATTGTTTTCTTTACTTTTCTTAAAGCTTAACACATATGAGAATATTTGGGGAAAAATTCATTTTCTCATCTGTCATTCTTTCAATCCATGGTAACAGTAAATGGTATTCATGAGTATCTTAATTATTTTAGCAAAGGATGAAATTCTTAGTATAAAATCTGTTATGCAAAGGAAATACTCTAGTGCAATTTTATTTCGTGTTATAAAAAAATACTATCATTTTCAAGAGTTTTTTTGTTTATAACTCTTTGAGATATGTTCCCAACAAACATCAAATGATGTTTTTCATCAGCATAAAATGAGGTTGGATCTCATCCATTCTCAAAGTATCATCCGTACCACCATCTCATACCCTCCATTTTTGTTCCTGCTATAGTTCCTGGTTTGTTTGTTTTTTAAATGATCAATCGCTCACACATCACAAGGTAAGTACTATTATTATCCTCATTTACACATGAGGATACTCTGGTATTAAAAAAGGTTAAATAATTCTTAAAATGTGAACCCATCTTATTTTAGTAGTTAGACTTCTATCCATCTACTTACTTGCTCAAACAAGGAATGCCAGAATGTTGAAGAACTAAAGAGCGTAAGTGAGAAAGTTACACTATAAGGTAAGAAAAAATTTAATAAACTATGAAAATGAAAAAAAAAGCAGCCAACATTCTGAAACAGCAAAAAGAAATTGTTGGGGACCAAGTATATGGATATTAAGATGAAAAGTGGCAATGAAATATGAATAAGAAGAAACACTAGCAAAATGTGTGAAAGCTTAAGATAATGGAAAGGGAAGAATAATAGAAATGGTGATAGAGGAAGCACACCGTTTTTCTTGGCCTCTAACATATGATTATTGAATAATTCTAAGAGACTATTTACTGTATTAGTTTCAATAAAATAGAGAATAAAGAAGTATCTATGTTTCTGGGATTAAAGATATTGTAGACCTTCATGATCTTTTGTGATTTTTCAGGTGAATAGTTTATTATGTCAGAAGACATTATTGTATGATGGTTTAAAGGATGGACTTTGTAGACAGCCAGGAGCTCAAATCCTGGCTCTCCAACTTCCTATTATGCTTATGATCTTGACAGTGGAGTATCAGAGCCACCTTCTACTGGGTCATGATAGCTGATTATGTGTATCTCTTCCCAACATCAGGTTCACTGACATCACACTGATAATTTGAAATCAGCCAGGTTGAGATTAGTTAACATGGCAAAAATTGGCAAACCATATAAATCAGGGCTTTTATCCCCATGTGCCAGCTTACCAGCACACCCTTGGACCTTGGGAAATTCCCTAATCTTTCTGAACTTTTAGTTTTTTTCATCTGAGAAGAAAAAAACAAATATGACAGGTCCTCATAATGTTCTGCATACCTTTCCATGGATGATATATTTCACATGATGCCTGGTACCTAGTATAAACATCAATAATGGTAGCACTCTAGTTATTTAATTCAGCCTATTACATAAAACACTGAACCATTTTGCCTTTCTAACACACTAGAAAACATTTCAATTAGTTCATCAAAATTCCAGGAGAGGAGGATTTGTAAAAATTATTTTACTGGTTTTACAGATGGAATGATTTCTCCTATATATTTTTAGATTTTGTAAAGAAGACAATTGCTAATACTTGTATAGTATATTTCTTCTGTACATTAGTTTAGAAAAACTTCTGCTTTCTACAGTGACTCATATAGAAGCTCAAGGGCATCCTTTGGGGTTTTAACCCACCATCCCCTAAATTAGATTGTCAATGGCTTTAGTTCTTCAAAACTTCTTGATAAGTTAATTCAAGGACTAATGTTGGCTGTATACCCCACTGTTTGGAAAGCTCAAACAGAAAATTCTGAGCCAGAGGCCACTATGTCTATCAAGATGACAGGCTGTATGTATACCTTGAAACTTTGACGGTAGCAACTGCAGGAAATAAGGAATTTAAGAAAAGATTAAACAGTCTAGAGATAACCCCACTTAGTTGCTTACTTAACAACTCTCTTATCTAGGTAGTCTTTGATATGGATTTATTCTTAAGATCCTTGTTTCATTTCTCTGGCCTTGGAATATAATTCTTTGTAATATTTTAAGATAAGCTATACCTACCCACTTTCCACTATAGTTCACAAAGTATGAAGATCATCTTATTGTTAAAAATATTAAGTTGAATTGTAATGTCCTCTAGTACTTCAAAGACTTCATGGTAGATTGTTTACAAAAATGACTAAAATAATCCCTCTTATCCCTGTCTGCACATACCTTTTGCATTATGACTTTGCTGTTCCTCTCTTTAAGAGCTAGTTTCTCTGCTCCTTCAATCTGGGCTTTATCAGGTGGCTTGCTTTGGCCAATAAGACATCAGGAAACATGTTGAAAGTAGAGATTTGACAAGCACTTGCACATCTGGGCTTGCTGTCTTTGCTGCTCCGAGACTGACATGCGAAGAAGCTCGAGCTAGCTTCCTGGAGGATGAGAGACCACATGGAGTGGAGATGAGACATACCAGCTAAGGTCCCCAATATCAACCAACCTGCTAAACAACAGGTACATGAGCAAGGCCATTCTAGATTATTTAGCCTTAGATGACCTGTCTGCTAACTGGACAATCAACTTATCATCCCACAGAATAATAAGCAAAAATAGAATAGTTGTTGTTTGAAGTCAGGGGTCAGCCAATCTATACAGCCCATAAGCCAAATGTAGAACATGATATGTTTTTGAAAATAAAGTTTTATTGGAACACAGCCATAGTCATTTGTTTATGTATTGTCTATTGTTGCTTTCATACTGCAATGGCAGAGTTGAATAGTTGTAACAAAGACTATATAGGCTTCAACGCCTTAAATATTTACTATTTTCCCATTACAGAAAAAAAAAAATTGCTGATCCCTGTTTTAAGCCACTAAGTTTTGGGGTGGTTTGTTAAGTAGCAATAGAAAAATGACACAGACTTATTTTCCAAAAAAGGGAATATATCTCATTTCTTATTAAGCTAATAAAGTCCTATGCTCATGAACAAAATACGTGCATTTTTTTCAGCATCAATAATCTCTTTTATGGCAAAAACAATACCATTTCATTTTGCATGTCTAAAGTACAGTTATGGGGACTGCTAGCTGTACACCAATATCTGTTTTTTTCCTTTTTCCATAGTAATACATTTGGCACTGGGCTTATAGCCACTCAGTCAGAGATTACAACTATGAGCCTGATTCTCAGTTGTGTGTGACCACAGGACAAGGTTTTCACTTCTGGACTATGAATGGAAATGATACATGCATTTACTGTGCTTTCTCCATGCTCCCATTCCCCTTCCCCTTCCATTCCCCTAACTGGAAACCTGATTTACCATGCAGACAGGTAGAATGCTCTAGAGAATGGAGGAGATATAATGAAAGGAAATTTAGTCAGTTAAAAACCATGTGGAGCAGTCCATACTCCCCAACTTGGACCACGAGTTAATGTTGGACTATTAACATGAGAGATAAATAAACTTGAATCTTCCTTAGGCCACTGAATTCTCCTTAAGAGTCTTTTTTGGCAGCAGACTAATCTTATCTTAACTAATACAATAGTTTTGTGCAATATATTTTGGTATCCAAATGATTTAGTTAGTAGAACGTTGGATCTTGGGTCAAAAACTCTAGGGTACTTTGATAAATTTTGGCCCAATTTTCTGAATTGGCTAGAGGCTAGTCACTTATAGGAACTGTGATTTTGTTTCCCTAGATAAAAATATACAACTCCAGAGAGGCTAAGCAGGAATTTTGAAAACTGACCTTACTAATTCCTATTTCTACCAAGTAAGAGGGCCAAAATAACTGGTGATTGCACTAGGCATGTGTCATTTTAGTCCCAAGAAATGCTTATATACCAACATAGTGCCCTAGGTAATATAATGGGAAATAATCAAGGTGAGTTTTTTGGCACTTGGACAGCTAGGGATAGTTCTCCTTGAAAAGACACATATACTCCATTTGGAGGCAATGAGAAGAAAACTGGGGAAGAGGATTTTAGTTACATTCTGAATATACACTCAATGATGGCAGCCAATAGATCTCACACCTTAGTGTGTATGAGGAGAATTGTTAAGCATGCAATTTTTAGTTCTCTCTCTTCCTCTCCTCACATTCCCAGAGATTATGTTTCAGTAGGACTAGGAGGCTTACCTATAATCTCCATATTTAAATATTACCCTAAGTGATTCTGAGATAGGGGGTCAGTGACTCTTCTTTGGAAACCATAGCCATGACAGAAATTAAATTCACATATTAAGAGTCAGTTCCAGGAAGTGGAGAAATCTAGATGTCGCAAATAAATGGTGGAGAAAAAGAATTAAGTTTTCCAGAAGAAAAGCTTCTAGTTTTTAAATATTCTTTCACGAACAATTTTGTTGAAAAACTAATGAGGAACAATTCTGTTGAAAAACTAATGAGGAAACTAATTACCAAACACAAGAGTAAAAAAGGAAATCGACCTATTTTGCCTGTGAGCTTGCTACTCAGTGTTCAGTGTCCAGTTTAAAAGTAACCATCTTTGGAAGTTATATCAGGTCTCTCTGTCACGTGCCTTCATCATACTCAATAATTGCTGGATCAGAGCAAGAATCACGTTGAGTTTAGTTGTCTAGCTGCATGTCTTCCCTAGTGGACTAAATGATCTTGAAGGAAAGAAATTGTCTCTTTCTTGCACACCAAAGTATCCCCAGAGCTTATTAGGATGCCAGGAATAAGCCAAGTGCCTAACCATTATTTATTGAAGGAATGAATCTCTGAATGGAAAATAGCTGGTTGATTTTACCAACATAGGAAATGGACATGAACTGTAATGAGACCAGGTGGAAATTGCCTAAAGGGTGTGCTTCTACCAAACAGATAACGACTTAAGCAACATAGACACAGCAGAGGTATATTCAGAAGATAACGTTGAGCCATGTGGCCTTGAGGACATTCCTGTTTGGAGGAAGGGTAGATTTTAGTGCATGGGCAAGGATTGGAGATAAAAATCCTTATTCATAAGAACAATCTCCCTGTAAGAATTACGCAGTTCTTACAGGGAGAACTGTAAGAGACTCCTTGGGGTCTCTTACAGTTGGGGTAGAGACTTTGAACCAGTTTGATTTTCTGTTCTGTTATTCTATAATTGCTGTGGTTATTCTTCAGTGTTATCAAATAGTCTTTTGGGTAAGTTTGAGGATGGTGAGCTTGTGAGGAATAGAGCTGTTGGTTAGATTTCCCAGCTGTCAGAGAAGTAATCATCCCAGATATTAGAATCCAAACTTGAGCAAAGAAACGGACAACTGAAATGTGGATTCTAAAAAATTCAAACTCACAGAAACAGAGTGGAATGGTGGTTGCCAGAGGCTGGGTGGAGGGGGAAATTGGGAGATGTTGGCCAAAGGGTACACACTGTAAGTTATAAGTTGAATAAATCCTGAGGAACCTAATGTACAGCATGGTGAATATAGTTAATAATAGTGTGATTGGGGCTTCCCTGGTGGTGCAGTGGTTGGGAGTCCGCCTGCCAATGCAGGGGACACGGGTTCGTGCCCCGGTCCAGGAGGATCCCACATGCTGCGGAGTGGCTGGGCCCATGAGCCATGGCCTCTGAGCCTGTGAGTCCAGAGCCTGTGCTCCACAAGAGGGGAGGCCACAGCAGTGAAAGGCCCGCATACCGCAAAAAAAAAAAAAAAAATAGTGTGATTGTATACATGAAATTTGCTAATAGAGTAGATCTTAATGTTCTCACTACAAAGAATCAGAAACAAAATCGATAACTATGTGAGATGAGACATGTGTTAATTAGCTTGATTGTGTTAATCATTTCACAATGTATAGCAAAACATTACATCTTACACCTTAAATATATACAATTTTGGTTTCTCAATTATACCTCAGTACATCTGGGGCAGGCGGGGGGGTGGGTGGGAGGAAACACAACTGACTTAAAACATAATCCATCTCTCCAGATTATGTTTTTAACAGAATTGTTTAAAATTTAAGTAAAATATATTATTTGCCTGCTTTAAAATTCAAGTTTTATAGTTTCTGTGTATTCCAAGCATGCAAGAGAAGAAATGAAGGACACAGATACATTAGAGAAGAAAAGGAAATAACTTGTGAAAAAGGAACAAATGCAACCTGAAAAGGGTGCAAGCCAGTCCCAGAAAGCAGTTAGCCAGCTGCACGAACTGGGAAAAGTCACTTAACCTCTTCTCTACCTGAATTTCATTAGTAAAATTAGGAGAAAGGATGAAATAATTTATAAGGTTTCTATTAGCTTTAAATTTTTTATGAGTTCAGAGCCTTTAAAAACTTGGCATCTTCAAAAAAAACAGCACTGAGGATTTTTTTTCAATATTCCTTTTATCTATAATGGAAACAAGTTAAAAATAATTGGCCTAATGTTCACAAATCCATTAAATATTTACTGCTTACTCTCTTGATGACCATTTTGATTCAATATGCATGTATAAGTCATCAATATTTCCAAAATTCAAAAATGTGCACTAAGGAATTTTATGGCTTCTGTGATGGCTTTGAACTAAAATATATACTTTCTTGTTTAAGTGTTTTTATGCTTATCATTTGTCAGTAAGCCCTAGAATCTAAGTATAATATTATATATACATGCTAAGTGCTTAGTTTACCATTATAATTTTCATCTTGAATTGCAAATTGCATAAATTTTCTAGAGTTTCTCCATTTATTTTTTAAATGTTAGTGTCCAGGTAACAACCAGAAAAAAAAGAAACTGCTCCAAACCATGTGGTATGCTAACACTGAGAATAAATGAGTGTTATTTCCCATGAGGGAAATGTAGTTAAGGATAAAAAGGAGATATATATAGATAAGAACATTTGCTTATACACAAATAATGTGATAATTCTACTTTATAATTCTGTACATTTTTCTTATTTTAATTGAGTCTATGTCCCTGCTAGTATTTTGCTTTTTTAATAAAAAAATTATTATTGATTTTTCTTCTTAATGACATACTGCCATCATTTTTTTGTATTTACCCCAAATATTTATAGAATAATTCTTTATACTAGATGTTGTATAGTAAATATTTGTTGATTGTTGATTGATTAACATTTTAAACGCTGCTTCCAACACTTCCTTCCCATCCTCAATGTGACAAATACTGTCACTACCTACCTTCACAGCCTTCCACCCTTGCTTCTTCTAGGGACGTGTGAAGCTGTTGTGGCCAATGAGACACAAGACTACATCATCTTGCAAGATTTTTTTCATACTCTTCAGACAAAGGGGAGGGATGCCTTTTCATTCAGTCTTTGAATAGTCTTTTGAGAAGCTATCTGAAGCTATTATAGCCTTCTTGTAAGGCTGGAGAAAGTAACACACATGCAGAGGATGGCAGAAAAGAGAGATTCTGAACCAACTGTGTAGTACCACCGTACATCTAAAAAAGAATTTTTGACACATGACATAATAAAATTTCCTTATTGTTTCAGCCACTTTTAGTTGGGTCTTCTGTATCTTGCAACTAAAACTGATACACTTGTTCCTTTATTTCCAATCTCCATACATATAAACATGATATTCTTATAGAGCCTATGTAGTCTGAAATCTTAGATAAGAGTAAAATAGCACACCAGTACTATTTCCTTTGAGAAAACACTGGTCACAGGTGTAAGCACTACCTCAACTATATAATAATAATGACGGTAGTTTACAATTATTGAGCACTTTCAATGAATAAAAAGGACATTGTGCTACGAACTTCACCTATATTATTTTATATTCACAACAGACGTCTAAATTGGGGAATAACATTATCTCTATATTTAAAATACAGAAAATGTGGCAGCAAGATAATAAGTAACCCACAGCTAATAAGTGAATAAACTGAAGGTTTGATTAGAATCAGCTAGTTATCATTATGTTATCTCTTAATGAATATGTGTATTTAAGATATGGGGTATATATGGGTTTTTGGCAGCATTTAGGAATAAAATGAACAGACTAGCACATCATCTTGGTGTTCTCTAAGCTTATCACTCATAGCTCTGTGCACAGACTGAAATAATAATTTACAGGTATGGGAGTGGGGGGATATAGCACTGTATGTATAGCATATGTAATTCAAGGAAGAATATTTAACTGACATGTAGCAACACTAATATTTCTCTACATCAAGAAAATTATACACGTTCACTGATAGTTTCAAAGTTATAGATAGATACATCTCTGAACACCATTAGAAAAACAGGCCATATTTCCCTGGACATACTTTATACCCCTTCTGTATTGAAAAAAATACTGAATTGAATTGGAAAGCAGACCATTAAGTTGAATCAGAGTTTATCATTTTAAAAATTACTCTTTTATTGACTTTGAGAATCTAGGAGACTCAGGATATAAAGTATGAATTTTTTTCTGAGTAGACCACAATTCAAGATCTACAGTGACTAAAATCTGGTATTGAAATTGTCAAAATTAACTTTCTTAAACAATTTTATCACTAACTAATGATATATCGATATTTTACTCAATAGATATGATCTTTAAGAGTAATTTTTAAATTTTATCTATTATTTTATAATATAAAATTTGTTATATAAAATTGATATATATCAGTAAAAATATTTTATATATAAAAATCATGAAGCATGAAAATATAACAGTCATGAACCCTGAAGCCAGCTCAGGAAGTAGAATATTACCCACGCCACCGACGCTGTACATATGCTTTCCTCCAAACCCCATCTCCCTGCCAATCCCAAAAGGTAACCAATATCTTGAATGTTGGGTTTATTGTTCCTCTGCTTTTTCAAATAGTTTCTGTTTTAGATGTATCTATTTCTAGATTTTGAAGTGTATAACATGATATTATTAACTTCGTGGTTTGCAACTTGCTTGTCTCACTCAAGGCTATGTTTCTTACATTCACTGTGGTGCATGTAGCTATGATTTGTTCATTTTCATGGCTACATAATTTTCCACTGAGTGCCTATGGAACGGTCTCTTAATTCAGTCACTCAACAAAGAATATTTTCGGTTTTTTCCAGTTTTTAAATTTTCTATTAAAATATGTTTATTGCATGTTCATATTATCTCTATTTTTAAATTTCTTTCTTCTTTTTTTTTAATTTATTTTTGCCTTATAACAAATTTAATCAGTTATACATATACATATGTTTCCACATCCCCTCCCTTTTGCGTCTCCCTCCCACCCTCCCTATCCCACCCTCCAGGTGGTCACAAAGCACCGAGCTGATCTCCCTGTGCTATGCGGCTGCTTCCCACTAGCTATCTACCTTACGTTTGGTAGTGTATATATGTCCATGCCGCTCTTTCACTTTGTCACAGCTTACCCTTCCCCCTCCCCATATCCTCAAGTCCATTCTCTAGTAGGTCTGTGTCTTTATTCCTGTCTTACCCCTATGTTCTTCATGACATTTTTTTTCTTAAATTCCATATATATGTGTTAGCATACAGTATTTGTCTTTCTCTTTCTGACTTACTTCACTCTGTATGACAGACTCTAGGTCCATCCACCTCATTACAAATAGCTCAATTTCATTTCTTTTTATGGCTGAGTAATATTCCATTGTATATATGTGCCACATCTTCTTTATCCATTCATCCGATGATGGACACTTAGGTTGTTTCCATCTCTGGGCTATTGTAAATAGGGCTGCTATGAACATTTTGGTACATGTCTCTTTTTGAATTATGGTTTTCTCAGGGTATATGCCCAGTAGTGGGATTGCTGGGTCATATGGTAGTTCTATTTGTAGTTTTTTAAGGAACCTCCATACCGTTCTCCATAGCGGCTGTACCAATTCACATTCCCACCAGCAGTGCAAGAGTGTTCCCTTTTTTCCACACCCTCTCCAGCATTTATTGTTTCTAGATTTTTTGATGATGGCCATTCTGACTGGTGTGAGGTGATATCTCATTGTAGTTTTGATTTGCATTTCTCTAATGAGTAAAGATGTTGAGCATCCTTTCATGTGTCTGTTGGCAGTCTGTATATCTTCTTTGGAGAAATGTCTATTTAGGTCTTCTGCCCATTTTTGGATTGGGTTGTTTGTTTTTTTGTTATTGAGCTGCATGAGCTGCTTATAAATTTTGGAGATTAATCCTTTGTCAGTTGCTTCATTTGCAAATATTTTCTCCCATTCTGAGGGTTGTCTTTTGGTCTTGTTTATGGTTTCCTTTGCTGTGCAAAAGCTTTGAAGTTTCATTAGGTCCCATGTGTTTATTTTTCTCTTTATTTCCATTTCTCTAGGAGGTGGGTCAAAAAGGATCTTGCTGTGATTTATGTCATAGAGTGTTCTGCCTATGTTTTCCTCTAAGAGTTTGATAGTGTCTGGCCTTACATTTAGGTCTTTAATCCATTTTGAGCTTATTTTTGTGTATGGTGTTAGGGAGTGATCTAATCTCATACTTTTACATGTCCCTATCCAGTTTTCCCAGCACCACTTATTGAAGAGACTGTCCTTTCTCCACTGTACATTCCTGCCTCCTTTATCAAAGATAAGGTGACCATATGTCCGTGGGTTTAACTCTGGGCTTTCTATCCTGTTCCATTGATCTATCTTTCTGTTTTTGTGCCAGTACCATACTGTCTTGATTACTGTAGCTTTGTAGTATAGTCTGAAGTCAGGGAGCCTGATTCCTCCAGCTCCATTTTTCGTTCTCAAGATTGCTTTGGCTATTCGGGGTCTTTTGTGTTTCCATACAAATTGTGAAATTTTTTGTTCTAGTTCTGTGAAAAATGCCAGTGGTAGTTTGATAGGGATTGCATTGAATCTGTAGGTTGCTTTGGGTAGTAGAGTCATTTTCACAATGTTGATTCTTCCAATCCGAGAACATGGTACATCTCTCCATCTATTTGTATCATCTTTAATTTCTTTCATCAGTGTCTTATAATTTTCTGCATACAGGTCTTTTGTCTTCTTAGGTAGGTTTATTCCTAGATATTTTATTCTTTTTGTTGCAATGGTAAATGGGAGTGTTTCCTTGATTTCACTTTCAGATTTTTCATCATCAGTATATAGGAATGCCAGAGATTTCTGTGCATTAATTTTGTATCCTGCAACTTGACCAAATTCATTGATTAACTCTAGTAGTTTTCTGGTAGCATCTTTAGGATTCTCTATGTATAGTATCATGTCATCTGCAAACAGTGACAGCTTTACTTCTTCTTTTCCGATTTGGATTCCTTTTATTTCCTTTTCTTCTCTGATTGCTGTGGCTAAAACTTCCAAAACTAGGTTGAATAAGAGTGGTGAGAGTGGGCAACCTTGTCTTGTTCCTGATCTTAGTGGAAATGGTTTCAGTTTTTCACCATTGAGGACGATGCTGGCTCTGGGTTTGTCATATATGGCCTTTATTATGTTGAGGAAACTTCCCTCTATGCCTACTTTCTGCAGGGTTTTTATCATAAATGGGTGTTGAATTTTGTCGAAAGCTTTCTCTGCATCTATGGAGATGATCATATGGTTTTTCTCCTTCAATTTGTTAATATGGTGTATCACGTTGATTGATTTACGTATATTGAAGAATCCTTGCATTCCTGGAATAAACCCCACTTGATCATGGTGTATGATCCTTTTAATGTGCTGTTGGATTCTGTTTGCTAGTAGTTTGTTGAGGATTTTTGCATCTATGTTCATCAGTGATATTGGCCTGTAGTTTTCTTTCTTTGTGACATCCTTGTCTGGTTTTGGTATCAAGGTGATGGTGGCCTCGTAGAATGAGTTTGGGAGTGTTCCTCCCTCTGCTATATTTTGGAAGAGTTTCAGAAGGATAGGTGTTAGCTCTTCTCTAAATGCTTGATAGAATTCGCCTGTGAAGCCATCTGGTCCTGGGCTTTTGTTTGTTGGAAGATTTTTTATCACAGTTTCAATTTCAGTACTTGTGATTGGTCTGTTCATATTTTCTATTTCTTCCTGATTCAGTCTTGGCAGGTTGTGCATTTCTAAGAATTTGTCCATTTCTTCCAGGTTGTCCATTTTATAGGCATAGAGTTGCTTGTAGTAATCTCTCATGATCTTTTGTATTTCTGCAGTGTCAGTTGTTACTTCTCCTTTTTCATTTCTAATTCTATTGATTTGAGTCTTCTCCCTTTTTTTCTTGATGAGTCTGGCTAATGGTTTATCAATTTTGTTTATCTTCTCAAAGAACCAGCTTTTAGTTTTATTAATCTTTGCTATCGTTTCCTTCATTTCTTTTTCATTTATTTCTGATCTGATTTTTATGATTTCTTTCCTTCTGCTAACTTTGGGATGTTTTTGTTCTTCTTTCTCTAATTGCTTTAGGTGCAAGGTTAGGTTGTTTATTCGAGATGTTTCCTGTTTCTTAAGGTGGGATTGTATTGCTATAAACTTCCCTCTTAGAACTGCTTTTGCTGCATCCCATAGGTTTTGGGTCGTCGTGTCTCCATTGTCATTTGTTTCTAGGTATTTTTTGATTTCCTCTTTGATTTCTTCAGTGATCACTTCGTTATTAAGTAGTGTATTGTTTAGCCTCCATGTGTTTGTATTTTTTACAGCTCTTTTCCTGTAATTGATATCTAGTCTCATAGCATTGTGGTCGGAAAAGATACTTGATACAATTTCAATTTTCTTAAATTTACCAAGGCTTGATTTGTGACCCAAGATATGATCTATCCTGGAGAATGTTCCATGAGCACTTGAGAAAAATGTGTATTCTGTTGTTTTTGGATGGAATGTCCTATAAATATCAATTAAGTCCATCTTGTTTAATGTATCATTTAAAGCTTGTGTTTCCTTATTTATTTTCATTTTGGATGATCTGTCCATTGGTGAAAGTGGCGTGTTAAAGTCCCCTACTATGAGTGTGTTACTGTCGATTTCTCCTTTTATGGCTGTTAGTATTTGCCTTATGTATTGAGGTGCTCCTATGTTTGGTGCATAAATATTTACAATTGTTATATCTTCTTCTTGGATCGATCCCTTGATCATTATGTAGTGTCCTTCTTTGTCTCTTCTAGTAGTCTTTACTTTAAAGTCTATTTTGTCTGATATGAGAATTGCTACTCCAGCTTTCTTTTGGTTTCCATTTGCATGGAATATCTTTTTCCATCCCCTTACTTTCAGTCTGTATGTGTCTCTAGGTCTGAAGTGGGTCTCTTGTAGACAGCATATAGATGGGTCTTGTTTTTGTATCCATTCAGCCAATCTGTGTCTTTTGGTGGGAGCATTTAGTCCATTTACATTTAAGGTAATTATTGATATGTATGTTCCTGTTCCCATTTTCTTAATTGTTTTGGGTTCGTTATTGTAGGTCTTTTCCTTCTGTTGTGTTTCTTGCCTAGAGAAGTTCCTTTAGCATTTGTTGTAAAGCTGGTTTGGTGGTGCTGAACTCTCTCAGCTTTTGCTTGTCTGTAAACGTTTTAATTTCTCCATCAAATCTGAATGAGATCCTTGCTGGGTAGAGTAATCTTGGTTGCAGGTTTTTCTCCTTCATCACTTTAAGTATGTCCTGCCACTCCCTTCTGGCTTGTAGAGTTTCTGCTGAGAGATCAGCTGTTATCCTGATGGGGATTCCCTTGTGTGTTATTTGTTGTTTTTGCCTTGCTGCTTTTAATATGATTTCTTTGTGTTTAATTTTTGACAGTTTGATTAATATGTGTCTTGGCGTATTTCTCCTTGGATTTATTCTGTATGGGACTCTCTGTGCCTCCTGGACTTGATTAACTATTTCCTTTCCCATGTTAGGGAAGTTTTCAACTATAATCTCTTCAAATAATTTCTCAGTCCCTTTCTTTTTCTCTTCTTCTTCTGGAACCCCTATAATTCGAATGTTGGTGCGTTTAATGTTGTCCCAGAGGTCTCTGAGACTGTCCTCTGTTCTTTTCATTCTTTTTTCTTTATTTTGCTCTGCAGCAGTTATTTCCACTATTTTATCTTCCACCTCACTTATCCGTTCTTCTGCCTCAGTTATTCTGCTATTGATCCCATCTAGAGTATTTTTTATTTCATGTATTGTGTTTTTAATCGATGCTTGATTCATCTTTAGTTCTTCTAGGTCCTTGTTAACTGTTTCTTGCATTTTGTCTATTCTATTTCCAAGATTTTGGATCTGGGAAATAGAATCTTGGATCATCTTTACCATCATTATTCTGAATTCTTTTTCAGGTAGACTGCCTATTACCTCTTCATTTGTTAGGTCTGGTGGGTTTTTATCTTGCTCCTTCTCCTGCTGTGTGTTTTTCTGTCTTCTCATTTTGCTTATGTTACTGTGTTTGGGGTCTCCTTTTTGCAGGCTGCAGGTTCGTAGTTCCTGTTGTTTTTGGTGTCTGTCCCCAGTGGCTAAGGTTGGTTTAGTGGGTTGTGTAGGCTTCCTGGTGGAGGGGACTAGTGCCTGTGTTCTGGTGGATGAGGCTGGATCTTGTCTTTCTGGTGGGCAGGTCCACGTCTGGTGGTGTGTTTTGGCGTGTCTGCAGACTTTTTATGAGTTTAGGCCACCTCTCTGCTAATGGGTGGCGTTGTGTTCCTGTCTTGCTAGTTGTTTGGCTTAGGGTGTCCAGCACTGTAGCTTGCTGGTCGTTGAGTGAAGCTGGGTGCTGGTGTTGAGATGGAGATCTCTGGAAGATTTTTGCCGTTTGATATTATGTGGAGCTGGGAAGTCTCTTTAGGACCAGTGTCCTGAAGTTGGCTCTCCCACCTCAGAGGCACAGCACTGACTCCGGGCTCCTCAATTTGGGATGATGTGTTGTCTATTCATGTATTCCACAGATGCAGGGTACATCAAGTTGATTGTGGAGCTTTAATCCGCTGCTTTTGAGGCTGCTGGGAGAGGTTTCCCTTTCTCTTCTTTGTTCTCACAGCTCCTGGGTCTCAGCTTTGGATTTGGCCCCGCCTCTGCGTGTAGGTCGCCGGAGGGCGTCTGTTCTTCGCTCAGGCAGGACAGGGTTGTCTAGTGCTAACTTTTGTTCTTCCTTCTACTCAATCCATTCTCCACACTATGAAATCTCCCGTCACTGGCGAGGGCTGCTTCTGGGGCGTTACCTTCTGGCCTGCTCTGGATGAACTGAGCATGCTCCCATCCTGACAATGCTCTTGGCAGAGAGTTGCAGGAGATTTAGCGGTTCTTTCAGCTTCTGGTTTGAAACTAAACATCCAGGGCAAAGAAATCATAACACTAGTTTCGCTGCGACTTGCTGTTCATGTTCCTTGAAAAGAACTATATATACCTTTTGATGGGTCAAAAACACACCACCTTTTTATCCTTTGTGCTCAGTCTAGTTTCACTTGCTCACAGGGGGTCGCGTGTAGAGGCCTCACACCCGGACACCCGGCTCTTCAGAACGCCTCAGCTTGCTGAGCGTGTGGAGAAGCGCGCTGCACCACACCCCGATCCAAGATGGCGGCCTCTTTCTTCTTAATGTATCAACAATTGAAAGGGCAACTGGAAGTATCTATCATTGGAGATTTATCACTTTGTTCTTGTTTCAACCATTTTTCCTGTGTATATTTTAGAGATGTTTTATTAGGTGCACACAATTGAATTATATAATATTTCTGAAGAATTTTTGACATGTGTTTGGACACTTTATTCCTAATTATGCTGTTTTATTCATTGAAGTTTCTTAAACTTTATAAACTATTTAAAGTTTATAAAGTATTTAAGGAGTATATGTTAACTAATTGCAACTTGGAACAGTCCAGTGAGGGGAAGGAAAAGCAAACAATTTATTTGCAGTATCCTCTGTTTTCTATATGCCCCATGCAGTAATAACTCCCCAGTTTCTGGGTTGTGTTAGTTGGCCCCTCCAGGTATATGCTGGGGAAGCCAGAGCCTCCAGGTATGCAATACAGCCTATGGGCAGATGTAATGTCTTTATGTCAGTTGGTAAAACATGTGAAGGCTTCTAAATTTGTGGCAATGAAGGTGGCAGTGGCAGTGGCAGTGTCCGGAGCTTCATAACTGTGGTAGGTGTGACTATTTGCTAGAGTGTCACTTCCACTACCCCATCACTAGTGAAGGAAGTGTCTGAGGTCCGGAGATGTAGGTGGTTTCAAGCAGATCTCAGGTAGTGCATAAACCAAGCCCAGTATGGTCCATCCCTGGCACCACTTGGATCAGCTTGCAGTCAATCTCATGTGAGTACAAGTGCCCACACTTTTTTCTCTGAAAGCCGAGGTGCAAGTCCAATCTGTTTAGGAGGTAATGAATTGTAAGAAACTGAAAAGCTTACAGAATTTTAACAAATCATAGTTACAGTCCTCTTTGCTACAGCTGGTCCAGTGCTATAATTAAAGGATTTAAGGAATAAAAAGTGCAGAGAGTAACAGAAATGCAGAGAGAAAGAAGATGGCATTATGCTAGGTTTAGAATATTTAAAACTTGTAAGGATTCAGAAATTATATCATCTTTAGTTTTTTCTTATTTTCATCCCCCCTCCCACTAACCACATGTCAAACATTTTTCACTTATTATGGAATTGATCTTCTTAACATTTACCCCTTTATGAATACTTTTAGAATGAAAAATACATTTTTCAACTTCTCCTAAATGCAGTGAGAATGGATTTCTTGTGTAAATTCTAAAATTGAATCTACTTTTGAGTGGTCCATCATGCAGCAAAATGTCAATTAGATAACGAAGTTTCTCACTATCCTACATGATTCTTTGAATAAGGCTATGAAGTTAAGCCACTGTAAAAAATATAAGAACAAAACATAAAGCTGATTGTTCTAGACCCTATATAGAGAATGTATTTACATAATACAAAAGTTATTTGAAATGTCAACCAAAAAGTTTCCTAGGTACAACTTAATGGGATATAACTCAATATTGGAACACAGAAAAGAAGGGTAAATATATTTTTAACAAGCCTAGTGGAAGGTGGAGGAGCATAACATTTTATGACAAGAAGATATTCCACACCTATGTAGAAATCTTCAAACTTTGGAAGGAACAGAGAGGGAATAAGAAAACAAGGGAATGGGACAAAAGGAGTGAAACCATTGGAGAATTCTGTAAGAATTCCCCTCCTGGGGCTTCCCTGGTGGCGCAGTGGTTGACAGTCCGCCTGCCGATGCAGGGGACACAGGTTCATGCCCGGTCCGGGAAGATCTCACATGCCGTGGAGCGGCTGGGCCCGTGAGCCATGGCTGCTGAGCCTGCGTGTCAGGAGCCTGTGCTCCGCAACGGGAGAGACCACAAAAGTGAGAGGCCCATGTACCGCAAAAAAAAAAAAAAAAAAAAAAAAAAGAACTCCCCTCCTGGGTATATAGCCAAAAAAACAAAAACACTTTTTAATTCAAAAAGATACATGCACCCCAATGTTCATAACAGCATTGTTTACAATTGCCAAGATATGGAAGCAACTTATGTGTCCATCAGCAGATGAACGGATAAAGAATGAAATACTACTCAGCCATAAAAGTGAAACAACTTTTGCCATTTGCAGCAACATGGATGGACTTGGAGGGCATTATGCTAAGTGAAATAAGTCAGACAGAGAAAGACTAATACTGTATGATATCACTTGTATGTGGAATCTAAAAAATAGAACAAATTAGTGAACATAACAAAAAGAAGCAGACTCACAGATATAGAGAACAAACTAGCAGTTACCAATGGGGAGAGGGAAGTGGGGGAGGGGAAATTCAGGGGTAGAGGAGTAAGAGGTACAAACTACTAGGTATAAAATAAGCTATAAGGAACTACCATATGACCCAGTAATCCCACTACTGGGCATATACCCTGAGAAAACCATAATTCAAAAACAGACATATACCAAAATGTTCATAGCAGCCCTATTTACAATAGCCCGGAGATGGAAACAACCTAAGTGTCCATCATTGGATGAATGGGTAAAGAAGATGTGGCACATATATACAATGGAATATTACTCAGCCATAAAAAGAAATGAAATTGAGCTATTTGTAATGAGGTGGATGGACCTAGAGCCTGTCATACAGAGTGAAGTAAGTCAGAAAGAGAAAGACAAATACTGTATGCTGACACATATATATGGAATTTAAGAAAAAAAAATGTCATGAAAAACATAGGGGTAGGACAGGAATAAAGACACAGACCTACTAGAGAATGGACTTGAGGATATGGGGAGGGGGAAGGGTAAGCTGTGACAAAGTGAAAGAGCGGCATGGACATATATACACTACCAAACGTAAGGTAGATAGCTAGTGGGAAGCAGCCGCATAGCACAGGGAGATCAGCTCGGTGCTTTGTGAACGCCTGAGGGGTGGGATAGGGAGGGTGGGAGGGAGACGCAAAAGGGAGGGGATATGGGAACATATGTATATGTATAACTGATTAAATTTGTTATAAAGCAAAAAATAAAAAAATAAAAAATAAACAACTTAAAAAAAATAAGCTATAAGGATATATTGCAGAACACGGGAATATAGCCAATATTTTATAATCACTATAAATGGAATATAGCCTTTAAAAATTATGAATCACTATATTGTACACCCATAACTTACATAATATTGTACAGCAACTATAGTTCAATTTTAAAAGTTGTAAAAAAAAGAAAAAAATTTCCCGTGACACTCTCCTGATAAACATTACAAGGCTACCATGAAGGCAAGGCACAGTGTTTGCTAAAGAGGGAGTTCAACTACCTGAACTTTCTCCCAAAGCAAAGTATCTGAAAACATGTTAATTATATTGATAATAAGTGTGTGCCCAGAAGGATGCCACGAAATCAGTGCATTAGAATATGTATAATTAATTTTCATCAACGTGGAAAAACCAATTGGTGATACAAATGTGACAGGACAATTAGAAAAATAATGGCCATCTAATCAATATGACTCTTCTCTGTTTGTTAGTTTTCTGCCTGTTTCACTTACACCCTATATTTTCCCATCCCAGCTAAAGAGGGGCTCTGAGGGCAATTCCTGGGATGGAGTTCTGTGAGATAGGCCTGATCATAGGAATAGGGTGAAATTCCATCACAGATTGTAGAATATGGAGTGGAGAAACATTAGAAAGTCAAGATCCAAGGGCAAGCCTGGGATCAAGCAAAACACTGTATTAACACGTCTGTCTGAGGAAGATGGGGTGAGATGTTGAAACTGGGACCAAGTCAACAGACCAGTAACCTGTGCCCAGCTAAAGGGGTTTTAGAGAGCATTTCTAGAATCACTGAGCTGGGAGAATTAACCTTAGCCCTACAGGTAGTAGCTGCTTCAAACATCACCCAACTCAAATTAGATTCATTTTAGGATTTTATTATTTTCCTCTTTTCTCGTTGTAAAATGTTATTCCAACGATTTGGTGAATATATATACTCTACTGTATTGGTCATATATCTAAAAGTGGAATTGCTGGTAGCTCATATATGCAGCTTTACTAGATATTGTCCAACCATTTTCCAAAGTAGTTGTACTAGTTTACATTCATACTAGCACTATATGAGGTTTCAGTTTTAGCATAATCTCACCAACACTAGCATTATCTGAATTTTTCATTTTTTAACATCTTTATTAGAGTATAATTGCTTTACAATGGTGTGTTAGTTTCTGCTTTATAACAAAGTGAATCAGCTATACATATACATATATCCTCCCTCTTGCATCTCCATCCCACCCTCCCTATCCCACCCCTCTAGGTGGTCACAAAGCACTGAGCTGATCTCCCTGTGCTATGCAGCTGCTTCCCACTAGCTATCTATTTTATATTTGGTAGTATGTATAAGTCCATGCCACTCCTCACTGCGTCCCAGCTTACCCGTCCCCCTCCCCATGTCTTCAAGTCCATTCTCTTCATTGCATCTTTATTCCTGTCCTGCCCCTGGGTTCTTCAGAACCATTTTTTGTTTCTAGATTCCATATATGTGTGTTAGCATACAGTGTTTGTTTTTCTCTTTCTGACTTACTTCACTCAGTATGATGGACACTAGGTCCATCCACCTCACTACAAATAATTCAATATCATTTCCTTTTATGGCTGAGTAATATTCCATTGTATACATGTGTCACATCTTCTTTATCCGTTCATCAGTTGATGGACACTTAGGTTGCTTCCATGTCCTGGCTATTGTAAATAGAGCTGCAGTGAACATTTTGGTACATGACTCTTTTTGAAATATGGTTTTCTCAGGGTATATGCCCAGTAGTGCAATTGCTGGGTCATATGGTAGTTCTATTTTTAGTTTTTTATGGAACCTCCATACCGTTCTCCATAGTGGCTGTATCAATTTACATTCCCACCAACAGTGCAAGAGGGTTCCTTTTTCTCCACACCCTCTCTAGCATTTATTGTTTATAGATTTTTTGATGATGGCCATTCTGACTTGTGTGAAGTGATACCTCATTGTAGTTTTGACTTGCATTTCTCTAATAATTAATGATGTTGAACACTCTTTCATGTGTTTGTTGGCAATCTGTATATCTTTGGGAAAATGTCTGTTTAGGTCTTCTGCTTATTTTTGGATTGGGGTGTGTTTTTTTTTTTTTTTTTTGATATTGAGCTGCATGAGCTCCTTGTAAATTTTGGAGATTAATCCTTTGTCAGTTGCTTCGTTTGCAAATATTTTCTCCCATTCTGAGGGTTGTCCTTTTGTCTAGTTTATGGTTTCCTTTGTTGTGCAAAAGATTTTAAGTTTTAATACGTCCCATTTGTTTATTTTTGTTTTTATTCCCAAATAAAGGTGGGTCAAAAAGGATCTTGCTGTGATTTATGTCATAGAGTCTTCTGCCTATGTTTTCCTCTAAGAGTTTGATAGAGTCTGGCCTTACATTTAGGTCTTTAGTCCATTTTGAGTTTATTTTTGTGTGTGGTGTTACGGAGTGTTCTAATTTCATTCTTTTTCATATAGCTGTCCAGTTTTCCCAGCACAACTTATTGAAGAGGCTGTCTTTTCTCCATTGTATATTTTTGCCTCCTTTATCAAAAATAAGGTGACCACATGTGCATGGGTCTATCTCTGGGCTTTCTATCCTGTTCCATTGATCTATATTTCTGCTTTTCTGCCATTACCATACTGTCTTGATTACTGTGGCTTTGTCGTATAGTCTGAAGATAGGTAGTCTGATTCCTCCAGCTCTGTTTTTCTTTCTCATAATTGCTCTGGCTATTTGGGGTCTTTTGTGTTTCCATACAAATTGTGAAATCTTTTGTTCTAGTTGTGAAAAATGCCAGTGGTAGTTTGATGGGGATTGCATTGAATCTGTAGATTGCTTAGGGTAGTACAGTCACTTTCACAGTGTTGTTTCTTCCAGTCCAACAAAATGGTATATATCTCCAACTGTTTGTATCATCTTTAATTTCTTTCATCAGTGTCTTATAGTTTTCTGCATACAGGTCTTTTGTCTCCTTAGGTAGGTTTATTTGTAGGTATTTTATTCTTTTTATTGCAATGGTAAATGGGAGTGCTTCCTTAATTTCTCTTTCAGATTTTTCATCATTAGTGAATAGGAATGGAAGAGATTTCTGTGCTTTGATTTTGATTCCTGCTACTTTACCAAATTCATTGATTAGCTCTAGTAGTTTTCTGGTAGCATCTTTAGGATTCTCTATGTATAGTATCATGTCATCTGCAAACAGTGACAGCTTTACTTCTTTTCTGATTTTGATTCCTTTTATGTCTTTTTCTTCTCTGATTGCTGTGGCTAAAACTTTCAAAACTATGTTGAATAATAGTGGTGAGAGTGGACAACCTTGTCTTTTTCCTTATCTTAGAGGAAATGGTTTCAGTTTTTCACCATTGAGAAAGATGTTGGCCGTGGGTTTGTCATATATGGCCTTTATATGTTGAGGTAAGTTCCCTCTATGCCTACTTTCTACAGGGTTTTTATCATAAATAGGTGTTGAATTTTGTCAAAAGCTTTTTCTGCATCTACAGAGATGATCATATGTTTTTTCTCCTTCAGTTTGTTAGTACGGTTTATCACATTGATTGGTTTGAATATATTGAAGAATCCTTGAATTCCTGGGATAAACCCCACTTGATCATGGTGTATGATACTTTTTTTTTATTAGTTTCTGCTTTATAACAAAGTGAATCAGTCATACATATACATCTGTTCCCACATCCCTTCCCTCATGCATCTCCCTCCCTCCCACCCTCCCCATCCCACCCCTCCAGGCAGTCACAAAGCACCGAGCTGATCTCCCTGTGCTATGCGGCTGCTTCCCACTAGCTATCTACCTTACGTTTGGTAGTGTATATATGTCCATGCCTCTCTTTCACTTTGTCACAGCTTACCCTTCCCCCTCCCCATATCCTCAAGTCCATTCTCAAGTAGGTCTGTGTCTTTATTCCCATTTTACCCCTAGGTTCTTCATGACATTTTTTTTTAATTCCGTATATATGTGTTAGCATACGGTATTTGTCTTTCTCTTTCTGACTTACTTCACTCTGTATGACAGACTCTAGGTCTATCCACCTCATTACAAATAGCTCAGTTTCGTTTCTTTTTATGGCTGAGTAATATTCCATTGTATATATGTGCCACATCTTCTTTATCCATTCATCCGATGATGGACACTTAGGTTGTTTCCAGCTCCGGGCTATTGTGAATAGAGCTGCAGTGAACATTTTGGTACATGTCTCTTTTTGAATTATGGTTTTCTCAGGGTATATGCCTAGTAGTGGGATTGCTGGGTCATATGGTAGTTCTATTTTTAGTTTTTTAAGGAACCTCCATACTGTTCTCCATAGTGGCTATACCAATTCACATTCCCACCAGCAGTGCAAGAGTGTTCCCTTTTCTCCACACCCTCTCCAGCATTTATTGTTTCTAGATTTTTTGATGATGGCCATTCTGACTGGTGTGAGATGATATCTCATTGTAGTTTTCATTTGCATTTCTCTAATGATTAATGATGTTGAGCATTCTTTCATGTGTTTGTTGGCAGTCTGTATATCTTCTTTGGAGAAATGCCTATTTAAGTCTTCTGCCCATTTTTGGATTGGGTTGTTTGTTTTTTTGCTATTGAGCTGCATGAGCTGTTTATAAATTTTGGAGATTAATCCTTTGTCAGTTGCTTCATTTGCAAATATTTTCTCCCATTCTGAGGGTTGTCTTTTGGTCTTGTTTATGGTTTCCTTTGCTGTGCAAAAGCTTTGACATTTCATTAGGTCCCATTTGTTTATCTTTGTTTTTATTTCCATTTCTCTAGGAGGTGGGTCCAAAAGGATCTTGCTGTGATTTATGTCATAGAGTGTTCTACCTATGTTTTCCTCTAAGAGTTTGATAGTTTCTGGCCTTACATTTAAGTCTTTAATCCATTTTGAGCTTATTTTTGTGTATGGTGTTAGGGAATGATCTAATCTCAACCTTTGACATGTCCCTGTCCAGTTTTCCCAGCACCACTTATTGAAGAGGCTGTCCTTTCTCCACTGTACATTCCTGCCTCCTTTATCAAAGATAAGTTGGCCATATGTGCGTGGGTTTATCTCTGAGCTTTCTATCCTGATCCACTGATCGATCTTTCTGTTTTTATGCCAGTACCACACTGTCTTAATTACTGTAGCTTTGTAGTATAGTCTGAAGTCAGGGAGCCTGATTCCTCCAGCTCCATTTTTCGTTCTCAAGATTGCTTTGGCTATTCGGGGTCTTTTGTTTTTCCAAACAAATTTTGAAATTTTTTGTTCTAGTTCTGTGAAAAATGCCAGTGGTAGTTTGATAGGGATTGCATTGAATCTGTAGATTGCTTTGGGTAGTACAGTCATTTTCACAATATTGATTCTTCCAATCCAGGAGCATGGTATATCTCTCCATCTATTTGTATCGTCTTTAATTTCTTTCATCAGTGTCTTATAATTTTCTGCATACAGGTCTTTTGTCTCCTTAGGTAGGTTTATTCCTAGATATTTTACTCTTTTTGTTGCGATGGTAAATGGGAGTGTTTTCTTGATTTCATTTTCAGATTTTTCATCATTAGTGTACAGGAATGCCAGAGATTTCTGTACATTAATTTTGTATCCGGCTACTTTACCAAATTCATTGATTAGCTCTAGTAGTTTTTCGGTAGCATCTTTAGGATTCTCTATGTATAGTATCATGTCATCTGCAAACAGTGACAGCTTTACTTCTTCTTTTCCAATTTGGATTCCTTTTATTTCCTTTTCTTCTCTGATTGCTGTGGCTAAAACTTCCAAAACTATGTTGAATAAGAGTGGTGAGAGTTTGGCAGCCTTGTCTTGTTCCTGATCTTAGTGGAAATGGTTTCAGTTTTTCACCATTGAGGACGATGCTGGCTCTGGGTTTGTCATATATGGCCTTTATTATGTTGAGGAAAGATCCCTCTATGCCTACTTTCTGCAGGGTTTTTATCATAAATGGGTGTTGAATTTTGTCGAAAGCTTTCTCTGCATCTATTGAGATGATCATATGGTTTTTCTCCTTCAACTTGTTAATATGGTGTATCACATTGATTGATTTGCGTATATTGAAGAATCCTTGCATTCCTGGGATAAACCCCACTTGATCATGGTGTATGATACTTTTAATGTGGTGTTGGATTCTGTTTGCTAGTATTTTGTTGAGTATTTTTGCATCTATGTTCATCAGTGATACTGCCCTGTAGTTTTCTTTCGTTATGACATCTTTGTCTGCTTTTGCTATCAGGGTGATGGTGGCCCTCGTAAAATGAGTTTGGGAGTGTTCCTCCCTCTGCTATATTTTGGGAGAATTTGAGAAGGATAAGTGTTAACTCTTCACTAAATGTTTGATAGAATTTGCCTGTGAAGCCATCTGGTCTTGGGCTTTTGTTTTTTGGAAGATTTTTATTCAGAGTCTAAATTGCAGTGTTTGTGATTGGTATGTTTATATTTTCTATTTCTTCCTGGGTCAGTCTCGGAAGGTTTTGTTTTTCTAAGAATTTGTACATTACTTCCAGCTTGTCCATTTTATTGGCATATAATTGCTTGTAGAAATCTCTCATGATCTGTTGTATTTCTACAGTGTAACTTGTTACTTCTCCTTTTTCATTTCTAATTCTACTGATTTCTCTTCTCCATTTTTTTCTTGATGAGTCTGGCTAATGGTTTATCAATTTTGTTTATCTTCTCAAAGGACCAGCTTTTAGCTTTATTGATGTTTGCTATTGTTTCCTTCATTTCTTTTTAATTTATTTCTGATCTGATCTTTATGATTTCTTTCCTTCTGCTCACTTTGGGTTTTTTTTTTTTTGTTCTTCTTTCACTAATTGCTTTAGGTGTAAGGTTAGGTTGTTTATTTGACGTGTTTCTTGTTTCTTGAGGAAGGATTATATTGCTATAAACTTCCCACTTAGAACTGTTTTTGCTGCATCCTATAGGTTTTGTGTTGTCGTGTTTTCATTGTCATTTGTTCCTAGATATTCTTTGATTTCCTCTTTGATTTATTCAGTGATCTCTTGGTTATTTAGTAGTGTATTGTTTAGCCTCTATGTGTTTGTATTTTTTGCTGATTTTTTCCTGTACTTGATATCTAGTCTCATAGTGTTGTGGTCAGAAAAGATACTTGATACAATTTCAATTTTCTTAAATTTACCAAGGCTTGATTTGTGACCCAAGATATGATCTATCCTGGAGAATGTTCCATGAGCACTTGAGTAGAATGTCCTGAGAAGAACATTGAAATAATGTTCTATGAGCACTTGTTTTTAGATAGAATGTACTATAAATACCAATTAAGTCCATCTTTTTTAACGTATCATTTAAAGCTTGTGTTTCCTTATATAATTTCATTTTGGATAATCTGTCCATTGGTGAAAGTGGGGCATTGAAGTCCCCTACTATGATTGTGTTACTGTCAATTTCCCCTTTTATGGCTGTTAGCATTTGCCTTATGTATTGAGGTGCTCCTATATTGGGTGCATAAATATTTACAATTGTTATATCTTCTTCTTGGATTGATCCCTTGATCATTATGTAGTGTCCTTCTTTGTCTCTTGTAATAGTCTTTATGTTAAAGTCTATTTTGTCTGATTTGAGAATTGCGACTCCAGCTTTCTTTTGATTTCCATTTGCATGGAATAGCTTTTTCCATCCCCTCACTTTCAGTCTGTATGTGTCCCTAGGTCTGAAGTGGGTCTCTTGTAGACAGCATATATACAGGTCTTGTTTCTGAATCCATTCAGCCAGTCTATGTCTTTTGGTTCGAGCATTTAATCCATTTTCATTTAAGGTAAATATTGATATGTATGTTTCTTTTACTATTTGCTTAATTGTTTTGGGTTTGTTATTGTAGGTCTTTTCCTTCTCTTTTGTTCCCTGCCTAGAGAAGTCCCTTTAGCATTTGTTTTAAAGCTGGTTTGGTGGTGCTGAATTCTCTTAGCTTTTGCTTGCCTATAAAGGTTTTAATTTCTCCATCGAATCTGAATGAGATCTTTGCTGAGTAGAGTAATCTTGGTTGTAGGTTTTTCTCTTTCATCATTTTAAATAGGTCCTGCCACTCCCTTCTGGCTTGCAGAGTTTCTGCTGAAAGATCAGGTGTTAACCTTATGCGGATTTCCTTGTATGTTATTTGTTGTTTTTCCCTTGTTGGTTTTAATATTTTTCCTTTAAACTTTTTTTTGTGTGTGTGTGTGTTACGTGGGCCTCTCACTGTTGTGGCCTCTCCTGTTGTGGAGCACAGGCTCCGGACGTGCCAGCTCAGCAGCCATAGCTCACGGGCCCAGCCGCTCTGCGGCATGTGGGATCTTCCCGGACCGGAGCACGAACCCGTGTCCTCTGCATCGGCAGGCGGACTCTCAACCACTGTGCCACCAGGGAAGCCCTAATTTTTGATAGTTTGATTAATATGTGTCTTGGAGTGTTTCTCATTGCTTTTATCCTGTATGGACTCTCTGTGCTTCCTGGACTTGATTGACTATTTCCTTTCCCATGTTAGGGAAGTGTTTAACTATAATCTCTTAAAATATTTTCTCAGTCCCTTTCTTTTTCTCTTCTTCTGGGACCCCTATAATTTGAACATTGCTGTGTCTAATGCTGTCCCAGAGGTCTCTAAGACTGTCCTCAATTCTTTTCGTTCTTTTTTCTTTATTCAGCTCTGCAATAGTTATTTCCACTATTTTATGTTCCGGGTCACTTCTCTGTTCTTCTGCTTCAGTTATTCTGCTATTGATTCCTTCTAGAGATTTTTCAATTTCATTTATTGTGTTGTTCATCATTTTTTGCTGTTTAGTTCTTCAAGGTTCTTATTAAATGTTTCTTGTATTTTCCCCATTCTATTTCCAAGATTTTGAATCATCTGTACTATCATTACTCAGAATTATTTTTCATGTAGACTGCTTATTTCCTCCTCATTTGTTTGGTCTGGTGGGTTTTTATCTTGCTCCTTCATCTGCTGTGTGTTTCTCTGTCTCCTCATTTTGCTTAACTTACTGTGTTTGGGGTCTCCTTTTCACAGGCTTCAGGTTTGTAGTTCCCATTGTTTTTGTGTCTTCCCCCAGTGGCTAAAATTTGTTCAGTGTGTTGTGTAGGCTTGCTGGTGGAGTGGACTGGTGCCTCTGTTCTGGTGGATGAGGCTGGATCTTGTCTTTCTGGTGGGCAGGTCTGTATCTGATGGTGTGTTTTGGGGTGTCTGTGACCTTATTATGATTTTAGGCAGCCTCTCTGCTAGTGGGTTGGGTTGTGTTCCTGTCTTGCTGGTTTTTTGGCACAGGGTGTTCAGCACTGTATTTTGCTCATTGTTGAGTGGAGCTGGGTCTTAGCGTTGAGATGCAGATCTCTGGGAGAGCTTTCGCCATTTGATATTATATGGAGTGGGGAGGTCTCTGGTGGACCAATGTCCTGAACTTGGCTCTCCCACCTCAGAGGAACAGGCCTGACACCCGGCTGGAGTACCAAGACCGTGTCAGCCACACGGCTTGTTTTTAGGTTTCACTTCACCACAAAGCTTCATAAGGTCTGAAGACAGTGAGCTTCCTTCTTATCTTGGGCTGTTTAAAGGTACATCCTCATCAGTGCTGTCCTCTACATTTTAGTGAGTCCAACAGCTGGGCAGATGGGAACCATTTGGGATGGGAACCATCAAGATGGGAACCATCAAGAAATTTTGCACCTCTTGGTGTCTACCTGTATTTTTCATTTTACTCATTCTGGTGGGTGAGTAATGTTATCTCAATCTGGTCTTAGTTTGCACTAACTTGATGATCAATAATATGAAGCATGTTTTATCCTATTCACTAGCCATTTGGATGTCCTCCTATGTGAACTGTCTATTCAAATCATTTGCCTATTTTTCTCCTGGACTGTATGCTTTTTTCTTATTGATTTGAAGATGTTCTTAATATATTCTAGATAAAACTCTTTTGCCATCAGATATCCATCTGTCTATCTATCTCTCATATATCTATAACTACCATTGTGTCTTGGTTTTTTTTTTTTTTTTTTTTTTTTTTTGCGGTACACAGGCCTCTCACTGTTGTGGCCTCTCCCATTGTGGAGCACAGGCTCCGGATGCACAGGCTCAGCAGCCATGGCTCATGGGCCCAGCCACTCCATGGCATGTGGGATCCTCCTGGACCAGGGCAATAACCCATGTCCCCTTCATTGGCAGGAAGACTCCCAACCACTGCATCACCAGGGAAGCCCTGTGTCTTGGTTTTGATTCTATTAATGGTGTTTTTGATCACTGGACATTCTTAATTCTATGCAGTAAAACTTACATACTTAATTTAAATATTATCCAATTATTCACGCTTTCCTTTATGTAAACTTAATGCTGTGTCCTGATGAAAAACCTTTGCTTCCTCCAAAACCAAACAAAAAATCCATTATGCTTTTTCTTAGTCTTTATTGTTTTAACTTTAATAATTTGATCTACAATCCTTTTGAAATTTACTTTTCTGTATGGCATGAGGTAGTTGTTGCACTTCTACACAGTAATAATGAAGCATCTAAAAAAACAAACAAGGAAAAAATTCCATTCAGAGTAGCATCAAAAACAATAAAATACTTAGGAATAAATTTAACCAAGGAGGTGAAAGATCCATACACTGAAAACTACAAAACTTTGGTGAAACAAATTGAAGAAGAAGCAAAAAATGGAAAGATACCCATGTTCATGGATTAGGAATTAATATCTTTAAAATGTTCATACTACCCAAAGGTATCTATAGATTCAATGCAATCCCTATCAAAATTCCAGTGGCATTATTCACAATAACAGCAAAAAAATTATAAAATTTGTATGGAACCACAAAGGACCTCAAATATCCAAAGCAATCCTGAGAAAGAAGAACAATGCTGGAGGCATCACACTTCCTGATTTCAAACTATACTACAAAGCTATAGTAATCAAAAAGTACAGTACTGGCATTAAAAATAAACACACTGATCAACAGAACAGAATCAAAAGCCCTTAAGGTATACTCAGTGGGGAAAGGATAGTCTCTTCAATAAATGGTGCTGGGAAAACTGGATAACCATATTCAGAAGAATGAAATGGGACACCTATCTTACACCACTGACAAAAAATTAACTCAAAATGGTTGATTTAAACATAAGATCTGAAACTGTAAAGCTCCTAGAAGAAAGCATAGGAAAAAAAGCTCCATGACATTAGTCTTGTAATGATTTCATAGATATGACATCAAAAGCACAAGCAACAAAAAAGCAAAAATTAATCAGTCAGACTAGTTCAAGCTAAAAAGCTTCTGCACAGCAAAAGGAATGATCAACAATGTCAAAAGACAACGCATGGAATGGGAGAAAATATTTGCAAATTATATATCTAATAATGATTTAATATTCAAAATATATAAAAAACTTACACAATAGCAAAAAATAATCAATTAAAAATGGTCAGAGGAACTGAATATTCATTTTTCCAAAGAAGACATACAAATGACCAACAGTTATATGAAAAAGTACTCAACATCACTAATCATCAGAGAAATGCAAATCAAAATACAAGACATATCACTACACATGTTAGAATGGCTTTCATCAAAAAGACAAGAGATAGCAAGTACTGTCAAAGATGTGGAGAAATTGGAACCCTTGTGCACTGCTGATGGGAATGTAAATTGGTATAGCCACTATGGAAAACAGTATGGATGTTGTTCAAAAAATTAAAAACAGAACTACCATATTATCCAGGAATCCCACTTCTGGGTATATATCTAAAGGATATGAAAACAGATCCTTGAAGAGATATCTGTACTCCTGTGTTCAATGCACCGTTATTCATAATAGCCAAGATATGGAAACAACAATGTGAATGATGAATGAATAAAGATGTGACATATCTCTGTCTATCATCTATCTATCTATCTATCTATCATCTATCTATATATCACATACACAATGGAACATTATTCAGCCATGAGAAAGAAGGATACACTGCCATTTGTGACAACATGGATGAAATTTGAGGGCATTATGATAACTGAAATAAGTCAGAAAAGAAAAACAAATACTGTATGATATCACTTATATGTAGATTCTAAAAAGGTGAACTTTTAAAATAAGATGAATAAGTTCTGGGGAACCTAATGTGCAGCATTGTGATTACAGTTAATAATACTGTATCATACACTTGAAAATTGCTAGGAGAGTAGATTGTAAATGTTCTCATCATAAAAAAGAAATGGTAATTATGTGATGTGATGGAAGTGTTAGCTAACACTATGGCAGTAATCATTTTGCAATATATAAGTGTATCAAATCACCACATTGTACACCTTAAACTCACACAGAATTATGTGTCAATTATATCTTATTAAACCTGGGGGAACAACTATCATTTTTTTCATATGGATATTCAGTGGAACCTGTACCCTTATTCTCCACTGCCCTGCAGTGTCATCTTTGTCATACATAAAAGGACCAGGTGAGTGTGAATCTGTTTCTGAATTCTCATCTGTTTCTTTCGCCTATTATATTGTCAGTACCATACTGTCTTCATTACTGCAGCTTGACAATAAGACATGGTAACTGGCACTGGAAATTCTTCCACTTTATTCTTCTACAAGATCGTCTTGACTATTTTTGGACCTTTGTATTTCTATATAAATTTTAGAATCAGCTAATCAATTTCCACCAGAAAAAAAAAACTCTTCTGGGATTTTAGTTGGAATGCATTGAATCTGTAGATCACTTATAAGGGGGAGAATAATTATACACTATTATATCTTCCAATTCATGAGCATATTATATCCATTCATTTATTTAGGTTTTTAATTTCTCTCAACAATGTGTTGTAGTTTCTAGGATACAGAATTTACATATTCTGTTAGATTTATACCTAGATAGTTTATGTTTTATGTTATTGTAAAAGTTATCTTTAACATTTCTATGTTATATTTTCTGTACCTGGTATCTAGCTATACAGTTGATTTTTGGTATATTGACTTTGTATTTAGTAATCTTGATGAATTCACTTATAAATTTTAGTAATTTGTCCACATTTTTTTTGTATTTACCACATATGTAATTATATTGTTTATAAATAATGACAGTTTTATTTCTTCCTGTAATATTATTTTCATTTCTTTTTTGCAGATATTTTTGCACAGACTGAAACCTCCAGACACTCTTGTCCCATTCCCAAACTCTGAGGAAAGCTTTCAATAAAATGGAAGAGCCCAACTGTTCCCAGCTTACACAATTCTTTTCTTTTCATGAATTGTATTTTATTTTTCTTTATCTATTGATATGATTGTATGTGTTTTCTCCTTTTTTTCCATTAAGGTCAATTATATTGATTTATTTTTGGTTGCTAAAACACCATTACAATTCATGGAATAAAACTGACTCATTTTAACACACTGAACTTTTTGGTGCAGGATTTTTTTTATCTGTGTTCATGTAAAAAAATTTGTGTGATTTTAATTTTTTAAAATATTTACAGATTTTCTGGAATTATACAGCCCTCATAAAAAGAATGGGAAGTTTTTCTTCTGTATTTTTTTTTTAAGTCCTCTGGAAGTGTTTCTATAGAATTGGTGTTGTTTCTTCATAAATATTTGGAAGAAGTCACTGGTGAAATCAACTTGACAGGATTTTTTTGTGTAAAATTTTCAATAATGGGTTCCATTATTAAAATAGACACAGAATTATTTAATTTTCTATTACTTTTCCTGATGTCTTTTGCAAATTTTGTTTTTTAAGGTATCTATTCCTTTCATCTAAACTGTCAAACGTATTTGTGTAAAGTCATTCAAAACATCCTTTACTATCTTTTTAATATCGATAGAACCTATAATGACATCTCATTTTTGTTCCTGATTTTCGTAAGCTGATTTTCTTTTTTGTTGTTGTTGTTGTTTTTCTTTTTTTTTTTTTTTGCGGTACGCGGGCCTCTCACTATTGTGGTCTCTCCTGTTGCAGAGCACAGGCTCTGGACCCACAGGCTCAGTGGCCATGGCTCACGGGCCCAGCCGCTCCACGGCATGTGGGATCTTCCCGGACCGGGGCACGAACCCGTGTCCCCTGCATCGGCAGGCGGACTCTCAACCACTGCGCCACCAGGGAAGCCCCCCCTTTTTTTTTTTTTAAACTTGGTCAGGTCTGTCTCCTGTCTGTGATAATCAATTTTATTATTCAAAAACAAAAGACAACTTTGCACTTTGTTGAATATTTCTGTGTGTGTTTGCTTTCTATTTCATCTATTTCTACTTTTATTTTTATTTCATTCAAACTACTTTTCTGTGTTTAATATGCTGTTCCTTTTTCTAGCTTTTTGAGATGGAAACTTTGATATTGATTATTAGCCCTTTGTTTTCCAATATAAGATGTTAAAGCTATAAATTGTTTCTAGAGAATATTGCTGTAACTAAGTTTTCCTGTGCTGTATTATTATTTAGTTCCTAAGATTTTCTGATTTCCACTGTGGTTTTGTCTTTCAATCATGCAAACTATATTGCTTAATTTCCAAAAGTTGGAGATTCTCTAGTTATCTGTGTTATTACTTTATAGCTTAATTCAGCAGTGGCCAGAAGCCTATACTCTGTATTATTCAATTATTTGAAATTATTTTTGGAATTCTTTTTATTTTTATGGAACTTGCCAAGTTTAGATTTTGGTACATATTAAATATTCATTTAAAGATAATGTATATTCTATCATGATTGTATGCACTGTTCAATTTATGCCAATAAATAATTTCCTGTTTTGTTCAGATCTATATTCTTACAATGTTTTTGTCTGTTTGTTCTATCAGCTATGAATAATGGTGAGTTAAACTCTCTCATATGCTTTGGACTTGTTTATTTCTCTTTTTACTTGTGTCAACTTTTGCTTATATCTATCTATCTATCTATCATAATATATATTTGCTATGTTAATAGGTGTATACAAATTTACAATTGTATATTCTGTTGTTGTTTTGACCTGTTATTAGTATGAAATAGTTTTTTTCTGTATGAATTCTTCTAGTCTTAAAACCGAGTTTGTCTTATATTAATGTAATACCCAACTTCCTTTTGAATACATTCTTATGATATATCTTTTCATATCCTTTTACAGTCACCCTTTTTGTGCCCTTACACTTAAGACATACTTCTAATAAGTAGCATAGTTAAGTTTTATTTTTTGTCTTTTAGTCAGAATATTTAATGCCTTTTTATTTAGTAGAGTTACTGAGGGGTTTGATAGGTATTATATAATTTGTTTTCTATATAACCCATCTGTTTTATAGTTTTATGTCCTTTCTTAACTTCTTTGGGGTTAATTATATTTTGCCATTCTATATCCCTACTATTTGTTAGTTCTATGTTCTTTCTTCTTCTGTGATTGCCACAGTTACTAAAATATGCATCTTTGTCTATAAATTATTGCCTTTTCATTGCTGAGATCTTAGAATGGTTTGCCTCAATTTATTCCCCTCTCCCCTTTTGTGTTATTATATTCTTCTTGGCTTTATTAAGGTATAGTTGAGGTAAAAATAAAATTTTAAGATGTTTAAAGTGTGCAATATTATGATTTATGTATACATTATGAAAATATTATCCTTATTGAGATAATTTTTGTTATTATGATGCACTTAATTATATAACATTGTAAAGTGCTCAAGACATTAGTATTGTTACTTAATATCAATATTCATTTATATTTACTCATATACTTACCTTTTCCTTTCTTAATTATTTTTCCCATCTGAGATTATTTTCCTTCTGTCTGTAGAACTCTATTTCTTTTCTTTTCCTTTTTTTGGTTTAACTCTTCTAGCAACAAATTCTATCAGTCTTTATTTGTCTGAAAAACTATTTCATCTTAGTTTTGGGAGGGTATTTTCTCTGAAAATAGGATTCCCTTCCAGCACTTGGAATATCATTTCATTGTTTTACGGTTTTGTTCTTTAAAGAATGATCTATCTTGTTGCTCTTTTAAGGCAATGTTTTTATTATCTTGACTGTTTTTATAACTTTATTTCTGTCTTTAGATTTAAGCAGTTTTACTATGGTGTCCTTACATGTGGTTTTGGTTATGTATAGCTTTCCCAGTTTTGGAATAACTTCTGAAATGTATGATAAATATCTTCCATCATTTTCTGAAAATATGTGACCATTATGTTTTCAAATATTTCTGCTTCCTTATTCTCTCTCTCTCCTTATGGGAACCAGTCACATGTACATTAGATCTTTTCACTATGTCATACTTTCACTTATGTTTTTCTGGATTTTCATTTTTTCTGTGCTTCAGTCTGCATGATTTCATTAACACACTTTGCAGTTGACCCCCCATTTAAAGTTCTCAATCTGTTATTTTATTTTTCAGTTCTAAAGTTTCTATTTATTTATTTTTATGTATTATAATTCACTAGTAAAATTCTTAATATTTTCACCTATTTTCTCCACCTTTCCCTCTATTTAGTTTAATATGTTAATCATATTAATTAAAAGTTCTTGCCTGGTAATTTCTAATATCTTTTTATCTGTCATTATCTCTCTTTTTTCAGTTTTTAATTCCTGTTTTCTTTGTCTTTTTGCATGTCTAGTAATTTATAATTGAATGTTATTCATACATACTGTAGAGTCACCTTTTGATATTATTTTCCTGCAGAGAGGGTTCATATTTTCTTTTGCCAGGCAGAAAAGTGAGGGCTTAATTTAATCAGGGGGTGGACTAAGTCAGGAGCAGTTGTAACTCTGGTATGATTTTTCCTAATTCTGGTTTGCTTTTCTTTTCTGTATCTATCTACTACTTCCAAACTAGACGTTAGTTTGTTCATTTGGGTTCCTTTCCCTGGTAGATACTGAAATATTACTCTTGTCTACTCATTTTAACAAGAGTGCCAAAACCACAAGACATTTTGTAGAAACTATCTTCTTAGCTCTCACCTGTGTACCTTCAGAAATTGGCGAATATCCTGCAGGGAAAACTTGCCATGTGCAAAGGTCAATTTTCTACCCCTCCTTTTTTACTAGGCTCTTAGTCCCACAGGTCCCAAATTCCATCTTTTAACCAGGTTACTATTTTTAACTGTCCCTCTGTCCAAAGTCTTGTGTCTCCATAGTCCTCTCTGCTTCTGTAGTTCACCAGTACCTTTAAACACATTTTTTTAATTAGCAGACTTTATATTTTAGAGAAGTTTTAGGTTTACAGAAAGATTAAGCAGAAAATGCACAGAAGTAATATGCATTTTTAAAATCTCCTTCCATTGTTCTCAACAGGAATGCTGGTCTACTGCAAGATACTTTATCATACCAACAAGCGGATGTACATTGTAAGCAATACTTCTGGAAGGGATCAATATATTAAAGAAGAAACATTAACTTAATATATACAAATTCTCCATGTTGCAAATAATATACTTATATATTTAAATAAAAGACTGGGAAAATATTTTCAGCAAATATAAAAAGAGTGACTATATTATACAAAGAGCTCAGAAGTTGATAACTGGAATACCTCAGTAACTAGTTAAAGTTTATAAAAGTTTTAATGAGAAACTAGATTTAATAGAGTGACATTTAATTTTAAACTGATTAATTTATCAAAATAAAAATGAAAAAAAAGTAGTTTTTATCCATTAAATCAGTTCTGATAACTGGTACATATGACTTTGTAGGTATTGAACCCTGTCCTCAATGCAGTTAGCTGGATTTTGCTTTAAACTGGAAAATGCTGCATTCAAACCCTGGTGCTACCACCGACCTGGCTACAACAATACCACGATCTGAAATCCCTGCTGCTCTGCTTCAGTCCACTAGCTTATACTTAGATATTACTGGCAGAAAAAAATCAAGTGAGTCTGCCATATCCTCTTCAACTATGATTTGGTTTGCTCACTACTCTCCTTAGTGCCCACCCTGTAGTCAAATGAATTCCCATATGCTCTCCCTCCCCATTTCTGATTTTCTTCCTTCTCTATACCGAAATCCTATTATTCCTATGACTAAAGTACATATGGGTTATAACAATATCCACCATTTATGAGGAAGTGGTAAAATTGGCAATTTAAAACATTGATAGTGTCAGAGCAAGATTAGACTATATTAGGAAAGCAGAAAAACATAGTGAAAGAAACTAGATGTTCAAAACTAAGAGAATGGTTAGGGAAATTATCAGTTTATATATATCTTTTATGCAATCAACATTTTAGTACATATACTATTTTAAATGGCTTGCAAAAGTATTTGGAACATCATGGATATAATAAACATATTAAAATCAAACAAAAATTAAAAAGCTTAGAGAAGGCTTCCCTGGTGGCGCAGTGGTTGAGGGTCCGCCTGCCGATGCAGGGGATGCGGGTTCGTGCCCCGGTCTGGGAGGATCCCACGTGCCGCGGAGCGGCTGGGCCCGTGAGCCATGGCCGCTGGGCCTGCACGTCCGGAGCCTGTGCTCCTTAGCGGGAGAGGCCACAGCAGTGAGAGGCCCACGTACCGCAAAAAAAAAAGCTTAGAGAAAATAAAATCAGAGATAAGGTTAGTACAAAAAACACACATGGGTTTTGCAGGGTTTTGGAAAAAACCTGCCTCTGTTTTTTGAGCTTCTTACAAGCCAAAGAGGAAAGAAGCAGTCAGTTATGAGAACAGTATCTGAAAGATAAAAAGTATACCAGTTGATTAGAAGCAATATGATTTGTCTTGAGATCTGAGAGAAACTTCTGTCTTAGGTAAGTTCCCTCCCACCTAGATGCAATAACTAAAAAAAAAAAAAAATTTTTTTTGAGCAGTAAAGTGCTTTTTCAAAAGAAGTTGTATACATATCCCTGCTATTTGAAAAAATAAACTAGATTAAATGGGCCTGCTTAGATATAAGGAACTCGAAAAGATTTTCTTGGCAAAGAGAAGTCTTAGAATGAGCAAAAGGGTACAAAGCAGTGGAAAGAACATCAGCTTTCAGGTTAGGCAGACTAACCTGAACAGACACTATTTCAGTCATTTAGGTCCTGAGACTGAACAAACTACTCACCTCTTTGAATCTCAGTTTCCTCAGCTTTGAAATGTAGTAATCTTTCCTTACAGGGTTGTGAAGCTTAAATAAATGAGAAAAAATATGTAAAGTACCTGGCATACAGAATGTGCTACAAAAACATTGATTTCCTTCCTTCTTCTCTGCTTCATATTTCCAACATCTTAAATTGATTTTATTACTATAACAGATTTATATATTAATTACTTTATAGAAAGAGCTTTCTGTAGGCTAGGGCCTATTAACTAATTAAAACTAAGCTCCTGTTACTTGTGTTAGGTGTTCTGTTAGGCACTGCAGTAGGTGACGATATATGCTTATGATTGTAAATCTTCCTTTGTGTTTGTGATTATATTCGCTCTTTCATACATAATGTAAAGAGCTTGCATCTTCCTTTTTTATTGACTTGCGTTTTCTGCAGTTTGTCTCTTTTAATGGTCTTTTGCAGAGCCAGCATTTACATTTATTTACCATTCTGCTGTTTTTTCTCATTTATAAATTATTAACCTGCAATTTTATCTTTATTAATTTTTCCCTGCTTTTCTTCTACTCATTTTAAAGAATTTTTTCTAACTTCTTCACTTGAGTGATTAATTCATTTTCATTCTTTCTTGCTTAATATAAGATCATTTAAGCATTCAATTTTTTCTGAGTGTAGGTTTGGCAGCATCCCACCAGTTTTAAACCTGCTGTAACTATAGTTTTGATTTCATTGTGCATCTGAGTAAGAGAATATTTTCTTCTAGATTGGCCAAATCTATTTGTTGCCCCAACATCCCAATATCTGTTATCCCCTTCTTATGTGGCGATATGTTTTTTAGCTGAGCACATTGTCACCATCCTGAAGACTACTACTTCCTAGTTGCTCTTGAAGCTAGGTGTTGCCATGTAATAGTTCCACAAGGAGATGTGAGTGATGGAAAGTGATGGAATGATGAAGTGATATAAATGCTTACTCTGAAAATGAAAGAGTGTGCTCCCTTCTTCTCAATGTCTGAAATGCAGACATGAAGGAGAGAGGTGCAGAAGCAGCTAACTTGGACCACGATGTGGAAACAAAAGGTTGAGGTGCGTAGAATAAGAAAGTAGAAGATGCCTGGGTCCCTGATACCAGGAGCTGCCCTATCCACCCTGATGGTTTATGATAGAATTCTTTGTGTGACAAAAATAAACTTCTAACTCATTTAAGAGCTGTTATTTTGAGGCTCTGTATCAGCAGATATAATTATACCATAACTAATACAGTTAATAATTTTTAGTTTCTTTGCATTGTTAACAAGGAATATAGAAAGCATAATTTCTGCCCAGAATGTGTTGAGATATTTTTGGTTGCCTAATAAAATGATCACGTTTTGTAAACATTTTCTGTATTTTGTTAGTTTTCAAAGCTATGTAACTGTGTGTGTTTGTAAGTTTTGCATTATGTTTATATTTTATTCAGCTACTTAATCACATTAACACTTTCCATATATGCTTTATAAAATACTACTTCTGTGGAATATTAATAGGTTCACCTCAAAATACAAAAGTTTAATAGTCCCTATATGCTCTGCTTCCTGTCTTTATTGTAGTGGTTAATAACACAGACTCTAAACTAGATTGTTTGAATCCTAGCTCCCCCAGTTGACAGGTTGTGTGAATTTTCACAAGTTATTTAACCTCACTTTCCATGTCAGTAAAAGAAGAAAAATAATAGTACAGTACTTAAAGGACTGTTCTGAGGACTGTAAGCTGAATATATATTATACTGAACACTTAGTGTCTGGCAGAGAGTAAGTATTTTTAAAAACAGTTAGGTATTGATACACTGCATATATAAGGCTCTGAGAAGTAATGAAGTAGTGGAATCTGCTTAATATTGCTTATTCTATCAATTCCCAAACTTGAATATGGGACACTTTGGTCTTAGCCAGTTGGGGAAAAAATGTATTCCATGGAATACTGGTTTTGGAAATATTGAACTAGATTATTCAGATCCACTGCATAATGGGAATTCTTCACCTTAACATAGGGTACATGTATGCAATTTGGGAGGTCTGTGAACCTTTTTAAATTGATGAGTTTTAGGTGTATATGCATGTGTACCTGTTTCTGGGGAAAAGATCCATGGAGTTTATCTTATTCTCAAATTTCTCCATAATGCATTTTATGTTTAATTAAAACATCAGAGACTAAAATAGCAAAAGTCATTTCCTACTGTTTTATTGTTCTTCTCTTTCTTGTTTGACTCAAGCTTATTATCCTCTACATCATCATTAAGTTTTTTGAGGTATCAATGGATTGTTATTCTTTTAACATAATTTTTAATTTCTTTACAATTCTTTCTTGTTTTAAGTCATTCCTTTACCATTTCACTTGAACATCGCCTCTCTAATGACTTTCTTCTATTGTTTTGTAAAAAACAATGATTTATTGCACACTTTTTTGAATGCTGATTGTTTTCTAATATTTCCTTCTTGTTCCTGCAGCAAATCACTTTCAGAAAAAAGCCCTTTCACCAGGTCAAGCAGATGCTTCTTTTCCATTGTCTTGTATTGTTATTTAATATATTCAGGTATGGCCTTTATTTTGTTGGGTTTTTCTCATTATTAAACAGATGATATCTAATCCCACTTCAAATGAATTGGTTTAGGCAGTGAATAAACTTCCTTATTCCAACACATTTTCCAACAGTGATTCTCAATAAGCTTTTCAAATATAAAGCTGATGGGGAGGATTATATATATATATATATATATATAATATATATACACACACACACACACACACACATACATACACTCTATACATTTCACATGAAATGTGAATTTCTATCAGATTTTGCCTATTATCCCTTCTTCATTTGAGAGAACCTTTCTATATCCAAAATTGATACTCTGCTACTTCAAAATAATGCAAATATCTTTGCATAAAATATATTTGAAGTAACTCGGTTTATTAGGTTGGCATTGCTCTGACACACACACCGGACAATTACATTATAAGAAAGACAATTTTATTTTTTAATTTTTTATTTTTTTAATAGATATTTATTGGAGTATAATTACTTCACAGTACTGTGTTATTTTCTGTTGCACAACAAAGCAAATCAGCTATTTGCATACACATGTCCCCATATCCCTTCCCTCTTGAACCTCAGTCCCATCCTCTCTATCCCACCCCTCTAGGTCATCACAGAACACTGAATCAATCTCCATGTGCTATGCTGATGCTTCCCACCAGCCAACTATTTTACATTCATTAGTATATGTATGTTGATGCTACTCTCCCTTCACCCCAGCTTCACCGTCCCACCCCATGTCCTCAAGTCTATTTTCTATGTCTGTCTCTTTATTCCTGCCCTGCAACTAGGTTCATCAGTACCATTTTTTTTTAAGATTCCATATATATGTGTTAGCATACCATATTTGTTTTTCTCTTTCTGACTTACTTCACTCTATATGACAGACTCTAGGTCCATCCACCTCACTATATATAACTCAATGTCATTTCTTTTTATGGCTGGGTAATATTCCATTGTATATATGTGCCACATCTTCTTTATCCATTCATCTGTTAATGGACACTTAGGTTGTTTCCATGTCCTGGCTATTGTAAATAGTGCTTCAGTGAAAGTTGGGGGTACATGTGTCCTTTTGAATTATGGTTTTCTCAGGGTATATGCCCAGTAGTGGAAATGCTGGGTCGTATGGTAGTTCTATTTTTAGTTTTTTAAGGAACCTCCATACTGTTCTCCATAGTGGCTGTATCAATTTACATTCCCACCAACAGTGCAAGAGGGTTCCCTTTCCTCCACACCCTCTCCAGCATTTATTGTTTTTAGATTTTTTGATAATGGCCATTCTGACTGGTGTGAGGTGACACCTCACTGTAGTTTTGATTTGCATTTCTCTAATAATTAGTGATGTTGAGCATCTTTTCATGTGTCTCTTGGCCATCTGTATGTCTTCCTTGGTGAAATGTCTATTTAGGTCTTCTGCCCATTTTTAAACTGGATTGTTTGTTTTTTTGATATTGATCTCCATGAGCTGCTTGTATATTTTAGAGATTAATCCTTTGTCTGTTGTTTCATTTGCAAATATTTTCTCCCATTCTGAGGGTTGTCCTTTCATCTTGTTTGTGGTTTCCTTTGCTGTGCAAAAGCTTTTAAGTTTTATTAGGTCCCATTTGTTTATTGATGTTTTTATTTCCATTACTTTAGGAGGTGGGTCAAAAAAGATCTTGCTGTGGTTTATGTCAAAGAGTGTTTTCCCTATGTTTTCCTCTAAGAGTTTTATAGTGTCTGGTCTTACATATAAGTCTTTAATCCATTTGGATTTTATTTTTGTGTATGATGTTAGGGAGTGTTCTAATTCCATTCTTTTATATGTAGCTGTCCAATTTTCCCAGCACAACTTATTGAAGAGGCTGTCTTTTCTCCATTGTATGTTCTTGCCTCCTTTGCTGTAAATTAGGTGCCCATATGTACATGGGTTTATCTATGGGCATTCTATCCTGTTCCATTGATCTATATTTCTGTTTTTGTGCCAGTACCATACTGTCTTGATTACTGTAGCTTTGTGGTTTAGTTTGAAGTCAGGGAGCCTGATTCCTCCAGATCCATTTTTCTTTCTCAAGATTGCTTTGGCTATTTGGGGTCTTTTGTGTTTCCATATGAATTGTAAAATTTTTTATTCTAATTCTGTGAAGAATGCCATTGGTAGTTTGATAGGGATTGCACTGAATATGTAGATTGCTTTGGGTAGTATAGTCATTTTCACAATATTGAATCTTCCAATACAAGAACATGGTATATTTCTCCATCTGTTTATGTCATCTTTGATTTCTTTCATCAGTGTTTTATAGTTTTCTGAGTACAAGGCTTTTGCCTCCTTAGGCAGGTTTATTCCTAGGTATTTTATTTATTCTTTTTGTTGCAATGGTAAATGGGAGTGTTTTCTTAACTTCTCTCTCTGATTTTTCATTGTTGGTGTATAGGAATACTAGAGATTTCTGTGCATTGTTTTTGTATCCTGCAACCTTGCCAAATTCGTTGATTAGTTCTAGTAGTTTTCTGGTGACATCTTTAAGATTTTCTACGTATAGTATCATGCCATTGGCAAACAGTGACAGCTTTGCTTCTTCTTTTCCAATTTGTATTCCTTTTATTTCTTTTTCTTCTCTGATTGCTGTGGCTAGGACTTCCAAAACTATGTTGAATGTTGAATAAGAGTTGCAAGAGAGGACATCCTTGTCTTGTTCCTGATCTTAGTGGAAATGCTTTCAGTTTTTCACCATTGAGTATGATGCTTGCTGTGGGTTTGTCATATATGGCCTTTATTATGTTGAGGTAGGTTCCCTCTATCCCCACTTTCTGGAGAGTTTTTATCATAAGTCGGTGTTGAATTTTGTCAAAAGCTTTTTCTGCATCTATTGAGGTGAGCATATGGTTTTTATTCCTTAATTTGTTAATGTAGTGTATCATACTGATTGATTTGCATATATTGAAGAAATCTTGCATCCCTGGGATAAATCCCACTTGATCATGGTGTATGATCCTTTTAATGCACTGTTGGATTCTGTTTGCTAGTATTTTGTTCAGGATTTTTGCATCTATGTTCATCAGTGATATTGGTCTATAATTTTCTTTTTTTGATATTTTTGCCTGGTTTTGGTATCAGGGTGATGGTGTATTTGTAGAATGAATTTGGGAGTGTTTCTCCCTTTGCAGTTTTTTGGAAGAGTTTGAGAAGGATTGGTGTTAGTTCTTTTCTAAATATTTGATAGAATTCACCTGTGAAGCCATCTGGTCCTGGAGTTCTGTTTGTTGGAAGATTTTTAATTACAGTTTCAATTTCATTACTTGTGATATGTCTGTTTATATTTTCTAATTCTTCCTGGTTCAATCTTGGAAAATTGTACCTTTCCAAGAATTTGAGAAAGACAATTTTAGGCAATAAATATGGATGTAAAAATGTGTAACAAATAGTAGTTACTAACATTTTTATTTCGTTTATCTGTCCTAACATTTGCTTGCACAGTATTTTTATTTCATCTCTGCAACATCATCTACCTCTTGCTTCCATTCATTCTGTTACTGTCCTAGTTCAGATTCTTAATACCTATCACCTGGATTATTATAGTAACTTCCTTACTTGTCGCCACACCTTCACTTTATTCTTTTCATTACCCACTACCAAAGTTTTCATCTTAAACCAACGTTTCATCATGTTACACCAGGATTTGAGTCTTGAAAGACTTTGAACAGTTTTACAGGTCTATTTAATACAATTAATACCTCTTATCCCAATATTTGAAATTCTCCATTACTACAGTCAACTTACTTTTTTTAGGCTTTTACACCACTGTACATGCTGTATGTATGCTCAGTCAGGGCAACTCCATCTTTCTTATGTTAGTACCTTTGCTATACTGTTCCCTCTACATGAAAACTTAGTGTATTAAAATCCCATTTCCTCTTCCCCAATTTTAATCTCTCCACCTTTTGTGCTCCCATGCTACTTGGTTTTAACACTTATCACATTCCACCTTCTATCATAGCTGAATATAGCACTTATTATTTGTACACGTATTTGGAACATAGCAGATGATACCAGATCTTATCTTCTTTCTATAGGTGTCTCTTGGATTTCTAATAAGATTGGAAAACTTAAGATTCTTAACTATTCTAACGATTCTCTGTCTTCTCATCATCTAACATAGTATTGTACATACATAAGTGTTAGGTTATTAATACATACTTAATGATGGTATCAGATACATTTAGTGATAGACTTGAGTAAAGCCTGAAATCCCTTCTTCTGGACGCAAGCCTCATTTGGAAATACCTGAATTTGTTTTTCTTCTATTTAGCAGCATCTTTTAAACTGAAACTAAATTACACACATCAAAATGTGTGGATTTTCTGAATCCCTGATTCTGTAATTTTCTTATCCAATGGGTAATAAAAGTATTTTTCACACTTTTGGTTAGTTCCTGGCTATCCTTACTTCTATCCCTGTTCATCTTTGACCCTCTTTCTCCTCACCCAACTCCAAGCTTGCTGTAAGCATTGCTTCTCCTATTCAGTGAAAGAACTTCTTTAATGTATATACAAATAATACCAATTTAGAATATTTAAGGACTTTTTCTCATCTAATACATACACAACTTAGGACACTAAAATTCTCACTCAGCCACAAAAAGTATCATTTATTTTTCCATATACTGTAAAACAAACAGAACACTAACCCAAATACATACCTGCTCACACACACAGAGGCAACTCATTCTACCATAATTTCTTATGCTGCCTAGAAAATTCTTATTTTCAGTTTGAGTGGATATAGCTTAAGATAAACACCTCTAAACATTTCATTTAATATCTAGACACTTGTACTCTTTCTTTCATTGCTCGGGTTTATATTTTAAAAATTCATGTTCAAGACACATTATTGAAAAGATCAAAGCATTTGATACACAAAACATTGCCTTTAATATTTTCCAGAAATCAGTTATTTGTACACTAGAAATATAAATATTCAGTCAAAATTTGCAAATCACAAACTTGTTTCATAAAATCACCAAAAATGGCACCAACATTCATATCTCTTTACTGTGTCTAATCTGTACAATAGAAAAATAAAACACAATTTTTATTAAATTCAAATAAGCAGCAGAAGATTCATAATTAGTGACATGTTTGCATTTAGCATTCATTTTGAAAATATTTATTGAGCACCTACCATTTGCCAAGCACTTTCCAGTAGAGGATGAGTGTTTCCTTAGCAAAAGGTACCAACAATTTCAGTTTAATTTAATGATTTAAAATTTAATTTTATTTATTTATTTTTTATACAGCAGGTTCTTATTAGTTATCTATTTTGTACATATTAGTGTATATATGTCAATCCCAATCTCCCAGTTCATCCACCACCACCACCCACCCTGCAAATTTCAGTTTAATTTTAAAGAGAATACTTTAGTGGGAAAATGTAATCAATAATTTGTCTCTCAACCTCAGAACAATTAAGTTGTCCCTGTTTCCAAATACCCAATTGGAGAGTTTCCAACTTGCCTACGTCTCTATTGTAGTATGAATAATGTTTCTAACTCACTAATTTTGCTGCTAATCAAACACTAAAAAGAGATTCTTTATACTTTCAGATATGCTTTGAAAAAAAGCCTTCCAACATATGCACAAGGGAATTAAAAGTTCATTAGTATACAGTTTTTCAAATTGTAGATTCATGGTTCATTATGTTACCTTAGAGATAAAAATACAATTTTACACTTATATGACAGTAAAAAGAATTAGAATTAACAGCTGATTATGAGTTTTAATCTTTGAAGTTAATCTACAGGCATCTCTAATTTAAATATCTCAAATCAAAAGCTACCTTTAATATTTTATCCCAAACAATACTTAAAACCTAAATTAGATCCATTTAGAGGAATGCCTTCCAAAACCATGCATATCCCCAGATTTTAAAAGAATTTCCATATTTTATAGTATAGGTTCTAATGTAGACAAATCTAAAAATATATGCAGACTTTGCATTTTAGCAACATTCGCTATGCTTCTAATTTGACTCATTCTTTACTCATTTAAAGTTTGTGGCTACATATTTCAATGGGAAATGGATTATCTGTAATCCAGTGATACAACATAACACTCTAAATCACAGAAGCACGTATCACATAAATTCTGGCCAAGGAAATGTCTCAAGTTGTTATTACATGTCACTAAAGCCTAAATTAGCTCCGAGACCAATCCAGGAAATTTAGCTAAGCCCTCTAAAAAGCTTTACCTAACTTGGAAAGGCTTCCACCAAATTCTACAAAGTTGTATAGAATAGAATATTCAGGTTGTGTGTTAGAAGAAATCCTAACACAGCTCATCCTCCTAGGAATATAAATTGGACAGACCTTATGGACCTGCCTTTCTAGCACTAACTCTAGCTGTAACTGGGTATTGAACACGAGGCCTGCCCTTTGAAGGGTATTTGTGCATAAATAAATCTTTGGTTACAAGTTTTATAAGGGTAATAAATTTTAACAAGATATTTTTCTCAGTTCTTGTGATACTCCCTATGCAATTACAAATAATAATATGAAGTATAGGTATATGTTCATAGAGGATACCTTTAAGATATTCTAAGAGATACTTTGGACTAAGCTGAGAGATAGGGATAAATTTTTTCGTTTTATGTTTCACCCTGACTCAATTATTCCTGTCGAGTCCACGTGAATTTCTTTGTCTTGAACATCTTCTTTCATTACAAGAAGACACATTCACATTTATGTAGTGACATTTATATGTGTAAGAAAATGCTCTGCTGTTTAACATTTGTCAAAATATGAAAAATCATGTCCAGCATAAGAGACCGAAAGAAAAAAATGTATATACATATACAAGCACTATAAAGTTTCTAAGGAAAGTCAACATAAACAAAATTGCTCGAGGATGACAAAGGTTATGGTTGCAAAAAGTATACATCTCTTTATTTACAGTATCATGGAACAGCCCAGGATGATCATTAAAGTTACATGACTAAAGAATTAACTCTTTGTTCAAGAGATATGGTAGTTTTTCTAATTTGTTGTTATTATGACATTATATGAAAGTATTTGACTAAACAGCAAAAGTACTTATTACTATTTATTGCAATTATTTTATACTTCTGTTTTAAAAAAACCTCTTTTGAATACTAGAGAACGTTTCTGAAAACACTGGATGTCAGTAAGATTTTTCATGATTTTGTTAAACCTCTCCCTCTTCTACTCTGTCCTCAGAATTGCTGCCAAATTCATAAGTCTAAAACATGGCCTAATCATGTAATTTCCTTGCTAAGTTAACTTTGGGTAATTCCTTTAAAATCCTCTTAACCCATCCAGTGTGAATCTAAACCAAGTCTTTAAGTACCCTTCTAAGATGGCAGCTTCCCCCAGGCCACTGTGCCTCATTTAGCATGTCACACCTCATTTAGAATGTCTGTCTTGTTCTACACCTGGCTCACTCCAAATCTTTCCTTCCTATCAGTTCTGAGTACCAAAGTGGCTTGCACCTTTCTTGAATTGCTCAGGCAGGTCCAAATTTCTCCCTTGCCTGAATTACTGCAATAATTGAAAATTATACCTTGAAGTACTATATGTGATGATACGTACAACACTCAGTAAACTAATGCCTTCCAAAAGTTCATTTATAAGCTACTTACTAGAAGATGAAAGCTTATTCACTCACAAAAATGCTAAATATAATTAATATTCCATGCTATATTTTGGATAATCTAAAATGTAGCTAAAATATATTACTGATAAAAAATATAGTTTCTAAAACTTTCAGTGAAAAGATGTATAGTATACTCAAGACTGGAAGCTCAAGACCTGGAAGTATTTAAAATATCCAAATTCATAGAATCAGAGTGGAAAGGTGGTAGCCAGTGGCTGGGGGGAGAGGGTAGAGGAGTTACTAACCAGTAGGCATAAAGTTTTAGTTAAGCAATATGAACAAGTTCCAGAGATCTGCTGTACAACATCATACCTATAGTCAACAATATGGTATTCTACACTTAACAACTGTTAAAGGAATACATCTCAGGTTAAGTGTTCTTACCTCAATAAAATAAAATTTAAATGAAATAAGACAAAATAAAATAAAATAAACCTGGAAGTCAAACATGCATCACTCCATCATCTATTCTTTGTACCTCCTTGGCAAACTATGAAGTGTCAGATATTCTGTAAGTGCTTTTTCTGTTCATTCATTGCCAAAACTTACTGGCTTGAAACAACTGTTTTATTTGCTTACACGTTTGTAGTCTGGGCTGGGCTTAGCTTCTGATTCTTCTGATGGTCCTATTGCTGGTCACTTTTGTAGGTAAGTTCAGCGGGCAAGTCAGCTGTGGGCAACAGGGAGGTTGAGAGGGTTAGGCATCTCTCTGAGGGCTAGACATCTCTCTTTCATGTAGTCTCAGGGCCTCTCACTCTCCTCGCTGCTTCTTATGGCCTTTCCAAAAGCATAGGTGCATTTCTTGTCTGGAGGGTCAAGGCTCCTATGAGTGCAAAAGTGGAAGCTGCCAGACTTTTTAAGGCTTAGGCCTGGAACTGGCACAGTCACCTTAGACCTATTCTTTTAGTTAAGCACATTGTTAGTCCAGTCCAGATTCACAGGGAAAGGACTGCAAAGGGGAAAAATACCAGGAGACTAATTCATCCGGGGCCACCAATGGAATAGACTACCACATGGCTTAACCACTACTTATTGACTTGGCTGCTGATAATACAGAACAATGTATTCCAGGTTCTAATCACCAGGGAAAAAATGACTTCAGCATTTTGGTAACATGCAAAATTCAAGTATATGGAAAGTAAATGCTTTAGTGTATACAGAATGTAACTTAGTTATACTTTTGACAAAGTTCTACTTTAACCACAACTTAAACTATAATTACTACCTATGGGTGTTATTGAGAACTTTTCACTTTTTTCTTTGTTAATTCATGATTTATAATGTTGAATACATTTGTGAAATACTAAGCTTTCTGAAACAACAAACCACACAGTGTGAGTAAACTTGCAAAGTACTGGCTTTTTTTTCTCCTCCCCAAATATTTGATGTGAAATTTGCTTCCATTTCATAATGTGGAGTTTTCTCAGAAACCAGTTTACTAGAATCACATAGAAAAAAACCCAACAAATCAAAGTATTCAAAATAATGAGTTTGCCAGGTTAATATTTATTTTTTATTTATTTATTTTTTATTTATTTATTTTTTAAGAAGATGTTGGGGGTAGGAGTTATTTATTTATTTATTTATTTTTGCTGTGTTGGGTCTTCGTTTCTGTGCGAGGGCTTTCTCTAGTTGCGGCAAGCGGGGACCACTCTTCATCGCGGTGCGCGGGCCTCTCACTGCTGTGGCCTCTCCCGTTGCGGAGCACAGGCTCCGGACGCACAGGCTCAGCGGCCATGGCTCACGGGCCCAGCCGCTCCATGGCATGTGGGATCTTCCCGGACCGGGGCACGAACCCATGTCCCCTGCATCGGCAGGCGGACTCTCAACCACTGCGCCACCAGGGAAGCCCCCAGGTTAATATTTAAAGATACCACCATTACTTGTAACATTTTAACCACATGCAAATATTAGTCCTAACAGCTTATAATGTATAACTTCAGAGTAAAGTGGACCTCCCTCTTCAAATTCCACCCTCTCCATATCTTTATGGGGAAAAAAAGGTATGCTACTTAGCATCTCCTGATTGCAAAACCTGACACTCACTTAGGTAATCTACATAATGTTAGGTGGTCAGGATGAAGATACAAAATATAAATAAGGAAAACAAGATTCTCAAGTGACCCAGGGGTTGTTAAATAGAGACTATAACATATAGAGTTCCCGAGATGACATGACTCAAGACAACTCTAGGAAGATCATATCACCTCTCAGTCCCAGGAAGTTGTCCTTAACCACAATTTTCTTTCCATCACTTGCAAATTTTGAACTCTACCCCTCACTTTTTTCTACCTTTTGGTTTCTGCTGACTCATATGTCTGGCTGTTATTTTCATCTGGGACGCTCAATGACATTTGAGATAGGGCGTTTCTTAATTGTGCAAGACTCTTTCACACACTGCACAATATTGACTGGGCCTCAGACAATAAATGCCTGTAGCACACAGGTCGTTGTTAAACCAAAAGTATCCCAACGCTTCTCCAAGCTTCCCTAGAGGGTGAAATGTCTCCTCCCCACTCAGGGAAGAACGACACGGGGTAATAGGAGCTTTCTGCCTCCTCTCTGGCTAACAAATGGCTAGCTGTCATAGTTTGTAACAGGTAGGAGTTTTTCCACAAATGTTGGTTGCAATTTATATCATATTTATTTGATTGAATAAAAATAAAGAGACCATAGTCTTAACACGTAATCCAACTATAATGTTTCTTGGTATTTGCCAAATTGATTTGAAAACTGCGCTCATAAAAATCTGCACATGAAGCACAAGAAAATATGCTCAACATCATTAGTCATTAGAGAAATGGAAATCAAAACTCCAGTAAGATACTGCTTCATACCCCTTAGATGGCTATAATAAAAATAATGGACAACGACAAGTATTGGTGAGGATGGAGAGAAATTGAAACTTTCATACATTGCTGGTGGGAATTTAAAATGGTAAAACTGCTTTGGAAAACAGTTTGGCAGTTCCACAAAGAGTAAAACATAGAGTTAGCATATGACTCAGCAATTCCACTCATAGGTATAGACCCAAGAGAAATGAAAACATATGTTCATATAAAAATTGTACATAAATATTTATAGCAGTAGTATTCTTAATAGCCAAAAAGTACAAACAACCCAAACATCCATCAACTAAAGAAAGGATTAACAAAGTATGCTATATCCATAAAATGGACTATTATTCAGACGTAAAGAGCAATTAGTATTGTTACATGGAACAACATGGATGAACTTTGAAAACATTATGATAAGTTAAAGAAGTCAGAAACAAAACACAACATACTCTATGATTCCATTTATATGAAATGTCCCCAGATAGACAAAGCCATAGAGACAAAAAGTAGATTAGTGATTGCCAGGGACTGGGGGCAAGGGACACCGTGGAGTAACTTCTAATGGATACAAGTTTTCATTTTGGGGTGCTGAGATTATTCTGGAATTACACAGTGGTGAGGATTATATAGCATTGTAAATGTACTAAAAATACTTAAATATACATCTTTAAAGGATGAATTTTATGGTATGTAAATTATGTCAAAATTTTTTAAAAGTAAGATAAAGCTAAAAATCAATATTACATATGCATGTTTACAGAAACTTTATTTATAGTCACTAAAAGTTGGAAGCAACCAAGATGTCTTTCTTTTTGTAAAACAAACTGTGGTCTATCCAAATAACAGAATACTAGTCAGTGATAAAAGTAATGAGCTAGCAAGGCATACAAAAATATGCATGAATCTTAAATGCATATTACTAAGTGAAAGACGTCAGTCTGAAAAAGCTACATACTGTGTGAGTCCATCTAAACAAAATTCTGGAAAAGGTAAAACTATAGAATGGGTAAACAGACTAGTAGTTGCCAAGGGTTCCAGAAGAGGGAAGGTTTGAATAGATGAAATAAAGGAGATATTTTAGGACAATTAAACTATTCTGCATGATGCTAATAGAGAATATATGATATAATGCATTTGTCAATCAATACCCATAGAACTTCACAACACCAATAGCAAACCTTAATGTATGCAAATTAAAAAGAAATTATTTAGGAAATCAAGAGATCCCAAGATAGAATGCAGACTGTGACAAAAGAATCTAAGTGTATTACAAATGCACAAAATAACCTCACTGAAAGAAGTGGGGGAACAGGTGTTAACCAAAGCAACTTTGGAAATAAGCAGAGTCTGTAAAACTAGGCAAAAGTAACTACAAAAGCAATGTATTGTTGTTTCCCACTGGATCATGGGTTAACAGTTCTGGTACTGCTGTACATGTGCACTGAAATTGAACAATTAAGTAAATGGATGGTGGATGGTGGATGGTGGATGGTGGGAGTCAGTTCTCTCACCGTTGGAATAAGAGGTTACAGAAAAGCAAGGGGAGAAGGTTAGATGATCTACGTAGTAATGGATTAGAGTTGAAGACATCAGTATGAACTCACATTTAGTTTAACATAGTCACAGATGAATACATAGGAAATATTTATAGATATTTATCCACACGAGGGTTAGTATACATACACATATTTCCTTGCTCTGTCTGCTGAGAAGGCCTAGAAGCAATGACACTCCAGTAGCAGTAAGCATACCTAGTGCCCAGATCTTGGTTTCTAATACCATTCTCCAATAAAATGAACCAGGGCTCCTTGGAGAAATCGTTGCTTCCAGACTGTGCAGGAAATACACACGATGAGCCTGCAGCATATTGTAGTGCCAGAAAGAAAGTGGTAAAACACACACACACGCTGTTATGAGCTGAATGTTTGTATCTCCTCCAAATTCATATGTTGAAGCCCTAATCCCCAATTTGGAGGTGGAGGCTTTGAGAGATAATTAGGTTTAGATGAAGGTGGGGCCCCATGACGGCATTAAAATCAGAGCTTGTTCTTTCTCTCTCATTCTCTCTTTCTCTCTCTCTCTCCATCATGTGAGGATAAAATAAAAAGGCAATCATCTGCAAACCAGGAAGAGGGCCCTCACTGAGGAACTGAATGAGTTGGCATCTCGTTCTTGGCTTTCCCAGCCTCCAGAACTGTAAGAAATAAATTCTTGTTGTTTAAGCAACCCAGTCTATGGTATTCTGTTATAGCAGCCTCCTGAGTCGACTAATACTCACACACACACACACACACGCACACACACACACACAAATGGAATCTTAAAGCAACACAGAAGCCAACTTAAGGAGCTCTCAATGTTTAAAGCTGGAACAATATGAGTAACAAAATAAAGTGGTACTGTATTATAACCTACAGTATTAAATAAATATCCATGAGTCTACACTAATATAAATTAATTATTGAATAAGTAAATACATGGGAGAGAATTTTAAAAGCCTCCATACAGAAGAATTCCAGGTAATTTATATAGATTCTCAGTCCTCAAGGAAGGGGAGCATGACTCCCCATCCTCTGTTCTTTCTGCCTATCCAAACCTACCTCTATTTCGAAGCACAGTTCAGACTCTATCTCCTTTACATACTTCTCAACCTATTCACTCTTCCCCACCAACCACTGATCTTCTTTTTTCTAAACATTAAATATGAGCTTTTATAGTGACTTCATCACTCCGTTCCCACCCCCCACACCCTGTAAATACAATATGGAAAAAGAGAGAGGGAAAAAGTGTAACTTCACAGTGGAGAAACCTGACAAATACTATTTCAGCCAAATGATCAAGTTTAATATCAAAAGTGATGTCAGACTGATAGCATATACTCTTGATATCATGCAATGAGAATGGCATTTTACTTCTGTGGTCTTCCTCCCCCAAATCCTTAACCCAGTGTAATCATGAGAAAAACATCAGACAAATCTTCATTAAGGGTCATTCTACAAAATACCTAACCAGCACTCCTCAAAACTGTTAATATATATATTAAAAAAAAAAGGATTTCTGAGAAACTACCAGAGCCAAGAAGAATCACAGGAGACATGCCAACTAAATATAACATGGTATAGAGGATGGGATCTTGCAACAATAAAAAAAAATTAGGTAAAAAATAAAGAAATATGAATAAAGTTTGAACTTTAGTTAGTAATAGTGGACCGATATTGGTCATAAACCTGACCTATGTACCATACTGATTTAAGATACAAATAATAATGAAAACTGGATATGAGATACACGGGAACTCTTTGTACTACCTTTGCAACTTTTCTGTAAATCTAAAATTTTTCTAAAATAAAAGGTTTATAAAAAAAATAAAGAGACCATCTAGGGTCTACATAATGTCATGTAATATTAGACTTTGATCTTTCACTATGTGCTCTTTCATATTTTTTATCAGAATTCCTGCCTAGACAGCACAGTGCCTTTGAGGACTGTTGCTCCAAAGGAAGGTCAACTTCCACTTTATCTGGCTAAGTTATGGGGGACACTTGCCATGATCCTCAAAAGTGTGAAACTTAGCGCTGGGTCTTTGCAGAAACGAGCCTTCAGCTTCTAAGACCCTACCTATTCAGAGGGCCTCTACTCTGTGGAAGCTGCACTCATTTTTCTTTTTTCCCATTTCCACTCAGAACTGAGGGTCAACTCTCATTCTCACCCCACTCCCAAAATATAAGCCCTCTACTATCCCTGTCCTTTTCTTTCTCAAAATATGAATTCATATCTCAAAAAGGGCTTCTTCAGCCAAAAATCTCTCACCAGAATGACAAAATAATCTATTTTTCTAACTTTGCTTGATGGGCAGGAGGATTGGAAAATAATTCCTTAGAAACAAGAGAGAGCTTCCTTCCCAGGAGCCAGATGAAGGGAGAGAGGGAATTCACAAGTAATTCACAATTAATGAATTAACATTCACAACTAATGAATCACCTACCCACAGTGACAGACTAAATGCTTCTTCTAAAGCAACAACCAACCAACAAATGAACAAACAGCAATAATCCCCCATTTCACTACCACCACTTCTAAAGGTATATAATAAAAGTTTATTCCTAGGAACACCAGAGTCTCTAAGCAAAATTCTAAGGTTGAGAATATGATTGAGCCACAGATTACTATAGGAGAAATTTGGCTCTGGGATCCCAAATAAACACTAGACAGTCAGGATTTATTAGATAACATAGTTGCATGGTGCAGAATATGGCCACCTGACACAGAAGAAACCAGCTATGAGTACTTGGTTAGCAGATTACAGAATAATATCTTGATAATTTGCTATGTATTTTTCTTTTTCCTTTCCTCATTTTTTGCATTTCCTCTATTTGCAGTCAGATTATAGCCTGAAATGAGGGTTGTAAAACACGAGTAAAATGAGTCAGATTTTATCTTTTTCATTTTAAAACTTGAGATCCAGGAACAAGGTTATGCTACATCATAATATTTGGGAAGAATATGTGATCAACCTCTATATTCCTCATTTTTCCAATCAAGAATGAAAGATTAGTCACTTGTGGGTTTCTCAGAAAAGAACTCGAGCTCTGCCTGTTTTGCATCCCCTCACGCTCATCCCGTCCCTAACACATTCCCAATGTAGCTACAGTAGCAAAATAATGTGTTCCATAGGCCCACAGCAGTAACTGAGAGAGAACAGGATGATTTGGAGGCCTTGTCTTCAGGAAAGAAAAGCAAACTGTACTTACATGTGTGGACAGTGAACAGAATGGATGATGGTCATCTCATCTTTTTTTTTTTTTTTTTTTTTTTTTTGCTGTACGCGGGCCTCTCACTGTTGTGGCCTCTCCCGTTGTGGATCACAGGCTCCAGACGCGCAGGCTCAGCAGCCATGGCTCACGGGCCCAGCCGCTCCGCGGCATGTGGGATCTTCCTGGATCGGGGCATGAACCCACGTCCCCTGCATCGGCAGGCGGACTCTCAACCACTACGCCACCAGGGAAGACCCGGTCATCTCATCTTTTATCACAGAGAAACATGAAAATGACCGAGGACCAGGTGCCCACCCTCCTTACTAAGATGCTGACACTTTGTCAACTGCCTAGAATTTAGAAGAAGCAACTCTGTGTGAAAGAGAAAAGAAGCCTTACAATGAATGAGATTTTGGTTTTGCCATTTGACTGATTAAGGATTCAGAATAAAAATTAAGTTCTATTAGAGAATAATTTAAGTTACATTTCTGGTGAACCTAACTGAGTCTGAACTCTAAGGTTAGTAACTGTTACCATTTTATCAACACTTGAAAAATGGGAAGAATGCCTTTCTTGATAATCATAACTTTGAGAAATCTCTGCTAAATATAAAACTGAAGGAATTATATTGAAGGAAAAAAGTGAGGAAGATTAGTTATATAAAATATTCCATATGTTTCCTTACAGTTTTCAGCTCCCTTGCAATTAGGAGGGTAATATAACTTGTTTTGGCTATTGGACTATGATTGGAAATGACACGTGTCATTTCTAGTTTAAGAATTTAATTGCTGAGATGAAAACTTCCTGCATCTTTTTAATGTGCTGCAGTGACTGACGAGGCCACATGTTCCAGAAGGTACAACCAAAAGAAAGTGAAACCTCTGGCAACTAGGTCCCAGGATGACTGTATGGAGCAGAGGCTCTGGGTCAACCCACATGGGAAATGTAGACTGAGTAAGACATAAACCTTTGTGGTATTAAGCCTCTGAAATTTCTGCCATCATTTTTTATTGCAGCATAACCTAACCTATACTTAATAACACTCAAAATTTAGAATAACATGAATCTACTAAATATCATATTTTGTGTTGTGAAAAAAATCAGGTTACAAATCAAGTTTATTAAAATAATTCCAACTGTATAAAACAGTTGTATAAATTGACATAGATTAAAGCATTGATGTTGGAATTATGAGTGTTACATATTTTCTCCCTTACTTTTTTTTTACATTTTTATTATCACATATTCAGAAAAAATAAATTATGAATACAAAATGATCACATATTCCTCAAAACCTCACTAGTGGATTGTATATAGTCTTAGGTACCATAATAGCAAGTAGGATAATTTTTCTTTCAAATTAAAATCAAAATTTGCAGGGCACAAACTTCTGAATTTCCATAACCTGATAATTTTATTAGAACATCAATTCAAAGCTATAAGCATTTGCTGAGCATTTATTCAGTGCCCAATAATGGGTCATATGTTTTCTAAGACAAAAAGAAAATACATGTCAGTTACTGGATTATTACACTCAAAATCTTACTGGGTGACAAAGACTTAACCAAGAATTGGTACACAATGGCACATAAGCATAACTCTACTTCATTCTACCAAATATATTAAATAAAGCACTGAGTTGAATGCATATGCATAGTAGTTCCTTGAAGCAAACTTGATATATTATGGTAAATCTCAGGCTAGACCTTAGGTGCTTAAATAGGTGGATTAAATCACAAAATATTAGAATTTGAAGACATCGTGGGCAATACTGGTTAAGAAAATGGGCTATGAATTTGGAAATATCTATGTTCAGCCTGAAACTTTGATATTTCTGGTAGTGTGACTTTGGTCACGTACTTAAACTCCTGAAGGCTCAATTTCCTTTACTATAAAACAAGCATAATGATATCTCCTGAGATAGATTTAAGTATTGAATGTGATAATATACATAATGCACTCAAGGCAGTGCCTGGCATAGAGTAATCTCTCAATAAAAGGTAGATATTTTTATTACTCCGTCCCACCATGTAGTTTTACTCTGGGAATAAACATAGAAGTTAAAGAATTCGGGGATTATGTAAAGTCATAAGGCTATGTGAACTCATACTATACTTGAAATGTAGTATTAAATGTACTAAATATCCCAACGAACATATGACTCTAATAAATATGGGAAAATAGGCTATGAAAGGTAATCACTATGTAGTTTTCCAACTAGGGATTCTCAGAAGTTACCCCTACCTTTTGATCTCACCTCATGACTGACACTTTCTATCTACTTTCTCCTTTATCTACTTTATCAGGTCAAGGGGATGGGGACGTCCCTGGTTATAAGCTTTCGTTGTATCCTTCATGATTTAGAGTGGATAGTACAGCAAGTTAGGGTAGGCAGTGTCAACTAGGGGCACCAGAACTAGAGTGAGGATCCAGGTGAGATTTTGGAGTGAGAATGAGGATATGACTCCATGGGATGTGGCTAATTAACTGTAGTGGAATCTGGGGAAGGAGAAAATAGAGGGATAGAGAAGTTCAAGAAATATGGGAATGGTGACATTTATTCCCCCACCTATAATAGCGTTACTCATACTGGTATATTTATCATCAGGTAACTGGATACCAAGCAAGGTCAGGAATGAGAAAATAATAATCCTTAGGATTATTGGGAGAAGTATCATGGAGAGGGAGAAGGAATGAGTTGAATGACTTGAAGAACTAGATTAAGTACAGAGAAAAAATGGACAACAATCCAGAAGAGGGCAACAACATGGGAAAAGGAAGACTGAAATAAATGGAGGCTGGTTTGCATTGGGGTAATGAGGATACTGCCCTCACTTTGTCCTTATTAGTCCTTCTAATCTCAAGAATTGTCAACACTGTGGCAATTGACAATAACAGGAATAGCTGTTTTATGAAAAATAAGCTTGAGAGCACTGACACAGTTCACAATCACCTTCAGCCAGTGAAGCTACCCAGCTGTGCCAGACTCAAACCGATGACCTTGAGGTGAAAAGTCTACTGTCACAACATTTCTGATCACCAAGCTTTCCATGTTTTTTTAAACTCCTTTCCTTAATATTCTACAATGTGCTTATTTTCATGGCTATAAAGTCATCCTCAGATTTTCAATGATATTTACTACTATATTGCAGAGTATTTTAACTGATGTTAGTTCATATCAATTCTGGAGAAACTTTCCAGCCAAGGGAATTGTAAGCTAGCTGGTTGACACTGGAGGTCAAATACTCCAGGGTATGTGTCTCAAATCACTTAATTCTTCACAGCAAATTAGAAATGGGACTCCAGCTGGTGCTAAAGAATAAGACAGGCTTTCTGTACAAGGACAAGCTGCTGCTTGGATTTCGAGTCTTTATATTCCTAAAATAAAAAATATGAGACTCCATTTCCCTCCCCCAATCTCATTCTTTCAGAGAAAAGCTTTCTTAACAACAGCAAAAATCTGGCCAACTGATTTCAATACATAAATCTTGTCAAAGTATAAAAATAAAATATGATTTAAACAGCAACCTGTAATCTCCTGTTGACGACCAGCTGTGCCTCCTATTAGTATTAATGGAACTTACACAGGCATAATAAGAAGGAGGGGAAAATGCCACCTTATGCTTTTTGCACACCTTAACATTTTTACAGCAAGTCTGATTACGAGGGTTTACTTGAGCAGCAATTAAACACTGATTGATTACTAAGTACAATTTGTATTCCAGGCAACATGCAAATGGCAATGAAATTCTCGGATAGGGAGTGGAATAAATTCTTCTCACATCAGAGAGAGAATCACATTTTTTAAATAGCAAATGTTTTCTTACATGGAGAAAAGAAGTTCACTGTAAGATTTTTTTTAATAATACATTTTTACCCAAAGACAATAAGCCTTGATTCATTTTAGAAAGAATAAATGATACAATTTCTTCAAATTGTACTTCCCAGTTCACCTTCAGACTACATCTCTCTTTCCATTATGACAAACCAAATGGATGAAAAGTGTAATATTCAGTCACAAATATACTGACTTTGGCTATAGTCACGACTATAAACAACGTTTTTTTTTCCATCAGATTTTGGCATTGTGGAAGTACTGTCTACGTTTAAATTGAAAGTGAAATGAAAGGCTGATATATTAAATGTCTCATGTGCCAGATACTATACTAGGTGTAGGCAATATAACAGAGAATAAGAAAGAAAGCAGTCTTTGATCATAGTACTCATGACATAGAAGGAGAAACTGACACTAAATGGGTATACAATACAGATATAATGTCAGTGGATGTGCAGCAAAGAAAAATGTTCAGTAGAAAGTTATGGATGTCGATGTGTATGACTGCCTATGCATGTTCAGGGGAAAATTACAGAAAGAGAGCATTCAGAGATTTGTACTTGCTCTTCCCTGAGTGTGGAATATCCTCATACAACATTCTTGAGTGGTCACCTGTTCAGTATCATTTTGGTATTAATCCAAGGAAAAAGACTAGGAAGAGCTAAGAAGCTGGTGTGTTGGATAAGTAGTAAGACCAGAGTGGCTGAAGTGGTGTGAGCTGGAGAAGAATGGGAGGAGAGGAGAACAGAGATACAGGATGTTCAGATCCTGAAAGGCCTTGTAGACCATACTACGGAATTTGGATTTTACTTTAGTTTAATGAGAAGCCATTGATAGGTTTTGAACAGGGGAGTGTTATGATTTAACAATATTTTTCAATCATCGATCTAGTCCCTACATGTATGTAAGGAATACATTTTAAGTGGGTTCTCCCTTGCAATCTGCATATTTCCTGGCTCATATATAACTGGCTCATATATAACTGGCTCATATATAACTGTTTTCACTTCTTGACAATGGAATGTAAAAGACAAACTGCACTTAATAGTCTTATAATCAGATGTGCTTAAAAAGAAAAGGCAGGGACTCCCTGGTGGCACAGAGGTTAAGAATCTGCCTGCCAAGGCAGGGGACATGGGTTCGAGCCCCGGTCTGGGAAGATCCCACATGCCACAGAGCAACTAAGCCTGTGCACCACAACTACTGAGCATGCACTCTAGAGCCTGTGAGCCTCAACTACTGAGCCTGCTCACCTAGAGCCCGTGCTCTGCAATAAGAGAAGCCACCGCAATGAGAAGCCTGTGCGCCACGACAAAGAGTAGCCCCCGCTCACTGCAACTAAAGAAAGCCCGTGCGCAGCAGCAAAGACCCAACACAGCCAAAATTAATTAATTAATTAATTAAAAAAAGAAAAGAAAAGGCAGAAATGGGCAGAACACCTAAATAGACATTTCTCCAAAGAAGATATAGAGATTGCCGACAAACACACGAAAGAATGCTCAACATCATTAATCATTAGAGAAATGCAAATCAAAACTACAATGAGATATCATCTCACACCAGTCAGAATGGCTATCATCAAAAAATCTACAAACAGTAAATGCTGTAGAGGGTGTGGAGAAAAGGGAACCGTCTTGCACCATTGGTGGGAATGTATATTGATACGGCCACTATGGAGAACAGTACGGAGGTTCCTTAAAAAACTAAAAATAGAACTACCATAAGACCCAGCAATCCTACTACTGCGCATATACCCTGAGAAAACCATAATTCAAAAAGAGTCGTGTACCAAAATGTTCATTGCAGCTCTATTTACAATAGCCAGGACATGGAAGCAACCTAAGTGTCCATCAACAGATGAATGGATAAAGAAGATGTGGCACATATATACAATGGAATATTACTCAGCCATAAAAGTTACGAAACTGAGTTATTTGTAGTGAGGTGGATGGGCCTAGGGACTGTCATACAGAGTGAAGTAAGTTAGAAAGAGAAAAACAAATACCGTATGCTAACACATATATATGGAATCTAAAAAAAAAAAAAAAAAAGAAAATGGTCAGAAGACCCTAAAGGCAAGATGGGAATAAAGACGCAGACCTACTAGAGGATGGACCTGAGGATACGGGGAGGGGGAAGGGTAAGCAGGGACAAAGTGAGAGAGTGGCATGGACATATATACACTACCAAACGTAAAATAGATAGCTAGTGGGAAGCAGCCGCATAGCACAGGGAGATCAGCTCTGTGCTTTGTGACCACCTAGAGGGGTGGGATAGGGAGGGTGGGAGGGAGGGAGATGCAAGAGGGAAGAGATATGGGGACATATGTATATGTATAACTGATTCACTTTTTTATAAAGCAGAAACTGACACACCATTGTAAAGCAACTATACTCTAATAAAGATGTTTAAAAAAAAAAGAAAGAAAAGGCAGAAATTGTTACTGTTTAGGATATTGTTATGAATGGCAGGGGGAGATGGAAGAAAAGTAAGGAAAGAGCTATGATGTCTATAAAACAAAAGTTTAGAAAAGACTACTTGAGATCTTGTTGTCCAGTAGCTTACTTTTGGGGGCAGGATTGTTTTTTATGTTCTTTGTGCAGATTTCCAGTATAAAGACTTCATATCTTCCTTAGTAATTCGTTCTAATATTTCATCATTTTGGCATAGAGGTTATTTTCCTTATAGCCAATTAAACTCTTTGATAATTTATTAATTCATTTCTTGATCTGATGTCAGAATAGAAAACTGTTCACTATTCTTATAAAAAACCTATTTAAATGAATCAGTTTTTCACACTCAGCAAGCTTTATCTTCTCTAGGCTAAATGATCTCAAATTCCTTCATCTTTCTCTACTTTTATTGCTTTAGCCAATTTTTTTCTTATTCTCAGAACAATCTATTTTAAAGTGTGAATTGCTTTTTGTATCATTGCATCATATGAGTTGTTTTGAGATTTGTGTTGTATGCTTAGTAATTCAGCTTAGTGCAAATGATGGGAGAAAGATGACAATAGAGCTTATCACCTAGGCATGGATTTATTATATGTATCAACCACAGATACATGTATTTACATAAGATGTGGTTGATACATATACTTATATATGTAACATATGTTTTATTCTTACTGTAGCACAGAAAAGTCACCATTTAGATAATATCATTCCCCAAACATCAGGATTATTATAGGTCACAGGTAGACTAGACTAGACTAGACTAGAATAGATAGATACATAGTTAGGAAGATAGGTGGATTCTGTAGGAGAATATAGGCTACTATTACACTGTTTCAAGTTGAAACACATACTGAATGAAGAAGTCCTAGGCAAGAATCCAGGATATGCCTGGATTCAGTCTTGAGAAGATACACAGTTAATCTTACTAAGCCTCTTTTCTTTTCACTGTGATAATTAATATGAAGTTTAGCATAGTAGACACTTTAGAAGCTAGTACCATTCTCCTTGAAGAAAACTAAAAATGCACTTTTTAAATTCCAATGCATTTACAACAAACAAACAAAATCCACACATTTCTAACATTGTTTTATCAATAATAACTTCTACACACACACAAAAAAAGTAGTTATCAGAAATTCCCATAAAATACATAAACATCAGGTTCTCTATCTTTAAATTCTGATTGCTGTGATGATTAAATCAAAAATTATATGTAATGTCCTAGGCATACAGTAGCTGATCAATAAAGGCAGGTATTTTTATTAGTCCTAAGTAAAATTAATGACTAAGCATGCATGGTTCAACAGAGGACACCACACAGCAATCGATGGTAGCTAAGGCTAGTACAGATGGGAAGGTGGCTCTGTCCACACATTCTAGTCATTCATTACCCAGCAACAACAAGTGTGGGCCAGGAATATCTTTCCCTAGAACAATAGTGCATGCCAAGATCCTAACTGTTCAATACAATTTCTCAGAAAGAAACATTCGGTGGCTTTTAAATAGAACATATGATGCCAAAAGGATGCTTTTGGGTCCATATTTTTTAATCTCCAAATTGCAAATAGTGGTATTGAATAATGTTTCTCGACTGAAAGATATATTCTTTAGGGGGCCGAAGTCAATCCTGAAATATGTTAATGTTTTTATATCCTAATGATGGTGCTGAGGGGGACAAAAAATAATCTAAAACCCTTAAAAAACAAACTTTTGTGCGTGTGTAACACAGATGCTTGGAATAAATTATGGGACTCAATAAAAAGCAGTTCAATTTACTTAGTTTTAAAATCCATTTGGACATTTATCAAAGATCACATTGTGAAATGTATTTGTGCTACTTCGAAGAGTCATGCTAATCAGTATCCCTCACGTTCCCACTCCTCCGATTGAAAAAAAAAAAAGGAAAAGTATAAGACGATATTTAAAAGAATTTCTTTCAATTAAAGTTTAAAACAAGATAGTTGAATTTATGAGTTCAGTGATGACTAACCTTAAGCAATAAATCTAAACAGTATACTGAGTGATAAAATATATCTATATACACACAGACATGTCACATACAATGGCACAAACATGTAATTATTAGTGTTTATAAAAGAGTGTTAAAATATTTTAGGAACGATTATCCTGCCTATGATACAATTTGTTGTTGGGTAGGAATAAATTCTCCTCTACCCTTCTAGGTTCATCTGGCTGGTCTAAGAATTAAATTGACATGAGACAGATTAACAAGAGAAAATCAAACAAAAATTTAATAACATGTATACATGGGAGAGATCCAGAAAAACTGAAAAATTTGCCAAAATGGCTGAAGCCCTCACCATAAACACCATCTTCAGCTAAAGATAAAAGAGGGATAAATTGGAAGATTGGTATTGACACATACACACTACTATATATAAAATTGATAACTAATAAGGACCTGCTGAATAGCACAGGGAACTCTACTCAATACTCTGTAATGGTCTATATGGGAAAAGAATCTGAAAAAGAGTGGATATATGTATTTGTATAATAGATTCACTTTGCTGTACACCTGAAACTAACACAATATTGTAAGTCAATTATACCTCAATAAAAGTTTAAATAAAAAGAGGATATTGAGGGTGGAAGAGTCAGTTTGGGGAGGTATCAGGAAAAGCATAGTAAACAAGGCTGATTGCCATGCAGATTCAAGTCACTGCTTTCTCTACTGACAAGAGTTTCTAGATATTTGGTCATCCGCCTCTCAGAAAGACACACTTAAAATGGAGATTCCTCTTACAAATTATGTTTCTTCCAAAAGGGCAACTCCTACGTGGTTTTCAGAGCCCTTTCATGTCTGCTGTTTCTCAGAAAATAACCAGTTTAAAACAATTAATATGCCAAAGAGACATACTTTGGACTGGCAAATGCTGCTCTCCAACACTACCAAATAATTGTTCTCTAGCATTCTGCAAAGTAGACGCAATTTTTTTAAAAGCATAATTAGATAACATTTTCAATAGATGGAGAAGGGACTGCTCAGGACACCTGAAAAAACAAAACTAATGAAACTCTTTGAATGTGTTTAAGAAATGAAATAAGAAAATGGACATATTTTCAAATTTATTTACTTTATACAGGTGACTGTATTTATCAAATATTGCCAAGTAAGTTGCTAAGACAAGAATGAGAACAGGAAACATGTTTCAGAGTAAGCTTCTGGAGCTTTTGGAGTTTCTTTGATTGCCATACATGATAAATTTCAACTTTTAAATGTCTAAGGATGCACTGGAGCAAGTGCTACTGGGAGAATATACAAGTATGCTGATTTTTAATCCATTTGTTTGTTCAATCAACACATATCTGAGTGCATTTACTTATTTCTAGACACTATGTAAGCTAAGGATTCAAAGATTAACAAGACATAGTCCTTGCCCTTGAACAATTCTCTCTGGTGGGTGAGACAGACTCATAAATGTATAATATTCAATGTTAAATGTTAATACAGAAGTGTGAAAGGGGACTATAGTGTACTAGCTGTATCATGCATTCAGGCAAAATATTTATTAAGCATATACAGTGTGCTAGGTAGTAGTCCAGATACTGAGAGTACAGCAGTGAACAAAACAACCTTACAGAACTTAAGGTAGATGATGAATGGACACATAATTAAAACAAATAGAATGCTAGTTTGCAGTAAAGCAGGAAAGGGCTATGGTGAATGTGAGAAATGGGAGCTGCAGTTTTAATTAGGTAGTCAGAATAGACCTTACCAAAAAGGTGAGTTTTACATAGATTCTTGAAGTTGATGAAGGGCTAGTTGTTAGAATATCTGGTAGAATATCACTGCAGGCAGAGGGAACAGCAAATGGAAAGGCCTATCTAGATAGAGTTGGAGTGAACAAGAACAGCAAGAATTAGGGGGAGAGAGGAATCAGACAGCTAGATCATGCATGCCTTATAGGGCACTGTAAATTTTACTGAGTAAATTGGGAAGCCGTGAAGTGTTTGGAACAAAAGACTGATGTAATTATTAATTTATAGATTAAATAAATCAATACATTCAATCAATTATTTTGTAATAGGACGTTATTCAAATATTCAGATTATTTTGTCTCATTAGATACGGCTTAAGTAGTGTTCACTATTTGCCAGTTTCTATAACTTAAAAAATTGTAGCCAGGACTATGATATTAATAATTCTATGTGCCAGTTTCTGTAACTCTTAAAAATGTTCATCCAGAAATACAATATGAATAATTATTTTCATAGAATGGACTGTAGAATATTATCGACACTTTTGGTATTCAGTTTTTCATATAAAATATTTCATATGAAAATTACAGAGTGCCTAACGTGTCAAGCACCATGGTAGGAGTAAGGAAGGTCTTCCTTGCAGGCACATATACAAATTTATAAAAGGTATATGTGCTTGTGTATTTGCTCATGATGCAATAGAGTTTTTAAAATAATTTTTACTTTTTCCTATAATTAACTAATATGTGTTTGTTACCTATCCATGTATATTCAGACCATATAATCTCATATGTTCTTTGATATATTGTCAGTATCTTTCACTGTGGGTAAAATTCTACAACCCCAGTTCTAAAGACTGCATAAAATTTAACTGTATCCATTCAATACAGTTATTAATCAGTCACATTTTGTAAGACATTTATGTTGTTACCTTTTTGTTTTTGCATAAACAACATTGGAATGAACCATATTTTTAGGTAAATTTTGCATGGAAGCATAACTTTTTTTTAAGATAAAAATATAAGAAATGAAGTTGCTGGGACAAAGATAATGCACATGTTTAAAATTTGGGTATGTACTGCTAAACTGCTGTAACTATACAGTACAAGAAATTTTTACTCATTATAGAGTCTTATGAATCCATTAATTTTCCTATGCCTTGATCACTCCTTAAATTTTCTTTGCCAGTCTGATAGGTGAAAAATCATATCTCATTATCATTTAAATGGCATTTCTTTGATTACTAGTTTGGTTGATACAATTTCACTTCTTTATCATCCACTTGTATTCTTTGTTTTTTTGTGAATGGCCCATTAATGCCCTTTATTTATTCATTTATTACTAGAAATCTTTTCCTCTCAGGCTTTCTGTATGCTGTCAAGTTTAGAAAGGGTAATAATTAATATTAATTCCAACATATTTATGTATGTAGTATTACTAGGTACTGTGTTAGGCATGGAGAATGAAAAGATAAGACACACTCAATACTAAGAAGGACCTCACAATATAGAGAAGGTGGTGATCATGAAAACAAACCAAGGAAAAAGAATAGCCTGTCATTCATTATTCAGAAGATTAAAAATGGATCTTTAGAGTTTCATGTTGGAAAATAGGAAGGTAGCCACTGATTGAGAGACAGAATTCCTTCTGGAGTTTAGGTTTTTCTTTCTAGACTTTGATTAAAACCATAGAGATCTGTTTTATTTTTTTGATTCCACATATAAGTGATAACATACAGTATTTGTTTTTCTCTGTCTGACATTTCACTAAGCATAATGCCCTCCAAATCTCTCCATGTTACTGCAAATGGCAAAATTTCATTCCTTTTTTATGGCTGAGCAGTATTCCATTGTGTATATATATATATTATATCTTCTTTATTCATTCATATGATGATGAACACTTAGGCCACTTCCATATTTGGCTACTGTAAATAATGCTGCTCTGAACCTTGGGGTACATATATGTTTTGGACTTTGTGTTTTCATTCTCTTCAGATATATACCCAGAAGTGGAATTGTTGGACCATATGGTAGTTCTATTTTTAAGTTTTTGAGGAACCTCCATACTGTACTCCATAGTGGCTCTACCAATTTACATTCCCACCAACGCTGTACAAGTTTTCCCTTTTCTCCATATCCTCACCATCATATGTTATTTGTGGTTTTTTTGATGATAACCATTCTGACAGGTGTGAGGTGATATCTCATTGTGATTTTGATTTGCATTTCTTTGATGATTAGTGATGTTGAGCATCTTTTCATGTGCCTGTTGGCAATCTGTATGTCTTCTTTGAAAAAAATGCCTATTCAGGCCTTCTGCCCATTTTAAAATCAAGTTGTTTGTTTGTTTGATATTGAGTTGTATGAGCTGTTTATATTTTTTGGATATCAACCCCTCATCGGTCATATCATTTGCAAATATTTTCTCCCAGCAAGTAAGTTTTCTTTTCATTTTGTTGATAATTTCTCTAGCTGTGCAAAAGTTTTTAAGTTTAATTAGGTTCCAGGTGTTTATATTTGCTTTTGTTTCCTTTGCCTTAGAAGACAGATCCAAAAAAATATTGATTTATGTCAAAGAGTGTTCTGCCTATGCTTTCCTCTAGGAGTTTTATGGTTTCCTGTCTTACATTTAGGTCTTTAATATATTTTGATTTTATTTTTGTCTGTGATGTGAGAAAATGTTCTAATTTCATTCTTTTACATATGCTGCCCAGTTTTCCCAGCACAATGCATTAAAGAGACTGTATTTTCACCATTATATTTTTTCCCTCCTTTGTTGTAGATAAACTGACCATAAATGAGTGGGGTTATTTCTGAGCTCTCTATTCTGTTCCACTAATCTATGTGTTTGTTTTTGTGCCATTACCATACTGCTTTGATTACTGTAGCTTTGTAGTATAGTCTAAAGTCAGGGAGTGTGATACCTCTTGCTTTGTTCATCTTTCTCAAGATTGTTTTTGCTATTTGGAATCTTCAGTGTTTCCATACAAATTTTAAAATTGTTTGTTCTAGCTCTGTGAAAAATGCCATTGGTAGTTTGATAGGGATTGCACTGAATCTGTAGATTGTTTTGGGTAGTATAAATATTTTAACAATGTTAATTCTTTCAACACATGAACACAGTATATCTTTCAATCTATTTGTGTTGTCTACAATTTCTTTCATCAGTGTCTTATAGTTTTACGAGTACAGGTCTTTTACCTCCTTTGTTAGACTTATTCTTAGGCATTTTATTCTTTATGAAGCAATTATAAATAGGACTGTTTCCTTAATTTTTCTTTCTGATAGTTTGTTTTTAGTGTATAGAAATGCAACAGATTTCTGCTTATTAATTTTGTATCATGCAACTGTACCAAATTCACTGATGAGCTCTAGTAGTTTTTTGGTGGCATCTTTAGAATTTTCTATGGTGTCATGTCATGTGCACACAGTGACAGTCTTACTTCTTCCTTTCCAATTTGGACTATTTTTATTTATTTCTCTTGTTTGAGTGTTGTGGCTAGGACTTCCACTGTTATGTTGAGTAAAAGTAGTGAGACTGGGCATCCCTGTCATATTCTTGATCTTAGAGGAAATGCTTTCAACTTTTCACTGCAGGGTATGACATTAGTTGTGAGCTTATCATATATGGTCTTTATTATGCCAAGGTATGTTTCCTTTACACAGGCTTTGTGAAGTTTTTTTTTATTATCATAAATGGATATTTAATTTTGTGAAAAGCTTTTTCTGCATCTATTGAAATGACTGTATAATTTTTATTCTTCAGTTTGTTAATGTGGTGTATCACACTGATTGATCTGCAGATACAGAACCATCCTTGCATCCCTGGGATAAATCCCACTTTATCATGGAGTAAGAACCTTTTAATGTATTGTTGGACTTGGTTTGCTAATATTTTTGTTGAAGATTTTTCCATCTATGTTCATCAGTGATGTTGACCTGTAATTTTTTTTGTGTGTGTGATATTTTTGTCTGGTTTTGGTATCAGAGTAATGCCGGCCTTGAAGGATGAGTTTGGAAGTATTCCTTCCTCTGTAATATTTTGGAATAATTTGAGAAGGATAGGTGTTAACTCTTCTGTACATGTTTGGTAGAATTCACCTGTGAAGCCTGGACTTTTGTTTTGGGGGAGTTTTTAAAATTACTGATTCAATTTCATTACCGTAATTGGTCTGTTCGTATTTCCTATTTCTTTCTTGTTCAGTATTGGAAGATGGTACATTTCTAGGAATTTGTTCATTTCTTCTAGGTTGTTCAAATTGGAGTATAATTGTTTGTCGTAATCTCTTATGATCCTTTGTATTTCTGTGGTGTCTGTTGTAACTTCTCCTTTTTCATTTCTGATTTATTGATTTGGGCTGTCTTTTTTCTTAGTGAGTCTGGCTCAAGGTTTCTCAATACTGTCTACCTTTTTAAAGAACCAGATTAGTTTTGCTGATCTTTTCTATTGTATTTTTAGTCTCTATTTCCTTTATTTCTGCTCTGATGTTTATGATTTCTTTCCTTCTACTATCTTTGGATTTTGTTTGTTCTTCTAGTTACTTAGGTGTAAGATTAGGTTGTTTACTTGAGGTTTTTCTTATTTCCTTGGGTGGGCTTGTATCACTATAAACTTCCCTCTTAAAAGTGCTTTTGCTGTATCCCATAGATTATCCATTGTTGTGTTTTTGTTTTCATTTGCCTCCAGGTTTTTTAAAATTTCTTCTTTGATTTCTTCAGTAATCCATTAATCGTTCAGTAGCATATTGTTTACTTTCCACGTGTTTGTCTTTTCTGGCAGTTTTTTTTTTTTCTTGTCATTGATTTCAAGCCTCATGGAATTGTGGCTGGAAAACATGCTTGATATGATTTCAATTTTCTTAAATTTACTGAGGCTTGTATTGTGGCCTAACATGTGTTCTGTCCTGGAGAATGTTCCATGTGCACTTGAAAAGAACACATATTATGCTGCTTTTGGATGGAATGTTATCTATATATCTATTAAGTCCACCTGCTCTAATGTGTTATTTAAGGCCAGTGTTTCCTTATTGGTTTTCTGTATGGATGATCCATCCATTGATGCAAGTGGGGAGTTAAATTCCCCTACTATTATTGTGTTACTGTCAATTTCTCCCTTAATGTCTGTTAATATTTGCTTTATGTATTTAGGTGCTGTTATGTTCGGTGCATATATGTTTAAAATTGTTACATGTTCTTGGATTGATTCCTTAATCATTATGTAATGTGCTTCTTTGTCTCTGTTACAGTCTTTATTTTAAAGTCTATTTAGTCTGATATAAGTATTGCTACCCCAGCTTTATTTTGATTTACATTTGAATGGAATACTTTTTCCCCATCCTCTCACTTTTAGCCTGTATGTGTCTTTAGATCTGAAGTGAGTCCCTTGTAGGCAGCATATTACATGGGGTTTTTTTTTTTTTTTTTTTGGTCTCCATTCAGCCCCTCTATATCTTTGATTGGAGCATTCAGTTTATTTACATTTAAAGTAATTATTGATAGGTATGTACTTATTGCCATTTTGCTAATTGTTTGAGGGTTGTTTCTATAGCTCTTTATTGTTCCTTTCTTCTTATTTTTTTCTTTTCCCTTGTGTCTTGATGACTATCTTTAACGTTGTTTGCATTCATTTCTCTTTTTTCAGTGTGTATGTATTACAGGTATATATATATATATATATATATATATATATATATATATATATATATATATATATGATTGTTTTAAGTTGCTGATCTCTTAATTTTAAATGCATTTTAACAACCCTGCATTTTTACTCCTTGCCCCCTCACTACTACTGTTTTTGACATCGTATTTTACATCTTTTTGTTTTGTGTACCCCTTAACTTCCTATTGCAGATATAGATGTTTTTATTACTTTTGTTTTTTAACCTTCTTACTAGCTTTGTATGTGGTAGATTTACTACCTTTACCAGATATTTGCCTTTACCAATGAGCTTTTTCCTTTTGTAATTTTCATGTTTCTAGTTGTGGCCTTTTCTTTTTCCCTTAGAGAAGTCTCTTTACTGTTTCTTGTAAAGCTGGTGCTGAACTCTTTCTCCTTTTGCTTGTCTGTAAAACTTTTGATTTCTCCATCAAATCTGAAAGAAAGCCTTGCCAGGTAGAGTATTGTTAGTTGTAGGTTTTCCCCTTTATCACTTTGAATATATCATGCCACTTCCTTCTGGCCTGCAGAGTTTCTGCTGAAAAGTCAGCTGATAGCCTTCTGAGAGTTCCCTTGTACACAACTCATTGCTTTTCCCTTGATGCTTTTTAATAATCTAGCCTCTGTCTTTAAGTTTTGCTTTGCCATTTTAATTACAATGTACTTTGGTGTGGTCCTGTTTGAGTTGATCTTGTTTGGGACTCTCTGTGCTTCCTGGACCTGGATGTCTGACATTCCCAGGTTAGGGAAGTTTTCAGCTATTATACCTTCAAATACGTTCGCTGCCCCTTTCTCTCTCTCTCTTCTCCTGGCACCACTATAAGGTGAACATTTCTATGTTTTATGTTGTCCTAGAGGTCTTGTAAACTGTCCTTATTTCTTTTCATTCTTTTTTCTTTTTTTTTGTTCAGCTTCAGTGATTTCCACTACTCTTGTCTTCCAGCTCACTGATCCATTCCTCTGTATCATTTCATCTACTGTTGATTCCTTGTAGTGTATTTTTCATTTCAATTATTATATTCTTCACCTCTGTTTGGTTCTTCTTTATATTTTCTAACTCTTTGCTAAAAACCTCTGACTTCTCACTTTGTTCATCCATTCTTCTTCTGAGATCTTTGACCATCTTCACAATCATTATTTTGAATTCTTTATCTGGTAGACTGCCTATCTAGCTCCACTTTACTTAGTCCTTCTGGAGTTTTATCTTTTCCTTTGTCACTTCATTTTGCCTAAGTTGCTGTTTTTATCTCTATGTATCTGATAGGTTGGTTATGCTTCCTGACCTGGGAAAAGTGGCCTTTTATGAAGATGTTCTCTGAGTCCCAGCAGAGCACTCCCTTCTCTCTGGTCACTACAGCTATGTGTTCTAGGGGTACTCCCTCTGTTGGCTGCATGGGTACTTCTGTTGTGGTTGGCTGTGGGTGGCTACTGTCAGTCTGGTTGGTTGCTAGGCCTTGCTTTGTGTGGAAGCTGATGACCACTCTTTGGTGGGGCCAAGTTGTGAAGCAGCTGACTGTGGAAGCCTGGGGAGGGGGCCAGGGTCCCAGGGCTAGTGCTGGCTCACTGGTGAGCAGAACCAGGTTCTGGGGTGGGTGGTTGCAGGGTTAGGGTTCCCAGAGCTAGTGTTGGCCTGCTAGTGGGTGGGGCCGGACCCTGACATTACTGGCTATGGGTTCTGCAGTGTCCCAAAGCTGATGCTTGCCTGCTGGTGAGTGGGTTTGGATCCTGGGGCAGAATCAATGTAACAAAAAGAAAAAGACTCACAGATATAGAGAACAAACTAGTAGTTACCAGTGGGGAGAGGGAAAGGTGGAGGGGAAAAATAGAGTTAGAAGATTAAGAAGTACAAACTAGTATGTGTAAAATAAATAAGCTACAAAGATATATAGCATATGGAATATAGCCAATATTTTATAATAACTTCAAATGGAGTATAATCTCTAAAAATTTTGAATCACTGTGTTGTACATCTGAAACTAATATAATATCATAAATCAACTACACCTCAATTAAAAAGAAAATAGAGGGACTTCCCTAGTGGGGCAGTGGTTAAGAATCCACCTGCTAATGCAGGGGACACGGGTTTGATTCCTGGTCTGGGAAGATCCCACATGCCATGGAGCAACTAAGCCCATGCGCCACAACTACTGAAGCCCGTGCACTTAGAGCTCATGATCCACAACAAGAGAAGCCACTGCAATGAGAAGCCTGTGCACCGCAACGAAGAGCAGCCCCTGCTCACTGCAACTAGAGAATGCCTGTGCACAGCAATGAAGACCCAACACGGTCAAAAAATAAATTAATTAATTAAAAAAAGAAAAAAGTTTAAAAAATTAAGAAAAAAAGAAAATAGAGATCTGCTTTTTAATTATTAGAAAATAATAAATGACAATGACATTAATATATCGTAGGAAACTCACTATTTTGGTTTCTATGACCATGGTGACTATCAGCCAGGCTAACATGTGGAGGAAATGACTGAGCCCATCCCCAGAAATCACTTGCCTTGGTTGATTTTCACATATTTACCCAAGTGAGTATATGAATATGCAATTACACTTACACTGCAATCAGAGTGATACTTCAAAATACATATTTGATCATGTTATTCCACTGCTTTAAAAAACTTCCATTACTTCTCATTTCTTATAGGATAATATTCAAAATCCTAAACTAAGACTAAAACACCGCAGCCCATTCTTGTTTCTACTGCCTCGCTCTGGGACACTTTCCACCTAGCTTCCTGACCTCCAGATATCAGAGCCTTCTTTCCCTTCCATTAGGATACCACTGTTCTTGGAGTCTTTGCAGAGGTTATTTCCTTGCCTGGAATGCTTTTGATCTCTTCTTTTTTGCCTTCTTAACATCTACTGTCCTTCAGAAATTAGCAGCAAGGTCATTTACTCAAGGTGTCCTTCACTGATTTACCAGCCCTTCTGATATAACAGTTCTCTATATTTTCCTTGATATTTTATTCATAGTAAATACTATATTTTTGTGTGATTACTTGACAAATGTTTATCTCTAACTCATCTGCAAGCTACATAAGCAGAGACTTCATTTCTTTTTTACTTACCATGGTACCCCTAATGTTATTTACTATACCTAGTATGTATTAGGCATATAGTTATTTGTGGTATAAATAAATATATGAACAAATATAGGAATATCTCAGAATACTGAAATAAATGATGAGACTTTATTATATGAGTCAATTTTTTTTATGTCCAGACACGTGGATAATTAAGTACATTTTACATGCAAAATATTTTATCAGTGAAATAATATACAGTGGTGATAATGCAGCTTAGGTCCCCTGGGAAGTGGACCTAAGATAGAAACATGCATGCAGGCAGTTTATTTATTGGGAATTTCTATCTGGATGAGGACCTGTGGGAGTGGAGAATGAAGCATGATGGACAGAGGGAGAAGTTGAACTCTCGGCAATTCCAACTAATGTCTCAGATGATACCTCCAGGGACCTCTGAAGTTGGGATGGTCCCTCAAAGATATCTTGAATTTAGGCAAGTGCCAAACCTTTATGGTCCCACATCAATCAGTTATTGGATGTGCATTACCTGAGGAAGAGGAATGACCCTTAAGTGAATAGCTCTCTTTAGCCAGGGGCAATTTCCGAAGAGTGACTCAGCAAAGTCACTCTTCTGCCAACACACCCAGCAGCTGTGAGAATGAGTACCTTAGTCTTAACTTGCAGGGAAGGGTGGGAACATGTGAGGCACATCAGACATCCACTGCAGTTGACCAAAAGAAACACTGAATAATTTCAGTAAGGTTCTGTCTCAATCCCAAATATAAACACACTTGAAACTATGACAGAGTAAAACCTCAGCAAGAAAACCAAGAGACAGCTATTAACTGCCAGCTGCTGGGATTATGGTAAGTTTTGATTGTGAGAGAGAAGGAACAAGCCTGAGAAAAAGGCCTCGAGGTAATGACAGAAATTCAGGGAATATTCATTCTAGGGGATATTTTTCCCCTAGTTTAAGTCAGCTAAGTCTATAAACCTCCAACTCACACTGCATTTTACCCCAAATCATTCATAGTCAACCATACCCCAATGGTGTAGTTCTGGAATATGAGCATTGGAGAACATATCTTTAAACATTTAACGTGTAACACTGCATGGTGTTTTGCAATGTACAAAATACTATCACATATCACATATTTTGTCATTTACCTCTCATAATAATCCCATTCATTTAAATCACTTACTCAAAATCACTATGTGACAGTATGAGTTTTTGAACTAGTGGCTTAATTTTTGTGATGACAAGGACATTGTCTTTACTGTACACTGAGGTATCACTAATGCCTATCTCAGGGCCTGAAAAAATAGCATTCAGTAAGTAATCATTGAATACATTTGTGACAGGAATTTATATTTTCTCTTTGTTATCTGTGATTTTTATGGCATTACATAATATATATGCATACATGTAGCACCCACATGTGTGTATGCATGTGCACATGCAGGCTTATATAGGATACATGGCATATGCAGCTGAATAAATTATACCATGTTTATTCTATAAAATAGGACTAATATATACATTATTACCTTTTTGAGCAGGAATACTTGATATATTTGAGCCCAACTGATTTTTAGTCATTATCCTCTTGGTCAGTTTGGACAGGAGTTAATCTGGCCTTAGAAAATCAGACGTGGGGGCTTCCCTGGTGGCGCAGTGGTTGAGAGTCCACCTGCCGATGCAGGGGACGCGGATTCGTGCCCCGATCCGGGAGGATCCCACGTGCCGCGGCGCGGCTGGGCCGTGAGCCATGGCCGCTGAGCCTGCGCGTCCGGAGCCTGTGCTCCACAACGGGAGAGGCTGCGACAGTGAAGAGGCTCACGTACCGCAAAAAAAAAAAAAAGAAAAAAAGAAAAAAGAAAATCAGATGTGGGAATAAAGGTTTTATGCTAAATCAAAGGCTCTGACTTTTTGGAAGAAAATCATCTTCTAAAGAATGTTTTTTTTTTTTTTTTCTTTTGTGGTACGCGGGCCTCTCACTGTGGCGGCCTCTCCCACTGCGGAGCACAGGCTCCGGACGCGCAGGCTCAGCGACCATGGGTCACGGGCCTAGCCGCTCCGCGGCATGTGGGATCTTCCCGGACTGGGGCACGAACCCGTGTCCCCTGCATCGGCAGGTGGACTCTCAACCACTGCGCCACCAGTGAAGCCCCCAAAGAATGTTTTAAAAATTGCTTAATCCTAGACTAAAGAGGGGAAATAAAAGCATATGGAAATCTAAATTTTTATTGTGTTTCCAAAATCATGGTACTGAATAACTTTCCAGAAATGAAAGATGACTCATAAGCCTTCCTTCTGATTATGGTAATAATAATAATATTCATTTGTGTAATGTAAATTTTTAGGCTGAGATGCATTTTGATAAATTTGTACACTATTTGATATGCTGTCCCTCTAAAGCCTACAAAAAATTAACGTGGAACACCTGATATTTGACTGTGCTTCCAGACGGAGGGACAGCTTGACAAGTGCCATCATAATTTACAACTTTAAAAAAGTGTAGTGTGAATGCATTTGCAGTAAGCTTTACACAGCTTGGATTATTTACAGGTACAACTGTGTTTAATGTAGAATTTCAACGGATTTAAAATATTACTAGATTCCATCACTGATCATGGAGTATAGGTGTGGCATGTGAGCAACGTGATTATATGCCTTAATTAAATATCTCAGAATAGGATACATGTTTGGTGAGATTGAGAGGATGGTAAAATAACATTTAAATTTTCTATTTGATTATTGAGTATCACTGAAGAAGCTCTCACTTTGGAAAGACAGCATATTTTGGGCTTTTATCCTCTATGGTGGTTTAGGAGAATAATAATCACATAAAATCAAAATGGAAATATAGTGTCTAACTCTTAAGGATAACTTGGACAACTAAAGTATGGATTGCTAACTGATAAGATTTGTATTACTGTGCAACCTAAAACAACACATAAATCCATATCTCTGGTGGTCCGGAAATTGACTATTGAAACTTTCTGGTTAAACTGGAGAAGGAATCATACATATTAAAATTATATATATCATATTATATACATATTATATGTGGATAAATGCAGACATGTGTATATCTCTTTCTATCCTTCTAAATATGTGTATATGTATGTATGATATATGTATGCATATATAAAAAATATCTCCAAGAAAGAGGATATAGATGACTTTGGTGGTGAGTAAGGTATGGTCGTAGGACGATGAAGGAAATCAGACTTTGGAACTTTACTCCATGAAAAGAAAAGTAGTCAGTTTGACACATTTTAACTAGAAAATCATTGATAGATACTATGATTTTACTTCCCAGGGCTAAGTGGAACATTGTGAAGAATATATGGTAAAGTGAAACTGTAAAGTAAAACTAAAGTTTCTAACATGAATTGCTTACTGTATAAACTAACTTTAGGATTTACTGAGTTCATTCAGTCACCTAGTATTCCTGGTCTGATGTTTCAGTCCTGGCCTAGACACTGAATATTCAGTAGGCTACCAAGCCAGATGTGGACCCTCCCTTCCTTGTGCTTACATTCTAAACAGAAGACAGATATTAAACAAATCACACTCAAATAAATATGCAAATAAAATTTGACAGGGCTATGGAGACAAAAATAGGGTGCCCTGAAAGAGAACAACAGAGACAGGGTGGGTCTAATTTTGTTGGTGGTGGGGATAGGTCAGGGAAGGTTTCTCTGAAACCTAAAGTACAAGTAGAATGGAGGACATGTGTAAAGGGAGAAAAGTGGCTGGAGAATGGGAAGGTTACTTTGTGGCTGGAACATAATGACTCATGGCAAGGGTAGCCCTAGGTGTGGTTGGAGAAGAGGGGAAGAGCAGGTTATTCAGAGGTCACTATGGGTTTGTATTTTATTCTGAATACAGTGGGAACCACTGAAAGATTTATGCTTTGTGTGTGTGTGTGTGTGATAAGCCAATCGATACTTTTTAAAGCTCAATCTGGAGGGAAGAGGGGTAAGAGTAGAAGCTGCAATACCAGCAGCTTGGATCTTGGTGGATGCAGTGAAGAAGGAGAAATGAAGAAATGTTCCAAGATGCATTTAGGAGGTTGAATCCTGAGAGCTTGGGATGCATTAAATGTGGGAGAAAAGGGGAGTCAAGAATAGTCCAAGGTTTCTATGTAACTTTCTACTTTCTCTTAATATACTATTAGATTTAAGAAAAATGTATCCAGCCTCTATCCAGGTTCTGGACGGTAATCTGATGGTTTGTTTAAAGTAGTCTTCCCAACCACTCAAGGTAGTGAACACTCACACCCCAGTCATTCTGTCCTAGTCCTCTAATCTTCCAAGCAGGCACCTCAGTATCCTATTAGTTTGCTCACTTCCTTACTGAGTAAAATTTCCATGAGACTGATGTGTCTTCTTGAAGACTATGTGTAGAGCACCTAACACAGTGTTTGGTAATTGAAAATGTTTACTAAATATCTGTTGAATGAATGAAAATGTTTAATAAATATTTGTTGAAAGAATAATGATAAAGAGGAAATACTAGAATCCAAGGTGCTCACTATCTAGCCAAGAGGACTAAGAAGTGTGATAAAAGCCTTAACAGAAGTAAGCAGGACGAGTTACAGGAGAAGAGAGGACGATGGAGGGTGAAAGGAGGGACGTCTGGAGTACAGATACACTCAAAGATGAGGAGAATATTTTCTGGATTGAGACTGTCTCTAAATGAAATCTTTCCCCTCTCCCCAGCAAGCTCTAGAACAAAACATAAAGAACAATTCTTCAAAAGAGCTTCACATTTTAGAACAATTTTTAAAAATAGACATTAGAACGGACTGCACTGCAAAAATACAACCTTGATTTTATACCACCTACAGGACTTGCTACTTGCAGCTTCTGTCTGTAGAAATTTTTGCTCACTTCCATCCCGGGCCCCCTTTCTCTTCGCCCCTGCCCCCAGGGATTGTCAATTCTCAGAAGACCACTGACCTTGCCTGCTGCCGCCTATTTGCTGCATGGCCTGAGGAACATTTACTACTATCTTATCCCTGAGGAATTCTGAAGATGCAGCTGCCCATAAGACAATGTCTCTGCACCTCGCAGGGCTCCTGCGGAAGGAGAGAAAAGGAGTAATTAGTTACTTAGAGCGCCGACTGTTTTTACCTTTAATCCCATCTGGCCCCTACGTACCTAGCTCAGCCTTTAACAGTTTACAGAGCAAAGGCCAGTCCCCAGAGCGAGCGCTCTCTCCCTCCCTTCCTTCCGAGAGTAGAAGGAAAACAAGCTTCTAGGCTGGGGGGCGGAGGCGGGAGACAGGGGGCGGGCTCCTTCCCGCCACTCGGCCCATGGTGCGGCGCGCGGGGAACCGCGGGGCCGAGCGCGCAGCCCCGCCCCGGGGGCGTCACCGCCCGGAGCCCGCCCCGCCCCCGCGCCGACTGCCTTCTGCTTTCCACTTCCGCGGGCGCTCGGGCAAGCTGTTGCTTTGCTCTCCGGCTGGAGCCTGAGGACGCGGGGTGGGTTCGTCTGTAGGAGACTCCAGACTGTGGGCAACGCCATGGCCCCTGTGCTAAGCAAGGACGTGGTGGACATCGAGGTACCGACTGCGCGTGGGCTCGCCTAGGGAGGGCGGGGGACGCAGCTGGCGGGTGCCCAGAAGGCCGCCGCGGCCACCGCAGGGCCGGGGAAAGTGGGAGAGGCGGGAAACTTTGCCTCCGCGGGAGGTCTGCGGGGGAGGCGGACGAGCGAGGAGCCAGAGACCCGTGTGGGCTGGCAGGGAGGGAAGTGGGGGGCCCGCGACGGTAGAGGTGTTCTTTGGCTTGGGACCTGGCTGTTTACTTCGGAGTGGGGGTTAAAGAAGTCCCTGAGTGGCAGTGACTGAAGAACCACGAGTGTTCGAGAGAGATGGATTTTCTCAAAGGAGCGCTTATTTCTCACGCAGTCTATCCCGCACCTTCCCCTTTGCCCCTGTAAGCGTTTCGCCTTTCCGGACACCTTCAGTCTGTTGCCCCACCTCCAGTCGCGGAATAATGCATATTTGCAAAGCATAGGAATAAAGATCTGTGTGTCAGCTATAGCAGCCCCTGCTAGCCTTAGTATTGCTTATGAAAATAACATAGGGAAGAATGGGATAAGGTATTGAAAACATGAAAAATACAGTGCCTTCAGAAATACAAAATAAACTGTATTTTCCTCTCGTCAAGTTTTTGATTCTCTCTTGCACTCTGTTTCTGTAAAAATGTCATCTTTCTTCCTGTGAATAAAGTCCTCCCTGAAATACATGACTATTTCCTTTGACTTCTCCCTAAGACCTTTATGTATGCGATGAGACAGATATAATAACAAACAATGATTTTAGACGTACTAACCCAATGTCAGCACTTTTGAGCTAAAATAAACTGCTTTATAGTTTTTTGTTGTGTTTTGTTTGGGGCTTTTTAAAATTTGAGTCTCCTACGCTGGTAAAACGTGTATGTGCACGCCTATGTTTTCCTTAGAATGAAAAAATTTTCCTTTCCTTAGTCCTTTCAGTGGCTTAAGTAAAATTTTAAAACCACCTGTTTGCAGAAGAGCTGCTTTTTGCTATTGTGTTGCCACTGTGTTATCTGTGTCAGTGATTGAAGGAACTTTGTGTTCTGTTTGGGGGATTATAGTAGTGTTTTCTCCAGATTCCATACATTGGTTTGAAAAATCCACTCTAGTAATAAGAGCCAAAGTGTATTATGTGGACATGTCTACTTAATTTACTTGTAGTTTCTCTTGTGGATAGTTTACTTTTTCATATTGATCAATATGATATATTTAACCCAGTATTTATTCATGCACAGGGTAAAAGATACTTGATTTATGTCATTGTCCTTTTTGGTCCTTGTTACTTTGACTTCACCAGATGTCCCCTCTCCCCCCCACCCCCCTTTTGAAGCTAAGTCAAATAGTACGTTTCTGACAGTGTTAGGTAGTAGTGATGTACTGATTTCAGAGATAAGAATGTCAGAGGGCAGATGGCTTTTGAATTTATCTGTATCTCTTTTGCAGTTGTCCATGAAATCAGTTCATAACCATATTACCAAGGAACCAAGGAAAAAGATGCCAGTGAAATATTAACGACCAGCTTAATTTCATGAAATGTTTCGACTAAGACCATTTAAGAATGTCAAACCCTCACATTTACTCCCCTTAATCTAAGCTTAGTTGGCTCAATATTACTTGATATAGAATAGTGGCATTCAAGCTTTTTCACCTTTTATGTAGTTATATATGCACCACACTTTAATCAGTAACATCTTTCATCATTCATGGGAATTTTCTTTTCCCTCATAGTAATACCCATGATTCAGGAGCTAGAGTACCATGAAAGGATGTGAAATTAATCATTAAAATATAATGCAGTGAGGAAAAATACATTAAATCTAGAGGAACACATCCAAGCATAGATGTCTCAGGTGATCCTATTGACTCACCAAAGCTCATTTTTTTTTTTTTCTGGAAGAGTCGGAATGAATTATGAAGTTTCAATTTTCTATCAAATTTGAATGTATACATTGGATTTGCCTTTTTTGAATGAATTCTTTAAAATCATTGTCTAGAGATTGATCTGCCTGTGACCATTGCCTTGTCTCAAATATGTGGAGAAGCACGTAATCTTTAAAAAAAAATTATCAGTATAAAACAGTAAGTGTTCAGTTGATAAATGTGAAAAGAACAGAAGGTGGTGGTGACAACCCGCTATAATAGTGACTAAATTTTCTCCTTAAGCTACCTATAGAACCTCAGGTTTCAGTGAAGCAGCCAAGAAATATTTTTGTTTCTGGAGAAAAAAGTTACTGAGGCTTACAAAGTTGTTTTGTGTGCTCACTCCATATTTCTAGCCTCAATCCAGTAGCGCATCAGGGTTTGAAGGGTTGGGAGCATAGAAAACAGTCAGAATGTCACCAGACTCCAAAACTGAAATAACCCTGGGCCAGAAGATAGGCATAGCAAGAATGCATTAGTAGGTAATAGATACTAGGCAATAGAATCTAGCTCATATACTAAAAAATTATTGTAATTGTAGTAATGGTAGCAGATGTATGAGAAGTCAGACATTTTTCCAGACCTATTAATGTGGTTCAGGGCCTGGGATCTGGAGCAAACTGCCTGTGGTTGAGGTCTATGTCTACCCCTTTTTAGATAGGTGACTTTGTTTAGGTTACCTAGCTTCTCTGTGTCACATCTGCTAAGTAAGGAAAATAATCATAGACAAGATAATAAACAAGATATAAAATAGACAAGATATAAACATAGACAAGATGTAAAATTAATAAATAAATGTCACAACTTCACATCTTGTTAGGAAAAGGACAAAACATGTTAAAAAATAAAAATATAGAACAACTGTCTTAGGAAAATCACTGCCTGTGAAATAACTACTATTTTAAAGTTCATTAATGGTAGCTATATACTTTTAAAAGTTATTTTGCTTTGTGGGCTTACTTTCTGGATATAGCTAAATTTTGTCAAGAATGACTTTTGAATACAAATTCTCCTGGGAAGGTTTCAAGAAAGGTGAATATCAGACATTGATCACTTTCCCTGACCTCAGCAATACCTTCACAATAATTCATTTAGTTTGAACTGACAGCTGGTCTGTTGTCAGTATCTGCACTTTTAAAAGCAAGTAAGAATGATTTTGGAAGAGTTCACTTTTGTTCAATGTCTTGTTCCCCTCCACTGACATGGGTAATTGAGAATTTACTGTAAAAGTATAGCAGAATGAAAATGTATGCAGGTACAGTGGGCTTTTAATTAATTCTTTGGATATTAGTATTTTTGGTAAGTATTTATAGCTGAACTAAATTGCTGTCCACCCCTTTACTGTTTCCACAATCCCAAGTCAAGGTCTATTCTTAGAATTATCAGTTAATGACTCATAAGGAGTTATAAACTCATTTCAAATTTATCTTGAATAAAAAAAGGATTTCAGTCCAATGTCCACAAAGTCATAATGCTTTTAGAGTTAAATAGAAATAGTTTCTGAATTACCGATACTGTGACTTCTATTCATTTGAGAAGATAATCTAGAATTTTCTGTGTTTATTAATTAAGAAAATAATAAAATGATGGCTTTGGGAAATGGCAGTATAATGGAAACAACTTGGAGAAAGTAAATTTTCAGGAGAATTTTGAAAACAGGCTTACGAATTGGTAGAGGTAGCAAAAGGTATTTTAGAATGCCCTTTATCATAACTGCTTTTGCCCCTGGGGAGGGAGGAGGTGCATAGATCAAAGGAGAGAATAAGGATTCAACTTTGCAGAAGTTATGGGTTATTTATTTATTTATTTAAACTTAAATGTTTTTTACTGCATCCATTTTTGTCTTCTTCCTTTTATTGATTGGGCACCACACATCTCTGGGAATGCTATCTTGACTTGCCAAGCCTTTTAAAGCATTAAAAAAAGAATTTAAAAAAAAATTTGTGAGTTTGAGTTGTTAAAAATGTGCTTGTTCTCCTTATTTTAAGCTGTCCCGTGGACAATACTTAATTTTAAAGTATTTCTCCTTTCTAAGGAATTTAACTGGGTGGTAGAAATGTGTCTGATTATGTGATTTGGAAAGTTACTCCAAATTTGGAGAGTTATTCCAATGATAGCTCCTTGTGGTTTTAAGGTACTGCACATTCCTATAGTTAAGGATGGTTATGTATGTATTTCATTAGAGTTTAAAAAAAAATTTTACCTCCTACACATGAAGTAGATGGCTAGTTTCAGTGGTTTAATTAAAAACTGTGAGATTAATGACTAATGATGAATCTATCACTAGGGAGATTTTTAGATTGGATCTACTTAATCTTAATCATAGCAGATAGTGTTGACCGCTTAATTGTTAAAATGTGCTAAAATTCAATAGTCTCCTTTCTTACATTCTAGAAGGAAAACCCAGTTTTGGAAAGCTCTACATTTACAGTAAGGAATTAGTTAGAATACCAAGAAGATCTCTAGTCAGAATGCTGAGATAACTGGATGATCATTAAGCAATCATACCTTTCCTAAACTGTTGGAATACAGCATTTTACCAAACTCTGTATGTAAACAAGCAACAACACAAGAGCTGAAAAATAGACCTTCCAATAAGGTAAACATGTGTGGTCACTGTGGGAAAATTCTAGTAATTAGCATAAAGTTAAGTCACAAAATTAGAAACACTAAAATTGAAGACAATGAGACTAAAAAAAATCATCATGAAATAATGTGACAAAGGAACTGTAAGAGATTTGATATAGTCTAGGCTTCAGTGTGGCCAAAGAGATTGAAAAGTAGAGTTGGCCAATTTGCTTTTCTGCCTCTTAGCTAAATGGACACAATGATACATAGGAGGAAGAAATCTTCAGTGCTTAAAACTGTAAGGAAAGTTCTGTGTCATTTATATCCTGCCTTAATTAAAAAATATTTAGTAAGGCATTCTAAGGTTATAAATTTATCTGTAATCAGGATTTTGATTTTCGCATGTGACATGTTTGCCTTCTGGACTTCATTTGCTCTTAATCCTCCATGTTAAGACAGAAGGTATTTTTTGGCCTCAAACGTCAATAATGTGGGTGCTCACAGATATCCTGGAGCCAATTATACTACTGATAACTCTTAATAGGATTATGTCTTTCCTGGGGTTTATAATTATAACTGCTTCCATTGCTTTTAATTAAAATGTTATACTAGTAGATAGGAAACATCTGTATTTAACTCAACATATAACTTCTTTCAGACTCTTCACCAGACTCTTATCTATATATTGATGTTAGGAACTCATTATTATTATTATTATTATTATTATTATTATTATTATTTTTTGAGGTATGCGGGCCTCTCACTGTTGGGGCCTCTCCCGTTGCGGAGCACAGGCTCCGGACGTGCAGGCTCAGTGGCCATGGCCCACGGGCCCAGCCGCTCCGCGGCATGTGGGATCTTCCCGGACCGGGGCACGAACCCGTGTCCCCTGCATCGGCAGGCGGACGTTCAACCACTGTGCCATCAGGGAAGCACAGGAACTCATTATTTTTGTATAAACATTTTTATTTTGTATTTCACAAAATCAAGCTCATTTCATGGTTAGTTTGAAAAATAAACCAAAACAAAAAAACAAAAATTGCGTTAAAACAGTCCTGGGTTCAAATCCTGGCACTATTATTTTTTTATTTGTGTGATTGTGGTCAAGTTGTTTCCTGGACTATCAATCATTTCTTCCTCTGTCAGGTGGTTTTAATCTTAATTTATTTCGTGCAATAAATTAAGGATTTAATTTATTAACTTTAATTTAATTTAATTTTATTTAATAAATAAGGATTAATTGGAGTCATGTACATATAATGCCTTAGACAGCATCTGTTACTTAAAATATGTGCTTTTTGAATGGTAGTAGTTATTGTAAATATTACTATTGCATATATCATCTGTGTTATGTAAATGTCATTTGGCTAGAATGTTGTTCAACTCCAAGAATTAACTAGTGGTATCAAAAGCTGTTAAAATATGTGAAGAAAGGGAGAGTTAATGAAGTTAAAAGAATTATGAGTGAGGCTTTATTACAGATGAAATAATTTTGTAGACATGACTTATGAGAAAATTCCTGAATTCTTTTGGTCAGTATTACCAGTGAGATGGGGGAGTTTTTTTAAAATTCAGGTCAAATTAAAGAGACCCTCTTCATTTTGAGTTTTATTTCTATTTAAAAATATTTTTAATGCCCACTGTATTACCAACCCTCTAGTGTAAGCTGCAGGAGATTCAAAGGAAGTATGTGGCACAGGCTTTGTCTATATAGGATTATCCACATCTAATTCTCTGGGGAATAAGATTCAGATTCAGCATTGACTGCTCTCCTACCCCCTAACCCTTGCTGTTTTACTGCAGTGTACATATGGATTGATTTTTTGGTGTTTTTCTGAGTGTTTTTGTGACTAGATCAGGCCCAAGCTTTGGTGAAAATGATTTCTTGGCATTCTCAATGATATGTAGAAGGGATTGGTGTTATCCTTTTCTGAAAAGAAATCCCTATACAATTATTTTAAGAAAAAGCGTCCAACTCCATATCTCTTTGTGTAAACTGGACTAAACTTATAGTTTCTCTAAGTGAGCATATTAGCTTCAAAGAAAGTTTCTTTCCGGACTTCTAAGCATCCCTGCACACACTATATTTGTATTTATAACTTTTTTAATTCCTAGGACGGAGGGAATTGGAGATCAACCTATTTTGCACAAGGAAAAGATAAAGTGTGCCCTTTCTAAAGGATGACTCAGATAATAAGCTTTTTATACTAGGTTATAGTAATTTAATTTCTTTGAGGATTTCAACTTGGTTGTATAATAGCATTCTCACTGTCTTCTACCTCTATCATAATAATTAAAGACAGTCCGTGTCCCTACCTCCCAGGTGCTTGGGAATTGATATTATGAGTGCTTACGAATGTCCCCTTGAGGCACTCCTGGCTAGGCCACTTTGAAGAAAAATCTCTTCATCAATAATGAAGTCCTGAGGGCCACTTCTCAGGGGACCCACACAAAATTACATGTCAACTCCAGGCCTGATTTATACAGATGGTGCTCAAGGATGGAGCCTGACTGTACTTCTCCCTCCCCCAATATTTTATTACCTACCACTCTCTGCTGATCCTCCCCATGCCCTTCCCCACTTTCACCTCTCTCCCAAAACTTCATCCTCCAGTTTTCAACTTGTTTTACCTACTCAAGATTGACTCATCTAAGTAGATCTGTTTGTTTAGTCTTTGTGAAATCCTTTGAATGATATTAAAAATTGACCATAGTAGCATGTTAAAACTTTAGAAATGTTAGTATGTTTAATTAAAGGCCATGAGGAAGTCTTCAGAAAAACAATAGAAGATAATGTGTATTTACTATATGTTAATTAAAATAAGCATCCTGGGATAGGGGCCAAGCCTGGGGATATTTTTGCTCCATAAGTGAGATCCCTTGCTGTCTGACCTTGTGGAAATCATTCAACCACTGTGAAGAGTTTGCTGATTCCTCAATGAGTTTGCTATTGATCAGTCTTTTACGGATGGTTTGTGATACAGTATGGCAATGGTGAAATCGTTTGGAAACGTGACCTGCTGCAGGGTGATCATATTAAGGAAATGCAAGGTAGTGGTGTAGAGCTACTGTATTTTACATGCTAGGTAGGATTAAGTGCACCATTTATACCAGCTATATGGATTTGATATACTTATTCACCTGATTTTTAAACTTTCTTCATGCTTGCCTGCTTCCTTTTCTTTTTTAATCAAATGAATGAGTTAAGTCTAAATCTCTCCTGAGCACACAGAAAAAGTCCGATCCTTCTTTATATGGCTGGAGTTCTGTGAGGGTGATCTGGAATTAATAAATTCATATTTTTGTGTGTCTGTAGAGTGATGCTATCTATATTTAACTAGGAATTAGGACCAGAGATTCCAGAAAGGAATCAGTTTCTCCAGTGTGCTTTTTGATTGATAACTGTCAATGGAAACTGGAGTACAGATAGTGGATCCCCAGCCCCACAGAAATTCAAGTTACCTTTCTCTGACTCTTTGCACCACAGTATCCTCAAAGCTTTGGGGATCTTCTTCCAAATGTTCTTCCATGACAGATTTTGGGGAGTGCTGGTGAAAAGTTTGAAATCCTTGGTAATTCAGAGAAGAAAAAGTCATTCAGTTCTCTTCACAGATCCCTAGGATTAAAGCATAACAACATTCACAGCAAAATACTCTTTATTGGGGGTTAATTTTCATTAATTAAAAAAAAATTTTCTAACTTAATTTTAATTATTTTTCATGATCATTACAGAAGATTTAAAAGATGCAAAAAAAAAAAGTGAAAAGAAGATCCCAAACATACAGTCACACCACATGAAACAGTCATGCTGATAGTAATTTAGTATTTTCCTATACATGAGGTTTTTTTCCCTAAATAGTTTAATCACATATAATATTCATTTAGGTATAGCTGACTTACAATATTGTATTAGTTTCAGGTGTATAACATAGTGATTCAAAATTTTTATAGATTATACTCCATTTAAAGTTATTATAAAATATTGGCTATATTCCCTGTGCTGTACAATATAACCTTGTAGCTTATTTATTTTATACATAGTATTTTGTATCTCTTAATCCCCTACCCTTATCTTCCCCCTTTCTGATTCCTTCTCCCTACTGGTAACCACTAGTTCTCTGTATCAGTGAGTATGTTTCTTTTTTTGTTATTTTCATTCATTTGCTGTGTTTTATTTTATTTTTTGATTCCACATGTAAGTGATAACATACAGTACTTGTCTTTCTCTTTCTGACTTATTTCACTAAGCATGATACCCTCAAGGTCCATCCATGTTGTTGCAAATGGAAAAATTGGCAAAATTTCATTCTCTGTTTTGGCTGAGTAATATTCCTATATACACACGCACGCACACATGCACACACACACGTGCGCGCACGGCCCCACCCACCAGCAAGCAGGCTGCCTTAAGACCCCCTGAACCCACAGCCTCCGCTGGGCATGGCCCTGTCCATCAGAGGGCCTAAGACTTGATGCCACACACCACAGAGCAGGCACTAGAACTGGGACACCCCAGCACCCTTCAACCAGAGACTCAGGGACCCAGCTCTTTCCTCCAGTGGACACATACTAGTTCCAGAACCCCCTGGGTCCCACCCCACCCACCAGTATGTGGACACCAGTCCCAGGTCAGTTGCACCTGGCAGCCTGCCGTGGCAGGACCCAGCTCACTTACCAGCAGGCCACCACCAGCACTGGGACCCAGTGGGCCCTGATCCCTCGTACCAGCAGGCTAACACCAGCTTCGAGAAACCTTGTGCCCCCTCAGCCAGCCACCCCAGGGCTGGCCACTCACCAGTGGGTTAACACAAGCCTTGGAACACCCTGGGGCCCTGCAGTCAGAGACCCTGGGACTTGGCTCTGCCCAACAGTGAGCTGGCACTAGCCCTGGGACCCCATGGGCCCTGGACCCACCTACCAGTGTCCAGCACAAGCCTCAGGCCCCGCCAACCCTGGCCCCACCCACCAGCAGGCCAATATCAGTTCTGAGATATCTTGGACTCCTCAGCCAGCTGCCCTGATTTCCAGCTTCATTCACCAGCACACCAGCACCAGGTCTGGGACACCCAGAAACCCACAGCCTGCTGTGTCAGGAACCGGCACCACAGACTAGCAGACTGACACTAGATCCAGGAACCTTAGCGCTTTATCCACCCACTCCAGAGCCTAGCTCTGCCTACCACTGAGCCAGTACTAGTTCCAGGACCCCCTGGGGTTCCACACCCAGCTGTCTTGTGACCCAATGCTGCCGACCAGTAGCCAGCAGCCTCTGCACAAGGCAAGGCCTGGCAACCAACTGGACGAAGGGCTGGCCACGCCTACCAGGCCATCCACAGTAGTCAGCCTGCCACAACAGACGTACCCATGCAGACTTCATAGAGGCACCACTAACGCATATAGCTCTGGTGATCAGAGGGGAGTATACTGCTGGGATGCATAAGGCATCTCCTACAGAAGGCCACTTTTCCCAGGTCAGGAAACATAACCAACCTACCAGATACATAGAAATAAATACAGCAACTTAGGCAAAGTGAGGCGACAGAGGAACATGTTCCAAACAAAGGAGCCACGTAAAACCCCAGAAGAAAAACTAAGTGAAGAGATAGTCTTCCAGATAAAGTGTTCAAAGTAATGATTGTGAAGATGATCAAAGAACTTGAGAGAAGAATGGATGAACAAAGTTGAGAAGTCAGAGGTTTATAACAAAGAGAAAATATAAAGAGGAACAAAATAGTGGTGAAGAATACAATAATTGAAATGAAAAATCCACTAGAAGGAATCAACAGTAAATGAAATGATACAGAGGAACAAATCAGTGAGCTGGAAGACAGAGTAGTGGAAATCACTGAAGCTGAACAGAAAAAAGAATGAAAAGAAATGAGGACAGTCTAAGAGACCTCTAGGACAGCATCAAGCTCACTGATATTCCCATTATAGTGGTCCTGGAGTAAGAGAGAGAGAAAGGGAAGAGAACATGTTTGAAGGTATCATAGGTGAAAACTTCCCTAGCCTGGGAAAGTAAACAGACATCCAGGTCCAGGAATCACAGAGAGTCCCAAATAGGATTAACCCAAAGAGGACCACACAAAGACATGCTGTAATTAAAATGGCAAAAATTAAAGATAGAGAATATTAAAAGCAACGAGGGAAAAGCAATGAGTTATGTAGAAGGGAACTCCCATAGGCTATCAACTAACTTTTCTGCAGAAACTCTGCAGGCATAATATATTTAAAGTGATGAAGGGGAAAACCTACAACCAAGAATACTCTACCCAGCAAAGCTTTCATTCAGATTTGATGGAGAAATCGAAAGTTTTTACAGACAAGCAAAGGAAAAAGAGTTCAGCACCACCAAACCAGCTTTACAAGAAACGTAAAAGAGAGTTCTCTAAGGGAATAAGAAAAGGCCAAAATTAGAAACATGAAAATTATGAAAGGAAAAAGCTCATTGGGGAAGGCAAGTCTACCACATACAAAGCTAGTAAGAAGGTTAAAAGACAAAAGTAGTAAAATCATCTATATCTGCAATAGGATACACAAAACAAAAAGATGTAAAATATAATGTCAAAAGCAGTAGTAGTGAGGGGTGGGGAGTAAAAATGCAGGGTCGTTAAAATGCATTTGAAATTAAGAGATCAGCAACTTAAAACAATCATATATATATATATATATATATATATTGCTATATATAAACCTCATATTAACCACAGACCAAAAATCTATAATACATACACACACAAAAAAGAGAAGGAATCATACATAATTTTATATTTGCTTTTTTATCCTGTCAGAAGTATTTCCCTACATTCTTACTAACTTTTTAAAAGGCAGCATGATTCTCTGGGAGTGGAGATACCAAAGTTTATTGAAAACATTTATTATCAGACATTTGTTTTTAGCGTGGTTATTAAAAATAATGCTTCAACAAAATTCTTAAAATGTTGTAAATATACTTGAGAGGGTGGCTTTAATGATTTGTAGTGCATTTCAGTTCTGCCCTTCTAACCTACAATGATTCAACTGAATTAAGCATCTTTAAAAAGTATTTTTTAAATGGAAGTGTCTCATTATTGGGTACAAAGACAGAAAGGACAAAATGGAATTGGAACCAATCACCCATTTGCCTCATCCTCCCACCACTGACACAAGGCTATGGAACACTCAGGCATCTGGATGTCCTTTCCTTTGATGTGGATATGACTTGATTTGCACTCAGTCCTGATCTGTTGCTTATTTCTAGACTGTGGCTTTACTGCCTGGTGGTGGTGCCTTATTTTTTCTGTCCTGGGAGAACAGGATGAGTAAGGTTGGGATTCAAGTTGTTATCTTGAATGAATAAATCTCAGGATGTGATTGCAAATGAATAAATGTAACACCAACTGCAGATGTCCCAACATGTGACCAAGGATGGAAACTTTTACATTGTAGCCCCACCTTCAAAATCACTCTGTCAGGCCAGATTCTCAAAGGATTCTTTCACCTTAGGTCTTTACATCAGAAGAAGTAGTGTGTGTGTGTGTGTGTGTGTGTGTGTGTGTGTGTGTGTACACACAGGCACATGTATGTTTGCAATTTTTTCCTTTTTCTTTTCCTCATAGCACTTAGGAAGAGGAAAGGGGCAGTTAGTGTAACTATTTTTGCCTCAACACAGTTTTCTCACATGACAAATTTAATAAAGCAAAACTTTTTTTTTTGTCTTAGATGTGTTAACCAAAATAACTTTTTAAAAAACATTTTCTTTTCTTTATTTTTATTTTTCAATTTTTTAAATCTTTTGGCTGTGCCTCGTGGCATGTGGGATCTTAATTCCCCAACCAGAGATCCAACCTGTACCCCCTGCATTGGAAGCATGGAGTCTTAACCACTGGACCGCTAGGGAAGACCCCAAATAACTTTGATTCATGCTTCATTTAAAGCTAAAATTTACTTGCAACCTGAACTCTGAACATTGGTATGCTTAAGCCTCTATATTTTTTGAAAGAGATAAAAACATTTGTAGAAGAAAATTCTCATATGTTCATGAATATTACTGCCCATCACCCCTTCACACCAAAACTAGACAGTAATAAACAAAACTTTAAAATATTTTTATACATGTTTAAGATCACATTATCATGAAAGGATTCTAGAAGAGAAATTATCCAGTGCAGGTATGACTATTTTAAGGATTTGAAATATTTTTGAGTTGTACAAATTCATATGGCTGCTATCAGTGTATGAATGTGTATGAAATGATACCCTTGAAGGTTAATATTGATTTTTAATTTTTAAATAAACAATTTGATGAAAACTCCTGTCTGATTAGTTCAATTTGCATTTATTTGAATATTGTAAGTTTGAACATTTTTCCACATTTTAAAATAGTTTGCATTTTCTTTTAAACAAATTATGTTAACAGAATTTTAATGTAATAATAAAATAAGAGAAAATAAATACAAATAAGAACAGTAGATATCACCGATTTTAAGAAAATTAAGTGCTAATGAATTACAAAATCAGAACAAAACTAATGCTATTTTGGAAATATACCATCCACTAAAACTACCCTCAGATAAATTCAGAAACGGCAGTAGATCAGTAGACTTAACCTTTTAAAATATTTATTGGTAATATATAATGGATCATTATTATTTATTTTAATTGTAATGAAAGGGTAGCAGGGATTAGTGATTAAGAGTATAGGCTCTAGAATGAGAGCGCTAGTGTTTGTATCCTAGCTCTGCTACTTACTAGTTTTTGACCTTAGCAAATAACTTTAACTTTCTGTTTGTTTCCTTGCCTGAAGAGTCGGGGCAGTAATAGTACCTATATCATAAGATTGTTGTATGGTTGAAGGAAGTAGTGCATATTCAGTACTACATATTTTTAATAGTTCTAACGCATAGCAACTGTGTAATTAATGTCAGCTGTTAAAATATTAATAATGGCTACTAATTATTGTTTTGACTCCAACGGACTTTGTCTCTCTGAAAATATGTTGTTTTGATATTCTAAAAACACAGAAATCTACTTTTTTTGTTTTGTCCATTTAAAAATATTTATAAATTTCTTACTATATGCTAGGCACTGGTCTAGATTTCAGAAACACATCCGCAAACAAGACCAAAAAGATTTCTGCTCTCAATAAAATTGCATTACAGTAGACGAGTAATAGACAGTAAAAAAACAAATGTGTGGTAGTTTTAGACAGTATGATGAGTTTTGGTAAAAGTAAACCAGAATAAAATGATGCAGAATGACTAGTAGAGCCTTCTTTATATGTAGCAGTCAGAGCAGGCTTCCTTATGGAGGTGACTTTTGAACTCAAACCTGAAAGACCAGAAGTCTGCCATGGCTTTTGAGCTAAAAAAGAAAGCAAATCAAAGAGGTAGGATAGAACTTAGTTTGAAGAGCAAAAAGAAGTAACTGGTGTGAGGGAGATACAGGTGTTGTATGTAATGGCATTAAGTTTGAAATCCCTATTGAAATCCCTTGAAATCCCTGTTTGATATCAAAGTGAAGATATCAGATAGGCAGCTGGAAATAAGCATCTGAAGATCAGTGAAGCAGTCCTAGTGGGGATGGATATTGGAGAATTATGGGGCTAAGACCACTTAGAGACAGTGGAGCTAGACAAGGGGCTGAGGAGTCTGGTATCACAGAGACCAGGGAAAGAGGAAGGATGTGTTAAAGTCAGCTGTCTTTATTGCTGTTGCATAAAGATTCTTTAGTTTGTTAACATGTTGAAATTGTGAGCTTGACAATAGCTAGCTTGGAGGAAGGAGCCAATAAGAGTGGACTGAGAAGAGAACAGAATATAAGGAAGTGATAGTATGACCAGTGACAACTCTGGGGAAATATTCTGCTGTAAAGAGGAACATGGAAATGGGGAAGTAGCTGGAAGGGGATAAAAGAGCATATACACATGTTAATGGAAGAGATTCAGTGGAAAGAGACACCAGTGTTGAATATATAGGAGGGATAATTACACGTATGAAAGGATTCTTTTGGTGAGAGGGAATAGGATTGATAACATAAGCATTAGAGTAGAAAAAAAGGTAGAGAGGTGGTGTATATTGGGTGGTGGGAAATTGAGGGAGTTCCCATCTGATGGTTTTTATTTTCTCAATAAGCATATGAGGCAATATCGTTAACTGAGGCTAAGAGGAAAATGGAATATAGATTTGAAGAACAGATGAAAATATGAATAGATTTTCTGCAAAGTGGGAGAATGGAAACAATAAGAAAGTACAGTAGGATTGTTAGGCAGTGTTTGTTTTCCATTTGAACTTTGTCAACAATTTAACTTGAGAACAGTGAACATAATTGGGAATTCTCCAGCCACTTGTAGCTGCTTGGGTAGCTAGAGAAAGTAGTTAAAGGGCTTAATTGGGTTCAGATTTGCCTGGGCAATGAAGTTGATGTGAGAGAGGGGAAGGGAGTTAAGGGTGTTTTGAAGATGAGGGAAGTCAGAATACCAGGGGTGCACTCAATGGATTGGCAGTCTCAATAAGGTCAAAGAGTTTTTGTAAGAGGGAAGAGTATAAAAGGTAAAGATTAGAGTGGTGTGTTTGAAATAAAGCTTTTGGAGGTGGTGCAATAATTAATAACAAGGCTAAGGGAGATGGTGGCTGAAGTGATGTGGAAGAAAAAAAAAATTGTTGGTGAGACTGTTGAGTAAGAGGCAGATGCTGGATAATCTAAGTGGCTGTTGAAGTCACTGGACTGCTGAAAAGAATGGAGGGTATGGAAAGAAAACTCGATGTTAAATTTTCACTGAATTTGGGCAGAGGGTGGTGTGGTGACCAAGGAGTTGGTAGATGACAGGAAGGCAGAGTTATAAGGAGGAGAATACAGAGGAAAGATGATGTGAAGATACATGAGGAAAGATGGCCATATGACTACGGAGGCCGAGATTGGAGTGATGCATCTACAAGCCTAGGAATGCAGAGGATTGTCTGCAAACACCAGAGCATCCAAGAGACAACCTACAGGTTTCAGAGGAAATATGGCCAGTTGACACTTTAATTTCAGACTTATAGGCCTTAGAACTGTGAGCCTGTTGTTTTAAGCCACCCAGTTTGTGGTATTTTTTAATGGCGACCCTAGCAAATGAATACAGATTTTAATATGAATTGCAAAAAAAGCTGGGATATTTGTGGAAGGAAGCAAGGGAAGGAAGGATGAGATTTTGGAAGTAGAGATAGCTAAAGTTTGTAAAAGAGAAGATCTTTATTAAATTCACATTCATAGTTTAAGGAACTAATTAGTGTTAAATATCATAATATATTTTAGAGAACCCTAAATATGCTATTAAAGTCCTAGTTCTGCCACTGTATAGCTTTGTCAAATTAAGCTAATTTCTGTATCTATAAAATGGAGATCATGATCATTGTCTTGTCTACCTCATACTATTATTGATTGGAACAAATGAATTAAGAACAAATGCATCTGGAAGCTGATATTATCATGAAGTTCTTTAACTTACAGACAAGTACAGTCCTTGTATGAGGGGAAAATACGTTTATTATCAAATATGATGAAGAACCAAGTAGATACATTCTAAAATCTACACTAAAAATTAAATATGTATTTTTCCAAAGCTAAAGTTACCAACAAGGTATATACCTTCATTCAGTTTTATAAGTAATTGTTAAGTATCTGCTATATCGTAAGCTCTACACTAAGTACCATGTGGGAACTGGCTAAAAAGATAAATGCGTTTCCCCTTAATGAGCTTATGACATCAGAATGGAATTTGAAGCAAATTCACAAATAAGTATAAATCAGGACAGAAAGTGAAAAGTGCTTGGGTGTGATGGTTCAAAATTATGGTGTTAGAATTAAAGTATGCATGTTATAAATCCACATTCATGCAGCTTGGTGATTTAGCTTTACACTGTTTTCATTTTATTAAATAAGTGATAATAAAGAGATTCATGTAAGTTGTGTTATAATCTCCCACCTTCACTCCAATCTCCTGTAATTCAGGGGCCAAAAATGAGTTAGGTGTCTGTTTCTAGGGACAGGTAGAGGAGGGCTCTCCTGGCTGAAATGGGTCAAGTGTAAGACAGCTGTAGGGACAGGTAGAAGAGGGCTCTCCTGGCTGAAATGGGTCAAGTGTAAGACAGGTGTAGGGACAGGTAGAAGAGGGCTCTCCTGGCTGAAATGGGTCAAGTGTAAGACAGGTGTAGGGACAGGTAGAAGAGGGCTCTCCTGGCTGAAATGGGTCAAGTGTAAGACAGGTGTAAGTACAGGAGCTGGCAGTGTTAGAGTTAAGAAGGGTGAATGTGGGTCTGTGTACTCACAGCACTTTTTTCCTCCCTGCCTTACTTAAAAACATGTTTCCAACCCTACAAAGATATATTAGTTTCAGAAATGATAAAACCAAGGGCATAGAAAGGTTAAATGGTTCGACTAAAGTCAGTAGTGAACTGGAAACTAAAATCTATGAATATGAGCCCAGTTTTACATTGCTGTTTATTCAGACATTAAAATACATGACATGAAAATGAGGAGTAAAAGAAGTACAGGAGTGGGAAGTCCTTCAAATGTTACCTCATTTTTTCCCACTGTATGCATTCACAAAATTTCTCAATAAGATGTTTTATATTCAGTTCTTCAAGGAGTCCTTCACATGTGTAAATGAAACAAGGTATGAATGGCTTCTAATCCACAGGCCAGATGGTTGCAGTGGAGGGGAGCTGATGAGGTTTCATCAATCACTTCTCAACATGGTGTCAACTGACCAGTTTTGCCCTTTGCCAGGCTATGTTGATCTCTCACAGGACACAGTCTTTAATTGTTGGAGAAATTAGGAAAAATAGGCAAAATGGACTGCAGAACTGGAATTGGCTTTGGGATTCTATATGTATATATATATTTTTCTTTAGTTTCTATACATTTAGACATTTGTTATAAAACATTCACTGGATCCCTTGACTGAAGGACATTATTCTTTTGCAATTCTCCTTTATAACAGTGATGATGCCACTGTCAAGACAATCAGTTCATATTTGAGAATTAGAAAAAAATCATTACAAGGCTATGATCTGTGGTTAATTTATATAAGCCTAACCATTGCCTCTTTTGCATTTTTAGTACTAATACAATTTTGAATTAATTATGCTACAATGGCAAATACTTAGAGTTGCATATTGTGTAATTGTAATTTGCTCTACAATGTTCAAAACAAAGCAATTTGTCTAGTTTTCAGTTAATCTGAAAATGAGATAAATCAGGAGTCTATGTAAATATTTCATTTCTCAATTTTAAAATAGTATACCTCCATATAAACCTATGGTTTAAAAATATAACCTTTGGGTTTGATAACTTTTATTCTTTGAGTCAACTTTTCTGGGGATATTAAATTACATTGGCTAGTTATGCAAATGCTCATGCTACTACTCAAGCTCACCAGTGCCTTTTAATATCCATGGGAACTACTTTGGATTAATATGGAACTTTGAGTTCTTTCCATATTATTAAGGTACTGTCAATGAAATGTTATGATTACCTTGCTGGCCAGTGAATCCTGTGGAATAATCTCTGAATTATCCCATTGTTTTAATAAAGGCATCTTTAAATGTAATTTAATTAGTGTAACAAATGGACAAAATAAAAATAAAAAATAAAGAAAAGCCTTTAAGGAAATCAGTGGTGCTCTTTATTATTCCTCCCAGTGATAGGCTGGTAAACAACTGATTGGGAGTGGAGAGAGGGGGATGGGGAGCAGGGAAGTCATGATTTGTAGTTTGCTGATTACCAGGGGGTAAATACATCCTCCACAGCAGGTTTTACACTCTAAAAACATGAAGTTGGGAAAAAATGTTAACTGTAGGCTCTCCAGTACCCGCTGGAGCTGGGTCCAGCTCTAACAACACTGACTTCTCTGCAGCTCTCTCCATCTTCTCTCCATTCCTTTTCTAGAGGCAACACTTTTAGCTGTTCCTGCTTTTAATTTACCCATAGTATGATTCATCCATCTATCACATTTTTGGACATTTTTCTTTTTATCTTTGGCTATTTGCCTAGCAGTTTTGGAAAAGTACAGTTTTTTTAAAGACCACCTAAAGGTTAAATTAAGATTTTAAAACACTAAATATTTGGATCTTTGGGTTTCTCTAGTAGAGTTGAAACTAATTTAAATTACCAAATAGTGGGCTAGAAAGTGAAAAACAGTGAAATGTAAGATGGTTCCAAGAAAAGTTTTCCAAGGAATAATTTAAAAAAGATATTAGTGAACCTAAAGACATCACTATGTTAATAATAGACTCAATGTAATAACACAGGACATTTCTACAGCCTTGCTCATATTAGATATTGCTTTGCTAGTCTAGTATGTTTTGCCTATTTCAAGATTCTGGTTATGGCAGAAGCTCTACTTCGGAACTGATACATGAATTGTGAGAAACATTTTTTTATATACTTAAAAGTTATCAAATGCTTCAGTTCCATAACCTGTATTTTTAGGAGGGTTAAATTTCATTGTATTTAAAATTTTCTTACCTTTTCCAATAAAAATTATTATGTTCAATGTAAAAAAAAAAGCAAAAGGAGTCTGAGATATCTCATTCTCTGATAATGTTAAACAGATCATTTCTAGTACTTCAAGTTTTTATTTCACTTCATAGTAAATACTACGAGATGTATTAATCATCCAGCCTTTACTTCCTTAAATCTTAACAAGTGTGTAAATAGCACAAATGTTGCTCACAATCAATTCTGTTATGTAATTATGTAGCAATCTTGTTAATTTCCATCACAGAGAGTCTTCCATTAAGTCAAATCCTCCTCTATGCCAACATAATAACCTTAATTACAAGTTAATAGCCATCATTTTTGAGGAAAATGTTTATACCTTTGAATAAGTTTAAATGCCAGGAAGGCTTATAGAAAGTATGTGGACCTATACAGTGATGGAATTGCCTTTTATCAAACACCTGGAAGTTACTACAGTTATTTAGATTGAAATAGAGAGTAATAGCTGATTGTTTCCTAGTAGTATGCCCCATTTTAGAAAAGTCTTAAAAGGTAAATGGTTCTGTTTGTATGCTCTTTTTACTAAATATTCTATGACTAAAATAAATCTCACTAGAAGCTGAATGCTACTAATTTGATAAAATTATTACTCATTACACAGCAATGTAACTCTGCTTAAAATTTATTTTCAGTTATGAATCTGTAAAATGACAGCTGAAGTGCAAGAAGCTTTGTATTGAAAGTGACAGTGATAATTTACTCATCTTGAGATGAATAGTATTTCAGTGGCAATGGAAAACTTTTAATGCTTAAATAATTATTTTAAATATGGGGATCATGTGATCTTTCCTGTGGAAACAAAAGAAGCCTAGTTTTATCCAAAAAATCTGAAACACTGAACTTCTGACCTATTATGCCTCTCTCTGGTCTTATTATTTATACATCTCTTGATTGTTGCTCCATTTCTGCTTTTATATATACTTCCAGTCAGAAGTGTGGTCAGAGGCAATGTAAAATAGTGGATAACTCAAAATATTTTGTAGCTTCTTTGTAATAATATTTTTATATGAAAATGATAAAGTAATGGAATCAGGAGACTTGGTCCTAATCTTGACTGCCTTTAACTTGGGTTTTCCTTTCACCTTCCTAGATTCATCTGTAAATGGAGGTCCCTTATGGCTCTAACACTCTAAGGAGGTGCAATTCAATTCATTGTGAGCCTCATTTATGTTATACCTATACAAGGTACTGAAGATACTGAGATGAGTCATAGCCAATCATTATAGTCGATATGCTCGTCTCGTTGGGCAGACAGGCACATAAGTAGACTTTTTTTTTTTACAGTGTAGATTTCAATTGGAACACATGATCTAATAATATATGTAAAAAATTTTATAAACTGAAAGTGTTAAGCATATAATTTTTATTATAATGGAAGTAGTGTTACTTGGCATTTCTAAGTTGTAAATTGTATTTTTGGTACCAGAGCATCTGTGATTTCTTCACAATTAAGGAAAGATCTTAGCTTTTCAGATAAGATGTCTGGACTTAATTCAAATTCAACAATTGAAAGGCACTGGTAACATGCTGTATTTCACTGTCAGTTTTTTTAGTCTATGTGTCATTTGTAAGATAGCACCAGTACTCAAGTGATGTGTCAAAAAGAATTGAACACTTTTTCCTAAGCCAGTTCTGTATCTCAATTTTTACTTTCTGTGGTTACCCTTTCTCTTATAATCACAAATTCTTGACATGGGAGAAACACTTATTTTTCTGTCTCTTACAGCTTGCATTCATTGTCATCACCTCCTTCCAGAGTTTCCTTAACAATATTTCTAAGATTTGCCTCTTTCTTTTCATTTAACCTCGAAACAGGTAATCAGTGTGTACCAGTTAGTTTGTTAGGTGCTGTGGCTAACAGACAGATAATAGATTTTTCTTTAAGTCTGACTTATTCATGTCTTATTTACATTGCTATATGTCCTAATACAAAACTCATTTCACTATTTACAATGAATATACTGCAATCTTTGAGTTACATATATTAAAAATAAATATGAAGCTAATATTATTGCTGCCCATGGAGGAAGTAGAGTAGTTATTAACAGTATAGAATCTGAAGACACTCTGCCACTTTCTGGGAAAGTTACTTAACCTCCTTGTGATATTGTTTCCTCATGTATAAACTGGTAATAATAATAGTAATGGCATCTTAGGATCAACTTGAAAAAACACTTAGAATGGTGCCTCGTGTACTGGAAGCTCCCATTTAACATCAGCTATTAAAAACAGTCGTCCAATGTAAGAACATTAGAAAAATGTGCCTAAGTATTTCTACGAAGAAGAAACGTTATAAAATTTTGAGAAAGAGGAGTTAAGCTGTCTTCTTGTTTGAAATATATATTAGGCTGAGAATAAATCCTGAAATTAAGTCCGAAAATATTGATAGAGATAGTGTATCTTGGGAGCACAGAGTGTGTACTCTACCACAGCCTGGTAAGTTGGGTTTAACATAGCTTGGTTCAAGTGTGGATTGAAGGCAGGGAGTGTGCAAAGGATGGTTATGGAAGGTTTCCAGAAAACAGTATACGAAGGAACATTGGGTAAATTTTTATTCACATCATCGTGCCATATTGTAAAAAATTCATGTCAGTTAAAATGGAGAAACCTATTAGCAGTCAATCAATGGAGATTAAAATGAATCTTGTTTTTCTGTGCTGGCACAACAAAGTTTCCATTGATCATTTTTTGAAATGAATAATTTTTGGTTTAGGATTTTTGACATGGTGATGGGTTTCAAGAAAAATACTAACTTATGCTGATGTGATTTCCCATTTTTCTTTTAAGTACATAAGCCAAATGCTTTCATTTTGATGTTTATATATATTCTGGCTCCAAATAGTTTGCTTGTTGATGGGACTATCAGTGCTTCCTACACCTAGTTGGCCACCAGAATCACCTTGGGCACTGTAAGAACCAGTTTATGAGACACATTATAGAAAAAATTAATAAAAGTGTCTTAAACAAGACAGTGATTTATTTCTTCCTCATGTAAAGCATCCCAGAGATACATAGTGCAGGGCATGCAGCACCTTTTTCTTGTCAGCAGGCTTCTGTCTTTACACTCTGATATCCTCAAGTCCACCTCATTGTTCAGTTTGGAAGTTAGAGCTCCAAAAGGATGGAGGAAGGGGAAAAGAAGGGTGCACCTCTCTCTTTAATGAGACTTCCTAAAAGACCCACACTTCTAAATACATCTTACTGGCTGACACTTAGTTGAATATATGAGTGGAGAAATCACTTTGTTGCCATTTAGAGCATTTTTCTATGTTTTTTTGTCAAGATGCTTTAGAAAGTTAAGTTGTGTGGAAGAGAGTGACCGTTAAAATATGGTACTCTTGTCTCTACTTCCACTTCTGCTCAAGGTGGAGTAAAAGGGAATGAGTTTACATTTTGTGTCAGGGATCCCCAAGACCATTCTCAGACTCATTGATTCACTAGAACTCAGAAGTTATTATATTCATGATTACAGTTTATTACATGAAAGATACATTAAAATCAACAAAGAGAAAAGGAACATAGGTCAAATCCAGAGGGAACCAGCCACAAGCATTCAGGTGTCCTCTCTCAATGGAGTTATGTGGGACATGCTTAATTCCCCCAACCACAATGTGTAACCACATGTGTGAAGTGTTGCCAGCCAGGGGCGCTGACCCAGGCCTTAGTGTTCACAGTTTTTATTTGGCCTTAGTCACTGAGGCATATAGTGCTACATGGCTGACTTCAGTTACTCAAGCACTAGACCCCCAGAGAAAAAGCAGGTGTTCATCATTAATCACACTGTAAGCTTAAACTATCTAGTCAGGTTAGTGTAGCATGGCCCAAGACCTTAGGCATATAAAAGTACTCTGATCAGAGCATTCCCAGCTTGGTTCCCAGGAGTGGGTCAAGGACCACTTCTGAAAATAGTCCTTTTCTGGTAATGTGCAGGATTTGAGCAACTCAGGCCTACTGAATGAACCCGTTCCTGCATACATTCCCACCTGACAGTAAAAAACAAATGAAGCGTATGAAACAATGGTTTTTAATAAACTAGCTATCAGGCAACAAAAGATTCTGATCCCTGAGAGACAGATAACAAAGGAGGAGAGCCCCCAATATTTGCCCAGCTTACTCTCTTGAGAGAGTTTATAAGTTTCAGCTCAGGAAGTGGGAACCTACCCATGGCCTGGTGGACTCTGGGGAGACCAAGGCCATTGGAGTTTGTAGCACAGAGTAACAGAGGAGAGTGCTTCTCAGAGGGAAACCCGGAGCTCTGAAGGGGGCCTCCCCCTGAGTCTTCCACAGAGGAATGATCAGTACATGAATGTGAGAAAAGTGACCCAAAGCTGGGTAAAGAACAATCTGAGAGAACTAGAAGGAACAGTACCTGACATTTACACTGGTCTGGGAAGAATGCCTGCTCCTGCCACCCAGACTGGAACACTTCATGATTCATAGGGCATTAGGCACTTGCCTCAGTAGTGGAAAATAATTAACCCTAGACTAAATGCTGCTCAGATACCACCTCACAAATTTAAAAGCAAGACCCAAGAGGATCAAACTATTTCCACATAACTATGTCTTAGGACAAAACTCAAGAATATAAATAGGAATACAGAAACATCCCAACAAGGTGCAATCCACAATACCTGGCAACCAGTTAAACATTACTAGACATTTTTGAAAAGAAGTAGGAAAATACAACCCATAATAAGGATAAACATGAATGAATTGAAACAAACTCAGAACTGACACAGATGTTAGAATTAGTAGAGGACATTAGAATAGTTATAACATGTTCTGTGTGTTCAAAAAGTTAAGTAGAGGCACAGAAGATAAGACAGAAGTGCTAAATATATATATATTTTTTCGGTATGCGGGCCTCTCACTGTTGTGGCCTCTCCCGTTGCAGAGCACAGGCTCTGGACGCGCAGGCTCAGCGGCCATGGCTCACGGGCCCAGCCACTCCACGGCATGTGGGATCTTCCCGGACCGGGGCACGAACCCATGTTCCTTGCATCGGCAGGCGGACTCTCAACCACTGTGCCACCAGGGAAGCCCAGAAGTGCTAAATTGAACTTACAGAAATGATAACTACAATATCTATGATGAAGGATACACTGGATAAGATGAAACACTGATTAGATAGTGCAGAAGAAAAGATAGTGAATTTGAGGACATACCAATAGTAAATATCTGAAATGAAGCATAGAGAGAAAAAAAAAATGAGCTGCAAGTTGTGGGACAGCTTCAAGTGGCCTAATATATACATACATGGAATCTCCTAAGGAGAGGAATGGTGGTGGGGTGAGAAATCAGAAAAAAATTTGAGAAAATAAATCCATAGGTCCAAAAAGCCCAATGAAGCCAAGCAGAAGAAATACGAAGGAAACCACACAAAGACACATCATAATCAAATTGCTGAAAGCCAGTTATAAGGAGAAAATCTTCAAAGCAGACAGAAAAAAACAGGCAAACTTGGTTCAGAAGAACAGAGATAGGGTAAACAGATTTCTTCTTGGAAACCATGCAAGTGAGAAGACAGCAGAGCAACGTATTTAAAGTACTGGGAAAAACACAAAACTCTCAACCTAGAATTCTATACTCAGTGAAATCAGCATTCAAAAACTAAGGGGCGGGCTTCCCTGGTGGCGCAGTGGTTGAGAGTCCGCTTGCTGATGCAGGGGATGCAGGTTCGTGCCCCGGTCTGGGAGGATCCCACATGCCGCGGAGCGGCTGGGCCCGTGAGCCATGGCCGCTGAGCCTGCACGTCCGGAGCCTGTGCTCCGCAACGGGAGAGGCCACGGCAGTGAGAGGCCCACGTACCGCAAAAAAAAAAAACTAAGGGGAAAAAGACTTTTTCAGACAAAAGCTGAGAGTGTATCAGCAGCAAACCTGCACTGTAAGAAATGTGAAAGGAAGTCACGTCCTTCAGACAAGGAAAATGATATCAGGAAGAAATATTGATTTACACAAAGGAATACAAAACTGCAAAAATGGTAACTGCATGGGTAAATATATGGTTTTTACTTATTTAAAGGTCATTAAAAGGTAATTATTTAAATGAAAACTATGTAGTGTGGGGTTTATAATATATATAAAAGTAAAATGCAACATGGATAAAACATTGAAAACATTGTGCAAAATGAAAGAAAGCAGTTACAAAAGACCATATATTGTGTGATTCTGTTTATATGACATGTCTGGAATAGGTGAATCCATAGTGAGAAAACAAATAATCCAATTAAAAAGGCAGATGCAAATAGACATTTCTCAAAGAAGTCATACAGATGGCTAATAGGTATATGAAAAGGTGTTCAACACCTCTAATCATCAGTGAAATGAAAATTAAAACCACAGTGAGAGCCTACCTCACACTGTTAGGGCTGTTGTCAGAAAGACGAAAGATAATGAATGCTGGCGAGAATATGGAGAAAAGGGAACTCTTGTGCACTGTTGTTGGGACTGTAAATTGGTACAGCGGTTATGGAAAAGAGTGTGAAATTTCCCCCCAAAATTAAAAATGGAACTACCACATGATCAGCAATCCCACTTCTGGGTATATATTCAAAAGACAGAAATCAGTATCAGAAGAGAAGATACTTGCGCTCCCATGTTCATTGCAGCACCAGTCACAATAGTCTAGATACAGACACAACTCAAGGGTCCATCAATGGATGAGTAAATAACTAAAATGGAGTACACACACACACACACACACAGAGGAATATTCAGCCATAAAAACAAAGGAAATTATCTCATTTGCAATGTCATGGATGAACCTGGAGGACATTGTGCTAAGTGAAATAAACTGGGCACAGAAAGGCAAAAATGGGGGCTGGGAGGTGGGGGAAATGGAGAGATGATTGTCAAAGGGTACGAAGTTTCGGTTTTGCAGAGTGAACATGTTCTAGAAATCTGATACGTACAGCGTGGTGACCATAGTTAATAGTACTGTATTACTTGACGTTTACTGAGAGTAGACCTAAAATGTTCTTCCCACACACACACACAAAAGGTAACTGTAAGGGGATGGGTATTTTAATTAGCTCGATTGTGGTAACATTTCATGATGTATATGTATATTTAGAACAACATTGTATACCTTAAATACATATATATTTTATAATCTCTCAATTATACTGCAGTGAAGCTGGGAAAAAAGAACAGACAAATCTGTAGTCAGGAGGTAGATTAATGATTGCCTGAATCTGGGAGTTTGGGGGAAATGGAAAGTGACTACTAATGGATATGGATTTTTTTGGGGAGGGGGAATTGATGCAGTGTTCTAAAATTGATTTTGACGATGGTTACACAACTCTGAATGTACTAAAAACTATTAAATTGTATACTTTAAATGGGTAAACTGTGTGGTAAGTGAATTATATCTCAATAAAGCTATAATAAAAATTACTTGAAAAGTTAAAAAAAGGTGAAAAATATGGAAAAAAGAGTAAAATGTATGACAACAATAGCACAAAGAGAAATACTGGGCAACTTGTTCATCATCAGAGAGTTGACAAGAGCTTTTCTAGTAGTGATAGGAGCAGAAAATTATTTCAATGAAGACCCAGTGGGTGGCTGAACATTTTTTAACTGGAAATATACATGCATTCCTCTGTGAAGTGTTTATGCCCTTTTTGTATTTATCTTTTAGCATTTTCTTGTTTTCTAATAATTTGAGCCTTGTATATGTTATAGATTAATGCTTTGTCATATTTCTTTGATAAATTTGATTGATATAGTTTAATAAGTGTTTGGAATAAGATTTCTGAGTTAGGATGGGAAATCAAATATTAATATCTAAAGTCCATTCCAACTCTAATGTACTAAATCCTAGAGACCTTGAGAAGATGCAGAGAGTTAATTTTATTTATTCCTGAAAGGAAACCAGTTTAGGTCAAGTAGTATTTAATTATAACTGAAGAGTAGTAAAAGAGGCTTCATTTCTTCATATCTTAATTTAGGTTTAAATCCAAAGTATTTAAAGTGAAATATTTATGCCCCTAGTTGTAATTGCTAGATCATGTTTGTTAAAGAATTGAGATATCTTGATCTGACTTCATACTGCATATTTTCCATTAGCTAATACTACTTTTTGTAATAAATGGAGATCATTCTCTTAGGCACTCAAACAAAGAATACAAGATATCACGTAAGAGAAGGGGCTTAGATAGTAATTATATCCATGAATTTTATATTAATTAACATAGTTATTTAATACACAAAATTATATCTTTCTCATGGAACTGATCTTATTTCATATATAAATTTGATTTTTCCTCCTTTTAAAAACTTTTCATAATATTTTCTCCACATCAGTATTTTTTTAAACACAATTTATAGTAAGTATGTATATTACTCAATTGTAGACAGACCGTAATTTAACTTTTCTCTTCTTGCCAGGTATTTTCCAGGTTTTTGTTGTTATAAACAACAAGTCATACTTTCTTTTAAGAGGATCTCCTTTTTATTTTAAAGATTACAAGGGAAGCCCTTAAAAAATACACTTCAAATCTAGCCTTTCCTAGACTCACCTTCTGGGCTGACTTAGCACCATGCATTGCTCTATGAACATACTTAGACCACTTTATTTTTATTTTTTTGTGTCTACTTCGTCCAGTGGTCTGCATCTTCTTTTGTTGTAGGAACCACATCTATCATATGTTGGAGATGTCTGTGTTGTGTAATAAAATCCAAAATTTTGACCCTAGAACATGTTCAAAGTGGGTAACAAGTGATTCATTTGTTTTCTTGTCAGAACTTTTTGCTGGTGTTATATTACCACACACTGCAAGGTTCAGTTCAAAGTGTTTCACTGCTGCTTCAGCAAGTGAGTTGCATGATTAAACCTTCCAGTGAAAGTAGGAAAACACTGACCTCCCATTTTGGAGTAGTTAATGATTATATGGCTTAAAAATCTTTGTAAGTGCTGACAGATACTGAATGGTGTTCTTTGTCCTCTGCAATAGAATGAACACTAAGAAAACAAAGTTCTGTTTGTTTTTGCCAGCATTAAAGTTCATTCTCCAGTGGAAGTTTCTTGCTGCTTTTTATGACTGTTTTGCTAAAGAACTTTTCTTATTAACATTTTTTTGCATAATTTTACTAATGAAAAATTATGCTTGGTTTTGAGGACAGGAGTATATATAAACTATATCATTGCTTTTGAGGGTTTTACTGAACAGTTTGATGAGAGGGCATATATATTAATAATTACTTGATATCCTATCTGATGTGTCCAATGACAGTGGCAATAAGTTATCTAGAAGTTCATGGATATGATATAAATAGAGGCAGGGACAGTTCTTCTTAATTTTTGGAGGAAATAGTTCTTAGTTCTTAAAGGAAAGTTAGCATTTAAACTAACATAAAGTGGCTGCATCCTAGACAGGAAGTGATGTGAGCAGAGGTGTGGATGCAGGATTGTACACAGACTCAGTAAACAACAAATAGGTGAGAGTGGAAGTAGGTTGGAGTGGTAGGTGGTACCAGGTTGAATAGCAAAGTGATAATTTTTATTGGCATTAGGCATGTAACAGGGAGACAGTCAAGCCTTGTGGTGTGTCTATGTGTGGGTACCAGATTGAATAGCAAGGTGATAGTTTTATTGGCATTATGTATGTAATGGGGAGACATTTAAGCTTTGTGGTGTGTATATGTGTGTGTGCACGTGCATTTATGTGTGTGTAGGATGTCTGTTATATAGGAAAGAGAGAAAGTACAGAATTGAGGTGAATAGTTTAATTGAGAGAGTATTATTATATCATGATCGAAGTGTACTGTAATAGGATCTGCAATAGTTTGTAGAAAAAGGAAATACAGAGGATGGGCCAGATGTAAATAACATTGGCATTGTGTGGGTTCAAGGGACAAAAGAAATAGTAGTTATAGATTGACCACATGTGAAGTTCAATTTACTAGAGAAGTGGTGGTATTATTGACAGAAGTCAAGTGGAGTTAAAAAGTTGGGTGAAAAAGACAATACATTGTTTTTTGATGTGAAGAAATTGAGATAATGATGGAACATGCAATTGGGTTATTTGGCATCCAGTGAAGTAGATAACTGTAGATCAAGACAGAGATCTCAAGGTTTGGAATATAGATATAAGACTCAGCTGCAGAAATCATCAATAAAGGGGCATGCAGAAGAGGTCCAAGGACCCTTAATTGTGGTCAAGAGGGCAATGGAAGTCACAGAAGTAAAGGTAGTGAATAGAAAGAGAGGCCTTAAAACTCTGATACCAGAGAAACCAAAGACAATGTATTTCTGGATAGAAGAGCAAATCAACAGTATTGAATACGTCATAAAAGTCATGGAGAGTTGAGAAGTAAACTAAAGCTTATAGCATAATAAAAAAAAAGTTTCCAAAGTTGCATTTTCTTGGGCTTCCCTGGTGGCGCAGTGGTTGAGAGTCTGCTTGCCGATGCAGGGGACACGGGTTCGTGCCCCGGTCCGGGAGGATCCCACATGCCGCGGAGCGGCTGGGCCCGTGAGCCATGGCCGCTGAGCCTGCGCGTCCAGAGCCTGTGCTCCGCAACGGGAGAGGCCACGGCAGTGAGAGGCCCAGGTAACGCAAAAAAAAAAAAAAAAAAAGTTGCATTTTCTTGATTTTAAATAGTTCAACTCCCAAACTCACCACATCCTTGCTTCACACTTATCCTTCTCAAATTCTTACTGAGCCCCTCCTGGATCGGGTGGATCCCAGTGAGGTCCTTTCCTTGCCTGGTGCTACTTGTACCAATTGAAGGGGAGCAGGTTCGGCAAAGCAGAGCAGGAAACTGTATTTATTGATTAAGGAATGAGGAAGGGAAAGCTCCGTGTTCTACTGAACCCTTCTCCCTCAGGGAGGGAGGCGAGAAACTTTTAAGGGGTAACAGGTGAGTATGCCATCAGAATTTGGGAAAGGGGCAGCAATTTCCATAAACAACCAGAGCATGAGTAGTCCTTTGGGCTCCTTTGCACACAGCACAAACTGTGTCTCGCAAAGTGCAAGCCCCCTGTTTGGATGGAGATCTTAGCATGGTAATGAGGCAAAGGCAACTTACGGACACTTTGGGTCTCGTCTGCGCAGGCGCTGCTCTCGTGGTTGGGCTGGAACCGGTTCAGGGCGGTTGACTGTCCTGGCGCTTTCTGGCTGGGGCTGGTTCAAAGGTTTTGCCTTAGTTTTTGTTAAGCAAGCACAGCTTTGGGGATAGACTAGGGGATGGTGGGGCGGAAAAAAGGAAGAAAGTAGGTTAGTCTCTGCACAGGTATGGATGTCTTCCTGGTGGCAAAAAGAAAATGTATCTTATGATAATTCTTCATGTTAATAAAATCAAGAAATTAATAGATCACTTAAAAATAATTTTAGTTTTTATTTCTGATATAAATCACTTGCTAGCCCATATATGTTTCCTTTTAGCTGTTAACCATATAAATGAAGGGCAACTAGTCAACCCTTGATTTATTACGATTTTGTGAACCTGAAGATCATGCTACTTGCTCAATTTAGTTAATTAAAAAAAAAATCTAAACTCAGCCAAGGTCGTACTCACTTCGTTCCCCTTAAATCTTGTTTTCTAGCTTTTCCATTTGCTGTCCAGTATTGCTTTATTTTTAGCGTGCTGGCGTACACTTAGCATCTCTTGAACTAAAATGACCCTTAGTCTTGTAAACACAGCTCTTTTGAGAAACAATGTATCTTATACACAAAAGTTAATAGATTAAAGGTAAATTGTAATAATTTTCATATTACTTAAAAAGACTCTCAAAGGCTGATTTTTGAGGCCAAAAAATTTCTGTAAAGCAAGTTTTGAGATAAAGTTGCTAATTTTTCTTGAATATAAAATATAAATTCTAGAATATGAATTTTCTTAATTATCAGTGAACTGGTGAATATTTTTTGGTAATGTAATAATTCTCTTTAATTCTCTTCATGCATAATTTTATCTTGAGTTTCTGTGTATACATTCATATATATATATATGCAACTCTTGCGAATGTAAGATACTATTTTTAGCATGAATTTTTATAGTTATGCCTTTTCCAAATATTGGTTTAAAATATATAATGCAGAGATACTTTGCAATAATATATTAAATTATATTAAATAGAAAATAGTTTATAAAGTAGTGAAATTTTTAAATAAAATGGGTATAGTACAGGTTCTCATCTTTTTTATATTTTTTTTTTTTTTTTTTTTTTTTTTTTTTTTTTTTTTTTTTGCTGTACGCGGGCCTCTCACTGCTGTGGCCTCTCCCGTTGCGGAGCACAGGCTCCGGACACACAGGCTCCGCGGCCATGGCTCGCGGGCCCAGCCGCTCCGCGGCATGTGGGATCTTCCGGGATCGGGGCACGAACCCGTGTCCCCTGCATCGGCAGGCGGACTCTCAACCACTGCGCCACTAGGGAAGCCCCTTTTTTATATTTTTGATACCACTTTATAAGGGTTTGCATGTGACACTTTGTTTTCAATTCCTGTAATGAAAATATATAAACAGTACATAACTAGGTATATATGCTATTCAAATGGTTAAAGGAATAAAGGAAGATACATAATTAATGGCTAGTCTTAATTTCTTTGTCAATATTGTTTTTATTAAAATTTAAGCAATACCATGTAATATCTCTTTTATTTATTCTGAAGTTTCTTCTTGATAAAATAAAAGTGTAGATTCAATGTAGTACCACTGCAATCGTAAGAGAAAAATATCTTTTAAGTTAATGCCCAGGATTAACAACATTTGCATAGTTCCACAGATAGTAGAATCCTTTCCGTGGCTGTTATGGACTGAATGTTTGTGTCCCCGTTAAATTTTATGTGTTGAAGCCCTAACTCTCAGTGTGATAGTATTTAGAGACAGGGCCTTCTCGGAACTGTGAGAAAGAAATGTCTATGAGATTCTTTTATAGCAGCCCAAGCTGACTAATACAGTGTCTAAGTCAGAATCAGTCACCACCTTTGGTTTGCTCTGTTCTGTATTAAGAATTATGAGATTAATATCAGATGTATAAGTTATGGATCCTGTGTTTGAATTCTTAATCTTTTCTGAAAGACATTAAAAGACTTTTTTCAATTAGGAAGCACTTAGGTGTCTAATGTGTGGTGTGTATTCTGTAAGTGAAGGAGAGTGCATACTGGACCCTGCAAAGGCAGACAGCAGCTTCACGTGGCAGACCTTTGCTTGTTGAATAGGAGGGTGACATGATGAATGCAGTGTTTTAAGATACGTAAAAACTATTTTATTTGTGTTAACTATTGGTTCAGTAGAAATAGATCAGATTTCCCAGGCATGGAATTCCCAGAATGACTAGCATTCTGAAGGGGTTCATTCACTTCCAGTTGATGAGTTTTTTGATGTTTTATAAATTCATCACTTTTGACTTGCCCTGTCTTTCTTGGGAAGGAAATGTAATGTGAGTTCACCTAAACATGTTGCAACCAAAGATCCATGAGTTATATAGAGTTGTATGTATTATAAAATGATATCTACATTGCTATATACATGTACTGGATTTTAAAAATCTGTAATTGAATTTCATGACCCTTCCATTCTAATTTGTGAAGCGTATATTGCATTTTCAGGCAATGTGCCTTTGAAATTGCAGACTTAGGGCAAAGATAAGTTCAGAGACCAATGGTTTGGTTTCACCTGGGATATATCTCTACTTACAGTCTCATATATAGTTATCTTTTCACCTGTTGCCTTCATCTGTTTCTATATTCCTGTATGATTCATATATACATATGTATTCAAAATTAACAATATAAGAATATGAATATAAATGGGTTGAGTGGAGTCTAAAATCTAGTCCCATCATATACTAATTGATAACAGGTATTAAGCACTTTCTGCATGCACCACTAATCCTCAAAACAACCCTATGGGGTAGGTACTATTACTAATGACCATTTTATAGTTGAAGAAGTAGAGGGACTGAGAGTTTAAATAACCAGCAAAAATAGTAGAGCTAAAATCTAAGCCCAAATTTAATCTGAAACACTGCATATTGCTTAGTAAATATTTAATACAATGAAAGTTGTAAAATTTAGGACTGTTAGAGATGCCATCCTTCATCAATTATGTATTAACTGTAGTGAGTTAGTGATTGTGCATAAAGGAAAAGATGTTCTTTGAATAGAGCTAGTAAAATGAAAAATATGGAAGATAAGTTATTTGGAAAGGTAGTCCAACCTAAAGGAAAAGAAATCTGAGCCTGGACAAAGAATGAAAATGCATTAAGAATAATTAGATTTCTTGACTGGGACTGATTACCATGGATTTCCAAGGTTTTCAGACTTCAAGGTTATTTATATCTCAAGTGTGGGTGCAAGGTGCAAAATGGAGGCTGCATTCCCTCCTCTTCAGCTCCCAACCCAGCTGGAGTTCTGAGCTTATCCAAGAACCAAAGACACCTTTGTAAATTCATAAGTTTCTTAAACTTGCCTTATACTATGACTAGTGATAGACATAGGAAAGGGTAGGGTAATTGGCTGAGTTTGGGGCCTGTAAACAAGAGACTGTTAAGCAAATGAATACTGAAAAGTTCAGTTCTCCATTGATGAACATTTGTTAGATTGTTACGTGGATGAAGCAAGAAGTACTTAGCAAAATCATTAAGCAATAGTTGTTTCTGTTTTTCGGTTAGCTGAGAATATTTACAGAGGAAAAGAATGGCAGCACAATACAATGTTTTGTTGAAATCAAGATAGTTATACCGAATTATGAAAAAATGAGAAAAGCATGTTTTAAATTTTATTTATTTTTTACCGGATGCAGTGGAAAGTAGGAGACCGTTACAGAGAACTCAGGATAAGTTATCAGAGACAAAATTTAAGCATAATTTAAATAAGACAAAATCTAACTCATTAAGTTCAGCCTGTAAATCAAAAATGTCAGTGTATGTGTATTATGTTAATGGGTCAGTAAGCAATGACCAGTACTGAAGAGGAAACATTTGCTTATAATTTAAAATGCAAAGGATGAAGGGAGCTTAATGATGCATTATGTTTGAATAATCGATATTGTGATATAAAACAAAGCTGTGTGTTTAGAAAGAGAATATGTTGGCCAAGTGGTTTTCTGCAGTTGGTATTCAAGCTCTCAGTACTCAGTTCCAGTATTTTTGGGCTAAGACTTAATGCTTTTATTTGTGAAGTGAGGGCCTGTTATTGTAGTCAATATGGGCTCCTCTTTGTGTTCTCTATGGCAGTACAGAAGGATGCTCCTCAGATGCAGAATTCTAGTTTGTGTGTTGTGGCATTCCAGCTGCTTCCCAGAATAGCACTGACAGACAGCACAGTGACAACACATGCCTCTGATTTGATCTCATGTGTAAATCTGTCTCTGGATCATATTCTGTAGTTTCTTAACCTAAATAAAATTAGTACAATGAAATTTTCTCAAATTCTGTTTTTTTCTTTAGAATCACCAGTACATTTTTATTGTGTACTGAAAATGGGAAAGCCAAAGGCCAAATTCTTTGCACGGGAGAAAATCTCCCTTTATAAGCAGTATGCCTTATATCTGAAAGGGTTAATGGGCCTCTTATAGTGCTCAATTTATCCAGAGAGGGGACCCTGTGACCCTTTTAGGACCTGGCTTTGGTCATTTCTTAGGAAGAACACAATTTAGAGCTCTCCTGTATTATTCTGCCAGCTGCTTAGTTATTGATGATATTGACTTTTAGTTTTAAAAAAATCTTCCTTTGGAAAATTGTTTTTAACAGCTCTCAACCACTCATGTCTTGTATTTTTATTTTATATCACTTTTCATTTGGGATATTATTAAGTCAAATCCTTGGTAACCATTCTCCACAATCCAATTTATTTTTAGCCAAGATCCATTGAATTCAACTCACTGCCTTTTTGCAAAAGGTTAACCCAATATTTCATGTTGTGTTATACTTTCTACTTATGCTGTGTAAAAGAAAAGTTACTGTGATAAGCCGCCAATAAATTGCATTCAGAATATTTATTCTCAAAGTTACATTACTATGCCGACATAAACATAATCATTTATCACAATATGGATCGTGGAAGTAAAAACTAAATGAAATACAGCCATCTTTCTTTCATATTACCCAGTTTTTTTTTTCCTTTAAATGTTGGCCCCAATAACTACCTTTAAAAAATCTCATCTTTTTATTTATCAGTTTGAATTAATGTGTGAGATTAGTAATGGTTCAGGTTGAATAACTAAAACAAAACTGCATCTATTTTATAATAAGAAAGTGTTTTCAACTTCTTTTGTATAAAAATGAGATTACTTATGTTTTCTTTCTTTTTTTAAAATGAATTTATTTACTTTTGGCTGTATTGGGTCTTCGCTGCTGCTAGTGGGCTTTCTCTAGTTGCGGTGAGTGGGCTTCCATTGTGGTGGCTTCTCTTGTTGCGGAGCACGGGCTCTAGGCACACGGGCTTCAGTAGTTGTGGCACGCGGGCTCAATAGTGGTGGCTCGTGGGCTCTAGAGCGCAGACTCAGTAGTTGTGGCGCACGGGCGTAGTTGCTGCACGGCATGTGGGATCTTCCCAGACCAGGGTTCGAACCTGTGTCCCCTCCATTGGCAGGTGGATTCTTAACTACTGTGCCGCCAGGGGAGCCCACTTATGTTTTCTAATGTTGGCTCTTATTACTAGGTTGCTTTGGCATTACTTCCTCATAAGGAATACACTGTTCATAGCTCTATTGTTCGTTTGTTGTCCAGAACACAGACATCTAAATTGATAGATTGAAGAAATCTCATGTATATCATATATAACAATTACTAAAAGTAATCTTCATCTATACTGGTATAATAAAATAAGTCCCAATGATGTTTATTAGAATGAATGCAGTATACAGTGAAATCCACTGAATGTAGAATATGTGTTTATTATTATTATTATTATTTGGTAACAGCCTTATTGAGATGTAATTCACATACTGTACAATTTACCTGTATAAAGTGTAGAATTCAAAGGCTTTTAGTATATTCATAGCTGTGCTGCTATCACCACAATCAACTTTCATCATCCCCAAAGAAACCATATACACTTTAGCAGTAATGTTGCATTTGCCCCTAATCCCCCCAGCCCCTGGCACCCACAGTCTACTTTCTGTCTCTATAGCATTGCCTATTTGGGATATTGTGTATAAATAGAATCATACAATATGTGGTATTTTGTAACTGACTCCTCTCAGCACAATGTTTACTATGTGCATGTAAGCTGTTTGTGAATTTCCCAGATTTCTTTCTGTTATTGATATCTGTTTCCATTCCATTGTGGTTGGAGAACTACTTTGTATGATCTTAATCCTTTAAAATTTATTAAGGCTTGTTTTATGGCCTAGCATTTGGTCTGTCATAGAGAATGTTTTGTGTACACTTGAGAAGAATGTATATTCTGTTGTTGGGTGGAGTGTGGTTATAGATATCTATTAGGTCTAGTTGGTTTACAGTATTCTTCGAATCTATTTCTTTTATGTTCTTCTGCCTTCAGTATAGGATTCTTGGTTGAAAATTTTTTTCTTTTAGTACCTTGTAAATGTTAGCCTACTACTTTCAGACATTTATTGTTCCTGATGAGAAGTCAACCATTAAACTTATTGGAGTTCCCTTGTACATATGAGTATTTTTCTCTTGCTGCTTTCAATATTTTCTCTTTGGTGTTGACTTTTAGCATTTTTACCAATGTGCCTATGTGTGGATCTTTTTGTGTTTATCCTACTTCAAATTTCTTGAGCTTATTGGATATATACTTTAATGTTTTTTCTGTCTTTTTTTAAAATCAAAATTTTAGTCATTTTTCTCCTTATATTTTTTTCTCCTCCTTTCTTTCCTCTCCTTCTGATATCCTGCTACAATATTTTGGGGTACTTAATGGTATACCACATATCTTTAAGGCTCTGTTAATTTTTAAAAAAATTATTTTTTCTCTTTGTTGAATTGCATAATCTCTCTTGAGTTCTCTTAAAATTTGCTGATTCTTTCTTCTGCAAGTTAAAATATACTATTGAGCCCCTCTAACAAATTTTTCATTTCAGTTATTATAGTTTATTATCTCCAGAATTTTTAAAATAATTTCTATCTCTGTATGAATATTCTCTGTTTGATGAGATATTGTTACTATACCTTCCCTATAATGGCTGCTTTGAAGTTTTTATTAAATCTTACACCTGGAACCTCTGAAAGGCAATTTCTGTTATCTGCTTTTTTTCTTGCATGGATCACATAATCCTGCTTCTTTGAATGTCTTGTAATTTTTTTTTTTATTAAAAGCTGAACATTTCAGATAATATAGCAATTCAGGATACTAATTTCCTTCTCCCCCACCCCAGGGATGGGGGCTTGTTGTTGTTTGCATATTTGTTTAGTGATTTGGTGGACTACTTTAGGGAAGTCTATTTCCTCCAAGGTGTGAACCTCCGATAGCACTCATGTAGGGTGAAGTCGTGGGTGTGTGCCCAGTAACTCTGGGATGACAGGGGTTTTAGTGGGACTCTGTGTCTTCTCTTTGTTAAACTATCCACCTCGGTTGGTATCACAGCCAGCTCTTAGTCTCTATTGATTGCTAGTTGATTGCGCTGCTGTTTTTGACAATACCCTGCCATATAAATTGCTCCACAGTGTGATTCAGTTAAATTTGGGCCCCTTTGCAGGGGTAGTTTTCAGGTGAGTCTTTGCGGCTTCTTGTGGCCCTACAGGAGCTGTTAGCTATTTCTTTCTGGTAAACTGTCTGCCTTATGCTTTACTTTATTGCTCTCATGAAGCTACCAGTTTTGTCTTAATTGTTTGGCATCAAAATCTTTATTGTTTTTGAGACTACCCTTAGGCTTGAACTTCCTATGTGTTAATTCAAATAAAGTCAGTTCTTCTGGGGAGAGCCGTCTGTTCTTATGGCCTGCCTCTTTCTCTGGGAAAAATCTCTGAGCCACAGCTCCAGATCTAGGTGTGGTTACAGTGGCCTTGCTTCTCACAGAGTGACACGCCTGCTCATAAAAGGCAGTAACCTCTGATCTCAGTTTGCTTCTCTTGGTTTGCTGACTCTAAACCATGAGTGAGCTGAGATGATGGTGATCAGAACCCCAATTGTTACTGGTATGTTTGCTCCTGAAGTAGAGCCTCTGCTCTATGAGTGGGGGCTGGGTGAAGCAAAGGAGCTCCTGACTTCTCAGCTGCACTTTCTGGCATTTAGTTGCTGCATAGCTGGTAGAGTAGGGAGAGGGGATGAGAAATGTTAATGTCCTGCCTCTCTCTGGGAGACACCACAGCCTCAGCTAGAGGCTGGGGGCAGAGGGAGCTCTGTGTTCTTGGCTGTACTCACCTGAGGTAGAATTTCTGTTAGGCTGAACTGGTAGCGTGGAGGCTGGGGGCAGACTGCACTTCAAATGCCACAGACCCTCGCCATTCTTACCAAGTTTTAGTAGGTTTTTCCTGAATAAATGTTCCTTCATTTGCTCTTTGGCTTTACGACAATTTCTGGAGATTTCAAAGGATTCTTAGTTTTACTAATTTTTATCAGTTATATTGTTCTGCTGGGGAGTTGATCTGCAGAGGTCCTCATGTGATTGTTCTGGAAGACTCCTAGGGGTTATGTTTTAAAGCATTGCTTAAGACAGGGCTTTGGAATTCTTTATTCAGTTACTCAGGTGCTGCTTTACATGCGTGGTTAGAAAGGGTTTCCTCTTCTACTTTATACCTCACAAAGTCACAGTAAAATATATAGATTTCATCTTTGGATGAATTCAAATGTAAGCCCAACACTCAGAAGAACTGAGTTCTGATTCATTCCCTTCCACATATTAATTGTGAGATCTTGAACAGCTTACTTAACCACCCTGAATTTATTTGATCATCCAAGATTTTGGGATAATAGTAGCTGTTTGTAAGTTAAATTAAATAATACGTTTGAAAGCAATTGGTAAAACTCTAAAAACTTAAAGTAGGGAGTATTATTACTACTTTAAATCAAATCTGGAATGAAGTGCCTCTCTTTTCATTCTCATGTAAGAATACTAATTATAAAATTTATCTTAAAGGGTTATTTGTTATATTTCACATGTTTTTGAATTCCATATTATCATTAATAAATATTTTTATAAAGTCAGCTGGGATATCACCTAGTAAATGATTACTTTAGATAAGTTTGTTGTGGAATTACAATAGTAGAAGGGAAAAACAGCATTTTTAATATATGTCTTTGGGGTATGTGTGGGGAATCTTAAAATAAAATTTGATTTTTTAAAATGCCAACATATTTACACATGCTTATACTTTGTTTATACTGTCTTCAGAGTATCCTGGCTTTAAATCCTCGAACACAATCTCATGCAACTCTGCATTCCACTTTGGCCAAGAAATTAGCCAAGAAACATTGGAAAAGAAATCCTGATAAGAACTGCTTTGTAAGTACCACTGATACATGAGTTCATGCTGAAAATTATCTCATTCTACACACTGTAAGACCAGATTTTATATGTAGTTAGAAACATAATTAAATATGTGTAAAGTACAGCTGTGATTTTTTTCTTATTTTAAATATTTTATATTTGAATAATCTGAAAAGTGTGTTTAATTTTGATGCGTAAAAAATCTATTGAAATAGTTTAAAATCATATAAATTTAGGTTGGTGCCAAAATTTGTTTTCTTAAAAATCTGTAAAAACCTCTTAAAATCATTTTGTAATGACACAAAGATACAGAAGAGTTTCAAAGTTATAAATATAATTCAGTTGAACAAGGGTATACTAATATATACAAAGTGTTGTAAAATATGCTTTGGGGGAACATTTGCACATTAGGTATTCAATATGAACATCTCATAGTTCCAGGTGAGGTATAGGTGCAAAAATCTGAGATTACTGATTGCTAGAATGTTATTTAATTGGGCCCATGAAATGATTACTGGGCTGGGATTGTTAGGCCATAAATGAGGATTAAGTATAACCTTGAAGGCAATTTTAAAATGCTGTCTTAGGGGGTATAAATCTTTAAGTTTGGGAAAGCAATTTCCTTTTTACCTGATTTCCCAAAATTAATTTCTCCAAAATTAATTTTCTCAAAGTAACTAGTGAGCTAATTAATAGTATTAGCTTATTTAACATTAGCTCTTTTGGTACCTTGTGTATATGTTCTGTTTAATACAATGATTTTAATTTATTTTTATGCACTTCTTTCCTACATATAAACTCTTCGAGGATAGGAATTGAGGGTATGTGCTCATGTGCATTTGTTTTTATCTGATTTTTAATCTTTCTGTCACTGACCAACCAGCAAAGTTTTTTGAGTAAAAAAAGAGAAATAGAAATACGGAGAAACAACATGACTTGAGATGATAACACAGCCACTTACTAGCAGATCTGGATTTGAAATTCAGTTTTCCTTGCTCTGGCTCTGTGAGCTTTGCATTCTACTATGACATTTCTAGTAGAGGTCTCTGGAAGGACACTAATGTGATCCAAATAAGATCAAGGAATAGATCAACTATCAGTCATGTTCCTGTATAATGATGTGAACAACTGAAGGACACTGAAAAAAGAATCACGTAATTTTCAAACTTAGAATGCCTTTAAAGATTATCAAGTCTAACTCTCTCATTTTAAATGTGATCCAGATAAATTAAGTTAGATAAATTCTCTAAGGTCCCCTTTATAGATTATTAAACTGTTTATTTAGAAAGAGAGGTTTTCTCTATTATTATTATTGTTATTGTTGTTATTTTATAAAAATTAGCATTTTCATTCCATAATGTTAGCCTGTAAACTGAGTGGTGTGTATTGGGTTGGCCAAAAAGTTCATTCGGGTTTTTCCATAAGGTGTTAACAGAAAACTTGGACAAACTTTTTGGCCAGTCCAATATTATCATATTTTTTGTAATTGGCAAAGATACAGAGAGAAGCGTTTTTCTCCATTAAATATATATTGGCACAAATTCCTAGAAAAGCAATTTGACAGTATCTTTGGCAATATCTTTGACAATATTTGTTAATACCTGTGTTAGTTTGCTAGGGCTGCTATAACGAAGTACCACAGACTGGGTGGCCTAAAGAACAGTTTATTTTCTCAGTGCTCTGGAGGCTAGGAATCTGAGATCAAGGTGTCAGCAGGGGCAATTTATTCTGAGGCCTCTCTCTGGATTGCAGCTGGCTGTCTTTTCTCTGTGCCTTCACATCGTCTTCACTCTGTACTTGTCCAAATTTCCCCTTACAATGACACCAAAATCTCAGATAAGATCCACTCTGATGACCTCATTTTAATTACCTTTTTAAAGGCTGTCTCCAAATGTCTCCAAATACAGTTACATTCTAAGTTACTGGGGGTTAGGACTTCAATAAATTAATCTGAGGGGATATACATACAGTTCAGTCCATAATAATACCTTTAAATTATCAAACACTTACACCCAATAATTCATCTCCTAGTAAACTATCCTAAGGAAAGAATTAGGAATGTAGGTAAATAATTAAATAGAAAGAAGATCATCCCAACATTATTTGTAGAGAAAAATGTGGGGGAAAAAACCTACTGAATTCCAACCATTGGGTTATGGTTAAGTAAATTAGGGCAGATCTATTCAGTGGTAAATTGTGCAACCATTAAAATTACTTTTGAAATAATTAATTATCTGAAAAAATACTTACAATCTATATTATATGAACAAGGCACGAAACAGCACTGTATTTAAGAATGATTGTATGCACTTTTACACAACCACACTTATATACATATTCACAAAGAAAAAAAGAAAAAAAATAATGAAATGTTAATAGTAATTATATTTGTTTTCTTAGCACTTTTGTATATTTCAAATTTTCTATAATGAGCAAGTGTTAGAGGAAAAATACAAGCTTTAAATATATGTTAAAATAATCTCAATTTCTAACAGCAGATATATTGCTCTGGATGTAAACCATTTTGAAAACTCTATGTGATACACTGGATTAATAAAGAACAGTGAAATAACATTCCCAAGGGGAAATATGGAGCTAGAGTTGAAAGTTATCCTCAGTGTCATTAAAGAATGCATTTTTTTTCCTTTTCATTATTATCCTCTTTGTGCATGAAGAATTGAATAAAAGTATCACCACAAGATATGATTTATTTTTTAATTGGTAAGTTTTCATACTTGAGTTTTATAATCACTCATCTAAACTAAAAAGCCTTATAGGTAAAACAAGCATAAGAAGATTCTGAAAGGTGAAGAGATGGCCAGCCAGCTAGGGATATGGACCTGAAACATGACACAGTGATGAGTTCTCTGGGTTTTCTTTTTTATTCCTTGGAGCTGAAGAAATTGGAAAACCAGAAATGCTAACTGATACACACACACGCACATGCACACACACACACATATACACACACGTACACAGATCTCAACAAAGTCTGCTCTCTAGCCAAAATACCAGGAAAGGAACAGTCTAGCAACAGAAGACTTTTTGACAGTAACTGCTTTAATCTAGCCAAACACAACAAAAAAAACTGCGACCTCATCCTGATGCATTCATAAAGGCCGAGTGGGAGCCTAAACTTCCATCTTGCGATGAGAGAATGAGATGCTCCAATCCTTCTGCTGGATGAAAGAGTAGGGAGTCAGGACTTTCATACCTACTAGCTAGCCGGTAACCAAGGCAGCCCACATCCCCAGTCACCCTCTGTGGTGTCAGAGTGGTGAGACCACTGAACTTCTACCCCTATCAAGAAGAGAAGAAACGGGGTGAGGCTGAAAAATACCCCAAAAGGAAATAATAGCTAAAAACTTCCCAAATTTAACAAGAGACATAAATCTACAGATTAAAAAGCCTCTGTGAAACACAAAGGAATCCATAGCAAGACGTATCATAATTAACCTCCTGAGAACTAAAAAGAAAGACAGTATCTTAGAAGAAGCCAGCCCGCTTGCCTCAAGGTAAGGACAGCTCCTATGGGCAGTTGTGCTCCAGATCCTTGCCCTGTAGCTTTGACTAAGACTAGACACTATCACTGACAAATGCTTGCTCAGCATTTTTTCCCCCTTACCCTGCTTCACCCCTCCTGTATTGGTATTTCCTGAAGAGCACTCACTCCATAATCACGTGAACCCAAATCCCTGTCTCAAATTTTGCTTTTAGGGAAAATGAACTTTAAATTGCTAAATTAAGAGCCAAATCGTGGCCTGTATCAGCAGTACTTGACATAGGCAGTCACTCTCTTCTTCCTGAAATATTTTTTTTCACTTGACTTCCAGGACATCAGACTCCCTGGTGTTCTTCTTTCCTTATTGGTATCTCCTTCTCACTAAGCGTATTTGTTGGTTATTCCTCATCTTCTCACCCTTAAATATCAGAGTGCCCAGAGCTCAGATCTTTCTTTCTGTCTTTAGAGACTCACTAAGTTGGTGATCACATTTTGTCTCCTCATTTTAAATACCATATATAGACAGATGGCTCCTGCATTTATATCTCTTGCCTGGACCACTTTCTTAAATTCTAGTCCTCTATAACCAAGTGCCTAATGAATACCTCCACTTGAATGTCTAATCGCCATTTCAGTGTACACATACTGAAAATCCAAATTATGATCTTACCTTCAAAATGTATTATTCCTGGAGTCATGTCCATCCACCCTTTCTCTGAGAGCAAAATACTGAATTCTCGATTTTGTTATTTCTCTCACCTTCCATACCTAAGTAGAAGATCCTTTTGGCTTCAAATATATCTAGAATCTGATTATTTCTCACCACTTCTACCACTACCAACCTTTCTAAGCCATCACCATTATCTTTCATCTGGATTATTTCAGTTGCTTTGTAATGGTTTCCATGCTTATGCCCTTCCCTGGTAGAGTCTCTTCATAATAATTCATCTGAGAAATTCTTTTAATATTCCTGTGCTCAGAATCTTTCAGTGGTTTTCCAGCTTATTTGGAGTTTGCATAATTTCCTTTGTACAGTTGTCATCTCAGCAAGGTCTTCTCCAGCTACCCTATTTAAAACTCTAACCTGCCACCCTACCAAGCTCTCTTTAGACTTCTTTGCTTAATTTTTTTTATAGCACTCATCACTGATATACTCTTTTTTTTACTCACTGATTTGTTTATTTTCATTTTTTTCCCACTAGTATGTAAAATCCAGGAGGGCAGGGATTTCTGTTTTCTTCATCATATGTTTTGTTTCTTAAGCTATATCCCCAGCTTCATGAACCCTTGGTGCTCACTAAAGATCTGTTGAATGAATATGACCCCTCTTTTACATAGTCCTTACATACTAGACATAAGGATCACATATTTTCTTGTATAGTGCTCTACAGTTTCCAGAGTACCTTTGCATATTGCATTTGATTTTTACCATGATGTGAATGGACAACCCAGATTTGTTTCCTCATTATACAGATCTGTTTCCTCATTTTACTGACTATGCTGAAAATGTTAAATTATTTACTTAAACTCATTGAAATTACTTAGTGTTGGAGCCGTGTCTAGAATTCTGGCTATCTGAATCTAGTGTGTCCTTGCCAGTGTATTACCTGGCCTCCTTAAAAAACACAAATAAGAATGATTAGAAAATAGATACGTTAAAGTTAAGGAAAATGTAGATTGTAATGGTGGTCACATTTGTGACCAGTAATCTTACATCATTTCTGAAGGCAGCCAAAGAGCTCATTTTGAACCAACTCCCCAACTCCCAAATAGAAAGGCTTTATTTATTTGTGTTTATTTTGTTTTGTTTTCTAATGATTTTGCTTTGGCTTTACAATTCTCTGTTTTGGTTTGACTCAGATAATTACTGCCTTATCATTCTTAGCATATCTGCATTGGGGCTGTGGTTTGGGTTTATTCCGGTAGAGTCCTCTCCGTCTCTCTCTCTCTTTCCACTTTGGTCCTTGAAGCAACTGTATGTTAGGCACTGTATTGAATGCCACCCAAAGGTGAATAAAATATGCAAAATAAGTAGTCTAAAATTGTCTATTAAATTAAATCACATTTAGTTTTAATAAACAAATATTTGTTTATAGGCTTTTTAGAAAATAGGCATCTGTTTTGGCTGGTAGAAGTACCCTAAGAATGGCAATTCTGAAATTTTTTACCCAGGAATTTCTTTCCTTGCCAAGTTAATACCATTCTAGTAATAATTAGAAATTCTGAATTCAGTAGGGAATTTAAATTGGCAAATGTGTTTTTACTGGTTAATGAAGCACGAAACAGTTATTTCCAGTATCTTTTAAGCAGGTGTTCTATAACTGCTGTTTATTTTTGCCATTTTTGAAAATGTTGAACTGTCTTAATTACATAAATATTTTGTGCTCATTTTCCGTTAGCAGTTTTTAAAGAGCAGAAAATGTTACAAATCAGAAAACTTATCCTGGGTGAAAATAAAAAGGAAAGGCAATTAAAGACAGCCCATTATTTGACATGTTTTGAGAATTTTAGCTAATTTGTTTTAAACACCTGGCACGTAGTAGGTGCTCAAAGTAAAATAATACAAATAAAAATAAACCATAATGTATATTAAGAATTTGCTGACTGCAGTTATATTTCAAAGTGCTTTCTATGAAGTAACTCTTTTTAGCCTCAGAACCACCCTGTGAGGTAGGTATTATATTTTATCTCCATTCACAGATGAGGGAAGCTTAAGAAACCTGTCTAAGGGTCCACGACTAAATGGTAGAACTAGAGGCTGAATCCATGCAGTCCGGTACCAGAGCTCTTTAAGTAGACTATTTAAAATAAGTAAATAAAAATAAATCACTGAACTTTTTTCTTCTAGGAAGTGACTAAAGTAATATATAGGTTTTGGTAATCATTTTTTTTCCCCCTGGGGGAGCTTCACCATCTTAGTCACTACTTTGTTTCTACATTTATTGCCTGTTTACAGTGGGACAGGCATTGTGCCACTTAGCACTCTGGAATAAAAATGAGCATGATATAGGCCCTGCCAAGAAGGTCTCACATTCTTTAGAAGAAGACAGAAATATCAACATATAGTCCTCTTTCAAAGGACAAACCCTGGAGGAATTTTAATTATCAGTATGAGTTGGTCAGATTTGCCTTGAGATGAATCAGTCTAACTTTCAGTGTAGAAGATGGGTTCAACGAGAAAGATGGGAGGCCTGGTCTCTGGGACTGATGTGCAAGGCTGGGACACAAATCATGGAGACCAGGGGCGGGAGTCATGTAGGAGTGAGGATAAGCTTGAATATATTTAGGAGGTGTCTTGGTCTGTTTGGGCTGCTGTAACCAAAATATCACAGACTGGGTGGCTTAAACAACAAACATTTATTTCTTATACTTTTGGAGGCTGAGAAGTCCAAGATCGAGCCACTGGAAGATTTAGTATCTGGTGAGGGCCTGCTTCCTCATTCATAGATGGCTTTTTGCTGTGCCCTCACGTGGCAGAAGGGATGAGAGAGCTCTCTGGAGCCTCTTTTATAAGCACTAATCCCATTCATGAGGGCTCCACCCTCATAACCTAAAAGGCTCGCAAAGGCCCCACCTCCTAATACCATCACAGTGAGAGTTAGGATTTCAGCATGTGAACTTTGACAGGACACAAACATTTAGTCCATAACAGGAGGTAAAATAAATATGACTTGGGAGTTGACTTTATGTATACACTTAATTGTTCATAGGATAAATTGAGAGAAATCGTGAATTCAGTTTGGGATCTTTGAGTTTCTTGTACCTATGGGTCATCCTGTTTAGTTTAAAGGTTGAAGCTCAGGAACGGGGTCAGGAATGCAGATGAAGAGTTTTGAATAATCAGAATATATGTGGGTAATTAAAAGCCTATGGGCAGAGTTACCCAGGAAGGGTGTGTGGAGTGGGAAGAATATGGAGGTTAGACTTTGGGCAGGGATTAGGGAGAGGGGAGTTAGACAGTGGCGAAAAGACTCAATAATCAAGGTAAATAATACAAAAATGTAAATCATACAAAAAATATAAATAATACAAATAATATATAAAATGTGTATATGGAAGCACACTTCTTTCCTTTTGCCTCAGGCTCCATTGTGGCTCAGCTTGGCACTGAGCACCAGGCAAGGGCAGGCAGAGATGAGAATTTAGCCAAGAAGTGCTATGATGGGTGAGATGAGAACCAGAGGAGTGTAGTGGGAGAGTTCCTACAAAGAAGGAGAGATCAGTGTGCTTTTCCTCTAATACCCAGTTACCGAATGTGGCTATTTTTTGTACTTTGGAAATTATCCTTCTAGCTTGCCTTATCTGCTGAGTCCATTTTTCCCTCTCAATTTTACATGACTATTAAGAGATGAAATTCACGTAGTTAATAAAGTTATTAGTCACCCAATCTCATTCAGAAAGGGAAGGTGGAAGCTTGGATCCCCAGCTACTTGGCTATGTTAAACTTGACATAGAATGCAGGTCCCAATATTGGTACATATCAAATTCACAATATGACTTTTTATTTTTAAGCTCCAAAATTAAATGAGCTTTTGACCAGATTCACAGTAAGAAAGCAATCCTATTCTGCCCTGGCCTCTTCTTACACCATAGTTTAAAACAACTTCTCAAGCTTGAGCTTGCTTTCCTGATTGCTGACAATAGCTTTCTTCCAAAGATAGACTCAATGCCTGAAGGAGTTTCTGGAATTAAAAAAGTAACCAAAACCAAGATTCTTTACAACTTAATGCCTTCTTCAATAGTTGAAAAATACATGGTTTGTATACATAATACAAATATCAGACTAGAAACTCAGGCATGCAGGAAATAAAACCTCCTTTATTTTCCTATAACTGAACTTAATTTTTATTTTGAACTTCTCTAAGAGTAGACGTTTAGTCACTGTCACTTTCAGAATTCTCTTTTCCCTGTTTGTCCCCCCACTCCCCCTTATTTCTCTGAGCTAATATATGAGTTTCTGGGGATTTGGTGGCAAGTGTGATAGGTGAGCTGAGCCCTGCTGATTCTTCATGACATCTTTCTTCTAATAACCATTACGGGGAATGTGGCAAGTGAAACAAGTGAAGTGTTTATTAGGAGAAAAAAAGAGTACAGTACGTGTGTACTGTGTGGGCGGACACAGAGAGAGGGTTGCGCCCTTGTGGTAGCTTAAATCGCTTTTATGGGGCATTTCTTCCAGGTTTCCTTTGGCCAATCATTTTGATTTGCCTGGCTCAGAGTCCATATTTGGTATATCTCAGGATCCTCCCGTGTGTGCATGCATCTCTCAGCCAAGATGGATTCCACCGAAGAGACCAATGGGTAGCTTGGCATAACTCCCCTTTTGACCTCCAAGGAGCTTTCTGGTCGAGAAGGTCTCCTTGACTTCGAGAATGAGAAATACATGGTCTCTTATCTTCTGTCTGGGCAGGGCCCAGCTTCCTCTCTCGATTGTCAGGCTATTCTCATCTTGGTGTATCCACAGGGGACAAACTCCAATTGCTTACCCTAGTGGGGGCCCATCTACCTCCTGCCTCAACACTACTATAGATAAATTATTTTACTAAATATTCATAGTATATTTGCTTGAAATCTGAGTTGTACAGTTTTAATTAATTACCAAATATTAATGGAAGGCCAAATATGTGCCAACCACTGTGAAAAGTGGGGAAAGGGACAGATGCTTTTCCTGTCCTGACAGCTTACAGTCATTCGAACAGGCATTAAAGTCATTCACAACCAAGTGTTGTGAGTATTGCCATCCATGGGACTTATAGCTGAAGTATGTAACCTAGTCTCAGGATTTAGCGTTAGAAAATTCTGTTAATTTCTGAAAATTTCTCTCTAAGAAAACAGAATTTAAGTTGAAAATGTAGATGAAAGAAGGAAAGAAGAAGAAGGATCCCACCAGAGTACAGACTGTATATTGCAGACACTAAAGATGAGGGAGGATATTGAACTAACGATATTGATACTTTAACAATTTTAGTGCTGCATGGCTGTGTAGAATATGGGGGGAAGTACCAAGTGATAAGACAGAAGAGATCAGAGGGGAGTAGTACAAGTAGTACAAGTAACAATAACAGTAATGATATTAAAGTTCTGTATTCTGATTCTTTCATTGAGCGAAGTGCGTGCCATCTCATTAAGAAAGCACACTCTGCTACCTGCTAGAATTTGGAATTTTGCCATATATTAGGTTCTGTCTTTGAAAGTATGTGCTTTCTTGGCACTTTATTGCACACATAGAATTAGAATAGTATTGTCAGAGATTTATTCTCCAGGCAAGATATGTAATAAAATGTTAATTGACTAAAAAGAAGAAAAGTGTTAACTCTTGATCTCCTGAGGCTGTTACGATAAAGCTTTGCTTTAATTATTTATTTCAGACTGATCACAACTTTCTCCATGTCCAAGTGACACACAAATTAAACTAGTTTGTAATTGTCAGCCATCAGCCCTGTTACTTTTATTTTGCTCTTCTTTAGTTTGAAATTTTATAATAGTTAAGTGAGAGTGAAATTTTATAGTAGTTAAGTGGCAGTTCTTTTTTTTTTATTTTTAACCAACTTTATTGTTAATTAGAATGGAGTGTAGTTATCTAGTCAGGGTTTAAATTGAACTGGAAAAAACTTTCCTCTGAGTAAGGCGTGTTTCAGTTAGCTTTATTACCAAAAGAAAGAAATCTTTCCCTTTAAAGCTAGCTGCCTTATCTTTGAGGTTGGCTTTTTATGAAAGAAGACAGTGGAACCTGAAGGGATGACCTATCAGAAGAAAGGTTGGTTTAAGAGTGAGTTACAGAGATAAACTAATTGGGTTCAATTATTGGTTCTGCCATTTAGTACCTATGTGCCCTTGAGTAAATTCCTTAATCTCTTCCTGCTTCCATTTCCTCTTCTGTAAAATGAGGGTAATAATAGCATCTACCTGATATAGTTGTTGTTAGGATTAAATGAGTCAATTTGTATACTATACTTAAAACACTTCCTGGCATATATATAATCCTCTGTAACTGTCATTGTTTAGCATTGATGGGTTGTTGCTCCCAGGTCTGTTTCTGTTACTACATATGTAGATCCATAATGATAGTGGATACGGAACAGAGTAACTAAATATGGAAAGAATGTGGAAGGGTAATAAACAGGAAGATATTAAGGACGGTAATGGAAAACAGAGCAGACATTTCCTGTATTGCTCAGAAATTTCTTAGCAGCAAGTTGTGTGTGTGTGTGTGTGTGTGTGTGTGAGAGAGAGAGAGAGAGAGAGAGAGAGAGAGAGAAACAACGGAGGTACCAGATTTTCTGAGCACTGCCTAATATATGCGTGAAGTTGGAATGAATTATCTTCCTGTGAATTTTTTTACCATACTTTTCAGTCTCCAAAAAGCTTCACCATGACACCTTGGTCCTGCCCAGTTTCACCAGTCTATAGCTCGTTGTCCTGGGGATTTTGCCCTGGCCGATGCTCCGTTGTGTGAGCCCCTGTAGGGAACTAAGTGCTAACCTGAAATGTTTCTCTTCCCTTAAAATGGCCGAGAGTGAAACATTTCCTCTAACCATTTGACAAGGAAGTTTCTCTTTGGAGAAGTTGTTCATATAGATTACATATTAGTCCAGGAATATTGAGAAGGGAATCCAAAAGATCTAAAACCAAACTGATTTGGTTTGTTTATATAGAAATTCTTTGCGTAGTCATAAATACTAAACTGGAATTATATGATGTATTGTAGGTCAATAAGTAGTATATAATAAAGCAGATGTGTTAAGACTATGTCTATAAAAACAGGATATGTATATTTTAAAAGATATTAATGAAGCATATTACTGTATTTGCAAATAAGAAATAACTTTGCATATGGGAAAATAGAGTGCTCTGAACTAAAGAAATCAGCTAAATTGTCTTTAGAGCCTAATGGTATATTTTACCTTTGCAAAACATTTATTTGGTGCTCATAACAAATAAATATGCGAGTTTTGCTGTTTTCTGAATGGGCATACAATGGCAGCTGTCTTTCTAATCGCTCCCCTATTCAAACACTAATCGGTGGAACCCACGTAGAATGCTAGGCGCCTGAATAGGTAGACAATGGCAGCAACGTTTTTAATCACAGTCCTATTCAAGCGCTAATCGGAGTGATGATTAAGGGACATTAGAGGGAGCACTTTGACATCTGATCCTTTGAACTGACGTCTGTGCAGGCTGCACTCCACAGAGCTCACTCGGCCAGACTGATTTCCTTAAATAAAGTGCAGTGATTTCCAATGTAGGAAATATTACATTAGAGCCTATTGAAATGATTAGGAATTGAGGAGCTTTTCTTTTAGTGAGGATTTGGTGTACGCCGTATACTCACAAAGCTAGAGCATTAATATTGCATGCACTCTGGGTATCAGGGACTATGGAGAAATAGCTTGAAAAAGATCCTCCTCTAGTCACACTTACAATTGAATATGAACAGAGATGTGAAACTGCTGTCATAGTCCTCCATTATGGAAGTTTATTTGGATTTTTATATAACTCAGTCAAGATAGGAGCATCCTAACTGCATTGCATTTTTTTGTTTTCTTTAGACCAGGGTATTTTAGTGTTACTTCTTTTGAGTTGCTTTAATAACAACAAAAACAAAAATTGTGTTATATCCTATGCATGGCTTTACTTTGATTCAGTAGTCTTTAATAAGACAGAATGGAATATTTCTTTTTTTAGTCTCTCAGAATTTCTAATATCTATTTAGATTTTACTAACCTATTCTCCAGAACACTGCGTAGGATTGATCCTGAAAACATTAGTATCTATTCAAGATTTGCAGATTGGATCAGTGGTTAACATTTCAACATCAACATTTGAAGATGTAGCTCTAAATAGCTGTATATTTCTATAGCTATCTATCTATCATCTATCCATATTTATAATTTATGTAAAAGAGAAAGAAATTTTCTTCTGTCTTCTTATGTTCAACGTATGAGGTCTATGAATTAAACTGGCAAAAAAACATTAATAGAAGAAAAGGTGTACACATTTTATTTGATGTTAACAATTTATGTCCATGAAGGCTTTCATAGATAAGAGGTGAAGACTCAAAGAAGCAGTTAGACTCATGGGCTTATATACCATTTTAACAAAGGGCAGTATATTGTAGAGAAGTGACCAAAGGAAAACATATTTGACTTCTAGGGGTGGTTAATTGTGGGAAGGTAAGTATGTGGGGGAAACTAATGGCTGATAGGACTTATTTTAGTAAGGTTTGTTTTTGCATCTTTGTGTCAACTTTCTGTCTCCAGTGATAAGGGTTGTTCTTCAGGAGAAGGGAGGAGGAACGCATTCAGGAAGGGAAGTTTATGTCCTGCTTTTAGACAGATAGTGGAGGGCAAAGAGTTCTTTCTGCACTTGCTTTTTTTTAATTGCCTTCAGCTCAAAATAATCTTTAAAAATTGAGTAAAGTAGCATACTTTGGGATAGCATACTCTGATTGCCTTCATGTACAACCTCTTAGGATTGAGTTCCCTATAGTTTTTATGTTCCTTAGTTATAGGATTCTTTTCTACAAGAGGCAAATATTTATCATAAATTCTGGAATAAATATGACTGTGGTGTATACTTTTGAGGGTATCTGGCCCCCAATTCACTGGTGCATAGGTGTGGGCCCTTGAAACTATACTTGCACCATCTGACTGTGACCCCAATTCTAGGGTCAGATTCTGAATCTGATTGAGAAAACTCACCCAACCCAGGAAAAGCAGATTCTGTCTTAGAAATCTGGGACAAGAGATAACATTTCATTCTAGGTTGTTTCAGTACAAAAAAAAAATGAAACCTGGGTGTTGTGGGGTGGCCATTTTCCACCTGCCAATTATATTAAAAGCAGAAAAAGCCAGTCTAAAGAGAGAGAAGATTGAGGCAGATGTAGATAAAAAAGCTTCCTGGGTTACTCATGGCTTTTCATCAGGAGAGTTTTGCAATTTTGTGTTTTGTGAGATACTCTTGTATCCAAATATAGTCTTCTTTTTTTGGCTTAAACTACCTAAAGCAGATTTTAGGTATAGACAACCAAAAAATCCCAAGGAGCACAGTGGTATATATCAAATTCTAATGACTTAGAAAAGAGTGTTTTAGTTTTAGGGAATATGTGAAAATTATAATTAAGTAGGAAAAGAAAAACAGAGTAAGGGGTAAGGATAGTTAAATTTTATGTGTTGGGTGAAGCAGTAGAGTGTAATGTAATTAGCTCCCACTTAGACAGACTGCCTGGGTACAAATCATGTCTCTGCATTTACTAACTTGACCTTGGGTACTATTCTTCACTTCTATCAGCTAGCTCTAGTTTCCTTCAATAAAAGATGGAAATACTAATAATTATAACAATCTAATTAAATTATTTTGAGGAGTAAATAAACTAATGAATTTTAAAAGGGTATGATACAAAGCTTAGCACATGGTAAATGCTCACTAAATGGTGTGTTATTTTATTATTTTATTTTTATGTGCATATGGGGAATGTCTCAGGTTCAGATGATAAAACATTTATCTAGGATTTCTTACATCTTCAGTCATAATTTACAGATAGTAAAAATTGAGTAAGGTGATACTACATTTATTTATCCTAAGTGTGACTTTTTTTCAAATGTCATATACTTTTAAAAAATTGAGGTAAAATTGGTATGTAACATTATATAAGTTTCAGGTGTACAACATTATAATTCTACATCTTTATACACTACATAGTGATCGCCACCAAAGGTCTGGTTACCACTCATCACCATACAGTTGACCCGCTTCATCCATTTGGGTATTTGGTAAACAAATCCAGGTTGATATAACCATATGATTTTCATGATTAAATAGACCCTTTATCATAAACTCTCTCAGTGTTCCTTATTCTATAAGAGACAAAACATATACAGATGTAGTATTCTTAGTTTATTTCCATGTTACCTGAAGTAATTGTAGTTGGTTATTTTGGATTATTTCCATTTTTTTCCTCCCTGAGCTCCAGCAAGAATACAGATAGCATTTATGGTATACCTTTGCCCTTATTATCTATTAGTTCATCCTATCCATTTTCTATCCATTTGCTTTTAGGTTTATTATGTTTCATTTTAAATTGCCTCTCATGTGTTTTGAGAATTGGAATCTATATCTATACCTCTATATTAACCTATCTATCTCTCTTTATCTCTAAATCTATATCTATATGCCTTCTTTTTAAAGTTATACTCTCTGGCTTTAAAGCCAGCAGCTTTGTAAGCTACAAATCGACAAGTAATCTACCCAGATCATTTCCCCACAGCACTGCCTAAGAAAGTTTGACAGTGCAGTTGTTTTTCTTGCACATATTTGGAATAACTTTTCTATCATATTTGGGTTCTTGACATATTTTGGTTTAATAGGGGAGGATTTAAAAGAGTGAGTAAAAAGAAGAGGGCCAGGAGGTCCGTCAAAGAGAACAGATTTTTGAATGTGGAATATGCATAGTGTGTTTGGGAGGCAAAAATCCAGTAGATAATTCAGGCTCCAGAAGGGATTCATGCCTGAGAGCAATAGAAGAAGAGTTTTGGAAGGAAGGGTGGAGGTGAAAATGTCTAGAAAAGAAGACTGGATTGAGCTTGTGAAAAAACTTAAGTACACTTCAGGGATTTGGATGTTTTTCTTAGGGCAATAAACTCATGATTTTGACTAAGATACTACCATCATAAAAGTAATGTTTTAAGATTAATGAGTAATCTTTGGAATGTTAATTTGGAACTTACTTTTTAGTTAGGGGCATCAATAAAGGCGGGAGTTATGGGAATAAAAAGAATGGGATTAAAGATTCTTCAGATATTGTGAAAATTATTTAGGAAGAGTGAACAGCACTCTTTGTTGGAAAGGGATGAAAAAATTAAATAAAATGCCATTCATCATTCATTAAATACATATTGAATACCATAGTAGGAATACAAGAAGGTATCCATACTCGTATTAGGGAGAAACAGACAACAATGGAATGTAGCACTGATGTACGGTGGGAAGTACCAGCTGTGGTGCCATCTTGGCCCATTGTTCTCCCAGCTGGCATTAGTGCCTGGCATATAGTAGGCACTCAACGATTGCTAGCTATTATATTCATCCTGGATAGATATTGCTATCACTGTTGCTGATTTTTTCTCTCATTATTGACATTCAGTGGTAAAGTCACTTCTTGCTAATTACTGGTAATGTTACACGTTCTGTGGTTCTGGCTGTACCAGAATGGCTTCTAGGCAGAGATGAAGAAAAAAAAAAAAAAAAAACAAGTGGAAGAGAAGATGACTTTACTCCAACCCAGAAAAAGTCTGAAAGAACTTATCAAGCCTCAAATTTTGGGTATATATTGGACAAGTTATCTGCGATGAAAGGTTTAGACTTTATCAGATGTATACTAAGCTTTGTTAGATTAAATATCATAGCTTGTAAGTTTTTCACTGCAAGTGTTCTTTTGAACACTGTTACTTATCTCCCCTATAAAAGCATTATTCCTTTTTACTGCATTTATCTTATACCTTCTTGGAAAAACAGTTCATAGTATATTTTGTCCAGCACTGAAACATTGCTTGCTTTGTGATGAATGTCATCATAGTAACCTAGTTTTAATCTTTTGAGTGGGAAATATTATGAATCAATTGAACAAATATTTAATCCCTCAAACATAAATAAATAGAAATGGTGGCATTTCAGTCTTCTTTTCATTCATTCAACAAACTGGGTTTGGACCAATGGTAGAAAGATGAAGAGTAAAGGTCAAAATAAAAACAGTTATATTTTTAAGATAAATCTTGAATAGATATTTTAAAGCATAGAAAAATTCTAGAACATTGGATAATGTTGGACATTCTATAAATATTTGAGAAATAAATAACTGGATAACTATAGAAGTTACCTTTGCCAGGAGGGAATACGATGAATAACCGGAGAAGATGATGGGTCATTTGAATCTTGAAGATGCAGCAGGCCTTTAACCAGGCAAGAAAGAGAAGGGGAAAAGGAAGCAATACAAGCAGAAGAACAGCATGTGTAGCCTCATAGATTTATAAAACAGTGACATATTTTCAATGAACTGCAGATAACTATAGTATTACCAGAATAGACAGGATAATAAGGACCAGCATATGAAGGCCTTTAAATGTATATTACTACGCACCCTTTAGAAGAAGAAATTAAACAACACCTACTTAATTTTCACAATAATTCAGTGATGTAAGTGCTAGAGTTATCCCTATTTAAAGGTGAGGGAACTGAGAATTAGAGATGTTAAGTTCCTTGTCCAAGTCATGTAGCTAGTAAGTAAACTATTAACACCTAGGGATGGAACTGGACATCTGCAAGTCCTAGCACACTTCAGAATATATAAAAATATGTTTATATTTTTGCAAGAAGAAAGTAAATGTTTGGAATATTTTTGTACTGAACTGAGACAAGATAGAAACAGTTGTTACATTTACCCACCTTTTTTTAGTTGTTTTCATTACCAGTATATCATTAGGCGAGTTTTACTGGGTTTGCCCAAAATTCAAATCAAGTTTTCCAAAGAAACTAATTTTCAAAAGAGTGATCTAATTATACTCAGCAGCTTGATATATCTGACAGAAAATTGTCTCAAAGCAATAATGTTATTGTACTGTCATAAGGGCAGTAACTTTAAGAAAAATAAGAATATTTTATTATTAATTAAAAAATAGAAACAGATATTTTAATAATGGGAGTAAACATCTAGAAAGCTACATGTGAAAGATAAGTAAAATTCAATAATGCTGAAAACAGTGCTGAAGTGCTGAAAACAGTAATGTTGACAAAAGAAAAAAATTTTCTGAGATTTGCCTTGTATTTGAGTCTTTCATTGGAACTGTTAACACAGTGTTGGCATCAAAAAAGAGTCTAGACAGAATATATACTCAAGAAATCATTTTAAAACTATCATAAATAATATCAAGATAGCAGTTCCAGTTTGCATTCATAGAATATTTTCCTCCAAGGAACTCAAAACACTTGACATTTATCTTACCACCTTGGTGAAGTATTTCTATGGTAGGTATTATTGTTCTGTCATTCCTCTTAAGAGAAAATACATAGAAAGTGTCGGGAGTTGTTTTTTTTAACAGTTACCTAAACTTTTGTCTTTTTAATAGCCAAATAAGTCTCAGTAAAAGATAACTTTATCCACTTAAATCCTCTGGCCAAAAATATTGAATTCTTGATTTCTTATTTTCTCCACACATCATGTCTAGTCTGTTAATAAATTAGCTCTACCTTCAAAATATACACAGAAAAGACAACTTCTCACCTTCTCCACCTCACGGGAGCTTCATCTATATTGTGATCTGTGGGTATGGTTTCTCTTAGAATTATGTGTACAACTGCACAACCATACCTGGTCTTCTGGCTGTTACCCTGGCCTGGACATTTGTTTGGCTCAGGCAAGAATACAAATGGAGGCCCACATCTCATATATCTGAATATTTACAAGCTATAATGCAAGACAAAAAAGTGTTAAAAAATTATATTCTAGCACCCAACTTTAACAAATACATGTTCATAATGATAAAGTTGAAAAATATGGTTTTTATACATGGCTGTTCTGTTGGTGGGCTGGTGATGCTTAGGTGAGTAATAAAATAAACGTGTAGTTTATAAAATTACTATATTATGAAATTTATTTTTTCTTGCCTTTGTTTCAGCAGAAACAAACTGTTGTGATAATTGAAGATGCCATATAATTTGTGTTCTAGTGGCAATAATGTTTTAAAGGATTAAAATATAATGGAATTTATTCAAAATATACCAATTTGAATACATTTCATTAAAATGTAAATTAAAGTAAATATTTAAACATTTAAAAATTATTTTCATATATTTAAAACTTTTTTTCTAAAATATTCACATTATTTATTGAAATGGTATAATAAAATAATATAAACAAAATCATTCAATGAAGTAAAGCAATTTATAATTATTAAATATCAAAATATTAAAAACAAATATTTAACTGAAATATTTGATAAAAATAAATCAATTTGAATATAAGCTTTAGTTTTCATGTATATGGTACTCTAAAGAATCATGTTTCACATATTATATCTAGATCTATATATGCATACAAATTTAACAGTAATATGGATTGTTTAATATTACTAGTTACTCTCTGGCTGTCAAGTGCAGATTTTGTAAGGATTGTGTGGGGGAGGAAAAACTCATTCCTTTCCAGGCCCTTGGCCACACTTAGCTCCTGTTCTTTGTAGATATCTCTGGTGATAGTGCTCCTTCTGGACCAAGCCCTTTATAAAAATTTTTAATTGGCCGTTAAGAGGAGGAGGTTAAAAACTCTTCCTGAGCCTTTTGTTTCTTTAAAGAAATCAGCCTAAAATAATCCTGAAGCCAAAGAAACACATTTTGGGGTGGCATATTTTGTTCCCCTACAATTACAATAACGTGTTTCTGGAATTATGAATTAGAAGGTGGAAAGAATCAAGTCAATGGACTCTTGGCACTACTAGAAAATGATACAAGAAGTATTGAATTTATGCTATCTGTAAGGAAGGACTTTAATTCTCTGTTGTTTATTTAAAGGCTTCTGCAACTCAAATCCTCCCTTCATTCCAGAGCAGTTTTTATCTCATATGTCAGTAATGACACACCCACACTTATTCATGTTATTCTCTCTTTTTGAAGGAGATAGGATGGAAGATGTAGAGAAGTGTTCTCTGGAGCCTCAATGGTTTAGAACTTTTAGGGTTTAAAACTGTGTCAGCACCTAATATCAGTTTCAGAATGATAGAAGCAGGCATTTGTTCTTTAATAAATGTTTTGTGGGTATATATGTTTGAGAGATAGAGGTTCTCCAGTGTGACCATCTCTTGCCCAGATCTAAAGCAATATTGAACTTAGGTATTCTCCTATATGGTCTCCTTGTTTTCCCCTTTTCCTCAGACTTTTAAAACAAACAAACAGAACCTTTAAAAAACCGTATTATCTTGAAACATAAAATACAGCATGTCTTCTCATTGTCTTCCCATCACAATCGAGATAAAATACAGTCTTGTACAATCTGCAACACTACCCTTCTTACTCCAACTTCTGTTGTTCTCCCAGTGACTTACTCTGGAAGGAAGACCTTGATTTTTATAGGAATTTTTAGGTTCACAGCAAAATTATGGGGAAGGTACAGAAATTTTCCATATACATACTACCTCCCAAACATGCATAGCCTCTCCCATTATCAGCATCTCCCACCAGAGCGGTACATTTAACTGCTTTAAAAATCCTCTGTGCTCTGCCTGTTCATCGTTCTCCTCCCCTAGACCCCTGACAACCACTGAACTTTTTACTGTCTCCTTAGTTTTGCCTTTTCTAGAATGTCATATAGTAGGAATCATACAGCCTGTAGCTTTTTCAAATTGGCTTCTTTCACTTTTTTTATGCATTTAAGATTGCTGCATGCCTTTTCATGGCTTGATAGCTAATTTCTTTTTAGTGCTGAGTAATATTCCATTGCCTGTATGTACCATAGTTTATTTATTGATTCATCTACTTAAGGACATTTTGGCTGCTTCCAAGTTTTGGCGATTAAAAATAAAGCTGCCATACATATCCATGTGCAAGTTTTTGTGTGAACATAATTTTTCAACTTCTTTGGGTAAATACCAAGGGGTGTGATAGCTGGAGCATATGGTACGAGTATGTTTAGTTTTGTAAGAAACTGCTAAATTGTCTCCCAAAGTGGTTGTGTCATTTTGCATTCCCACCAGCAATGAATGAGAGTTTCTGTTGCTCTACATCCTTGCCAGCATTTGGTGTTGCATAGTTTGGTCATTCTAATAGTTATGTATGGTATCTCATTGTTGTTTTAATTTGCATTTCCCTGATGACATATTATGGAACATCTTTTCATAAGCTTATTTGCCGGGCTTCCCTGGTGGCGCAGTGGTTGAGAGTCTGCCTGCCGATGCAGGGGACACGGGTTCGTGCCCCGGTCTGGGAAGATCCCACATGCCGCGGAGCGGCTGGGCCCGTGAGCCATGGCTGCTGAGCCTGCGCCTCCGGAGCCTGTGCTTCGCAACGGGAGAGGCCACAACAATGAGAGGCCCACATACCGCAAAAAAAAAAAAAAGCTTATTTGCCATCTGTATATCTTCTTTGGTGAAGTGTTTGTTAAGATCTTTGGCCCATTTTAAAATCAGGATGTTTGCTTTCTCATTGTGAGTTTTAAGAATTCTTTTTGTATTTTGGATAATGGTACTTTCTCAGATAAATCTTTTGCAAATATCTTCTCCCTCTCTGAGGCTTGCTTTCCCATTCTCTTGGCATTATCTTTTCAGAGAAGAAGCTTTTAATTTTAATGATGTCCAAATTATCAGTTATTTCTTCATAAGTGCCTTTGGTGTTGTATCTAAACAGCCATTGCCATACCCAAGGATCATCTAGGTTTTCTCTATGTTATCTTCTAGTTTTATAGTTTTTCTTATATTTAGGTCTGTGATCTAGTTTGAATTAGTTTTTGTAAAGGGTGTAAGGTCTATGCCTAGATTATTTTTTTATTTTTATTTCTTTTCATGTAGATGTCCAGTTTTACCAGCACCCTTTGATGAAGACTGTCTTTGCACCATTGTATTGCCTTTGCTCTCTGGTCAAAGATTAGTTTGTGTGGGTCTATTTCTGGACTCTCTGTTCTGTACCATTGATGTATTTATCTTTTTTTTTTTTTTGGCAGTACCACACTGTATTGATTACTGTAATTTTATGGTAAGTCTTGAAATTGGTTACTGTCAGTCTTCCAACTTTGTTCTTCTCCAATATTGTGTTGGGTGTTGTGGGGTCTTTTGCCTTTTTATATAAACTTTAGAATCAGTTTGTCAGTATCCATAAAATAACTTGCTGAGATTTAGACTTGGATTACATTTAATCTATAGATCAAGTTAAGAAGAAATGGCATCTTGACAATACTGAGCCTTTCTATACAGGATCATTTATTTATCTCCATTTATTTAGTTCCTCTGATTTCATTCATTAGAGTTTTGTAGTTTTCCTTGTATAGATCTTGTACATATTTTATTAGATTTATACCTAAGTATTTCACTTTTTTGGCTGCTAATGTAAATGACAGTGTGTTTTTAATTTCAAATTCCCTTTGTTCAAGTATAGAGGAAAGCAGTTGACTTTTGTTTATTAACCTCGTGCTCTGCAAGCTTGCTGTAATAGCTTATTATTTTCAGGAGTGTTTTGGTAGATTCCTTCCAATTTTCTACATAGACAGTAATATCATCTGTGAACAAAGACAGCATTATTCTTTCCTTCCCAATCTGTTTACCTTTTATTTTTCTATTTCATTAGCTAGAACTTTCATTACGATGTTGGAAAGGAGTGGTGAGAGGAAGTGGTTTAGAGGGGATATCTTTGACTTGCACCCCATCTTAGTGGGAAAGCTACAAGTTTCTCACCATTAGGTATGTTGACTGTAGATTTTTTGTAGATGTCCATTACCCAGTTGAGGAAGTTCTCCTCTGTTTCTAATTTACCAAGAGTTTTTTTTATTTGTTTGTTTGTTTTTATCATGAATGAGTATTCGATTTTGTCAAATACTTTTTCTGCATTTATTGATATGATTGTGTGATTTTTCTTTTTTAGCCTGTTGATGGATTGTATTAATTTTTGAATATTGGATCAGACTTGCATATCTGGAATAAGTCCTACTTGGTCATGATGTATAATTCTTATTATACATTGTTCGATTTGATTTGCCAATATTTTGTTGAGGATTTTTGCATCTATGTTCATGAGAATGTTGGTCTATAGTTTTCTTTTTTAATAATGTCTTTGTCTTGTTTTGGTATTAGGGTAATGCTGGCCTCAGAATGGGTTAGGAAGTATTTTCTCTGCTTCAGAGGATAACTCTGAAAAAGGTTGTAGTGAATAGGTATAATTTCTTCCTTATGTGTTTGGTAGAATTCACCAAGGGATAGAATGCACCCTCTGGGCCTAATGCTTTCTGTTTTGACAGGTTATTGATTATTGATTCAATTTTGTTAATAAATATAGTCCTATTCAGATTGTCTGTTTCTTTGTGTGTGAGTTTTGGCAGCTTGTGTCTTTCAAGATATTGGTCCATTTCATCTAAGTCATCAAATTTGTGGGCGTAGAGTTGTTTTTAGTATTCCTTTATTATCCTTTTCATGTACGTAGGATCTGATGTCCCCTCTTTGATTTCTGATGTTAGTAATTTGTGCCCTCTGTCTTTTTTTCTTAGTTAGCTTGGCTAGAGGCTTACCCATTTTACTGATGTCCTGAAAGAACCAGCTTTTGGTTTAATTGATTTTCTTTATTGATTTCTTGTTTTCGATTTTATTAATTCCTGTCATTCTCTAATTTTGCTTAATTTGCTCTTCTTTTTCTAGTTTCCTAAGGTGGAAGTTTAGGTTATTGATTTTAGATCTTCTTTTCTAATATTTGTATTTAATACTATAAATTTCCTTCTAAGCACTGCTTTCACTGCATTCCATAAATTTTGGTAAGTTGTATTTTCATTTTTATTTAGTTCAACATATTTTAAACTTCTCCTGAGATTTCTTTGACCCATATGTTATTTAAAAGTGTGTTATTAAATCTCCACGTATTTTACAATATTCCAGTTGTTTTTCTGTTATTAATTTCTAGTTTAATTACACTGTGTTCTGAGAGCAGACACTGTATGTTTTGTATCCTTTTAAATCTGTTAAGATGTGTCTTATGGCCCAGAATGTGTTCTGTGTTGGTGAATGTTCCATGTGAGCTTGAGAAAAATGTGTGTTCTCCTGTTGTTGGATTCAGTCTATAGATGTCAATCATGTCCAGTTGATTGATGTAGTTGTTGAGTTCAACTATATTATTATTTTTTCTGCCTGTTGGATCTGTCCATTTCTGATGAGGGGTGTTAAAGTCTCCAATTATGATAGTAGACTCATCTATTTCTCTTTGCAATTCTATAAGTTTTATGCTGACTTAGTTTGACATGCTGTTGTTAAGCATGTACACATTAAGGATTTTTATGTCTTTCTGGAGAATTGACACCTTTATCATTGCATAATGCCCTTCTTTTTATTTTTTTATTTTTCTAATGATCCTTCCCTTCACGTTAATGAACACATCCATTCCCTCACACATTTACTTTATTTATTTAGAGAATTTAAGTTCCACTCTTTTAGCAAATTTCAATTATACGTTACAGTGTTATCAGTTATACTCACCATGTTATACATGAGATGGTCAGACCTTATTCATCTTATAATTGAAAGTTTGTACTCTTTACTAACCCATGGCAGCCACTTTTTTTACTCTCTATTTCTATGAGTTTGACCTTTTTTTTTTAGATTCCACATATAAGTTATACCATGTGACATTTGTCGTTCTCTGTCTGGCTTCCTTTACTTACCATAATGACCTCCAGGTTCATCCATGTTTTTGCAAGTGACAGGATTTCCTTCTTTTCAAAGGCTGAATAATATTCCACTGTATATATACATATACCACATTGTTTTTCTCCATTCATCCATCAGTTGACACTTAGGTTGTTTCCATACCTTTGCTAGTGTGAATAATGCTGCCATGAACATGAGAGTACAGGGATCTCTTTGAGATAATGATTTCATTTACTTTGAATATACATCCAAATGTGGGATTGCTGGGTCATATGGTAGTTCTAGTTTTAATATCTTGAGGAACCTCCTTATGTTCTCAGTATAGCAGTATCAGTTTATATTCCCACCAACAGTATACAGGGGTTCCCTTTTTTCCACATCCTCCCCAGCATTTATTATCTTTGTCTTTTTGATAATAGACATCCTAACAGGTGGGAGGTGATATTTCATTGTGGTTTTGATTTGCATTTCCCTGATGATTAGTGATGTTGATCACCTTTTCATGTACATGTTGGCCATTTGTATGCCTTTGGAAAAATGTCTAAGTCCTATGCCCATTTTTAAATTGAGTTATTTTTGCTGTTGAGTTGTGTGTGTCCCTTGTATATTTTGGATATTAACTCCTTATTAGATATGTGGTTTGTAAATATTTTCTCCCATTTCATAGGCTGCCTTTTTATTTTGTTGATGGTTTCCTTTGCTGTGCAGAAGCTTTTTAGTTAGATGTAGTCCCCCGCTTATTTATTTTTGCTTTTGTTGCTTTTGCTTTTGGTGTCAAATCCAAAAAATCTCTCCAAGACCAATGTCAAGAAGTTTTTCTCCTTTCTTTTCTTCTAGGAGTTTTACAGTTTTAGGTCTTATGTTTAAGTCTTAATCAATTTGGAGCTGATTTTTATGTATGGTGTAAGATAGGGGTCAGGTTTCATTCTTTTGCATGTGGCTTCTTTTTCTATGATAATTTCCCTTGCTTTGAAGTCTGTTCTCTCTCAAGTTAATATATCTACTCTTGGAGGTAAATCTGATAATATTTTGGGGGCTTCCCTATGATTGAGTTCCCTGGAATTTTTCACTCTCAGACTTGTTCACGTTGAGCATGCAGCAATTTACCAATTACAGATCAGCTTTTCCTACCCTGGCACTGGTTCCTGTGGCCATTTCCTCTCCTTAGTCTTTATACAGGTACTCTCTGACTCCCTGCATGCACCTATCTGTCCAGTCTTGGGGAAAACACTTTGCTCTGGGTCCTCCCCTCTTTTACAAGTCTAAGAAAAGCTGTTGATTTTTCAGTTTGTTCAGGCTTTTTACTTGTTGTTAGGTTGCAGTAGTGACTTCCAGGCTCTTTACATGCAGAACCAGGAACTGGAAGTCCATGTCTCCTTAATTTTTCATGAAAGATCGTATAGCTTCCTGCTTCATGGCATTTACACTATCCTTTTTTTTTTTTTTTTTTTTTTTTTGTCTGAAATGCTCCTTCCCAGATATCTGCATAGCACACTCTCTTAACTTCCTTCAGATCTCGGCTCATATGTAATCTAATTGGAAAGATCTTTCTTGAGACTGAAAGTCACATAGCAACATCTCCCATCCCAGCGTTTCCTATTATCTCTAACCACACTTAATTTTCCTCTATAGCATTTATTATCATCTACATATTTGCTGGTTTATTTGTTTATTGACGTTCTCCCTCTCTAGAATTTAAATTTCTTGAGGGCAGTGGCTCAGTCAGTTTTGTTCACAGCTGTATCCTCAGGACCAAGACAAATACTTGTCAAAAGTATATACACAGATTAATGAAACAAAGATTCTAGAAACTAGTCCATGGTATTATCTCAAATCTAATTAATGACACACAAAAAATACAGTCACACATGTATCAAAATTGAAGTTCACATTTAAAGTTTGTTTTTTCAAATTCATCTGCTTCTTTGAACACCAATATTTTCATGTTGTATCCATTTTGAGGTGGATTGGAATTAGAAATACTTAGCCCCCAGTGGGCTCAATAAATTGTTTTCTCTAACCATCTAACAGTATCTTTTAGTGAGCAAAATGATTCTCAAGTTCTATAAGTAAATATAATACAGCTGTCATCCTGGCTTTTAACTGAAAAGACTGTTTTAGGTCATAAGAAGAGAAGTATCACATAGCTTATATCTTTGGATTGTTATGATGAGAAGTTTTTATTTTGTCTGGAATTATTCTGTATAAAGGACTTGAAGAGGAGCATATTATGCTTTTTCTATGGTGCCCAAATGAGATCAGTAATAATGTTTCTTACCCTGATGCACTTAAGACGTGGACATTTTATGAAATTGTGAGATCCTTCAGAGGCATACTTTGTAATATTGTTTATAGGTTAAAATTCCACACACAGAATAATCTAGCTGAGGAGAGCACCACTACTGAAGATAGGCCAGTTTTCCCATCATTACAAATTGAGTAATCATTTAGTATAGCACTTCCCAACCTTTTTCTTTATTTTTCTTTTGTTTTAGAACACACACATAGAAATATTTGCATGCCACACTGAGATACCAGGGTGTATTTGGAGGTGTATAAATGGGGCTTGGTAAATGAGTTAATTACATTTCCCTATATAAGTTAATTTATGTAAATAAAAATATTTATATATGAGTAAATATATAACATAAATATGTCATTATATGTAAAACATAAATGTATATAAAGAATATAATATAATGTAGTAAAAATCAAGTGCAGAAAGGAGATATTATTTATAATTTATAAAGAAACCTTTCAAATAGGATATTTTTGAAATTACTAAGATCAGAAAGTTAACAGAAGGACCTGTATAGTTTTCAAATATATTTTCAAGTGTGGTAAATTTTGAATATGTACAATGACTCAGTTTTTATCAATATAAAAAATGTTATCACTTCACATCCATCAGTATGTCCTGCCATACCTCTAACCCATTCGCAAAAAGCTGGTTAAGAAGCTCCCTTATGGAAGTCACACTGAGAGGCCACAACATGTGTGATTACTCTATATTTGCCCTCCTTTGGCATCTGTTGATTGAAATAATCAAAGGTGACAAGGTGGTTTGGAAAGTGAATGGAAAAGTAAAAATTATTTTATATGTACTTTTGGAAATGCTTCTTGAGGTTCATCCTAGTTTTAAGGAAGGAAGTTTTCTATCTGTGCCATGTAACTACATGGATTCCCATGTCTTCTATTATAACATCAGAGATGATTTAAGCTGCTTGATGATAGGGATTGTGTCTTAGTCATTTTTGGTTCTTCTATGTCTGTATAAGCACTTATAGCTCAATAATGAATAATTTAAAAAGGCAGCCCTATGTATGCTAGTTTAAAATGTGTGTCAGTGTTGATATTTTAAATTATTTTAGATCCTTGTTTATATGTCTTATTTTTAAAAACCTGGGGCTTTAGGCAGAGACATTATGGTCATGGTTTGACCAGAATAACTGTTTCTTAAAATAAAGCTTATTGGTATGCCCATATACAGTTCTCCCAATTACACATTCCCAAATATTGTAAAAAAAAAAAAAGCTTTAAAACAAGAGTGCCAGTTACCACATTGTAATATGGTCAAGTATTTTATAATTTTATAACTAACCTTAAAAGTAAAAGCAATGTACTTACATTAGTATGGTATAGGTGAAATTTCTGGGTTACTTTTGCAATAAATTTAAGTATAACAAAATAAATGCAATGTTATTGACTCATGCTCATTTGAAATCTATCTCTTAATGCTATAACACACTTTATTAATATTTATTATTAACTTTCAGCAAATATTTATTATTATTATAAATATTAACTTTCAGCAAATATTTCTTGACAGTAAATTGTGGAGAGAATGGAACTATGTAGATACAGAGTGAGGGAGGATGGCAAGAAAGAGACAAAAAAAATAGAATGAAAAAATGGTAATGATGGAAATTCTATGGTAATTTTCCATTATATAAATGAAAGAATATCCAGTAATCAATAAATTATGAATTTTAGGTCTCAATATTTCTTATTCTTTGGAATAAATGTTTTTAAATATCTGCAGAAATATTTTGATATTTTCAAAGGTATTGTCCTAGAACAATCAAAACCACAGAGATATACAAGCTTGAGTACACTCCTGGAGAGAAAAATTAAATGCATTTCATGTAGTTCAGTGGACAAGCTTACTCTGCTTGTTAAAACTGTTTGTTTTTCTTTTCTTTTCACATCCAAATAATAGGCAGACAAGTCTTTCTCCTCACCAACTAGTGTCACTAAGTAATTTTATACTGTTGAATTCTCAGAGCTCCCGGTGAGAATGTCCAAAAGCCTATGGAAGATGCTCATTTTGAGTGCAGTACACATTTTTCCCCCTCTACCTCTGCAGCAGTATTTCCTCTTCCACATGCAAGCACATAGACTAGGCTTGTCATTTTAAAAAAATTAGTTGAAGTATATATTATAACTAGAGGTATTCACAGATGTAACCAGCTAAATCTCCTTCCCTCATTCAGACCTCAGAATCACTGCCCATTCTCTGGAAATGCCAAACACTCATTTCTCTTTTACTCCTAAACCCTCCACAATCTGCTTTCCACTTCCTCTGCTTGAACGAAATCGCTCTCATCAAGGTCACAAATGGCCTCTGTGTTGCTAAGTCCAGTGAACATATTCCCAATCATTTTTCTTACTAGAACTCTGTGTATAATTTGATATATGTATCACATTCTATCTATCTATCTATCTATCTATCAACATCTTCACCTTGGATACACCACTGGAACGTTAGTTGCAAAATAAAACAGTATTTTTACAGAAATCAATTCCACTTATCTCTGTCTAAGCAGTCTTCCATTTATTTGATCAAGGACCTAAGATAACCTCACACCATTCAAATACTTTCACTAAATTCAATCTTGTCCTCAGGTCTCAGCTAAGATTTTATATATTCTGGAAAACCTTCTCTGATTACTCCCTGGCCTCCCAACACCATGAACCTACTTCCAGTATAGCCCACCTTCCCTCCTTTCTGCTATCCCTTATTTTCTTTCCCTTTTTTCGTTCGTTCAATCAACTAATCTGTTGAGGACTTATTAATTCCCTGGCACTGCTCTAAGCATTTAGAATACAACTAGACACAAATCTTTTCTTCATGGAACTCTCATTCTTGTCAGGGGAGACAGACAATAAAAACTTACAAACAAGTAAATTATATTATACTATTAAGGAATTTCTTACAATGTGTTTACATTGCTGCTTTACTTGTCACTCTTCCCAATGATACTGTAAGTTCTTATACCTACTAAGTGCCTAGCATCTTGCGGTATGCGGGCCTCTCACTGTTGCGGCCTCTCCCGCTGCGGAGCACAGGCTCCGGACGCACAGGCTCAGCGGCCATGGCTCAGGGGCCCAGCCGCTCCGTGGTATGTGGGATCTTCCCGGACCAGGGTACGAACCCGTGTCCCCTGCATTGGCAGGCAGACTCTCAACCACTGAGCCACCAGGGAAGCCCTTAAAAGTTTTTATTCAGTCTAAGATCTGCCTTTCCCACTAATTGGTGAGTTCTTTTCCCAAATTAGCCTAGCCTCCATTCCCATATTCCAGGGTCTTACACAAATTAACTTTAGACTAATGTGACTTTCATGCTTTGCTAGGACCGTAAAGAGAAGTTCTCTTAGAGCAGATCTATACTACTATGTTACATGCATTATTATTTTCCTTTTATTACAGTTTTGGTGTCTACTTGTTTATTGATTGCATTCCAGAAACTTAGTGTTATATATACTTTTTTTTTTTTTTTTTTTGCGGTACACGGGCCTCTCACTGTTGTGGCCTCTTCCGTTGTGGAGCACAGGCTCCGGACGCGCAGGCTCAGTGGCCATGGCTCACGGGCCTAGCCGCTCCGCGGCGTGTGGGATCTTCCCGGACCGGGGCACGAACCCGTGTCCCCTGCATCGGCAGGCGGACTCTCAACCACTGCGCCACCAGGGAAGCCCGTGTTATATATACTTTTATGTAATATTAGAACTTATACTGTTATATGGATTTATCATCAGGTTATAGACTTTTAGAAGAGTCTGCTGTTAGTTGCTACATATAAAACAGATTTTACCTGATTCCTGGGCAGTACATATTGATCTATTTCATTAATTTTAATGGCTACATAATATTCTATTATATACATATGTAATTACGTATCTGATCATCCTTTTTTATTTTTATTTTTTAAATTAATTAATTTATTTTTGGCTGCATTGGGTCTTCATTGCTGTGTGCAGGCTTTCTCTAGTTGTGGCGAGTGGGGGCCACTCTCCATTGTGGTGTGCAGGCTTCTCATTGCAGTGGCTTCTCTTGTTGTGGAGCCTGGGCTCTAGGCGCGTGGGCTTCAGTAGTTGTGGCACACGGGCTGAGTAGTTGTGGCTTGCGGGCTCTAGAGCACAGGCTCAGTGTTTGTGGCAGAGAGACTTAGTTGCTCCGCGGCATGTGGGATCTTCCCGGACCGGGGCACGAACCCGTGTCCCCTGCATCGGCAGGCGGACTCTCAACTACTGCGCCACCAGGGAAGCCCCCTCTGCATGTTTCTTTTTGGCCACACCATGGGGCGTGTGGGACCTTAGTTCCGTAACCAGGAAACCTGTGCCTCCTGCATTGAGAGCACGGAGTCTTAACCACTGGACTGCCAGGGAAGTCCCTCTGCATGTTTCTATAGTATAGATTCCTAGAAGTGAAATTGCTCGTTCAAACAATGAATGCTGACAAATTTTCCTCCAGAAAGGGTTTACCAGTTTATACCTCCCCAGAAGTGTAGCTGCTGTTTCCCTTTCTTCTTTACAGATCTTTCCTGTGTTAGTGTGTGTGTGTGTGTGTGTTTAATTTTCTCATCCTTTGTTGATCATATAGCATTTCTTTATGAGAGGAAGGGAAGTTTGCCCTTGAATCTGTAGCCTAGCTCATGTGTCTCTGCTGGATGCCCTCGTAGCATGCCACGTCACATTTTATCCTTATTACTAATATCACTACTATTTCACTTTTTCACTATCACTCTTTTTTAAAGTCATAACTTCTTGACTTAAATATATCATTAAGATTAAAAAATAGTAATTAGAGCTTGGATAGGTCTTTAGCACAGTAAGTCTCCTACATACAAACGAGTTCCATTCTGAGAGTGGATTTGTAAATCCAATTTGTTCATAAGTCCAACAAAGTTAGCCTAGGTACCCAACTAATACAATTGGCTATATAGTACTGTACTGTAATAGGTTTATAATATTTTTCACACAAATAATACATAAAAAGCAAACACGAAAAGTAAACATTTTTAATCTTAGAGTACAGCACCTTGAAAAAGTGCAGTAGTACAGTACAACAGCTGGCATACAGGGGCTGGCATCAAGTGAACAGGTAAGAAGAGTTACTGACCGGAGGAGGGAGGGGAGGTGGGAGATGGTAGAGCTGAAGGATCGTCAGCAATAGGAGATGGAGGGAAAGCCGAAATTTCATTCACGTGTGACGTTGACGGCATAGGTTCTGGTTCCTTGCTGGATTCAATTCTGTCTACCTCCTGAAAAAATGATCCAGGGATGTCTGGGCCGTAGCTCTTTTTTCCTCATCATGGATGACACGGTAGCACTGGATTGCGTTCTGAACGGCTGCTGCAACCTTCGTGTACCGTTCTACGTTCGGGTCCTGTGCCACAGAAACTAACAGTGCCTCCTCAAAGGAAGAAAATCCCCTTGCCATTTCCTGCGTTGTGAATCTCTTCAGTTCTTTAGTTAATTCTTCCTCTTTTGTCTTTTCTCTCTGTCCTTCTCTGGGCCTCCAGTTCCATTAGGTCTTCATTAGTAAGCTCCTTGTGTTGCACAGCAAGGAGTTCAATGCTCAGGAGCCAGTGACGTCTACCATCTTTTCGCCTCGCTCCACTCTCTCAATTACTTTCACTTTTGTTTCCATCATTATCGCTTGGCGCTTCTTGGCAGGACCAGCCACGTCACTGCTGCTTTCACACTTGCTTCCAGACATCCTGGGCTTGAAATAAAGGTACTGTACTACTGTACTCTATACAGTACTGTACCATAAAGTACACAAAAGCACAACCACTCCGTACAGGATGCACACACGTGACAATGTACGCCAGACACGTGAACTAACTTACGTGATTGGACATGCGAAGGCATGTTCGCATCTTTGAAAGTTGGCAACTTGAGGGCTCATATGTAGGGGACTTACTGTATGGAGTTTTTTCATTTTACTTATTTAAAACAAGTTTTTAAAAAAAATTATAGTTTAACCTAATAGCTCTTCAGGATACTGGTTGGCGCTTTTGTCCAAATGATCGTATTTTTCTTGTTATGTTATCATTTTCTCATTATGCTGCATTGTAGTGAGAAAGCCTGTATAAAAATTGCTTTTTAGAATTGACTGTAAAATATTATTTTAAATTTGTGTAATATTAGGTTATTAGTTTTTAATGTCCTAAGAACAATTGAAAGTAAATATATCCCCTAATTATGGGATATCATGTGAAATTTGATATATATTTATTAATTTAAACTTGTTAGCTGTGTTATTTAAACAATACTATCAGGTCTCTGTTTAAATGGGACTGAATACAGGGTGAGTACAATTTAGTTAGGGAAGATGAGCAGTAATTAAATAGATAAAATTTTGGGTACTATAAATATATTGTGGTGAATGTAAGTAGAGGGAAATGAGAGGAAGTGACTAGACAGGGAATTTAGGTTGGATGGCCTCTGAAGAGGTAGCAGTTAAGTTAGGCAGCCATATATTTTATCATGTGTTGAAACTCAGTTTAAAATTTTTGCTTTGTATTTTATCTGTTAGTATATTACTGTAGCTGTTTTATTTTTGTTTGCTTATTAATACATTTTTGTTCATGCTTTTATCTTAAAAAGTTTGTTTGTTTCTGGCTTTGTTTTGTTTTGTTTCTCCTAAGTAGTATAGATTTGGATTTAATTACAGTTCAAGGTGAAAAATTTTGTCTATTATTGGTGAATGCAAATGATCATAAATGATAAATTTGTTAAATGCCTTCTATTATTTTGTTTTAAAATCTTTTTACTGTTTTCTACATTTTAGTGCATATACTGAGCTATATTTACCTCTATCTTCTGCAATAATTTGGTAGGAAAATTTCCTTTACTGGAAAAAAAAGGGTACTTTAATAACTATATTTAAGCTGACATTGTTCTAACTTTAAAAGTCAATAATTGAATAGTAGTAAGGATGTTAGTATCTTAGAAGTGTTTTCTAGCTATAAATAAGATATTTTAAAATACAACCTCATAAAAATATTTAGAATTTCTGTTGTCTTCCATAATTATGAAAATCTAAGGCTATCTCATTTAATCTACCAGATAGAAATTTTAAAAAAAGATTAAATTGTTATGAATACTGGTATTAATAGTGGAACATATCTTTGTCATTTACGTCTCTCTTCTGTTTACCAGTGAGTCGATATACAGTGAAAGAAAGGTTTTGCATAGTATATACTAAGGAGACAGAAAGGGAAGGAATCCTTGTTACTGCTCTGTGTTAAAAAGGGCAGTGAATAATGTTGCTAGACCATACAACAGTCCCATAGAGAGCATTTTCTTTTAACCTATTAATTTTTTGGTTTAGAAAGAGTACTGCTTAGGGTCATTTGGGTAATAGGCAAGAAAATATAAAGCTGAAGAATAAAACAAAGATAACAAAAAAATAAATTGCTTGATATTTTCAAAAACAGAGAAGTAAATGGTCCAAAAGGGAGAGAATGATTAAAAATTACCAGTGGAAAATAAACATAAGAAAAAAAATCAAGTAGAAATTAGAAAAACAGAAATATCAAACATTAACTATAGGTCACTATAAATTCATAGAACTATAATACATGTATTTTCATTCAAAATTAGAACTAGTCACATAATATTTGTCAAATACATTCTGCATTTGGCATTAGAGATTTCAAATATATATTCATTAAGCATATATTATGACTAATATTAAAATTGTTTTGACAGTAGTGTAGATTTGATAATTCTTAATTGAAGTACTAGACAGTAATGTCTATTTTTCTTTCCCAGAGCCTAGATGTTTAGGTAGTTTAATTTTTTAAAATCAAAGTTTATTTTGGTAAACATACTAATTTCGCCAATGCATTAATTTTTTTTTAAATTTTATTTATCTATTTACTTATTTATGGCTGTGTTGGGTCTTCGTTTCTGTGCGAGGCCTTTCTCTAGTTGCGGCAAGCGGGAGCCACTCTTCATCGCAGTGTGCGGGCCTCTCACTATTGCGGCCTCTCTTGTTGCGGAGCACAGGCTCCAGACGCGCAGGCCCAGTAATTGTGGCTCACGGGCCTAGTTGCTCCGTGGCATGTGGGATCTTCCCAGACCAGGGCTCGGACCCGTGTCCCCCTGCATTGGCAGGCAGATTCTCAACTACTGCGCCACCAGGGAATCCCCAATACATTAAATTTGATCGCTGTTTACAGAATAAAGTTCAAGTTTCAAATGTCTCTATGGCAGGATTTCCCTTGTAAAACTCTTACTACAGCTAATGTTAGGGAAAACTTGTAAAACAGCAAAACAGAAGTACTGTCTTTATTATCTAGAAACAGAAGAAAACAAGCAATGTCCCCGCAAAATTCACTTTTGAATAAAATTCATTTATAAAACATTATTGTAAGAATTGTAATCCTATCAAGTTTCCATAATCACTTAAATAATAGCTATAAAAAAAAGGAAAAAAAATCACATTTTTGAAAGAAGACAAAAATACTTGCCTGTGTTTCTGGATTATTTTAGTGGATTTAAAAACAAAAATACTGTAATTACACTACCTACAAATTGAATAAGATGGAAGCAATTTACATATGATTCACATTTAAATAACACACAGTTATAAAACATTTTCCTATGGATTATAATCAAACTTTCATTTGAGCCATTATGTAATCACTTAATAGTAGGAAAAAAACAAAAAAAAAAGTGTGAGAGAAAAAAATTCCTTTAGTAAAGGGAAAAAAAAAGCATCTTGCTATGGTTCTGGATCTTCAGAAACAGACTCATGGGAAGGTGAGATAAACTAGGAAATTGACTTTTTTCTATTTTCAGGCTATGTGATTAGAAGACAAAATTCAGTGCTTGGTATACAGACCTTTCTTGTTGTCAGGGGAGGATGTACTGAGTGAGGGAGTTTCTTCAGGGGAGTGGATTCTTCAGGAAGTTCATCTTCACTTTACAGAATTGGGGGAAGGTCAAGGGTTTCTCTTAATACCTGCCCCTGAGTATCCGTCTGTAACATCTCACTTTTAACAGAAAGACTTAGACCACCAGAGTCTGGACCAGCAACTCCACGTCAAGTGGGAGAGTTGAGCCCAAAGAAAGTCCAAAACACCTGCCAGTGCAAGGTCAGTTTTGCTGTTATGGAGGACCTGCTCTGTCAGGAAGGAGTTGCCTTGATGGAAGGGCCTGCTCATGTGGCTGTAACCCTGGGACAGGAGCAGGTGGCACCTGGTCCATTCTGGACTTGAAACTCTGCAGCTGCACAACACCACAGCTTGATGCTCCTCCTTTTCCAGAGATCTGTTCATCCAGAGCATTTCCAGGTAGTCCTCCTTGGTCTCTGCTAAGTGCCTCCCACTTGGAGTATTGAGGATGTTAGGATACTTTTCAGAATATTTAAATTCTTAATAATTTGTCTAATGTGTAGGCATTTTGTTGTCTTATGATATCAGAGTTTCTCTCAGCCAACAGATCTCTCAATCTATTATCTGAGTTTTTTTCTCATGGGAAATAAGCTGCCTTTGATAATAGCCAATGACATTTTTTGAAATTATTTCTAAAAGACTTTTGGCAATAATTTTATAGATGTCTATCTCTTTACATGTGTAGCTGATCTTTTCATCTCTGTTGGGAAATTTCCCCTCCATCTTTGTGGAATAAATTCACTCTAAATTGGATACTTTGTGAAAATGCATTTTTTTTTTTTTTTTGATTCAGTTCAGGAAAAACTTGAAGTTTCACCAGAGCTTTTGCTTCTACCTTTCTCTGTGTGTGTGTGTGTGTGTGCGTGTGTGTGTGTGTGTGTGCTTTCTGACTGCAGTGAAGCCTTGCCAGTTTGGAAACTTTTGATATAACCTTTAAGTACATAAATTCTCCTATCTTCTTCAGTTAGCTTAGTTAGCATTTATTTATTTTTATTGAGTTGTTAAATAAGTAATTTATCCACTCATCTGTTGATGGAAATTTAAGTTCTTTCATGTCCTGGCTATTGTAGATAGTGCTGCAATGAACATTGTGGTATACAACATTGAATTATGTCTCTTTTTGAATATACTGGGTATATGCCCAGTACTGGGGTTGCTGGGTCGTATGGTAGTTCTTTTTTTAGTTTTTTAAGGAACCTCCATACTGTTTTCCATAGTGGTTGTATCAATTTACGTTCCCACCAACAGTGCAGGACGGTTCCCTTTACACCACACCCTTTCCAGCATTTACTGTTTCTAGATTTTTTGATGATGGCCATTCTGACCAGTGTGAGGTGGTACCTCATTGCGGTTTTCATTTGCATTTCTCTAATGATTAGTGATTTTGAGCATCCTTTCATGTGTTTGTTGGCAATCTGTATGTCTTCTTTGGAGAAATGTCTGTTTAGGTCTTCCGCCCATTTTTGGATTCGGTTGTTTGTTTTTTTGATATTGAGCTGCATGAGCTGCTTGTAAATTTTGGAGATGAATCCTTTGTCCGTTGCTTCGTTTGCAAATATTTTCTCCCATTCTGAGTGTTGTCTTTTCATCTTGCTTATAGTTTCCTTTGATGTGCAAAAGCTTTTAAGTTTCATTAGGTCCCATTTGTTTATTTTTGTTTTTATTTCCATTACTCTAGGAGGTGGGTCAAAAAGGATCTTGCTGTGATTTATGTCATAGAGTGTTCTGCCTATGTTTTCCTCTAAGAGTTTGATAGTGCCTGGACTTACATTTAGGTCTTTAATCCATTTTGAGTTTATTTTTGTGTCTGGTGTTAGGAAGTGTTCTAATTTCATTCTTTTACATGTAGCTGTTCAGTTTTCCCAGCACCACTTATTGAGGAGGCTATTTTTCTCCATTGTATATTCTTGCCTCCTTTGTCAAAGATGAAGTGACAGTAGGTGCATGGGTTTATCTCTGGGCTTTCTATCCTGTTCCATTGATGTGGCATATATATATATATATGCACAATGGAATATTATCTTCCCATAAAAAGGAACAAAATTGAGCTATTTGTAGTGAGGTGGATGGACCTAGAGCCTGTCATACAGAGTGAAGTAAGTCAGAAAGAGAAAAACAAATACCATATGCTAACGCACATATATATGGAATCTAAAAAAACGGTACTGATGAACCTAGTGGCAAGGTAGGAATAAAGACGCAGATGTAGAGAATGGACTTGAGGACATGGTGGGGGAAGGAGAAGCTGGGACTAAGTGAGAGAGTAGCATTGACATATATACACTACCAAATGTCAAATGGATGGCTAGTGGGAAGCTGCTGCATAACACAGGGGGAGATCAACTCGATGCTTTGTGACGAGCTAGAGGGATGGGATAGGGAGGGTAGGAGGGACGCTCATAGGGAGGGGAGGGCTTCCCTGGTGGCGCAGTGGTTGAGAGTCCGCCTGCCGATGCAGGGGACACGGGTTCGTGCCTGGTCCAGGAGGATCCCACATGCTGTGGAGCAGCTAGGCCTGTGAGCCATGGCTGCTGAGCCTGCGCCTCCGCAGCCTGTGCTCCGCAACAGGAGGGGCCACAACAGTGAAAGGCCCACGTACCACAAAAAAAAAAAAAAAAAAAAAAAGAGGGAGGGGATATGGGGATATATATATATATATATATATATATATATATATATACACACACACACATATAGCTGATTCACTTTGTTGTACAGCAGAAACTAACACAACATTGTAAAACAATTGTACTCCAATAAAGTTGTGAAAAAAATAACTTAGCTGCATCAATTAATTTTTTCAAAATGACTTTTAATTAATCTTCTAAGAGGGCTCAATTTTCTAGTTCATTCTTTGTTTTAATTAAAGTTTAGTTGACTTACAATATTGTATTAGTTTCAGATGTATAACATAGTAATTCGATATTGTTATAGAGTATACTCTGTACAAAGTTACTGAAAATATTGACTGTATTCCCTTAATCCCCATCCCCCCAGAAACCACTACTTTGTTCTCTGTGTCCATGAGTCTGTTTCTGTTTTATGCTTGTTCATTTGTTTTATTTTTTAGACTCCACACATAAGTGAAAACACACATTATTTGTCCTTCTTTGTCTGACTTATTTCACTAAGCATAATACCCTTCAGGTCCATCCATGTTGTCACAAATGGCAAAATTTCATTCTTTTTATGGCTGAGTAATATTCCAGTGTGTGTGTGTGTGTATGTGTGTGTGTGTGTGTGTGTGTATCACATCTTCTTTATCCATTCATCTGTTGATGGACACTTAGGATCTAATGCATTATTTATATTCAGTTCCAAGTTCCCACCATCTGTGTTATCTTCTCCAAGAGCAGTAGCCCAATCCCTCATCTTTAGCTAGTGTTCACCCAAGGCTTGATCTTTCTTTATCTTTTAGAATTCGTTTCATACACACTTTAGAGTTTTCTAACATTTTATTTTGTTTAATGTTTGTTCCCTTTCCCTTTTTCAATCTCTGGCTTCTTGTGAAAGTAGTTTTGTACTTCCCTCAAGATTGAAATTTTTATCCAATGCACTGCTTTTAGTGCTATCTGAAGTCGTTCTTAATTCTTCTGATGTATTTTGAAGGCTGTTTTGGTTGCAGCTACGTGAAATTGGCTGTGTTTTGATATGTCTTCTAAAGACTGAAACTTTCTTGGAACTTCAGCTGCCAGCTTAACTTATTCTAAACATTTAGATTTTTCTTCCTTTGGCTCTTTTCTAAAAGGAACTTTCTACCTGTCTGTTAAAGATTTATAAGTTTGCGTGTTTCTAATGATTTGTTCCTGAATATGGCTTCTCTTAAAGTTGATTCTAGCCCTCCAAATTCTTTTTGAAGCTCTCTGATTCTTTTTGAATCAGATGAATTTTCTTATAAATTTGTTCTTTCCCCAAGAATGTTTGCCCAGAACCAAACATTGTAATTAGGAATGTTTTTCCATCCATCTTTATTATTTCTTATTATTATTCTTTTATGGTTATAAATGTTTTTATTTTTGTGAGGATAAGGCATTTGCTTCCATGTGGCCTGGTTTATTCTTATAACTGCTGCTTTTTTTTTTTTTTTTTTTTTTGAAGATAGTTTCATAAGGCACAGCAGTACTGGAAAATGGAAGTAGACTCTATGCTAACTACTCAATCTTAGATAAGTCATGTGATTCATGTGTTATCTGATGATCTCTTATTATCTGATGACATCCTTCATGTCAGCTTTCTAATAAAAGTGTATTTGAAGATAATTGAAGATGGTGTGTAATATATTTTGAAAGAAAAATTAAATGTTAAGTAAATTTTGCCTGTTTGTTTACACAGTTTAATAGATTTATTAAACATTTTAATTCAGACAGTGTTCTAGTTTAGATTCTAGGCCAGGTGTGGTGTAGTATGTCTCATACTTGGATAGGAAAACATCAGCCTTGAGGTTGGACTCAGCGATTTTATATAGGTTGCTGCTCATCAGGTGTGCTCACATTTGGCAGCAGAATCTTAATTATTCTTTTCAGAGTGATTCACCTAGTTCAGAAATTTAAGTATGATAATGCCCAAGGAGTTTATTGATCAAAAATTTTGAAGACTGCACATGACTAAACTAATAGCATAGAAGTTCCTGAAGAGTTGAACTAAATATAAATCAATCGTTAATTAATCCAGTAAGTGGATATTGAGCACCTACTATCGATCAAACACTGGGTTATGCATGAACTTTTATACACAGAAGAATGTTTAGTCAAGTGAGGGAGAGAAACCCGTTAATAAAGGACTATAATACAAGAGAAATAACCTGACAGACAGATACCCAAGTGCTAGAAAGCACTTCTGAAGCATTAACCCAGAATGGGATTAATGGGTTTTAGGGAGATATGCCTGTAGTTGATGTCAAGATACAAATAATGCACTGTGGGGTCTGGGTATTGACAGCCAATTTGTTCTCACTAATAAATTGGTAAACTATTTCTGAGGGAAATACATGGGACTGGTTCTTCCTAACTTTCAGTGTGCCAGTTTGTTCGTTTATAATGAGGAAAGTAACTCTTCCATGTATCAGAACACTAGCAAGGAACGCCGTTAAAAGCCAAATAATAATCAGAATATTACTATGTGAGCATCAGATCAGTTGAATTTCAGTAAGATGAATAGAAAGTTGCCATTCTGCAAAGCAGTTTCACAGTGGAGATGACCTTTTTAGAAAGTGCAGGTGTTCAGTGCTCATTGGCTACAACTCCACTCTTACAATTTGGATAACATCATCATTAATAAATAATAATAATTATTATAATGCATTACATGTATTATTCTGTGTTCCATTTTAAAGATGGGGAAACTGAGGTTTAGTAAGTTACTAGCCCTGTAAAAAAATAAAAGAAAAGAAAATTACTAGCTCTGTGATATTAGGGAGGTTATTTCCACTATCTGGTGCTCAGTTTCCTCATCTATAAAATGAGGATGATATTAATATATACTAATCTTAATAATACTAACATATAATAATAATATTGTTAGCAAATGTGACACCCTATATATGGCACATAGCAAGCACTATGTAAGCCATAATAACACTTAGTCGGTATTATTTTAACTAAGAGAAAGCAGAAAGAAAATTAAAACAGAGAATTAGTTTTTAATGTGAGAATTTCTGATTTTAAGAATCTAGCTAATAATAGTTTAGTCTCTAATGTTGATCCTTGAATATTTGTTAAAAGTGGCCTAATTTCCACTTCTTTTCTCCATTTCTTCATTTGGTTTTCTTCAGTCATCATATAACTGTACTTCCTGACTGGTTCAGACATGCAAAATTTAACAGCTCAGTTTCTTTCAGGTGTTCAGTCCTGGTTTACCTGAATCAAGCACAAACACACACACACATAGACATCAATTCTTATTTACGGTGCTTTACAATTACAGAAAGCTTTCATATTTATTTGTCCAGCTCCCAATTATTTTTGTTTTTCTTGCTGCTGGCACCATTAGCCACTGTGAAATTTATAAAAGTAGGTATGGTCTGGTTTGATATTTGCAGAATTTTGGGGACTAGGGTTGAATATCTAATTTTGACTTAAGGTCAGAAACTTTCTGTAAAATGGTGTAAATATATGGATATCTGAAAAAGACTACATAAGGGAGGGAGGTCCAAATGTCCTTGCATATTTAAATTATAATTACTCTTTCTTGAACTTCCATCAAGGTATATTACCATTCAAGAATTTCACCTTTGACCTTGACCTTATATGTAGTATCTACACTTAGGTGATTTATATATATGTCATAGTTTATAGGTGAAAAGAATAATAAGTGAGGTGATACACTACAGTACCTTGAAAATAAGGAGGATCCTAATTAGACCTCATCATAGCGAATAGTTTTCATTACTTTGTTTGAATGAGAATATTAAATAAAGTGCAACAGAAATGACATATATAAGAATTAGGCAAGTGATAATTTGTGTTCCAAAATTATAACTTGTTAGAGGCATTACATTTTTAAAAATTTAGTTAAGATGTCCTTCTCTATATATCTTTTCTATTACTATAGATATGACTATTTCCTTTGTCAAATATTTGAGCGTCATTGCTTTGTCAAATGATAAAACAGTGATATACTTAACTGAGGAAAGATGTTAAAGTTCTGTTCTGTGTTTTACATAAATTATGTTGTTTTATTTTATTACATAGACAATTTATGAAAAAAGAGAACAATGTATTTTTCCCTTTCACTTGCAAATTGGTAAGGAATCATGGGAGATATATTCTAAAAAAGACATATATTTTAAAAATCATTATTGATTTGATTTCAATGTATCATTTATAGAGGAACAGTTGTTAGAGTTATAGTTATAAGCAATGAAATACAAAAATCACCTAGCCTGGTGGTTTTTAGTAGGCACGTTGCATGATTAAATTAAGTTGGAAAAAATTGGAGACTTAATTCTATAGATGACATTATTGGTAGTTTTATTTTCCCTATGATCTCATGTATTTCTTATCTCTCATGGTTGCACAGCACCCCTCATATTATTCCTCTTCTCATTTTTCCTTTTATTCAGTCACTCTAGTATTCTGAGGCTGATTTTTTTTAGAGATTTAAGGCCAGATTCTGGTGTGAAAATCCATTTGTGTTAAAGAATTCATATGAAATAAAAGGACTATTGAATCAAAGCACAAAATAGTTCATTAAGAAGCATTGTAGAAGTGAAAAGTGTCCTAATAAAGAGTTTTAAACTTCATTTTCATAACTAAAATTTTAGTTAACATTAATTTACTTCCTTAATTAATACCTACTTTGCAAGTTAAATAACAGAAACTGGAAATTTAACCTGCATTTTACCACTTGTAAGAGAGGTACAAAAATATTCTATACCAGTTGTAATTGTGCATGACTTTAATCAGATATTTGGAGACCTATTTCAATTGCCTGCAGTGTTAGCTATTCAAACTCAAAATATTCTGTAAGATTCCCTTATAACTTGAGAATCAGATGACTCATTTTCCTTAGACAGCTTAGCTTGTGCAGTTTTAGCTGTGGAGAATGAGCTGTCCATTACTCTTTATCACCATTCTCTGCTGAGTGCATTTGCTCTTTCTTCCTTTCCATTGCTTGTGTTTGTTTATCTAATTTGGATTATTAGCATGCCATAATAGTCTATAATTTTTTCCCCTCAGTCATTTACTTCTCAGGCAGGAAATTTCTTAGTGCTCCTGAGGACAACAACAACATGTGATTTTTTTGTTTTTGTTAAAGGAAAGTCACAAAATTAAAAATTTGGAAGAGACTCATATCTTTCGGAAAAGCTTTATTCAAACATTGCTACAGAATATTTTCCCATATTTTTTCCTGTAAATATGCATAAAAGGAGATAGAACTGATTATGGCAATCTTTATATTCATCAGGTTTGTTTCTTTAATTTTTAATATAACTATTATAATGCTTTGAGAATTATAAAAGATAATTCTTTTCTTGTTTGTGGAATGCTTAGAGTGTAGTGCAGGTCCTGGTACCATACGTGTAAGGTTCAAATCTGAATGCTGTCAGTTTCTACCCAGGAAATCTTAGGCAACAAGTTACTTAACCTCTCTGCCTCACTTTCCTCATCTCAAAAAAACAAATTTAGTAATGGCTCTTTTACAGAGCTGTTGGTAGGGTTTAAAAGAATTAGAACAATGCCTGATACAGAACAAGAATTTAGTAAAAGTTAGCTATTAAAGAATTTTTGATAGTCTTAGAGAATTTTAGGAAATATATATAGGCAGAGCAGAGCAAAGTGGAATGAATCACTTGAAATCTTACCCCTGAAAAATAAAGTCCCAAACATTTTGGTGTGTTGTTTCAGTCTTAGTTAATACTTCTATATTTTTATTAAATATGGGATTATATAACATACCTGTTAGTTTGTAACCTCATTTTGTTCACTTTAAATGGAAAATTTACATATTATTTTATCACATATCATACTACATATTATTTAAATGATATTAAATGATTTTAGTACCACAGTAATATGAAATTTATATATTCACTGCCCTAAAGCTGAATATGCAAGTTTTATACAGGTTTTGTTTTGTTTTGTTTTATTTTTTGCTACTGTCAACAATGCCTCAGATGGTATTGATATAAAGGCCCTGATTTACATATTTAAGATTATTTCCTTAAAATATACTGTATAAGAAATTTCTCTCACATCTAATCTTCAGTTGTTAGTTATAACTTAAAGCAAACTGAAACTGATTGCATTTCAAATGTTTGGAAATGTTTGGCTCATAATCTCATAATACACAGAAAAAAGTCCTTAATCTTTCCTCATTGTTTTCCTCTGAAAACTCTTTGATTTTTTATTTGAGCTTCTCCAAAACAAACATAGCACTCAAGATGCTGAGTAATGGTGATGGTACAGAGGGAGATAACACTTGCTGTTAATTATACAACACCATTTTATAGCTATGACATGAGTAACACTGATTCATATCTAATTAGGCATAATTGTATAATTAGTAATTTCATATACTTGTAGATTTTTTAAAAAGACAATTTAAATGTGTATTATACACATATACTGTAAGTGTTCATGTAATAATGGTGTTTGATATTTATATGCTGTATATACACAAAATAAAACTTTTTAAATTAGATCTGCTGCCCTAATAATGTAAAATATAATTGCAAGTCACAGCCCAACCTCCTATCCTCTACAGTGACACTTTACACATCCTCTTAAAGGATAAACTGTTTTGGATTTATTTTATCTATTCAATATGACATTTTAGGAGAATAGTCACAATTTTTAAAAGTTCTTAAACAGAAATGATATTTTCTTATTGTTAAATAGAGAATATGAAAAGGACTATGTATAACTGAGTCACTTTGCTGTACAGCAGAAATTAAACACAACATTGTAAATCAACTGTATTTCAATAAGATATTAAAAGAATGCAGATAGCAGTACCTTAAAAAAAAACAAGATATGGTGTATATACACAATGGAATATTACTCAGCCATAAAAATAATGAAATAATGCCATTTGCAGCAACATGGATGGACCTAGAGACTATCGTACTAGGTAAGTCAGAAAGAGAAAAACAAATAGCATATGATATCACTTGTATGTGGAATCTAAAATGTGACATAAATGAACTTCCATGAAACAGAAACAGACTCACAGACATAGAACACAGGCTTGTGGTTGCCAAGGAGGAGGTGGGTAGGGGAGGGATAGATTGGGAGTTTGGGGTTAGCAGATGCAATATTGTGTATAGAATGGATAAACAACAAGGTCCTACTGTATAGCACAGGGAACTATATTCAATATCCTATGATAAACCATATGGAAAAGAATGTGTGTATATATATATAACTGAATAAGTTTGCTGTACAGCAGAAACGCAACATTATAAATCAACTATACTTCAATAAAATAATTTAAAAAAGAGAAAAAAATAGAGAAATGTCTTAAAGTTTTCCATTGATATTGACTATTTAAAAATTTTTTTGAATGCTTTGTTTCCATCTCAGTTTAATGTTATTGTATCTTCTTTGCAGATTTTACTATTTATCAATATAAAACAATCTTGTTCTTTGCGTTTGCCTGGCCCATCCTATTATTTATAATTGTCATTTGATATAGAGGTATATCTTGTTATTTTTTATTCTGAGAATATCTTTTAATAGAGAAGCTTAACCATTTTACATTTATGTTTAATTGGTATATTTGGACTTGCCTTCAAATGCTATCTTAATCCCTACCCTGCCCTCATCACGTCTATGATATTTCTCTTTCTTTCTTCCTTTTTTGCTGAAATTTTAATCTTTTCCTTTAGACTAATAAATCATACACTGTATATTGATTCTATAAATGTATAATATTAAATTTTTTTTTTTTTTTTTTTTTTTTTTTGCTGTACGCGGGCCTCTCACTGCTGTGGCCTCTCCCGTTGCGGAGCACAGGCTCCGGACACACAGGCTCCGCGGCCATGGCTCGCGGGCCCAGCCGCTCCGCGGCATGTGGGATCTTCCGGGATCGGGGCACGAACCCGTGTCCCCTGCATCGGCAGGCGGACTCTCAACCACTGCGCCACCAGGGAAGCCCATAAATTTTTAACATATTTGAATTAATTGACTTCTCTGTCACAATCAGTAAATACCAGAGTCAATAAATGGAGTGAGACTCTCTTTAATCCCTTCATTTAAGCTGATAAATATAGCATGCTTTTATTTCCTGCCTAATGATCCCTTTTTTTATTTTGTTAGGATAAACTTGTGTTTTAAATCTGTTTTATTTTTAAAGTACTATGAGACTTTTCCTTTAAGAATAATTTATTTTTACTAAGCTTCATAAGTATGTTAAGGACACATTTTACCAATTGCTTATGTTTTTTACACTTTTATTCCTCACTTATCTTTTATTTTTTACACTACATCTTTTTTTTTTGTACTTAAGAAATAAAATAAGTGGAGAGAGTTCTTGTCTGAATAATTATTTGAGATTCTTTTTTGTAGCGATTTTATTCTTAGTTTTCAACAGTCACTGCATCCCAAAAGTATTTGGTTGTTCCTGGGTAGAAAATTATTTATTTATTTATTTATTGGTCATGCTGCACAGCTTGCAGAATCTTAATTCCCTGACTAGGGATCGAACCTTGCCCCCCAGCAGTGGAAGTGTGGAGTCCTAACCACTGGACTGCCAGGGAATTCCCCAAAATAATTTATATTGAGGAAAAATATACAGTTCAGTGTCAAACATGTTCTAAATTCCTAGCAGTAAGTTGGAAATACAGCACTGATTCTTAGTGAAAGATGAGCAGTGCAAGTCAGATCTGAGGGTGGCTAACTAAAAATGATGACTGGGACAGCCATTCATCCCTCCCTTTTGTTCATCATATTTAATTCCACAAGCTAAAAGGTAATTTATCTGTTGTGCAGCTTTTTTAGAAATCTACACTTCTTGATGAATACGTGTTTTATAGAAGCACATGATGAACTAATATTTTAAGAAGTTAAAAAATTAGTAAATGAGGAATAGTGATTTAAAAAGAGAACAGAAAATATTATGTGATGATTTTCTTATGCTTTTAAGACAATGATGCTAGAAAAGTATCTCCCTGTGAAGGGTTCATGTTGTAATTCCAAGGAATTACAAACTCCTTACCACGGTTTAACAAGATTCTTTATGATCTGGACCCTGTCCACCTCTCCTGTTTTAACGTCTACCGTTATGCACTTCATCAAACTTTAAGGAACACTGTTTCTTTTACTTGAAATTAGCCAAGTTCATAGCCATCTCAGGGTCTTTGCAATTCCTTTTTCCTCTATCATGACCTTAGAAACTAGGCCTTCCCTGACCATTCTGTTTGTACTAGGTCCACATCTCCCTCACTATCATATTACCTTCCTTTCTTTCCCTAAAGCATTTAACAGTATTTGAGGCCATCAGTGTTAAATGTTGACATTTGAAGTGTGTATTTTACTATATTTTAAATAGATATTTGAAGTATATATTTGTATCATTTCTCTCCCCTCCATTAAAATGTAAACTTTACGAGGACAGAGAGCTAGAATATTCAGAATAAATTCTAAAAGTATTATTAGTTTATTTCTAGTAAATCCATACCAGTAAAATTCATAAAATGATTTATGTATGCAAATATTGAGTGTCTATTTCAGAGTATTACTCAATTAATGAACATTTGACTTTTTAAGGAGAGAAGTGCGGCTATCATTTAATCTAGTTAACACCCAAAGAAAGGTCAGCCTGATTGTATGCTATGATAAGTGTTTAGAAAATGAAGTTTACATCTCCAACTTGGCTGACAAAATGAAAATTCTTATGCAGCAGGTATCATATTGTTCACAGGGGGATTGTCAGAGGCTCCATAAATAATGGATTTGGGGAAGACAGTGGAATTATTCAAATCTACCATGTAATGGCACTTGGGTGTCACTTTTTACTCTGTTTTGTTTTGTCTTAAAATTGTATTCAGTTTACATGTAATTGGCTTGTGCTGAGAAAAATTATGATAAAACTCTACGGAATGTACTGAAGAGAAACATTATTTGCTATGAGGGAAAATAGCTTCTGCCAGTAAATCTGTATGTTCTAGTGGGTCAAAGTGTCATTTTAATTCCTAAGAACATCTAGATTGGGCTGCTGGAGAGGGAGTTATTGCTGTAGTAAGAAGCTGTAAAGCAACATTTTGTTGATTATGTTCAAAATTGGTTAAATGCATAGAACAAGTTGTCCAGTTTTGTCCATTAATAAGAAGGAAAGTTGAGAAATGCAGTGGGTTCCTGAGATAAGCATGTGTATAAATTGAGAGTTGAAAACAAATCAGAATGATGAAGCAAGGCTAAATTGAATTGTTCAATCTTGAGACTATAAGAATAGGGAGTTAATAACAGTCTTTAAGGATGAAGAGTTCTTACAAAAGAAAGATGACTAGCTGTTTTCCATCTTCAGTGAGAACAGAACAAGAGGATGGAATTTAACAAATATTTATTGAACATCTCCACTGAGAGCAGAACAAGAGGATGGGAAGCATAAGGACTTCAGATTAGAACTAAAGAGTATCCTAAGAGTGAAGATTTTAATTCCTTGATAGGTGGTGAATTTTGTTTTTTGGAAGTCTTTTAAACAATATAGGTTTTCACTTTATAACTACCAATAGGCAGTAGTTTCAATTCAGTTCAACAAATATTTATTGAATTTTCAAGGCCCCCTCCAGTTCAGTGGTCTCAGCAGCAATATGTCAATGAATACAATATTGAGCAGATCTTTGTAGAACTAGTAATATATAAGCTATTTAAGATAATACTAACCATAATCATGTTAATTATGATAATAATAATTTAGTGAAATTAGTAAAAGGTATTAATAGTATCATTTGGTGGAGAGTTATACCAAGTAGGCTCCTATATGAATTGTAGGATATGTTTAAGTGTATGTATGTAATATATGTATATGTAATATGTATATAATGCTTAATTTAAGAATTAAGATATTTGGACTATTTAAATATATAGATGTCTTCTGATAGAAATAACTAAATAATATATTAGTGAGAGAGGAAATTATCTTGAATAGCAGTTTAGTATGATTTTCCTTAAAAAAGTGCATTTGAGGGCTTCCCTAGTGGTGCAGTGGTTGAGAGTCCGCCTGCCGATGCAGGGGACACGGGTTCGTGCCCCGGTCCGGGAGGGTCCTGCATGGCGCGGAGCGGCTGGGCCCGTGAGCCATGGTCGCTGAGCCTGCGCGTCCGGAGCCTGTGCTCCGCAACGGGAGAGGCCACAGCAGTGAGAGGCCCGCGTACCGCAAAAAAAAAAAAAAAAAAAAAAAAAGTGCATTTGAGAATTAAGCCCTAAAATAATTTTTTCATCTTTGCAATTTTAACATATTCACTGACAGTTTTATTATACTTGTTATTCTATTAATGATTGCAGCCAACATTTAATTATTCTAACAAGGATGGCAAGATATCTACTCAATTTATCAAGTTGAAATATTTAATATGCTTAATAGAAATATTACTTTATAATAATATAAATAATACATTACTTTATATATTACTAATAGTCATTAAAGAAAAATTAAGATATGCTTATCATCTTCCCCTGTGAAGCAAGTCAGTTTTTAAGAACTGTATCAATAAAGTAGTGCTTTTCAAAGGAGCTACTGCATACTAGAGAAGGTCTGGGCCTTTAGCCCAGGGAAAATGTCTATAAAGTCTCTTTTGTTTAATTTTAGTATTTATGCAAATTTTTAATTGTACATCTACTATGGTTTTAATTCATTCATTGAATGCCTATTGTGGTCAGGCACTGCTTGATGCCCTGCGAACACAGCAGTGAACAAAATATAGGAAAATACCTTCTCTTGTGGAAATTGCATTCTAGTTTGATAAAATTAACAGCAAACAAAATAAGTAAAATATATAGTATGTCAGATTACTTTAAGATTTGTTCATTTTGACATTAAAATATTTGAACTGCTCATGCCAAAGAACAATATTTTTCCCCAGCTATTCCTTTGGATAGTCGGTAGGATGCTGTTTCAATGATCCTATCAGTGTCAGGAAGCTGGTTTAATTAAGAAGTACTTATATCACATATTCATTTCAGCAACGTGGTGATTATCATTCTTTTTTAGCCCTCCCAGCATTGACGATTGCACACAGTCATGTGGGGGAGAGATGCCATCATTTTCTTTTCTTCGCTGCTTACTAAGTACCCCCAGATAATCACTAATAAGAGAGATCCAGAATGAAGTCAAAGAGGCAGTGCAGTGCAATATTTCCAGGCTGTGTTGACGGAAATTTTGATAAGTATATTTTTTGATGACAAGTTAAGCCACTTGTGGTTTATGATGGGATGAAAGGGATAAAAGGGTCACTAATCTTTTGGTCCATCTTCTCTTGTCTCTGTGATAATCTCATAAAAGGACTGATTCAGGGAAAAACGATGACTGATAATGCCATTAATTTAAAAACTGATACTGTAATTTTCATCACATGTAAATTATCTGAGCCTTGCAATCTGCATAATCAACTCTCTTTATTCAATTTTCAAATTTCATTTTCATTGCAGCATTTTGGTCATGTACCATAAATAGACTGTTTTCCTTATAATTTTTTAAATGAATCATGCCCAAACTTGTAAGAATGTTTAAATAGACCAAATTTGCAAATCTCCGTATTAGAGTGAGCAATGAATTTAAGTTGATTTACCTTATTCAGTTTTTAACCTCTGACAGAGCATCATATTCCTTCATGATGAAAATTTCTTGGACCAACGCTTGCCTCCAGTGAAGTGCAGCAGAGAAAACTATACACATTCTTGTCTATTTCATTAAAAATTATCTAAAATTACAGTTATTGATACTTCAAATTTTTAAATATGTAAAACTACCTGTTTTGCTACTCAAACCAGTCAGGAAAAAAGAAGCAAACTCATGGAGACAAAGTATAAACTGAGAATGTGGCTATAGCTCCTGGAGCATTCAAAGTAGCATGGCCCAGATGCAGGTGAATCTTCTTGCCTTTCATGGATTTGGCATCATTGTACACATGACTCCATTCATTTTTTCTAATTAAATACAATATTTTAAAATAATAATAAAAAGAAATAAAAGGAAAAGACTCAAATAGCCTACTGAAATTTTCTTCACAGATTATTTTATCTTTAAGTGTTTGGAAAATGAACATACCATCATAAATAACGGTGAAATGGTGAACATGGAAAAATTAAGGAAATTAGTGAAGTTTATGCTTTCATCTAAGAAAGATACAGTATTTGGTTAACCTCTATTCTCAACTAGTTATTCAGATGTCATTTGAATATATTAAATTTTATGATTTAAACATAAATAACAACCCTATTTTCTGCTTGGATTCTTCTTTCTGTTGCAAAGCAGATCCAACCAAAATCTTACAGCCCCTGGGTTTCAAAAATTTATTCCCATTTCCATCAGATAAGTGTGGAGGGATTCTCTTTTCTTTTTCTCTGTTATGAATTATTATAAATACTTCATAATTTTCAATATTTTATGATTGTTTCCTATGTTATTTCTTTTAATGTTATAAATTTTCCTCTAAAAAATCCATTTTAGCTTCATTTTATAGATTTTATATTATTTTTTGTCATTGCTTTTAATATACTTTAAAAACAAGCAACAAAATAACAAGGAATGATTGTGTGGCAAAATGTACCCTAAACTAGTCAAATAGGAGCAATTGTCTGGGAATATATTTATAACATAAATGATTAAGAAAAATGTCAAAGGATATGAATAGGCAATATCTAAAAGAGACAGTATAAACAGCCAGTAAACACATGAAAGGATGCTCAACCTCATTAGGAGTCAGGTCAACGTAAAATGATTTCCAGTCTTAAGTTGGCAAATGTGTAGGAGATTAATAATATCTAGCATGAGCAAAGTTTCAGGTAACTAAGCACTTTCATACACTGCTAGTGAGTTGTGAATTGGTAAAAAATTTTGGTGAAAAGTCTAGTAATATATATATATTAAAATGAAAAAAACAGTCCTAACATTTCCACTGAGAAAAAGTTTATCCCATAAGAAAAATTATCATCACCCATGTACAGTGGTACGTATTATAGTATTATTTGTAGCAATAAAATGCTAGGATAAAAAGTACATTTCTATCTAATAAAATTGTTAAACATATGGAACTTGATGTAGTTTTTGGAATTTTAGAGACATATTTATTGATCTGGTAGGATATCTACATATTCACGTTCTGTGAAAAAAAATTGCTGACTTTTTAAAAAGGTGAACTTTATTGAAATCCCCCCCCCCACCCCCAACACACACAGGAAAACTACAGCATAAAGTATATGTTTCTTTGAGCATGGAAAACTCTATAGAAAGATAGTAATTGTGCTTAAAATGACTAGTACAGAGGATTAGAATAGACTTCAGTATGGGGTAGGAGATTATTATTTTTTATGTAACTTAGTATTTTTTTCCAATTTTACAAGGAAAATATATTACTTTTACAATTGAACATCTAATTATTAAATAAAATTTGAAATTAAAGAAAAATTAAAAATGCTAATTCGGGGTTTCCCTGGTGGCGCAGTGGTTGAGATTCCGCCTGCCGATGCAGGGGACATGGGTTCGTGCCCCAGTCCGGGAGGATCCCACATGCCGTGGAGCGGCTGGGCCATGAGCCATGGCCGCTGAGCCTGCACGTCCGGAGCCTGTGCTCCGCAACGGGAGAGGCCACAGCGGTGAGAGGCCCGCGTACTGAAAAAAAAAAAAAAAAAAAAAAAAAATGCTAATTCACTTAAGCACAATTTTAAACTTGTTTTTTATATTGGGGGGTATACTGAGAAAGGATTGAAGCTTGATAATGTGTATTACTAAAACATTTTTAAGGAAGTTGTGGAAAATATTGATGTATTTTGTGGGAAAAAGTCTTGTCTATTGGTTGGTTTAATTGATGAGGAAAGAAGCCTGGTTTTTAAGGTTATAAACTTATTTTTCAGAAAATTGAATCATGGGAGTCTGCTGAAATCATTGGTTCTAGCTGCTACACTCCGTTTTGGGCTAGCAATAGTCCTGTTAATTTGATGTGACTGCAGAGTTTGTAATGTTAAATTCAGCAATAATACTCAATTTCCGTTATTTACCAATTATTTAGTGCACATAACTATTTTCCACTCTGAGATTTCATGGAAAGGACATAGTATTGGATAACATGGAAAATGTGACTATTGATTATAGTTGACTGGCAAAATTTCAAAATTTTTCCCAAAATATCTTTCATGAAATTAATGTTTCAGGAAAATATACCCTTTTTTCACCTGTCCTTGAATACCCACAACTTTCAGCCACTTGCCTTTAACTATTACATCTAGCCATTTTGATAAGTTATAGCAATGATGTATTCAGAGAACTGGAACTTTTATCTTTGCTAATTCTAAAATGCTTGATATGGTGAGAAATACGCCAAAAATACTTCCTGGTATTTAGCTATTAATTAAGTATAAAGATAACTATCTAAGACGTTGGTTTTTATTATGGTTACCAAGCTTATACCAAAATGCCATCTTTTAGTCTCATTTGTTTAATCAGAAAAAATCAAAACACGCCTGTAATATATGATTATTGGACAAAAGGGAGAGAACTTATTTTTCATTTCATACGTCCTGAAATGAAGTTTATATTTTTTTACAAGAAAGATAGAAAAATTATATATTAACAGATGATAAGAAACTTGACACATATTTCAGATACACAGATACTATGTTTCATGTGTTTCTAGTGTTGAAATTAAAAGGATATATGTCTTAGAATTTCTACTCAAATGTATACCTCTATGTGCCTACTATCTGCTATGTTAGATTTTTAATCAATCAATATCTAAAAAAAATTGTTAGCACATTCAAGTGTTTAGTTCCTGAGGATGGAGGGTTCATGAGCACTGAATTTATACTTTCCATATTGATCCACTTATTACTGATACTTAAAGTTTTAGAACTGATAATCACTTACTATTCTGGGCAATATAAATTATTTAATCACTTCCAAACTTTTGAAATAATTGTCTGATGTTTTAGAAACCAGAAACAAAAATTATAATAGGAGTTTAGACTATAATATATTGCTGCAAGGATAATTATTAAGGGAAAACACAGCTGACATTTTCTGATTTATGCACACAATCAGAGATGGAGTCCAAGGACTGTGACATAATTATCTTCATGCTAACAATTTTTGTAAATCTCTTGACGGAATTTTAGCTAATTTTAAAATGGCTTCTGAAGATTAGCACTTAAAATTGTTGGGGAAAATAGCACAATTTATTAGCAAGGGTATAATTGTAAACCTTCTAAATACTCATTGTGAATATCATTTAGACAGTAACTCCTGCTTTAGCAGCTGGTATATAAGACACCAGTTTATGGAGTCTTGAAACAACAGAGAGTGGAATCTAATTAAAGAGGATTACATGCCAATGAAAAATTATTAAAAACAGACTAATAGACAATTGTTATGAATTTAGAAGTCTCTGCCAACTTCTCTTTTTGATACAAATTTGTGTAAGTAACTGTCAAGTAAAAGCCTTTATTTCTTCGAAACCAAAAGGATATTAGAAGGCTTTATTTTTGTGACTTAAAAATTATTGCTTTTCTGAATTTTAACTTAGCACAAGAACTTAAATGATCCTATTAAACTTTTCTCACATATTTAAAATGCACGTGTGCTTTTAAAGATATATGATTAGAAATACTATTTTAGGTTCTTTTGTTTGTTTGATATCTATCTAGTACCAAGCATTCCATGTTTATAGAGAAATCTTAGACATATGTTTTTGTAAACAAAAATCAGTTTATCAATTTAGGTACTGTTTATGGAGACTTATGTTGGATTGGATTGCATATTTTTTTTTGTAATGTACATTTAAAATTCAGTACTTCCAGTACTGAATTACTCCTTCCTGTTTGAATTGACTCACTTTGCTGTGATCTCAAGTGTTTTATTCCAAACAAGAGAATGAGATAGCTTAAAATGATACATAGCCAGCTTTTAATTATTTTTTAATAGAATTTTAAAATAAGTGGTCCTTCCCAGCACTGGAGAAAAGACTATGTTCGCGTATGTTCACATCTGTGAGTTTACCTGATGTCTAACTTTACAACGTATATGCTATGTATGGTACTGTTGTAATACATTATGCATTGCATTACGCAGCCATATGGTCTGTAGACATTTGTAGATTTTGACCAAAGTAAACATATTAAAGATTAAGTGCTAAACACTGAGAATAATGTGTTTTCTGTGTAATTAAGTGCATGAATAAGCAGATTGGATTCAGTAAATGAGACACTTGTTTAAGATTTTTAAAGTGGATGATGTTCCTAAAAACAATCCTTCACGTGAAAAACTTATCTAAAATTGTCTTTGAGATGTAGAAAAATACCACTGATGTCAGAGTAGTAATAATGGAATTATTCCACTCCCCCAACACTGTCAACCTTGACCTCAAAATTTTCCTCATCTGCCGAGATATCCCTATTCTGGAAAGAACACCCACTGCTTCTGAGATAAGCTGCCCAAGGACAAGGGATTGTTTAATTTTAAAGCCTCCAGATTATATCAAATTTTTAATTTTGAATAGGTTTAAGATCATATATAGAAAAACTCTGTACCTCTGCCTTTGTAGTGGTGGTAATTAATTTAGTGGGGGCATACTGATGTTAGTAAAACTATTAGTAAATACTTTATTTTCAAGCTTCTACATGACAAAGGTAAATAGCTGTTGGATCATGTGGTTGATGGGCATTTTAATGTAGATTACTCGGACTGGTATTGATCCTTCTCTACGATAACAAATCAGCAAGTATATGAAGTGCTTGGTACTGTGAATTTATTAATATTAAGAACATGAATTTTTTTGTTTTGGTAGAAATACTTTTTATAGAAATTAACTCATAAATATATAACACTTGAAGAGTTGTCTTTTGGGAACCTTCTGATCTTCTTGGAATTAGGTTTTTCTTATTGGCCTCATTTAGCATAGCAGGACTCAAAATATCTACCAGAGGGTTATTTGAAGGTATACAAAGTTCTGTCATTTATTTGAAGTTCATAGCAAGGAACTGCCAAAAGGGAGCTAATTCATGGTGAACAGTGGTCTGCATGCACTCCAGTGCTAAAGAGGTATTTAAATATGAATGCACATACCCAAGCTTAGGAGACAAATAAGGTGATCAAAGCTTCCATTCCTTCTGTAGCTTTCTGTCCATCTTCCACCGTATCACTGAACACAGGAAGGTCCAGTTTGGCCAGTAAGCTTTTGCCGTTCATCAAAAAAATATACACCCATGCTATTTAGTAGATATCATAGGCTGAACTGGATGAGAGTGCTGTAAATGAGCTAGGATTTGAAGCAACGTCTTGAGAAAATGATACAAATGTAGATTATGATTTGTAATCCAATTTTTTCCCCACTTTTCTTATTCTTAGCAGGCATATTCTATAAACACCATCAGTTTCTAGTACTTTCAGGGTTTTTTGGTTTTGTTTTGCTTTCTTGTTTTTTTTCCCCTCCATTTTAGCAATTTATTAAGTACTTATTTGGAAGTCCTTGTTTTCTTACTATAGTGACTTGCAAATAGTTTTCTTTTTGATTTTTTTTTTTTTTTGGCACCACAAAGAGCATTTTGTTGTGACTTACGAGTATGTACAGGAAAAATTATCTTAAAAAGTTTGGGAGACTCAACTGGCAGATAAAGACTTGTTTGGGTTAGCTCTACCCAAATGTCCATTAGGAGTACTTAACTCTAGAATCATAAGAGAAGATGAGTTATAAAGCTCAACAAGGGCAGTGTCTATTCATGTCCAGTAAAGCACTGGTAATGCTCTCTTTGTGGAATGCAAGAATACTCTATGCTGTCTCTTTTGAAGTAACACTTTTTAAAGTCTGATTTCTTTTCATTAGAATCTATGCTCACTAACCAACATTGATTTTTATTTGCCATTCCATATTGAATTTCCTGAAAGTTAAATTTCACTGTTTATGTTATCATACTAGTCTGGTCCCTGTAACAGTTTCATGTAATAAATGACTGCATTTGCATTCTACTTTGGTATCTCTGTTTCATTTAACTTGGTTAATGTGAGACAAAATATGAAAGGCAGACTGACAAAATTAGCTGTTAGTTTGCAAGACTGAGTAACCAAATTTGGACCATGAGGTAGTTGTCAAGATAAGGCTACAATGGAAGGTCTCTTGGAGGAAAGATAGCTAGCTGCCTTCACTGACATCATTTTTCACTTTTAATTGAAGGTAGCATCTGATTCATGTATGTGAAAGCTCCTAGACCATCCATTCAACAAGCCTTTAATGGTTAACTACTATGTGGAAATGTAGTAGTAAATAAATTAATTAAAAAATCCTCTTGCCTTCATAAATATAGTCAATATTTATAAGTAAAAAACAACCACTTGCCTTTATGAATACAGTCAGTATTTTAAAAATACCATAACATGTAATATAATGTTAGGTATAATAACTGTTATGAAGAAGAATAGTGAAGTAGGGAAAGGTGGCAGAGAGAGTGAAGATAAATTCATTTTTAGAGACAGTGGTTAGGGAAGATGTTTCTAAAGAAGTGCCATTTAAATAGAGACCTGAATGAAATGAAAGAGTAAACCATGTGAATATTTGGCAGAAGAACATTTCAGGCAGAGGGAACAGCATGTGCAAAGGCCCTGAGGAGAAAGGGTGCTTTTGTGCAGAAGGAACAGCAAGGAGGCACTGTCACTTGAGCAAACTGAGTTCAGGAAGCCTGGTAGCAAATGAGATCGGTCCTATCAAACAGAGCTTGAAGGTGAGCAAACTTTGCAGTTGAAGTAGATTTTCATTATTTAAATTGCTCGTTGAAAGGCTTTTCCCCTTCAAGATTAGGTGAATAACTAAATAATAATGACTTCTAAAAAGCAAATATTAAGGTTTATATAGTGATTTGAGATTGGCAGTGTCTGGCACATAGTACTCCACAATATTTTTTGAAATAATGATAATTGTTTTTCATTTGGTTATCCTGTAAACCAAGTGAGATTCATTCAAAATCTAACCATACGGGGACTTCCCTGGTGGTCCAGTGGTAAAGAATCCGCCTTCCAATACAGGGGATGCGGGTTCAATCCCTAGTCAGGGAACTAAGATCCCACATGCCTCAGGGCAACTAAGCCTGTGCGCCGCAACTACTGAGCTCGAGCGCCTCAACCAGAGAGCCCACGTGCCACAGACTACAGAGCCCACGCTCCCTAGAGCCCATGCACCACAACTAGAGAAGAGAAAAAACCCGCATGCCACAACTAGAGAGAAGCCTGTGAGCTGCAACTAAGAGCCCGCGTGCTGCAACGAAGACCCGAATCAGCCAAATAAATAAATATTAAAAAAAAAATCCAAAAAAGACAAAATATAACCATACGTTATGTAAAGACCTATGTGGTAATTTGAATAAGAAATTAAGATTAAAAAGTAAATACTCAATCTTGAATTTTGTTTTCCTCCTTTAGATATAGGAATTAATGCTCAGCAGGTAGGATTCTGCAGCAGAACTGTTTTTAATTTTTGCTCACCTTGGGAAAGTACTAAAATATTACTTAATTTTTACCATGGATAAGAGTTAAAATTTAAAATACTTCAAGGTAATTGTAGCTAAAATACATTTTGACTTAGACTGTGAGCCTGGAAATGAGATTTATTCTATCCATTTAAAAATGTATAGCACTATTTGAACATGCTTTCTTGTTTAGAGTATATTTTCACATACATGATCTCATTTAATTTTTCCTCACAACACTTTGAAGTGTGTGTCATTACTTTTATCATTTTCATTGATATCTTCATTTCATGAGGAAATATTTGCAGACTGAGATGTTAAGCATTTTCCTAAGAACATAAAAACAGTTTACTTGTAAAGCTGGAACTTAAAAACAGATTTCCTGTCTCCACAGGTCCTACGTCTCCTACTATATTATATTCTATTTCACTGTGACTCATACGAGATTCTCCTAGACAGGGCTTGATTGTAAGCTGGCCACCATTAGTGAAATGACATTAGCTAAACATGATTATGTCTTAATGTTCACTGAAAGGATTAGACTAGTTAAGACATACTGAAGGGAAAAGCAATTATCTATTGAAATATGAAACTCTGGATTAGAACTGGAAATCGTATATTGGTATTAGAATATTCATCTGGAATTTAAAAAATCTGAATATAATTATTATTTCTTACTTCAGTCATAAAGAACTTCAGTGGGGCTAGTTTTGAGGCTTTTTGCTGAGTGCCAAGATTTAAAACATAACATTTTACTGGAAGAGTAAGTTCATCTAATTGACTCATTCTTTGGAGGAACTTAGACCTTAGGAATTTCTGACTTCATGAGAAACATAGGCATTGGTATTAACTTTTCCCCGTTTACCTTACTGCCTAAAGAAAATCATTAAATTAATCAATGCTAAATTACTTTAGAGTTGTAGCTTTATAGCTTGGAGTGTGCTATTTTACTTAAATTGTTCAGATTTTGAAATGTAAATTTATAATTGCCTCCATAAAACTTGTGGCCTCTGTGGTGTTAATTCCCTATGGGTCCTACAGGCTTCCAGTCATCTGAGATTTGTAATGATCGCATTAATATGCAAGGATTCTTCCACTGGATGTTGGACATACTTGCCTGATAATAGTTTCCTTATTGAACTGAAATTGTGTTTTTGAACATGAAGAGGTTTTTTTTTTTTTTTTAAACCTTCGTATCCCCAGTGACTACCGTGTATCTGGCACGTATTAGAATCTAAATAAATGTTGAATGAATGAATGAGTGAATGACTTGCTTTCATTTTAGCTTGGCAACAGGATTGACTTTTGCAACATATGTTTTATTAGTAATATGAATACTTAAACTTAAGCATCATTATCAAAAAATAGAAATTTGCCAGCTTTTGGACCCCTTGCTTCTCAATGTACTTGGACATTATATTTATAACTTTCATTTCTATGTCATCTAGATCCATTACAAAATCATCCTTCCTCATATTAAAATTTGGTGCGCATAGACATAGGGCTATAGATGGGCTTCAGGGGATCCACTGGCTCATTGAAATTGTATGTAGCATATTGTATATATATGCATATGAATTTTTTGTGAATATTTAATTTTTTAAGAGGAAAGAATCATGATTTTCATTATATTATCATAGGGATCTTATGATCAAAAAGTTAAAAATCTTCTTTTACCCATAAAGACTATTGATTTTACTTTATTACTCATTAGAATCACTTGGAAGACATGAAAAATGCACTTTTTTCTACCCCACTCCATAATGTCTGATCCATTAGGATTATGGTGGGGTTCATGGATACACTTCCTCTTCCTCCTCTTTATTCTTTTCCTTTGCTTCCTCTATTTATTGAAAACCTTCTATTTGTTTGGTGTACTAAGTAATTTACATGTATTATTTAATTTTGATGACCGTGCTAGAAGGTTCAAGTAAATTTTGCTTAGAATAAACTGAGTGTCCTGACTAAGGACCTACAACTAGTAGGCAGTAATGCTGAGGTCTGAGGCTAGAGCCAATTCCACTACCTTTGCCTTCTCGCCCCTCCTCAGCCCCCCTTAATCTGGAAAATTTTGACTCATTTCAAAGACATGTTTAGAAGTCATTAACTCATAGACATCTCTGCTCTAGGACAGTTAATTCCTCTCTCTTCTCTATGTTATCACTGGATTGTGATCAATATGGGGGTCTTTTCTTATTTACCTTTATATCCCTGATGCTTAGTATGATGCCTAACAGTAGATTTTCAAGTTTTTTTTTTTTCTGAATTGAAATTTAATTGATTAACTTCAGCTTTTGTTATTTAGTAATTATGAGACTAAAGTTCTAGTAGCTGTGCCATTAACCCTCTGTGACCTTAATAATATAAAACTGTTTCCTCATTTATTAAAATTAATTTACTAATTTAAAAAATTAGGTTACTATATAAATTTTAGATCCAATCTATTTAGTTCTAGTTATTGTGATTATTTCATAAAGGAAATGCTGTCCTAATAGAAATTAAATTATATGGTAATACCATCAATTCTTTTATTTAATAATGTAATTTGCTGAATTTTTTGCTTCTTTCCTGCCCCATCCAGCATGTGAATCACTAGATACTTGGTTGAATTTGTTATTGTTTGGTTTAGTTAAGCAAAGATACTTCAGTGATCGTGTTTAAATTTCTCAGCATTCAGAGATCTTCTTGTGTGTTACTTTTCCCCCATGTTGCTGTTGATATTTTACTCATTTGTTTTATCATACTTTCATACAATCCTTAATACAGATGAGATATTAAAACACTGTAAAATCTATCACAGTTGAAACCCTAGACCTTCTCTCAACCCGTGGGGATTCATTTGGCAGGAGGCCACCAAAACCAGTTCTTTTTGATGCTTAGTTTCTAGTTTCTACTTTAATTGCTGCCAAAATCTGAGCACTTGGGAATTTAATTGCTCATTATATTTGTCACAGTGGTGTCACAGACCCAAATAAAGACTGTTGCATGCAAAATATTTATGGGTATTAATTTTGCCTAAACATCTGTATATTGGATTCCTTATTTTCTACCTTGTAAAGTATAGCACATCCAGAAAGAAATAAAACAGTATTCTGTACAAACTTATGCCCCACTTTATTAGTAAACTCTTATCCATCCAATCCAGTAATCTAAATTTAACAACAAACGTCTAGAGGAGGACCTATGCAGAACTTTATTATATTCACTTTACTCAGTTTACTCTTTTGAAGCAGTCTCTGAGGGATTTGAGTCTGGCTCTGAGGACAGACTCCTTGGGTTCAAATCCCTGCTTTATCCCTTACTAGCTATATGACCTTAGGCAAGTTCTCTTAATCTCCCTGTGCCTGTTTCCTCAGTTGTAAAGTATGGATCTCAATGGTTGTTGTGCAGATTAAATGGGTAAAGTTCCTAGAAAAGTGTCTAACACAGAGTAAGCCCTTCATGTTATTAGCTAGTTTACTATTAATATAATTCATCTTTATATGCCAAAAAACTATAACATTTACCTTGGTTGCTGATATGGATTTCCAGTTTCCTACTATTTAAGTAGAGATAACATTTGCCTGTTGTAGCCAATGGAATGTCTGGTCAGCCCTAAATTCAATACTTTTCATGTCCTTCCATTTTTTCCTGTGTGTTCTCACTTTCTTGCTCCATGGTATTTAGGCTAATAGGCCTGTTTTTTTGTTCCAGTGTTTTATTACTAATCACTGATTTTTCTTATTCTTGTACTTGCTAATCTGAGGAGTAGTTTGTTCATTCATTCTCTCCCTGTGTCCCCTTTTCCTTTTTAGTTACCCTTTGCCTTTACCTTCCTTCTTTCCTACAAAATAGATTGTCTGTCTTGCATCTGCTGTGATGGTTGCAGCTCTCTCATGCAATTATCTTGGTCAAAGGAAATTACGAGGCACTTGAAAAATAGGAAGTATCAGTCATCACCATGGGCGAGTTCATTTTTAGAATTGTTTGAAAGTTTTTTACATCCTGGAGAGTCCCCTATGCCTTACTTATGACTGAAATTGTATTCTGGAATAATCCTACACTAACATATAGAAACCCCTTGAAACAGGAGGGAAGGGGGCAGGGCACAGCCTTTAAAATAATGACATAGCCATAGGACATTACAAAAACTGGTTAAAACCAACTAGGTACAAGATGGTGGAAGATTTGTCTTCCAGTATACCTTGAGCCTCATTATATGCTCATTGTAATACATTAGCATGCTAAATGACACACGCACCAGTGCCATGACAGTTCTGAGTCCAACTATAAAAGGTCAAAAAGTAGGTGGTGGCTCAATTCCTGGAGATCCCCACCCCAGCCCCAAAATAATTGGAATAATCCTCCCACTCATTAGCCTATGAAATTACCCAGCCCATAAAAACTAACCACCTCATATTTCGGGGCCTGTTGCTTTCTAAGATGGCCCACACTCTGCCTGTGGAGTGTGTTTCTTTCTGAATAAACCCACTTCTTACCTATCACTTTGTCTTTCACTGAATTCTTTCTGCGACAAGAACATCAAGAACCTGAGCTTCATTAAGTCCTGAGACCAGGTGTGTGATCTCAATTAAAAGACCATGGGTTCAAGTCCCAATCTGGGTTTAGGCCAGGTTTGAGTCCTGGCATGTGGCTTCAAGTCCCAATCTGAGTTACATGGTTTCACCCTGTAATGAACAGCGTATTAAGTTATTTGTTATTTAAACATAAGTTTATAATTTTTCTCAGATCCGTACTCATATGAACTGGGCTGAGAATAGACTTTGATAGAAGACATTGGCTCCATTTTACTTACAGTTGTCCCTAATGTTAGGAAAATGTTACTGATGGTGGACATGAGAGTGAGTCTCTCTGCCTCTCATCTAAAGCATCTGATGCTTAATTTTATCTATGGAGAGAATGAGCAGATAAAAATGTTAATTGCTTGAGATGTTTATCTCATTCTGGAAAAAGACTAACATTTGTCTTAATTAGAATTTAACTCTTGTATCTCTTCTTTGCTGCTTTCATATATTGTTCTTAAAAAAAGTCTTGGATTTGATTTCTTCAGGACACAGGTATTTTTGGTGAAGGTAACAATTAGACTGTTTAAATATTTACAAGACTTGTTTATTTCCTCTATTGTTCTGTTGGGCACAGTAAGTTTTCTGTAGACTCAGGGAGTGTGAAACATGGAGCGTTCTTTCCTTTTCTGTTATTCAATAATCATTTTGGGTTCCCATTCCACTTCATGGTAAAATATGTCATTTTAACCCCTTCCAGATAAAATCACTATTAAATTTGAGGCTTCTCATCATTAAAATGAAGAAATACCTTCAGATGCTCTGGAACACTTTCTCAGTCAGCTCTGATATCTTTGCCTGTCCTCAATTCCTGGAGCCATAGTGAGCTCAGTGGTGCTACTTAAGGCTTCTGTGTCCAACTTTTCTCTCACTCTGTCTTCAGAAGAATGTTGTTATCTCCTATCTCTGTGGCTGGAAAAGCTAGACAATCAAGCAGTCTTTCCACCCTATTGTTTATGTATGCCAGGGATAGGCCTTTAAAAACTCAAAATCCAGTAATTTTGTTTGTTTCTTCTTTAATGTCCTTCACGAACTTGTTTCTCTGCAGCAGTGGAGACCAAAATAAAGTTTAAAACCACAGTGCAGGTAGCAAAGAGGAGGAAAGTGATGAGGGATTTCAGGACCAGAAGAAAAAACAGACAAACAAGAAAGTATATGTATTTTTTCTTAATGCTGTCAATTTACCACATAGAAGGGAGGCAAATGCATTTTTTTGTAGTAACGTCTAGACTCGTCTGAGATTCTGAAACCATCTGTATAATTTTTAAAAATATAAATCTGAAAGAGTAAAATTTCCACAAGAATTCTGCTTTGAAAAGGTTGTCTACACATGGATTTTACTGTGAATTGACCTCTTCCAAAAATTGATCAGATTAACATTCACTTTTTTGAAATAATTTATAAATGATAAGAAATAGTAAAAGCTTTTTTTTTTTTTTTTGCTTTTTACATTTTATTATTTTTTCCCAAGGGACTCAGAAATGGATATTGGGATGAAAAGAGGTTTTTGTGGACTCCATCGGTGTTTGCTTTTGATTCTAAGCTGCTGTGTCACACGGTTGTAGCAGGCTGCCTTAAATATTTGTTATCTATGACTTCGTTTTGCCGTGGGCATTATTGCTGTGGTGTAGGGAGTTACTTTAAATGGCTAAATTGAGATCTTAAAATTCTCTCTTAATTACAGTAGTGCGACTTTTCTAGCATTTCCATTGATTTTAATGATTAAATCTCACATTTCCTATAGGTAGCGTGTGAGAAGACAGTACCCTAACTGAAGACAATTGTTCTTAAATAAAGAGATTCAGATATAATGTTATTTGATTTTGTTAATCTCTGTTGGTAAAATCAAAGATTCTAAGGTTTTCTTGAAAACCAACCATAAAAAACAAAAATACCTTGTCAAGGTACAGATTTATTTCTATTAAATGACTCCATTTAGCAAACACATTTGTATGTGTATATGTGTGTGTATCTGTGTATATATTTATGTATATCCAAAGTAGGAGATATATTAAAAATGAAAAGTATGCCCAAAACAATTAAATAGAAATATCTATTTCCACATCTGATATGTAAACCACTTGTGGGGAAGTGTTAGGTGTTGTTTTCCATATCAAGAGTCAGTAAAGTTTGAAAGAACAAGGTTATGAAACCTTTTTCCAACTTAAGATTTAAATGTGAGACTCTTAGCAGTGATTCATCTAAATTGATGGGGTTGGGTTTATGGCAAACTTAGAAAAAAATAAGTATAATTTTATGACCACAGAGAAAACATGCATTGTTTTCCATTAACAGTTAAATTCAGGAACAAGAATGAGATATAGAATCAGTAATCCTGAATTTGAGTATTGACTCTACCATAGTCATGTAATTTGAATATATTTTAGATGAAAACAATTTGAGTTAGATGGGAAATTAGTTGGAATGAATAATCCCAGTCAATGAATATTTATTTTTTCTTAATACTTTTTAAGCTTTTATTTAATTTTTAGCCATCTATTCTTGTTTTATGTTTATAATAGCATTAGCAACAAACAACCAAACCAAACCAAAAAGGAATTAGCTAAATAAATAATAGCACATGGGTACAGTAGAATATTATGCAACTCTAAAAACTGTATTGCGAAGTCTGTTTAGAATCATGAATAAATACTAGTCATCTGTTACTAAGTTTAAATATATGAAAGTTAAAAACAGTACATTCCAAATATTATATAACTAGTAGTTGTGTTTGGGTCTTTTCAGGTATTCACTTAGCCCAAGTGGCACTATTTGAGTATCAGTTGTTCACATTAAGCTATGTTGTAGGTTGAATATAGCAAATAAGTGTAACTGATTTTATTATAAGACTTTATTTTCTTTTACTGCTTTGTGTACATCCTTATACCTCTTTTTGGGTGTACAAAAGTAAAGAAATCAAACTGATGTTTGGAAACGTTTTTTGGACAATTTTAAATATTAAACCTTTCATGAACTCATTGGCAAATAATCAAAGGAGGCAGAGATCTTAATTAGTCAAGTGCATATTTAATAGAAAAAATAAATATTGGAAAAGTCAAGTCCTATCTTATATTAAATTTCTTTTATTGCTAGCAATTATCTTCTTGTATTATATTTTACAAAATAGCATATTCAGCATAGAATATACAAATACTTCCACAATCTTTAAAAAAAACTCTTAATTTTTTTAATCTTGAAGTCAGAAAGAAATATAAACCTATAACTGAAACCTTGGAAAATATTGAAAACTATAAGTAAAAAAATAAACCCTTGTTTATTCAACATTTTGAGATAATCTGAGTTACTATTTCATTTCTAGTCATTTTTGGCTTTGCTTGTTTTGTTTTCCAAAATTGTAATCATATCATACAACATATTCAATTTTTTTTTTTTTTTCTTTTTGCGGTACGCGGGCCTCTCACTGTTGTGGCCTCTCCTGTTGCGGAGCACAGGCTCCGGACGCGCAGGCTCAGCGGCCATGGCTCACGGGCCTAGCCGCTCCACGGCATGTGGGATCTTCCCAGACCGGGGCATGAACCCGTGTCCCCTGCATCGGCAGGCGGACTCTCAACCACTGCGCCACCAGGGAAGCCCAACATATTCAATTTTATAGTGTCTTTTTAAAAAAAATTACACAACGTCAAACAAACATTGGCTAACTCTATCTAAACAGCGTTTGTAATTAATGCATAATATCCCTCAAATTTAAAGTGCTTTATTTAACCATTCTTTTATTGTTGAAAATTTAGAATCCCCCCCAATATTTCACTGTCATAAACATGCTGCATTGAACACCTATGAACATAAAGCTTCTAAAAAATATTATTATTTCCATAGAAATATTTGAAAGGGCACTATAATCTGTTCAGTGTAAAATTTATATTTGTGTCCCCCCCGCCCCCGCCTCTTTTTTTTCCTAAGGAAAACACTGCTTTCTGCCTTAGAGGTCCAGACTAATTTTTATCCCAGAAGTACTGGGAAAGTGTTCTTCAAAGGCCATCTAATTCGAATAATTTAGTTATTCATCTTTGCAATTATATTCATGTAAATGTCATTCTTTAAGACTATCACTCTGTAGAGAAAAAGTTCATAATTTAGTTAATGAAGTATCAAAAATTTATCAGGGTAAGTTACAGGAATTGGATCTTTAGTACAGAATTTTAGTAAATAATAAAATGTTATTTTATTAGTATTAGCTGGTAGCTAACACTTACTGTGTCAGATACTATGGACTTCTTTATCTGCATTCTTTAACTGTAGTGATATATTACTGCATTATGATTCCTTCACCAGAATTCGAACTCTCTTCTTAAAGCTTTTCATTGCAGTATTACATATGGAAAACTAAACAGATCTTAAGTATTCAGTTCCATGATTTTTCACAAAATGAATTAAACAGTGCCCTAGAAGACCCTCTTCTGTCTCCTGTAGTCACTATCCACTAATTTCCAACACCTTGATTAGTTTTGCCTACTTTTAAAATAGTAGCTTTATTGAGATATATTCACATACCATAAGGTTCACTCATTTAAAATACATATAATTCAGTGTTTTTTAGTATATTCACAGTGTTGTGCATCGATCGCCACTAAGTTCAGAACTTTCGTGTCCCCAAAAAGAAACTCTGTTACCATTAGCAATAATTCCTTCCCTCTCTGCAGCCCCTGGCAACCACTAATCTCCTGTCTCTGTGGATATGCCTGTATTCGACATTTTATATAAATGAATTGATACAATGTGACCTTTTGTATCTGGCTTTTTCACTTAGCATAATGTTTTCAAAGCTCATCATGTATCAGAACTTACCTTTTAATGGCTGAATAGTATATCATTATATTGGTATACCATATTTGCTTATCCATTTATCATTTTATTGACTTGCATTTTTTCTACTTTATCTGTTACGAATAATGCTGCTATGAACATTTGTTTATATATATGTGGATATATGTCTTGATAACTGTAGGCTTATAGTCATTTTTGAAATCAGGAAGTGTTAGGCCTTCAACTTTGCTATTCTGTTTTTAAGAAGGTTTTGGCTATTCTGGGTCCCTTCTATTTTCATATGAATTTTAGAATCAGCTTATCAAAATCTACAAAAAAAAATTCAGCTGGGATTTTGACAGGAATCACATTGAAAGTTTAGATTAATTTAGGGAGTAGTGCCACCTTAACAATATTAAGTCTTCTAATTCATGAACATGGGATGTCTTACCATTTATTTTGGTTTTCTTTAATTTTTATCATGATGTTTTGTACTTTTCAGTACACAAATCTTATGCTTCTTTTGTTAAAGTTATTAAGTAGTATTCTATTCTTTTTTATATTCTTATAAATGGAATTGTTTTCTTACTTTTATTGTGGAACTATTCACTGTAGCTTTGCTTATTTTTGTTTCCAAGTTATTATTTTTTTAAAGGTAATTTTTTAAATTTTATTTATTTAATTTATTTATTTTTGGCTGCGTTGGCTCTTCGTTGCTGTGCACAGGGTTTCTCTAGTTGCGGTGAGCGAGGTCTACTCTTCGTTGTGGCACACGGGCTTCTCACTGTGGTGGCTTCTCTTGTTGTGGAGCACGGGCTCTAGGCGCCCGGGCTTCAGGAGTTGTGGCTCGCGAGCTCTGGAGCGCAGGCTCAGTAGTTGTGGTGCATGGGCTTAGTCACTCCGTGGTGTGTGGGATCTTCCAGGACCAGGGCTCGAACCTGTGTCCCTAGCATTGGCAGGCAGATTCTTAACCACTGTGCCACAAGGGAAGCCCAGCTTTGCTTGTTTTTTAAATTCATTTAAGTGGAATAATTTTCCTATGTGATCTTTTGTGTGTCACTTTATTTAATACTATGGCTGTGGGATAATCCATGTTATTCCACATAGATGTAGTTTGTTCATTCTCATTGCTGTGTATTTTCCATTGTAGTAATATAACACAGTTGATTTATATATTCCATCTTTATGTGCATTTGACTTGTTTCCAGTTTGGGGAAATTTGGATAGTGCTACAATTAACATTCTTGTATACGACTTTAGGCGAACATATTATATATTTGTTCTGGGTGCATTCCAAGACATGAAAGTTCAGCTTTTGAAAGTGCTACCAAAAAGCTTTATCAAGTGGTTTTAACAAATTACAGTTCCACCAGCAGTGCTTCAGTTGCTTTTTGTACTAAAAAAACCCACTTTTGTATCATCTATCTTTTTCATTTTACACATTTTCAAAGTGTGTAGTGATATTTCATTTTTAAAATTTGCATCTTTATCATGACTAATGCTGTTGAGCATATTCTTTTAAATTAGTTATTTGTATAGTCTCTGTTATATAGTGTTTATGTAAGTCTTTTGCCCATTTTACATTGAATTGTCTGTTTTTTTTCATATTTACTTGTAGGAGTTCTTTATTTATTATAGATATAAGTAATTAAAACAGTGTGATACTAGCACAAATATAGGAAATTGAGCAGTTGGCCATTATGGACTCCAGAAACAGACCCTATGTATACTGTGTCTTACTTTATGGAAAAGATGAATTAAAGTGGGGAAATTATGGCCTTTTCAATAAATAGTACTGATTTAACTGCTGACCTGTATGGTGTGATTTTCTGTTATACACATACACAAATATCAATCCCAGATGAATTACACATCTAAATATGAAATGCAAAGTAATAAAGCTTTGTGGGAAAAATATAGGAAAATAAGTTTATAACCTTGAGGAAATCAAAGAGTTCTTAAACAGGACACAAATAGCACTAACCATAAATTAAAGCAATAATAAATTGGGCCTCTTTAAAAATAAGAAATTCTCTTTATGAAAAGATACTATTAAAAAGTGAAAAGACAGGACACAGAGCAGGAGATATTTGCAACTTACATATCCAAAAAAGGACTTTTATTCAGAATTCAAATTATTTTAGATACATTTTGCTAATATTCAAGATTTTCATTGTAAAACATATAACTATGTGTTAAAAAGGATCTTTGCCTTAATTTGGCCGATCTAAAAAGATATCAAGGTAAGATAATGGTATATATAACAATGAGTTTTAAATCAATGAATTCTTACACATTGGAAATTATTAATCTAAATTCTGTATTTTTGTAAAATCCAGCATACTTATTTACAATTTAAAATAGAACCCATTAATGTTAAAATTTTATTTAGTTTTACTGTCTGTTAAATTAACTAAAATGCTAAATCCAATTATTTTATTACCTAAATACATGAAATCTAATGTGCCAAAAGATACATATGGATACATTTTTTAGGCTAAAATTTAATCCTATATATTATGTTCTGATAACTTATTAGGGTCATGTGAGATTAAGTTAGTTTTACATATAAAAGCATAATTAAAATTAAACAGAAAAACTCTTAGAAAATTCAGTCCAGTAATGCTAAGAGCGTGATGTAATGTCACTTAATTTTAATGATTGGACTTATTTATTTTCAAATATATATACATATATATATATATATATATATATGTGAACAATTTGTATAACTGTTATTTAAAAATCTAATTTTAAAATTTTGATTTCAAAATGTTTGAACATTTATTATTATATTATGCCTGGACTTTATCTTTCCATACCAGTAAATACTAATATTTTAGAACTGGATATTAATCATATACAATTTATTGTAATTTCAAACTTTATTGACTTTCTTTTGAATTCCAGTTGGCTTTGATATACTTGAGATTATTTTAGAGAACTAATTTTTAAACCTCAAAACTCTAGAAGTTGTACTACTTTTATATAATACTCATTTCTTCTGTTTACCCAATTTTGAAAAATTGATAAGACTTCTGTGACAGCTGTATCATAAAACGTTTTTATTTTGTTACTGTTGAATTCACACTGTCAATTTTAATGAATCCTACCCAATTAAAATGGTGTGCATATTTTTGAGTCCATAATCAATATAATCAATTGTATTTTACATAATTGCATAGATATAATTTTATCTCAGGATGTTGGAGGATTAATGCATTTTTCTAATATGTTGCAGAATTGCGAGAAGCTGGAGAATAATTTTGATGACATCAAGCACACGACTCTTGGTGAACGAGGAGCTCTCCGAGAAGCAATGAGGTAAGTCTGGGTCACCATAGCAACAGTCACAGATGTGGTAAAGAAAAAGTCATTCTTCATTATTGGGGGAACAAATGAGTTCATTGCCACCATTCAGCTCTGTTCTCTAAGGTATTAATTTGTCAGTGGAGAGACTTCCCTTGAGGCTGTACTTTGGTTTTGAAGCTGCATAAATGTTAAGCCTCAGTGCACAGTAAAAAATGTAAATGTTTAATTTGTTACTTAAAATGCTTAAGGGGTGTCTTGTTTTATATTTATACTAAACTGTGTGATTGAGTGGAAATGTTGTTCATCTACATTCTGCCTGTATAAAAAAATAAATAGTACAGTGGTGTTTTAACTGAGTAGTATTTTCTCCTAATTAATATTTAACTAAAATATTTTATAGGATTATACCATAGTATTTTTAAACTGATACACGTTTTCATACTATTATAAAGCATACAGATTAACTTTTTTTCAAATACAGCAGTCTATAATGAACCTGATGGATTTTCTTTTTTTTCCTTTTTAACATTACTATTTCTGAATATTTTTCTGAAATCTCCCTAAACTTAATACCTTTTTAATAACTTTTAGGAAGCAGTCTTTAAATCCATCTGATCAGAATCAATGAAGGCTTTTACTAGACATTGAAAATGTGTGAAGAATAATACTTAGCATCCTTACAGCTGGAGAAACGACAACAAATGATGTTAATCTTAAAAGTTCTGAGCTTGAACCTTTGAGTGGGATAATTTCCAATATATTTGTACAGAAATAGTATATTTGCCTTGATTTAGCCTGTGAAACTAAAATTGAGTTTTAAAATATATCTCCTTCTATCCATGCTCATTTTTTAAGGGCTTAAATTAAGGCTAAAGAAAAAATTTTAAATAGGAGAAAGGATAAACCTATGAAGCTCCCTAGAAGGGTATTTTGGGCACAATTTTGTTATTGCTGGCACACAGTTACCATATACTTTAGGCTAGAAGCTGCTCTCATTTAGTGACCTCCCTTTTACCACGCAAGCAGCAGGGGAAAGTAATTAAATTTAATAGAAGCTGCCCTCATTTTGCAGCCACTTCTATTTAAAACCACAGGGGGAGGTAATTAAATTTAATGGAAACAGTAGCTTCTACACAAAGATACATGGTACTTCTATATAGATGATTATGATGTCACAAAAAGAGGAATAATATATTACTAGTATTGAGAAATTACCAGCTGGAGCAAGTGAGCCTATTTTATTGTTAATGTCTTTACTAATAAAAAAGAGGGAAAAATAAAGCTGAGTCCACAATAGCGAATTTGTATTTATATACAATGCAAGTGGACATTCTCAGAAAGTTAAAGTTATTGAAAATAGTCGTAAATTTAAAATAAAGAGTAAAATGTATTGTGGAAAAGGCCAATGCAGAAGTTATGACTGAACTGCTGTTTTTCAATATATTCTTTATTCTCTACCTGAAACTACCACAGGTATAAATTGACAACATCATTTTTGTAAATGTTTATTATAATAACTTTGAATATGTTAAGCGTAACAATATTTATTTAGAACTGTACAGTTATTTTCTGTATTTTTATATCTATTCAGTTTGAAGTAAACCCATAGACCCACAGGAAGACAAAGAGAATGCCAGCTCTGAAGCTTTTAATAAAAGGCCAAAAACATAGAAAGAATTGCAAAGGGGCAATGTGAATGAAAATGGATGTGAGTGAGGGAAATACAATGAACAAGGGAAGGATGTAATTAGTATAGAAAATTCATCATCAAGAAAAAACAAATTGAATTATGGGAGAACTGCGTTGGAAGAGATTATTAAATTCTGCCAAATTTTGTAATACTTGCCATTTTCGAAAATTCTGCTTTTTAAGAAGTAGAGATGAATTAATGAGAAAAACAAGTATTACCTGATTGGAATAACCTCTCAACCATCCATGCTATGAGATAAAGCAATAGGCTAGATAATTTAAATCAACATTTAATCACTTGGGTCTGTAATGTACTTTGTTTACATTGGCAGCATATTTTACACATACACACACACACACTCATAATCTTTAGATTCACCAAACACAACTAAAATAATCTTGTTACCAAAAGCATTCAACAGTTTAGTGTACTGTGGGCCTAGCACTTTTTAAAAAACTTCTGGTTTTTGCCTTTAGAAAATACAGCAGGAGCTCATTCTTCATATGTGAGACTATGGAAGCATATAAACAAAAAGTTATAATGTTATGTGACTAATAGAATAAAAAGGAGAATGCATCAAGGGGCAAAAATTAATTGTTCTCTCATCTATGATCATTTTTTTTGTCTTACATGAAGAGTGTCAAATCAAAGAAAACCATGGAGAGGATAAGAAATTTGATCTAGGCCTTGAATATGGCCAGTTTTACAGGTAGAGGGAAAGGTATTGAACAAAGGTGCAAGATGTATTTCAAGAACAGTAAAATGGTCTGATGTAGAGCAAATTTTTTTCAAGCTATTTTGAATGTATGTTTTCCTGCAAAACTCATATAGGCAGAATTATTTGGTCAGTAATATCTCTCCTTATATGCCAAGAATCCTTGGGTATAAATAAAGCAGTACGAGGTTGGCAGGGATGGTGGGAACTATTCAGAATTTCAGAGTGTGAGAGGGGGCAGTGGGAGACAGGTATGAATAATTTGCCAACAATTTCAGTTAGCTCAGGGGCTGGTCTCAGGAGACTTGTTGGAAATGTGTTTGTTACCATATTCTAGAGGTCAGTTACCTAGAGTCTAGCTTGCCATGATAGATACTTTAAATTACTTCAAGGAGTGATTGTGGTTTTTAAGGAAGGGGGTGATAGGATTAAATATATTGATAAAACCATGAAGATTATTTTACAGCTTTTTAGAATTCTAATAGGGTAAGAAAATACAATGCGAGGATAGATACAATCATTAATTTATTTAATAAACATTTATTGTGTTTCTGTAATACACCAGGTAATGGGGTTACAGATATGAATAAGGGAATCTCTGCCCTCAAGGGGCTAATGGCCTAGTTGGGGAGACAGATACAAAAATCAAATGCCTGATGTGAAGACTCAGAGCCCCAGTACTTGAGTTGTTTCCCTGGTCCCAACAATGCCATGGCATTTTTTCTCTTGGTCCATGGGCATGACATAGCTTGGCTATAGAACATCCTTTTTTTTCTCACTAACTTAACCTCTGCAGCAGCCCTCAGGTGGCTCCGGGCACCCACAGTGGTACCCTCCTCCTGAGTGTGTCTGTAGTCTGGAGAAGTTGGAGCAAAACTGGACTGAATCTGAAGAGTGACATTTTGTGGCTGCTGTGTTCGGGCCTTACCATCAAGTTGGGTATTACCTACTTATTTATTAAGGTTCTACTACTGCTATGAGTGTAGAACAAAAAAGAGAGGTCTCTGCCCTTGCTCAGTTCTCTGTCATCTCATCCAATCCCTGTTCGTGGGCAGTCTTTGCCATGCAGTCTTGGACCTGTTCTTTCATCAGTGTCCCAGCTCAGGAATCATTTTAGACCCCTCCGGTACTTCTTCCTGATCCCAGATGTGAGGATCTAATCCTGGATGTGAGAACCTGTGGCCGGCTATTTAAAACATGTAAGGGGCTACAGCCTACTCTGGAATGTGCTGGCTAAATGAAACGAGTATTTTATTAGGTTTTAACTCATACCCAGACTGGGAAAAAATAATTCAAAAGTTTGTTATGGGCTTCCCTGGTGGCGCAGTGGTTGAGAGTCCACCTGCCGATGCAGGGGACACGGGTTCGTGCCCTGGTCCGGGAAGATCCCACATGCCGCGGAGCAGCTGGGCCCATGAGCCATGGCTGCTGAGCCTGCGCGTCCGGAGCCTGTGCTCCGCAACAGGAGAGGCCACAACAGTGAGAGGCCTGCGTACTGCAGAAAAAAAAAAAAAAAAAAAAAAAAAAAAAAAGTTTGTTTTGGCAGTAGAGTAGAGGGTACAGTGGAGGGAATGAGAGATCTAGAGAAATCAGTGACTCCACTAAGATAAAGGTAGAAGGGTATAGAGGTCAATAGAGGAGAGTGTGTTTGAGAAATTTAGAAATATTTAGAAGGTAGATCTGATGAGACTCTGTGACTTAATAGCCTCAATATATTAAAAACTTGATTTAGTCTCTATTGCTCTGTTTAAAACCTTTTAAAGTTTTCTTATGCTTTCAGAATAAAGTCTAATTTATTTGTGTATCCTACTAGATAGTAAATCTCATGAGGGTAAGAGGATTGCTATTTTCCTCTCCTTTGTATTCTTAGCCTTACCATAGTATTAGCGTATTAGGTGCTTAATAATTATTTGTTGAATTATTGATAAAGATAAAAAATATGAAGAAGGACATTTATCAAGGGCAAGTCAAAAACTTTTTTTGACTTTGTATTCAACTTTTTTTTCCCTTCCAGTTTTATTGAGATATAATTGACATACAGCACTGTTTAAGTTTAAACTCAGATGTTTTTATTTTGAGTATTTGGATATACATTAATTGAGATAGGGAAAGAGAAAAGAAGAGGAGGATTAAGTAAGACGATTTTAATTTTCAGATGAATTTGAGATAGCTATGGTAAACTCATGTGTAAATTTGCAGTAGGCAAAGGAAAATACAACTCTGCAACTCAGGAAAAAGACTGGAGGTTGCAGCCTGGGATTTGTTAAGTATTTTGATATTTGTAGCCATGGGAAAGCATCTGATTTCGAATGATAGTGCATGGAATCAGAAAGGAGAGTCTAACCAGATGCCTAAGAAAATACTTGGTTTAGGAAAGTGTGTGTCAGAGAGAAACATATTTTGGGATTAAAAATTTTAAATAACTTTCTCCAACAGAATTAATTGGGACTCTGATATGGTGTGTCTGAGCACTTGAACTGTGGCTAGTGTAACTGAAGGACTGAATGTTTAATTTTATTTAATTTTTATTAATTTAAATTCAAGTTGTTGCATGTGGTTAGTGGCTATGGTTTGGACAGCATCACCCCAGAGGGATGTTTTTGAGTTGCTAACATGACATTCACCTTTCTCTCACCAATGGAATTATCATCAAAGGAGAGTCTAGGGTAAGGCTAAACCACGTTCACACACATCACACATACACATCATGCACACTCTCTCTCAAAAAATGAAGAGTAAAACTGGAATCAGAACATAGTAATGGATATAAAACCAAAATTAACAAATATGATATGGAGGAGACACGGTGACTATTATTTTCTAAAGACATGACTTGTATGTAGAAACCTCTATGGAATTAACAACAAAAACAATCTAGAAATTAATTAAAGAATTTAGTAATATGGCCAGTTTTAAGATAAAGATGGAAATTTGTGAACTTTTCTGTGTATTACCTATTCTATGAAGATCCTATGAGGTAGTTATATTAGAGTACCCCAGTCATCCAGGACATGTTGAATTGTTCGGCAAATGGTATAAGAGGCAGTTGTTTTGCTGTTTAGAAAAAAGAAATCACCTTATATTTTTACCTCACAGGTATTAAAGGAAGTTTCGTGTATATTAAAGAGATAAATAAATAAATGAGACAGCCACAGTCCAATAAACTATGAAAGTGACTATCTCTGAGGTTTGGATGGGGAAAGAGATAATAATCCAATAAGTAGTTGAGGAAAAAACTGAGCTTTGACTGCATTAAAAAAGCTTCTGGGGCTTCCCTGGTGGCGCAGTGGTTGGGAGTCCACCTGTCGATGCAGGGGGCATGGGTCCGTGCCCCGGTCTGGGAAGATCCCACATGCCACGGAGTGGCTAGGTCCGTGAGCCATGGCCGCTGAGCCTGCGCGTCCGGAGCCTGTGCTCCGCAATGGGAGAGACCGCAACAGTGAGAGGCCTGCGTACCGCAAAAAAAAAAAAAAAAAAAAAAAACCAAACCAAACAAAAAAAACTTCTCTATATGGCAAAAAATCACAAAATTTAAAGACAACATCAGTGTTCTGTATTGCCATGAGTGTAAGAGATGCAAAAAAATTTAGGAGCTCAGTGGTTAATTGGCAAAGTATGATTAAGAAACCCTTAAAATATTCAACTCTAATGGCAAGCAAAATATAAATTACATAAAAAGTACTAATTCTTGGTTATTGATGTTACTGCAGTTCAGCGAGGAGGAGATTTTTGAGTGCTGGAGATGGACTGGTAAGAGCCATTGTCCCATTCTCAGAGATCAAGAGGAATTGAAATTACTTCTGCATTTAAGGAAGGGAGTGTACCAATAATTACTAAGAACCTTGAAACAAACATACCCCTTTTCATATAAATTTAACTTCATGAAATATACTATGCACAAGACATAGAAATTATGGACAATCTGAAACTGTTTCTCAAATTATAAAATATAACAGTAAACAAACTGAATAGAACCTAATTGTCTACTATTAAGGAAATAATAAGAAAATGAAGTTTCTAGAATATAAAATAATATATATGGTATATCAATAAATATATATACATAATGGTAAATTGTGGCATATTTAGTTATATCTGGATATTAAAATGATCTTTAACACAGTGTTTTTGAGTGACACGAGTATCATCATGTTCACTGAAAAATACCAGGAAACAAAATTGCACGTAGAACATGATCTCCATTGAATATAAAGAATAAAGAGAAAAAAGATAGGAATAAAATACAGCAAAATAGCTATTATATCTGAGTGGTGGGCTTACACATTTCTTAGGCTTATAATTTTCTGTTCTAAATTTTCTATAATGGGAGCATATTATGAATGATTAGAAAAATAATGAGATACATAGGTGTGGACTGGCGTGTTCTTGGGATTAGAGAGCGGGATGTTCGGCTTGCGAGCGGGAACCTCTGAGTCGTGCACGGAGAAAGAACGATTTAAAAATGGGTGATGTCGAGAAGGACAAGAAGATTTTTGTTCAGAAGTGTGCCCAGTGCCATACTGTGGAAAAGGGAGGCAAGCACAAGACCGGGCCAAATCTCCGTGGTCTGTTTGGGCAAAAGACAGGACAGGCTGTCGGATTCTCTTACACAGATGCCAACAAGAACGAAGGCATCACCTCTGGGGAGAGGAGACGCTGATGGAGTATTTGGAGAATCCCAAGAAGTACATCCCTGGAACAAAAATGATCTTCGCTGGCGTTAAGAAGAAGGGAGAAAGGACAGACTTGATAGCTTATCTCAAAAAAGCTACTAATGAGTAATAGTTGGCCACTGCCTTATTTATTATGAGACAAATGTCTCATGACTTTTTGTGTGTACCATATTTAAATTGATCTCATACACTAGAATTCAGATCATGAATGGCTGATGTAATATTTCTGTCCTGATTTAAATAAGATTGGCTTATGGCTAAATAAATATGCCCAGCTTTTTGAATTTTGATAGTAATTCTGGTTCAACAAGTACTATCACTGTTTTCCCTTTCTAAAGAGATGATTAAACTTGAATAAGGAATGTTAAACTTTTTAGGGATATGGTGAATGCCTTCTCAAACCCTATAGGAGATTGGTTTTATATTTAGATTTCTATAACTGGTTATATTAATATATTTAAATATTGAGAAGCTCCCTTCACTATCTCATAGACCAGCAAGAGTCACCTGTGTTTCAAGTTGTGTTCATTCACCCGTTAAGGCAAGGGCTGAAGATACACTGACAATGTCCACTTTCCTTTTTTGGTCTTAACTATGCCAATTTAATTAAAATTCTCCATCTAAAAAAAAAAAAAAGAAAAAAGAAAAATAATGAAGTAAGAAGGAAAAATGGGAAGAATAAAATAAGATACAAAATCTAGGATAAGTGGCAAAAATCAGATTTTAACCTCCAACTGTGATTTTAGATAAATTAGTCTTTTTTAGTCTTTTTTGTAAGATAGGATTAAAAACTTAATAGGATTGATATGAAGAACAACAATAATGTAGGGAGAATGCTTTGTAATTTATGAAACATTAAGAAAATGAAGATACAAAGTATTACAATGTTTGTATACATTACTTCTATTGAATGGTGTATAGTGCTTATTTCAAATAAATTACATATGTCATACATAATGGAATTGACTGGAAAACTTCGGTGTGGTCTTAGAATGTAGAATGCCAGAGGGAATATTTTTTGTCTAACTTATAGAGTCCATTGTAGTTCCATGGCTGTGTGGAAATACTGTACAGGATTTCTGAAAATGATGACATGAAAAAATTTTAAGGACAGAAAAATATGTATCATCTCCAGGTGAAATCTCTGTCTATAGTATGATAAGAGTGAATTTAGAGGTGAAATTCTCCATTTCTTTTCATTTTTTCCCCTTATCTCTGCCAATTCAACCCTCTTATCATACCAAAGTGATTTGATTACTGTATTATATTTTGCACCTGTCATAGCCCCTGTAATCATTTCTAAACATCAAGGGGAAAAGTGGGACCTTTTTAAAAAACGTGGTGTCTCTGTCACCTTTTTACTTCCCAAGGAAGTAGTGGGCCATGTGTAGTAGAAATAATGAAATTGGAAGGTACTTCAGTTGAATAACTTAAGAAAATGGGGTGTCAAAATCTGAAAGAAAAGTTACATATAGAATATAGTTCATTAAGAAAAAAATGTAAACAACTATATGAAGCTTTCTGATAATGACTTAATACACAAAAATATAGATTGGTGAGATCTGTGGATATACCTCGATGGTGAGAATATAAATTACATTTTAGAGTACAGACATAGCCAATTAAGGGTTAGTATTTTATATGTAGAGCCATACATATTCAGTGAGAGCTGTTACATTTAGGTGATTATTCTAAAGATAAACTACCAGGACATTATATCTCTGAAATCTATTCCTTTTTGCTCAGCTTTGTCACGTGTTAGGAATTCTGTCACTAGATGGTGATGTTGAGTTGCACAGTTTATATTCTTGGCTTTTTTTCTGGTGCGTGTAATAGTAATTGTAGGTGTACATAAACCCTGCCATGTATCCAGAGTTAAAACTGAAAGTATAACTATGTAAATTAGGAAAATAATTTTAAGAGATACAGTACATTTTAAATATCATTTAAGTCGAAAGGTAAAAATCCTTTAAAGCTATTGCTTTACTTTAGACTTTGAGAGGTAGAAGGAATATAAATAGCAATCTAAACTTTTCATTGAAAGAGTGAGGTCTGAAAAGAGATTCAAAGACATTAAAAATAAGTATTTTTCAGTTTTTCCCTTCTAGATGTGTTAGTTTACAAAATACAACTTTAATTTCATTCCTCTGTTAATATCTAGTGGTACTGAGGCTGTTTGCCATCTGATCTAAGGGATGTGTTACTCCTGGTACCTAGATATTGTTTTAGTTGCTTATTGTTTTAGTTATATTAATTTTGCATCCCTTGCTAAGCATAATGGTTAAACTACACTGGTATTTCTTTAACTGGTACTTCCACATGAATTGAAGTAAAAGACTGTCTCTATGAGTAATTTGGCCATCTGAATAAGACTTGAAGATAAGAATATTATCACTATCCTACTTAACCTTACACTTGTAGATAAATTTGTGTGTGTGTGTATATATATATATATATATATATATATATATATTACATGCAGAAATGTGTGTTTGTATATATATATATATATATATATTACATGCAGAAATGTGCGTTTGTATATATATATATATATATATATGTCCATATATATGTACTCTATCTCTATTAATTTCTGTCTTTATTTCTATCTCTATATGAATCTCCCTGTCCCAGTCAAGGAAATCTTGCAGCTTGACAGCATTTGAAGTTTGGAGATTCATTTGCTTTTTAGACATATCTGTTAGAATTACAGTTTTATGCACAACTTTCAATGAAATTCTTTTATAATGGTAAAAAAAGAGGAGGGGGAAGAGAAGGAAACCTAAATATTTATGAATAGTGAATTGAATAAGTAGTTTAGAAAACAAATCTAAGGCATGAGAAAATTTGAAGTGGTGTTGAAGAGAAGTATAAAATAAAATGAGAAATTATTAAAATATTTCTAATGAAATCAGGTTGTTTAATGGTATGAAAAGTAAATACAAATTGTTTAAAGTCCTGAATATGTTATATAATGATCGGTGATTACATATTCAATATTAGTAACATATTTTTGTTTTCAAAGTTTACAAAAATAAAGGTAATTATAAATGCCCATGTGTGTGTATGTGTGCGTTTTAACTACATGCAAAGTTTGACCTGTGAAATTGGATGCAGAAGCAATGCGTAAGCTTCCTATTTTAATCATATTTCTTGATCCTATAATAATTATATTTCTCCAAGTTTTTTTTTCGCTAAAGGGATCAGCAGGAATCTCTGGAAAACACACCCCACCCTCCGCCCCCAGTAAGCAGGTTACAAGAGTATCCTCTTTTCTTCCATGCAGAGGAGAATATCTTATCTTTATCATTTCTCTTAGAGAGAGGCACACACTCTACTACGCACATAAGCACGTGTCTATGGTTTGTGTCACCTAACAGAAAGAGGGCAACCAGGCTGAATATCTTCAAATTTTATAAAATATAAAGACAAAAAGCACACCATCACTTTTTCTAGATAATGATGATGGAACTACTTTAATAACATTATTGAAATGCAGCTTAGAAAACGTAGGTTAAGCATTAGGAAAATGATTAATTATGTAAAAATATATGTAATTAATTGCATTTGATTATATATTCCGTGTAATTAAGTTAATGTAATTTGTGTACTATGAATACATATGTATACACACAGTTTACACATATATGTGCAAATATGCACACGTGTATGCACACACATACATTTGGTATTATCTGTTTACTGCATAACTTAAGAATGTTACTTTCATTCACTTCAGGGATGAGTGAAAGCAAGATTTGTCATTCAGTTTCAAATGGGCCAAAGATAATTTAATTTTTTCACCATTCATGGGAAGTAGAAGAAAAGTTCTATATTTTCACTAATGTTTAATAAAACCAAATATATACCTAATACTTGTGGATTATTTATGGATTTGGTAGCAATTGGTATATATGAATTAAGAGCTATGTTAATTTACTGTTTTTCTCTACTTTGAACTTTTTTAAAAAAATTAGTTAATTTATTTTTGGCTGTGTTGGGTCTTCGTTTCTGTGCGAGGGCTTTCTCCAGTTGCAGAGAGCGGGGACCTCTCCCGTTGCGGAGCACAGGCCCCAGACGCACAGGGTCAGTAGTTGTGGCACACGGGCTTAGTTGCTTCGCGGCATGTGGGATCTTCTCAGACCAGGGCTTGAACCCGTGTCCCCTGCATTGGCAGGCAGACTCCCAACCACTGCGCCACCAGGGAAGCCCTCTACTTTGAACTTTAATTAGTACTTGAATGTTAGAAATGATTGCATACTTATTAATTATAAATTTTGGGAAATAGCACAAGTAAATCAGGCATGACTTGATGCAGTTATATACTTATAAAACGCATTATCATATTCATTAATCTGAGCATTGGTTCTTTCAACCTGGTGCCCACTGTGTAACTAGACAATATTTTCTTAAAAGAAATATTTACAGAAAAAAATCAAATTAATATTGTAACTGCTATTTTATGACCACTTGATACATTTAGAATGATAAAACCAAAACAGAAAATATGTATTATTATATTAGAAGTTACTATTTAAAACAACAACATTAGCAACAACATAAATAGATAGTATTTAACTAAGGTAAAAAAAAATTGCATTTTTCCCTTAGTAGCAAAAGATTGTGTGTTAAAGACTACAGAGAAAGGATACAGCCTTTGTTTTGCTACCAAAGAAAAGTACAGAGAGCTGTCTTACTCTAGAATGCTTATCATTTTAGATACAGACTTTGAATGAGCTAAAATTATTTAGGAGATAAAAATTGGTACTGTGAGGATTAGCTTTAATTTTAAGTATCCATAATTGAAGTGCCACATTATGATTGTAATGTTATGATAATCTTGTTAACAAGCTGTTGTGTATATACTATCATATTTTAATGTAGTTACAAAGCTTAAGTAAACCATAAAGTAAATTGCTTTTTGAATCAGTCTTTTACAAGTGGAAAATTAGTGGTTTACATGTTTTGAATATGTATTTTGTAATTATATTTGGCATTTTCTACAACTTAAGAAGATAATAGAATGGGTTTATAGATAATTCATTATTGTTTATAAGTACATTGGTATATTTTGTTATTGCTCATTCTAATTAATTTAGGTTCATTCCACATATAACACAATAGCTGATTCTATTTTTTTTCTGTAATAGTCTTCTCTTCTAGAAGATATACATTGCAGTTTAGTTTTTCTATTTACCATTTCTCATATATCAGCACACTACATTTAAAAGAAAATTTCTACCCTTTCTTATCTATTATTTCTACAGGTTATTGTGATGTATAATGAATTCTATCCATCGAGAGTGTTTGTGTTTACTCTATTTTTTGGGAAGAAAAAATGTGTCCCATTCTGACAACTGGTGAAGATAGCTAACTGGTTAGATTTACTTTTTCTGAATTTGTTGCTTCAATAAACAGAACATGGTAATTTGATAGTCTAAAGCAGAAGTAAGCAAACAGTTTATGTAGAAGTCTGGATAGTATCTTCAGCTTTCTGGGTCATATGGTCTCTAATTGGAACTATTCAGTTGTGCTGGTATAGTGCAAAGGCACCCACATAGACAATATATCATCCAACGGGTGTGGCTGCATTGTTGTGGCTGTGTTCTAATGAAATTTTATTTATGGAAATTGGCAGCCAGCTGGATTTGTCCCATGGGTCATAGTTCACTGACCCCTCGTTAAGAGCAAATTTGACATAAACCAATTAAAATAAATTTCAAAGAATTGTTTGGTACATATATTATGAATTTGTGATTTTCTCTGATCAATAGTAAAAATACTATGAAGCTCTTCCAATGTTATTAATAAGTGTGACTTAGAACATTTACTGAGGTGTCATATCTCCTAGTTTCTGGGCTGTTTCTTGAAATTGAATAAGTTACATTTCCTAGATTACTCATGCAAGTGAACAGGCATGATTAAGAATTAAATCGTCAGTTGCAATTTTAAAATCACAAATATGCAGCCAACTTGAGGTATCCATGTCAATGCCACTGAATCAGTTAGCATTTATCTGTTATGCTTGTGGTTGAAGAACCATGTACATTATGAAACAGTATAATGTTACTCTCCGGTTTGACACTAGTTAACCACAATGAGGTACCTATGAAAATTCAGTGTTGTGATATTATAGTTTATCAATTATTTTTATAAATAGATGAAGAATCATGGCATCTACTAAAGTACATACATGATAGCTGATATTTATTGGAAAATATTCATTGTGATGTGTTTTTTGTCTATTTAACTCCTTTATAAAGTTTTGTACCCGTGGGACTCTCTGAGGAATTGCCTCTATTTTAAAATTTAATCAATCAATGTTTACTTAATAAATCAGTGAATCATGAATAAATCTTTTTCTTAGTGCACAAAGAAGTTTTTTCTAGGATTCAATGAGAGGCCATATGGTATACTCTGTACTCTTTAAAAAAAAATGCTCCTGATGTTTAAATTTCAACCTTCCTAATATCTTCCAAGAAACCTCCTAAGAAATTTAGTTAATTTAGTACATGTCCTAACTTTTAGCCCTATAGTTCTCACCCATTTTAAGGGCCATTACTTTGGCTGGCAAATAGAATAAATAATAGTAGTCATTTTATTTAGAAGTCTTCCATAACATCAACTTCCATCAAGTTTTAGTGGAAATGGGTGTCTGTCATTGGACATCATAGGTGATACCTTTAGTCGATATCTGTGCTGTGTTTACAAACCAGTTATCCTGCCAGTATCTCCCTCTATCTTTGAGGAGAGTTTAGAGCAATCTTTCTTTTTTTTTTTTTTTTTAAGATGGGTAAGAAAAATGATTTACAATAAGGTTAAATTACTTACAGGTATTATATTTGTCATTGTCATATTTTCCCTCCATATTTCATTTCTTCCTTCATCCACTTAGATGTTGCTTATAATTTCATATTCTGTAAGGGAATATTGCTTGAGACATTTCTCACCCAGGGCTAAGAACTGTGTTGAAATTTAAACAGTTTGGATGAAAAAGCTGTTTGAGGAATCAGATTTTTTCTTTTTAATAGTGAAACAAGGGTAAGAAATTTTTTCATTGTAAAGAAATAAATTACTAGTTTTGACATATAATTATAGTTAAATGATTGCATATGAGTAAAATATATTAAATAATTAAAAATCATTGGGTAGCAAGTTTGAGCCAGTTAGAAGCATTAATTGAAGCCTGAGAATCATTGCTTAGGTTCAGTCATTCCATTAAAATGAAAGTCTATTTTTATTTGGTAGTAATACAGGACTTGTCTTGCAATTCATATTTCTTCAGGATTATTCTGCTCACTTGAAATTTTTAGAGAATTGATTGTTCTTTCAGCACTTCCACCAAAATATTTACCTGCTTTTAAGGGTCATGATAAATATTTTTGTTCCATATATTTCTATAGATGATATAGTTATTCCAGAAAGATATCTTGACTATATCAATACTAATACATACTATTTTCAATCTATAAATATATGAGCAAGCTTAAGATTATCTAAACATGCTAAATTATTGTATGCCTCTTATTATTATTTTTATCTGCTTATATGTAACAATAAATACATTTTATATATGATGTTGCACAGAAGTAGTATATTTACACAAATTTCCAAACAGTCTATTTAGGATATGAATACATTCCTTAACTTAAGTTTTATATTTTATATCCTCATAAGTATGTAACATGGTAGATTATTTGGACTTGACTCAATCCAGGCTCATCTGTTAATGTTACAGTACTCAGGTTTTAAAACACACTTTGGAAAGAAACCCTCGGTGTTTGAAAACATATAACTATTAAATACACACACACAACATATATATCACACACACACACACACACACAGAGTCACACTTACATGTTCCTTGTAGCATAATTCAATTGAATATCTTTGAATGTCTTATCACATTCCAGGTTGTGCTTAGAAGTGATTGTAGTTATGCTTAGAAGTGATTGTAGTTATCATATATGTTTCCTAAAAACAAAAGTAGGCAAGCCTTTTTCTATTCTTGATTATTCAAATCAGTGCAATTATGGGGCCTGCCAAATACCAAGTGTGGGCTGGGTGCCAGAGTCGAGGGGTGAACTGCCCTCAACCTCTGCATTCAGAGCATAGTGCCTTGGGGTAGGACTCCCGGTAAAAGGGATGGCTTGTATAAAGTGTTTAAATAGAATCCAGTGATGTGCAGAACATTTTGTAAGTCATTAACATGTATTTATTAATTTTAAAATCATAAGAGAAGATTAAAACAAAACCAGTGGTGAGGAGCAATAGAAACCCTAGAATAAAATAAAACCCTAGAAACAGTCACAGTTAGGAGGTTATTGATAAGAAAACAAGTTACCATCAGCAAGGGATGATTTCCTTGTATTGGTTTTTTAAATTTCAGTTTATATACTCAGTTTTTGATCTTGACTGCTATTCTTGAAATATAGATGTATCAGGTGTTTATTTGTGGTTTTAATTAATTTCTTTAAATTAGTAACCTCAGGCTCTTTATATTAGATTGGAAATTAAATGGTATTAGGATTTATTAGGACTATCTGTAGCAAGAATTACAGTGAGCCTTAACATAAAATTTGAATTTCAATTTATAATTTGAGATTATAATTTAGGATAAGTTATATATATATATTTGTAACATGGTTATGTTTTCTAATAGAATTTAAAAATTTTGTGTGTATATTGGAGTGTAATTAAATATACTAATTGATAGTACAATTTATTGAATTTTAAGAATGAAGTTAGGGTAAAGAAGTCGTGGTACATATATACGATGGAATATTACTCAGTCATAGAAAACAATGAAATAATGCCACTGCAGTGACATGGATGGACCTAGAGATTGTCATACTGAGTGAAGTAAGTCAGACAAAGACAAATATCATTTGATATTGTTTATCTGTGGAATCTAAAAAAAGTGGTACAAACAAACCTATTTACAAAACAGAAATAGAGCCACAGATGTAGAAAACAAACTTATGCTTACCAAAGGGGAAAGTGGGGGGAGGGACAAATTGGGAGATTGGGATTGACATATACACACTGCTATGTATATAAAATAGATAACTAATAAGGACCTATTGTATAGCACAGGGAACTCTACTCTGTACTCTGTAATGACCTATATGGGAATAGAATCTAAAAAAGAGTAGATATATGTATGTGTGTAACTGTTTCAATTTGCTGTACAACAGAAACTAACACAACATTTTAAATCAAATATACTCCAATAAAAATTAATTTTAAGAAAAGGATAATTTTAACATACTCCACTCAATAACTTTTCTTTTGGTGTTTTTCTGAAATAAAAATTCAACACTGATCAAAAAAAAAAAGAGTGAAGTTATACTTTACATACAAGAGTCTCAAATCTCATCTGTGGCATTTTAGCAGATTTGAATAAGAAAGAGGGCTTTGTTATTACACTAATTTTTTTATTGTTTTGAGAAATGTATGTATTTGTGAACTCTACTAGCATTTATATCTAAAAGGGTGATTCTAGTATAATAGATACAAGGCCACTGAAAACACAATGACATTGAAAGTTTGTGGAGATAGCTACTCTTAGACATGGTTCAAATATTCATTAAATTCTTTTTTTTTTTTTTTTTTTTTTTTTTTGTGGTACGCGGGCCTCTCACTGTTGTGGCCTCTCCCGTTGCGGAGCACAGGCTCTGGACGCACAGGCTCAGCGGCCATGGCTCACGGGCCTAACCGCTCCACGGCATGTGGGATCCTCCCAGACCAGGGCACGAACCCGAGTACCCTGCATCGGCAGGCGGACTCTCAACCACTGCGCCACCAGGGAAGCCCTGCGCCACCAGGGAAGCCCCATTAAATTCTTAAGTGTGCAAAGCACAATCGGGCACGAGAGTTACAATCTTGAGCAAATTTTCATGAGCTTTATCATCATAGTGTAATGAGAGAAGAGGTAGGCATTTATCAAATAACCACATAAATGTATATTTAATTGTAACTAAGATAATTCTCCAAAGGAGAATTGTATTGGTAAGAGTGTAGCTTATAGGATGATTTGACAAGGAAGATTCCCCAAGGGAGTTAATTGAGCTGAGCTCTGAAGAAGGGCTAGGAGACTATAGGCTAAGAGAAAAGGTGAAGACATAAATGGGAAACCACTGTGGTGCACAGTTTTTGGGAATATGGTAAATGAAAGGAACCTCAGCCAACCTAGACCTCTCCATTACCACTAATTCACCTTGTAGTTTACCAGAAGTCAGGCTAGCCAAGCAAGTGGGTCATTCTTGACACTTTTTATTCTTCATTTTTCCCATACTCTGCACTCTATTAGAATTCCTCAGAAAATATATTCAGAATGTTCAAACTCAGTAGTTCTGAACCTTGAATGCACATTGGAATCACCATGGGGACAAGGGAAGTTTAAAAACTTCCAATTTTTAAGCCAAACTCCAGACCAATTAAGTGAGAAGTGTGTGTGTGTGTGTGTGTGTGTGTGTGTGTGTTGTGGAGACTTTAGTTAGCATCAGTATTTTTAAAGCATCTCAGGTGATTCCAGAATGCAGCCAAGGTTGAGGACTATACTTCCAAATGGGCCCCATAAAGTCTGTTCTCCACACAGCAGCTAGAATGACCTTATTAATTTGTCAGATCATATTTCTCCTCTGATCAAAACCCCTCATTGGCTTCCTACCTCACCTAAAGTAAAAGGGAAAATTCCTACAATACCCCTTGTATTTCAGATTCTCTTGACTGATTCTCTGACCTTATATTTTGTGACTCAATTTCCCTCTTACTTACTTCCAGCCAATTTCTCTCTTGCTTACTTCCAGCCACTTACTTACAGTGGCCTAACTATTTAGAAATTAAACAACAAATTTAAGAATAACCATGGTTCAGAGGAGAAATCACAGGGGAAATTTTAAAAAACATTTTGAATAATAATGAAAATAAAACTTCAAAATATGTCAGATGCAATTAAAGCATAATTTAGGGGAAAGTTTACAGACACTTTGGAAGACAGTTTCACAGTTTATTACAAAACTAAAGTACCCTTACCATTTTTACTATATTTGGAAAAAAGATTAATTGACCATAGGTGAGTGGGTTTATTTCTGGGCTTTCTATCCTGTTTCATTGATCTGTGTATTTTTTTTTCCAGTACCATGCTGTTTTTATGACTGTAGCTTTGTAGCATAGTCTGAGATCAGGGAGCCTGATTCCTCCAGCTCCATGTTTTCCTATCAAGATGGCTTTGGTATTTGGGGTTCTTTTGTGTTTCTGTACAAAAGTAAAAATCTTTTGTTCTAGTTTTGTGAAAAATGCCACTGGTAGTTTGATGGGGATTGCATTGAATCTATAGATTGCCTTGGATAGTATGATCATTTTTAAAATATTGATTCTTCCATAGTATATCTTTCCATCTGTTTGTGTCTTTTTTTTTTTTTTTTTTGTGGTACGCGGGCCTCTCACTGTTGTGGCCTCTCCCGTTGCGGAGCACAGGCTCCGGATGCGCAGGCTCAGCGGCCATGGCTCACGGGCCCAGCCACTCTGCGGCATGTGGGATCTTCCCAGACCGGGGCATGAACCCGTGTCCCCTGCATCGGCAGGCGGACTCTCAACCACTGCACCACCAGGGAAGCCCTGTTTGTGTCTTCTTTGATTGCTTTCATCAGTGTCATAGTTTTCAGAGTGCAGGTCTTTTGCCTTCTCAGGTAGGTTTATTCATAGGTATTTTATTCTTTTTGATGTGATGGTAAATGGGATTGTTTCCTTAATTTATCCTTCTGATCTTTCATTGTTAGTGTATAGTAATGCAACAGATTTCTGTGTATTAATTTTTTATCCTGCAGCTTTACTGAATCCATCGATGAGCTCTAATAAGTTTTCTGGTAGTGTCTTTAGGATTTTCTGTATATAGTATCATGTCATCCACAAACAGTGACAGTTTTCCTTCTTTTCCAGTTTGGATCCCTTTTATCTCTTTTTCTTCTCTGATTGCTGTGGCTAAAATTATGTTGAATAAAAGTGGTAAGATACTGATTAATGTTCAATCAATTAATTAATCAATTAATGGTCAATCTATGACAAAAAAGGCAAGAATATACAATGGAGAAAAGTCTCTTTAATAGGTGGTGCTGGGAAAACTGGACAGCTACATGTAAAAGAATGAAATTAGAACATTCTGTAGCACCATACACAAATATAAATTCAAAATGGATTAAAGACCTAAGTGTAAGACTGGATGCAATAAAACTCCTAGAGGAAAACATTGGCAAGACACTCTTTGACATAAATTGCAGCAGTATATTTTTGGATCTGTCTCCTAGAGTAATGGAAATAAAAACAAAGTAAACAAATGGGGCTTAATTAAACTTAAAAGCTTTTGCACAGCAAAGGAAGCCATGAACGAAACAAAAAGACAACCTACAGAATGGGAGAAGATATTTGCAAATGATGTGACTGACAAGGGATTAATTTCCAAAATATACAAACAGCACATACAGCTAAATATCAAAAAACCAAAAAACCCAATTCAAAAATAAGCAGAAGACCTAAATAGACATCCCTCCAAGGAAGACAGACAGTTGGCCAAAAGGCACATGAAAAGATGCTCAACGTCACTAATTATTAGAGAAATGCAAATCAAAGCTACAATGAAGTATTACCTCACACTGGTCAGAATGGCCATCATCAAAAAGTCTACAAATACTAAATGCTGGAGAAGGTGTGGAGAAAAAGGAAACTTCCTACACTGTTGGTGGGAATGTAAAATGTTACAGCCACTATGGAGAACAGTATAGTGGTTCCTTAAAAAACTAAAAATAGAGCTACTGTATTCCCACTCCTGGGCATATACCCAGAGAAAACCACAATTCGAAGAAATACAGGCACCCCAATGTTCATAGCAACACTGTTTACTATAGCCAAGACACAGAAGCAACCTAAATATCCATTGACAGATGAATGGATAAAGAAGATGTGGTATATTTATATAATTGAATATTACTCAGCCATAAAAGAATGTAATAATGCCATTTGCAGCAACATGGATAAACCTAGAGATTATCATCCTAAGTGAAGTAAGCCAGACCGGGAAAGACAAATATCATATGATATCACTTATATTTGGAATCTAAAAGGAAAAAAAAGACGCAAATGAACTTACTTCCAAAACAGAAAGAGACTCACAGACATAGAAAACAAACTTATGGTTACCAAAGGGGAAAGGGAGGTGGTGGGAGGGATAAATTAGGAGTCTGGAATTAACATATACACAGTCCTATGTACAAAATAGTTAACCAACAAGGACCTACTGTATAGCACAGGGAACTATCAATATAGTCAATATTTTGTAATAACCTATAAGGGAAAATAATCTAAAAATGATATCTTTATATATATATAACTGAATTATTCTGCTGTACACCAGAAACTTACATGATATAGTAACTCAACTATACTTCAATGAAAAATTTTCTAAATAAATAAAAAGAAAAAAGATTATGGATGCATACATCATTATTTTAAATTTTTATTTAAATTTATTATTTAAATTTTTTAAATTTTTAAAGAAAAAAAGACCCAAATAAAAAGATGATCTACCTGATAAGATTCAGAACAAAGCAAGAATGTCCACTCTTAACACTCCTTTTTAATACCATATTGGAAGTCCTAACTAATGCATAAAACAAGAAAAGGAAATAAAAGGTATACAGATTGAGAAGGTAGAAATAAAACTGTATTTGTTTACAGATGACATGATTGTCTATGTGGAAAATCTGAAAAATATTGACAAAAATCCCTCCTGGAATATTGACAAAAAAACCTCCTGATATAATAAGCATTATATCAGGGTTGCAAGATACATGGTTAATATACAAAAATCAATTGTTTTTCTCATACCAACAATGAGCAATTGGAATGTGAAATTCAAAACACATTATGATTTACATTAGCAACCCCCAAAATGAAATACTTAGGTATAAATCTAACAAAATAAATGTAAGATCTATATGAAAAAAACTATGAAACTCCAATGGACAAAATCAAAGAAAAACTAAGTAAATGGAGAGATTTCATGTTCCTCGATAGGAAGACTCAGTTTTCTTAAGATATCACTTCTTCCCAAGTTGATCTTTAGCTTCAGTACAATCCCAGTCAGAATCCTAGCAAGTTATTTTGTGGATATTGACAAACTGATTCTAAAGTATATGCAGAGAGGTAAAAGATCCAGAATAGCCAGTACAACATTGAAGGAGAAGAAAAAAGTCAAAGAATTTACATTACCTAATTTTAAGACATTCTAGCTACAATATTGTGGTGTAGTATTGACTATAGAACAGACAGATAAATGGAACAGAATAGATAGCCCAGAAACAGACCCACACAAATATAGTCAACTGATCTTTGACAAAGGATCAAAGGCAATATGATGGATACCGGATAGTCTTTTCAATAAATGGGGCTGGAACAACTGGACATCCATGTGCATAAAAATGAATATAAACACAGACCTTACAGCCGTCACAAAAATTAACTCAAAGTGGATCATAGACTTAAATGTAGAATGCAAAACTAGAAAATTCCCAGAACATAGGAGAAAACATAGATGATCTTGAGTCACTGATAACTTTTAAATACAATACCAAGGCATGATCTGTGAAAGAAAGGCTGATAATCTGGACCTCATTAAAATTAAAAATTTCTCTGCAAAGACACTGCCAACAGAATAAGAAGACAAGTCACATACTGGGAAAATATTTTCAAAAGACACATTTGATAAAGGACTTTTACTCAAAATATACAATGGGGGACTTCCCTGGTGGTGCAGTGGTTGAGAGTCTGCCTGCCGATGCAGGGGACACAGGTTCGTGCCCCAGTCCGGGAAGATCCCACATGCCGCAGAGCGACTGGTCCCGTGAGCCATGGCCGCTGAGCCTGTGCGTCCGGAGCCTGTGCTCCGCAACGGGAGAGGCCACAACAGTGAGAGGCCAGCGTACCGCAAAAAAAAAAAAAAAAAAAAAAAAAAAAAAAAAAAAATATATATATATATATATATATATATATATATATACATATATGTACAGTGAACTCTTAAAACTCAATGATAATAAAACAAGCAACCTGATTAAAAAATGGGCAAAAGTCCTGAACATTTTAGTGACCCTAAAGTACACTGTGGACTTTGGGTGGTCAAGATGTGTCAATGTTGATTTATCAATTGTAAAAGATTATGGCCAGAAAATAAAATCTCTATGATTTTAATATTTTCAAAGTTGATTTCTATCTCAGCATATGGTTTATGCCTAGTGAATATTTCATGTTGACTTGACAAGAAGGTTTATTCTTCAATTGTTTGTTGTAGTGTCCTATAAATGTCAATTAGAGACAGTTGATAGTGTTATCTAGATCTTCAGTATCCTTACTGATTTTTATTTATTTAAATATTTATTTTTTTCTGAGAGAGGGTTGTTAAACTCTTCAAGTATGATTTGAGATTTGTCAATTTTCTCCTTTTGTTTCTAACAGTTTTTATTTCATGCCCTATTCCCTCTTCCCCCCCCTCCTTTTTTTTTCTGTTTGCCTTTTAGAACTTTTTAGTCTCCATAAGCCTCCCACACAACACTAGAATTCTGCATATATCCAGCAGGGAGACAGACATGTTTGTCCTCTTAATGTTCCACTTATAGCACCCCTTCATTTGTGCCAATGATCACTAAAAGTTTTGGTAATTTCTCCTCAACTCATCTTGAGAACATTCTCCCTTCTCAAGAAATTTAGTTTGTGTAATTTTCCTTGCTTTTTCAGATCTCTGATGCCTCTGAAAATGTTTGTGGTTTATTGAGCATTTTCTAGTTTTTGGCAATTAGAGCATTGATTGACCTACTGTGACCTACTACGTTCTGTCTAGAAGTTGAAGTCCCCCTCTGTCTACCTTAACACATTGTGTTGGTTATTAAATTTATGTACTAGTTGAATATAAGCAATTACATGTCATTATAACTTTAGAGAAAAACAAATCTTGTTTTTCTTTTGTTTATTTTATTCATTTCAAGCAGAATATTTTTTCTTTTAATTAAAAAAAGTTTATATTGACATAGTTGATTTACAATGTTATGTTAGTTTCAGGCACACAGCAAAGTGATTCAGTTATACATATACATGTATCTATTCTTTTCCCATTTAGGATATTACAGAATATCCTTATCCTAAATAATATCCTAATAATAGTAGAGTTCTCTGTGCCATACAGTAGGTCGTTGTTGATTATCTATTTTATATATTGTAGTATGTACATGTCAACCCCAAATTTCTAATTTATCCCTTCCCCACCCCCACCTTTCCCGTTTGGTAAGCATAAGTTTTTTTCTGAAGCCTGTGAGACTGTTTCTGTTTTGTAAATAAATTCACTTGTATCCTTTTTTAAAAAATACCACATATAAGGGATATCATATGATATTTGTCTTTCTCTGTCTGACTTACTTCTCTTAGTATGATAATCTCTAGGTCCATCCATGTTGCTATAAATGGCATTATTTCATTCTTTTTTATGGCTGAGTAATATTCCATTGTGTATATATACATATGTATATATGTATATATACACATACATATGTATATACATATATCTTTTTGTTGTTGTATTTTTTTGCGGTACGCGGACCTCTCACTGTTGTGGCCTCTCCTGTTGCGGAGCACAGGCTCCGGATGCACAGGCTCAGCGGCCATGGCTCATGGGCCCAGCCGCTCCGTGGAATGTGGGATCTTCCCGGACCGGAGCACGAACCCATGTCCCCTGCATCGGCAGGCGGATTCTCAACCACTGTGCCACCAGGGAAGCCCCATATATCTTATATGTGTATCTTTTTTTAACATCTTTATTGGAGTATAATAGCTTTACAATGTTGTGTTAGTTTCTGCTGTATAACAAAGTGAATCAGCTATATGTATACATATATCCACATATCCCCTCCCTCTTGTGTCTCCTTCCCTCAAGCAGAATATTTAATCCACTTTTTTTTTTTTCCTATTCTCTCTAAAATATTTTTCCTCTTGGGTCCTGTTCTCACTTTGCATTCATGCATTTAGTGATCATACCTCCTTATTTTGCCTTTATTCGTAGTCTATGTGTTCGTTATTGTCTCTTAAATCTGTATTGTCTGCCATATCACGTTCTTGAACCCCAGACCCAAAGCTCTAAATGCTTATTTGACATTTGCATATTTGTCATGCAAAACTCAACTGCCTTAAACCAAAATTAATTTGCTTTACCTTTCAATTGGTTGGTCTTCTATCCTTCCAGAGTTTTAATTTTGGCTCTGTCCCTCGGACTCACTGTAATTTTTAGTAAGCTTCTTAACGTCTATGAGCCTTATTTTTCCAAACATTTTTAATTTATATTTCATTTAAATGAATCGAAATAGAGCCCCAGGTCATTGCTTGTTTTAACAGAATATTTTAGCAAGTGTCAAGTTAGTGTTTATCTATTTTTTCAAAACCAAAATAATATACTTGCAGGTTATCCCAAATGTAAATGAAGTATTTCACTACTTTGATAAGAATGTTATTAATTGGTCTTGTCAACTCAGTTTAGTGCTCAAAAATGTAGGTTTACAAATCCTAAGAGACAAAGCTTAATTTTTTTTTTTTTTTTGTTTTGTTTTTGTTTTTTGCGGTACGTGGGCCTCTCACCATTGTGGCCCCTCCCGCTGCAGAGCACAGGCTCCAGACGCGCAGGCCCAGCGGCCATGGCTCACGGGTCCAGCCGCTTTGCGGCATGCGGGATCCTCTTGGACCGGGGCACGGACTCGTGTCGTTAGGATCGGCAGGCGGACTCTCAACCACTGTGCCACCAGGGAAGCCCACTTAATTGGTTTTAATTGGGCTTTTTATATGACCACTTAAGCACTTACTTTTCCTAAAGTGACTTTTTACAACTAGAATATGCAACCTGTTATCTTCTAATTTTTTTAATTCCCTCTTCTTTGCTCAGGAGAGAGTTCTGTATCACTGAGTATGCTACACCTGGGTGAACACCATCAAATGCCATAGACTTTGGTGTAGGAAGAGAAATATCAATGAGATTCTGTAGGGATAGATAATGTCAGAGACATGTTGTAGGATGTGTCTAATTAAAGTTTTATGAAATAAATGCATTTACTTATTTTTCTTAATGAATTTGTATAACATGGTAAAATCATCAGAAATAGTGAGTTTTGGGATAGAGCTTTAGGACATGATACCTTAGGATGTAATTTGCAAAATTATATTTAGTTCCTTTTTATTTTTCATTACTATTATATTCACAAGTGTCTGTTCCTGAAGAAATTCTATGTGTGCTTTTATATAAAATAAAGTTTTTTGGTATCTTTATAATCTGATCCTCAGTAAGTGCTGATAGTACTTAAGGAACAAGTGATATTTATATAGAATTCCAAATTAGATGTTATATACCATTATATGCACTCCTTTTTTCCCCCTCAAAGATGTCTGCATTAAATGAGAATTAGGGTTAAGAAAAAAAAATTAGCATATTAACAAGTTTGTTTTTTCTCTAAATAGAATGTGATAAGACTTTTCATTATTCACTAGAAATAACATTTTATTGCTGTTAGCACAACTGTTCATAAAGCTACTCCAGCTTAAAAACCTTGTAAATGAATTTTTTACTTCAGTGACAAAATTCTCTTTAAAGGTGGTCTTAACATGTGGAATCCAGAGAGAGATGGAGTGGAGTTATCAAGCATTTTCTAAAGATCGTTTTTAATTCTTCTATGAAGATATTAGCACTTTCATAAAAGTTATTTATTTTGACAAAATTAACCATGGAACACATAATATATAAGCATCACTGAATATAACCCTAAATGATAGTCTCCAGATATAAATTACAAGACTACTTTGTATACAAGGAGACTTTGCTTTTTACCCTTATTTTATTTAATAATTGAAAGGAAAAAAACAACAACTTTGTAATCTTTGAATAGTAAGATATATGGTGTTAATCATTTAAAACATTTGGAGAAGACACTTTTTTTTTTCAGAATGCTTCTTATCTCTCTATCTCTGTGTAGTCGCATTTTATAGATACGTGGATATAAGTATGTGTGCCCATATTTCCATTGTCAAAAAATACATTCAGTCATATTATTAGGAACATTTGCCATCACAAGTAGTTCTAACATACCTTTTGATTAATACCTTTAAATTTTTTGTGTCATTATTTTATATATATATATTTATATATATATTATTTTTATATATTATATCTCTCATATAAAATAATAATTCAGAAATCCTTATATTGTATATAAAGGAAGAGCATGAAACAAGATTATTATGCTAACTCAGTGATATAAAGAAGAGTATTTCCTGTAGGGTAGTCCAATTACAAAATAGTAAAACAGTAACAAAACAAAATAAACTGTTTTTTCTATTTGTTTCAGTAAGTTTAGCACAGCAGGAATTGTAGCATTCCTCCTGGCTGGTGCGTCAAATCTGCAGTTTGAAACATAACTGCAAATAGGAGTTATTTTAAAGACATTATATATAAGCTAATAACCTTAGGCATATAAATGAGATAATTATATAGCACTTAATATATTTTATTTGCTTTTATTGTAATAATTTCATACCTTTGGTTTGAGAAAATAATGTTTTTTTGAAAAGAATAATAAACTAGTATGTTGAAGACATGTAAGAACAAAACTTTGAATCATTTAAATGCTGCTTTTGCCTGTATCAAGTTTTTTGCAGATGTCTTTTTACTTTACTCTATCGTGATGAGCCAGTTCAGTTTAGTTTGAGAAAAAAATGTTACTGGTGGGGTAAATCAAACAACAACAACAACCATAAGGAAAAAAAAAAGAAAAACTGATATAGGATCCTATAGAATTTTTGAAGAAAAAACCTGAAGCCATTTCAGGGCCATACCTTGGACTGTAGCCTGAGAGGGATAAATATGTTCATTATATAGATTTGTAGACATGTAAAACATATATTTTTTAATGGTAAAAGTTCTAGATTCCAGAAAGATCAGTCAAGGCATGAATGATGTGTAAGACGGCTCTGACATCTGCACTAAAGAGAATAAGGTCCCTAAATTCACAATCTCACATAGTGAGTCTTGCAAAGATTAAGCTGGGAGTCTTGGTAACAGAAATATCTGAGGAATATATCTGGGACACTCAAAGGGCAACAAATGATACTTTGAGTAGTAGAAATTGCTTCTGACTCAGTGGTTTCTTGTATATTTCTTCAAGTTCAAAGTTCTTACTGGAGCATGGATGGCCCTGATCCTGTGTGAGAATGTGCTTAGCGGTTCCTGGTAGCATGGCACGTTGTATGTAAATATGGAGACTGTAAAATGAGTTTAGACAGAAACTTTTAGTCTTGCCCTCCGACATTTAAGCAGTTTCTTATTTAGGCAGAAGAAAGATTTGTCTTAATTAAGGCTTATGTTCATAATTAAATAGTTTTAAAAACCTGAAAGAATTCACTAAGAGCCAACTGTCAGAATTGTGCTGTATCTAACTTCAAATTTATCTGGAAGGTGTTTCACTGCCAACCTTTTGGAATAAGTAATCTAAACAGTGTGACTCCATGTCTTTACCTTTCAGTCATACCTCTACCCACTACAATCCGGCTTCTTTGCATCTCTTTTTCTATTAAGCATAGTGCCCTTTCTTTACAAAGTAAAAGCTCAACTCACATACTGATGTATTTTACTTTGATTTATTTTATTATTTATATCCTGCTTACTTCTAAAATAAAAGAGGATCTGTTTGCATGAAGATAAGACACTACTACTATTCAAATAATAAAATAAATCATGTTTATCATTTATTGCAAAGGAGACAATTAAGAAAGGCATAAGAAATTTTTAAAAAATGCTAGGCAGTGAATAGTTAATATACATGGCTGAAAATTCGATTAGAGAGGGAGGAGGCAAATCATAAAAAGTTTCACAGAACACAGGAGTTTGCCATTCTCTATGCCCTTTGCTTCCTCTCAGTCTTCAGTTCTCTCTGAAGAACTGAAATCTTACCTTCTTAGAGACACCTTCCTTGGCTGCTATCTAAACATAACCCAAGTTACATCATCAATGTTTCTTATTCATCTTTCCTAATTTATGGTTCTCCTGAGAATTCACAACTGTCTAATATACTGTCTATATTACTTGTTTGTATTTAATGTAACTCCCTCAATAGAATAAAGCTCTGTGAAGGCAGGAAGTTTTGTGTATTTGTTCAATGTACATCCCTACCATTTAGAATTGTTCCTGGGGCATGACAAATGTTCACTATGTATCTGTTGAATGAACAATGAAGGAATTAATAATTATATTTGACATACATGCCCAAAGATAAGGACAGAGATGGGCTGTAGTGTGGAGATCTGAGAATGCAGGACATAAAGATGATAAGTATGGAGATATAATTGAAGCTATGAAAATGAGTGTAGAATGAGACAAAAGACCACAGTAGAATCTTGAAGAACGCCAATATTAACAATTATTTAGGAAAGGAATGGGAAAACACAAATGAAAACAAAGGAGACTGGGGAATGACCAAAAAAGCAAGGGGAAAATATACTATTTTTAAAGTTGAAAGAAAGAGAATGCTTTAAGAGGGAGAGAGTAGACAACTTTATTGAATGCTTCTGAAAGATTAAATAAGAGGAGATCTGAAAACGTATTCTCTGTACTGAATGGTGTGGACATACTTAGTAACATGAGTGTATCCATTGAGAAGTAGGAGCAGAAACTAGACCGGAATAGACTGTGGAATGAATGAATAAATAAGTAGGCAGGAAGAAAATGGGGATGGTCAGTATAGATAACAGACTTCTTTCTCCTTTTTGGCTGTTCATAGGAGGAAGGAGATGTAGGATTCAGAGAAGAATGTTATTACATTGGAGTGACTAAAAATAATTAGGTGCTAATAAGGAGGTTCTAGGAGATGAAAGAAGAGGTGAAAATTGAAAGCATGTGACTTTAGAGACAGTAGAAGGAGATGGAATCCATTTACATTTGTGGGGATTCGCCTTTGATAGGAAGAGGACCAGAAACACCGTTATGATAAGGGGCAGAAGAAAAACAGTGGTCATTACAAGCAGGTTTAGAGAATTGGTGACAGCTCTGTTAGGGAGCACCAACTAAAGGCTTTTGTCACAAAAATAAAAAGGAAGGTTATCATGCTGAGGATAAAGGAATGGAACAGAAATGGCTTGGCAGTGAGGAGGAAAGATGAAAGTTTTCCACAGTTGTTCTGGAGAATGGAAGAATGAGAAGTTGACCAAAGAAATAGGTCCCGTTTCTGTGGAGTCTTGAGAGCTCAGATAATTGGTGACACTGGCTATATTATGATGCTGGTTTTCTGCATGTATATATGGTTTTCTCTGTGGGCATGAAAGTTTTCATTCAGAATGTGAATTTTCTAAGAAAGGCATAATGGAAGAACTGGGAAACAAGGGGATAGGCATCTTTATAGAAGGTTCTTTAAAATCATTAAAATGGAGTTTAAGTAAAAGGGAGGAACGAAAATAGATAAAGAAAAAATGAAGGACTCAATCATAATAGCTGTAATTTATTGCTTACTTTATGCCAGGAACTTTTCTAAATACTTTATATATGATTACTCACTTAATTCTTGTGACAATACAATGAGGTGGGTATTATTATTACTTAAAATTCAAGGTATTATTCTTACATTAATTTCACAGTTAAGAGAACCATGCCTAAGGTTACACAGATAATGAATAACAAATCAGGGACTTGAACCATTTGATAGTCTAATTCTGCGTGTCTTTACTTTATCTATTTTTCAACACAGAGTATAGCAGAGATCTTGAAGAACATAAAGACCAGTAGTAACTGGGAAACTGAGCAAGCAAAATGGGAGGCTAAGAGATTCATGTTGGAATTGTGGGATTCTGAATTAGTAAATTCAGAGAGAATACACTTTAAAGTGACAACAAGGTTCTAGTTTTGGCATGTGAACTTATATTTTTTCCTGCTCTCCTTCAGTGGAACAATTCAACACTGCAGGTATAAAATACTTTAGTCACACTTACTGTAGATTATGTTTTTATATATCATTTTTGAAACATAGGAGTGTTGTTGAGTCATTGAGACCCTAGTAATTTGTTATGGATTTTTAAGAAACTAGATTAAAGTATTCTCAGTGAAAACTCCATGGGAGAGCATCTTGAGGTAATAATCTCAAGAAATGGGTCAGACAGAGATAAAGACCAAAATCACAGAGTAGCAATACATGTTTATTTCACGTTATGATGGATCACATAGTTTTTACTTCACCTTTCTTATTTCAGATAACTAGCATGGACTTTCAGAAGGTAATTTTTTTTTCAGGATGAGAACTTATTCATGCAGGTATAAATTTGCCTCTAGAAGTTACTGTAATATGCTCAGTAATTTCCAGGAAAATTTGCTTATTGATCACATAAATCAGGGTCACATTTTATTTTAAGGCTAGGATAATCATTTGTGATTCCTAAGAAATACTGAAGTTACTCAAATATACAAACTTCCTGGAAACCTTATTTCAGTTGACATAATGTGCCCAACTAATCATTATATAAATCCTCTATGCCTCAATGTTGCTTTCCATGGGTGAGGGGAGGTGTACCACTGAGGTAAAGTATGTGGGTTTCCAGGCTCACCTTGAATGGATATCAAGCTTGGCATGTGTGAGAACTCTGAAGAAAGCAACGTGGATGGAGTTTGGTGGAGGAAGATGAGTTCTACGACCCATTGGCTATTGAAAGGAGTATGAATTTTATTCTAAAACTCAGAAGAAAGTAGTGGACACTTACAACCTCTACCCTTTTTAACAGAAAATTAACATTCAAGAAGCTTCAGTAATTTGCAGATGAGAACTCTCTTAAGTGACAAAGCTATAACTTATACTCTTGTCTGCTTGACACCAATATCTGTTTCTTTTCAATACCACCGTTAGTTCCTGGTACAAAGAAGATTATTCAGCAAAGGTTTTGGAACATATCCAGGCTAGGTGACATGGTAGATAAAACTTTAAACACCGAAGTGAATATATCTTAAGTATCGATACTTTTGACGTGTTTAATATAATATTATAACAATAACATAAACATTTAATATGATCTTTCTGTTTTTCAACACTATGCTAAATACTTTACATGGATTATCTTGTTTCTCCCTAGTAATAATCCCATGAGGTAGGTACTATTATTATACCCATTTTATGTATGAAGATACTGCGATTCAAGTGCGTCAAGAAACTTTCCTATGATCATACACTGAATAGGTGGTAACTTCATAATAGCAAAAACTATTTCACTATTTATTGGGTTATTATGGAGAGTTCTGTTAAACCATGGTTTATTAGCTTAGTTTGTGGTTAGCCTATGTGTGGTTCTTATAAAAATAAAATAAAATAAAATAATATCCAATAATTCCTATTCTCATTGATCTTTTCCAAGATATTACAGAGAGAATCTCCAGAGATCTAAATTAGGAGAATAACTCTGGAGAAATAGATGTCAGAGGAGATGACTCTAAATGTAGGTTAGGACAATGTCATTATGGGGAATATGGCCAAATAGGATTTTGAGAATATTTATTCAATTATTCAACAAATATTGTAAACCTACTCTGTGCCAGGTACTTTGGGGAAAAAAAAGATTGGTGGGTAGGAGCAAACTAAGCTTAATACATTTCTGTCTGTGATTTAACTTTTCTGCAGAACTTATCAGAACCTAGTAGTCCCTGAAGTTAGGCTGACAGGAATCTATGATACGCCAAACAAAGGGCTTTCTAGTAACTATTGACCTTGCATTGCATATATATGGAAAATATTACTCAGCAAAAGCTTATCATAAATATTAAGATGCAGTTATATCTCTAGGTACAGTTTGATCATATCAAAAGCAAAAATAGATTTTAAAATAGACTTACTGAACTCTGAAGAACTCATATCTGAATTTTCTATCTGAAAAATGACAAAACAGTGCCAGTCTCATGATGCTTAGTTTAGCACAGACACATAAACGTTAGCTAATCTAAACAGTGTGCCCAGCCAATTTGTTGCTGTCCTGGAGTGGTATTCAGCCTGCTTAGTGTTATGAAAGAAGGGGCGAGCTGGAGAATCTGCCCTTTGCCTCTGGGTTGTTAAGCCATCCAAAGCTTGGGGTGCATGGCTTTTAAAATACACATCTCTAATTCAGAATTTCTTGTGGTATCGCACAGTTAATGCTCTTCCACTTTAGTGTATACTCTCTTCAGTATTTTATTGTTGAAAAAGAAAAAGTAGAAATGTAAGCTACTAGACTTTTGGCTGCATGTTCAACTTTTCCTTCTGTGACTTTGAAGGTAGTAGACTGCAGATGTAAAAGATCTTCCTTCTTAAATGAATATCCTTAAGCAAAATAGTTTTAAAAATATTCCTAGTATCTTTGTTTATACATAAGGGTTGCCTAGCTATCAGCTGCATGCATGCTTTTCATTGAACTGTGTATGTTTGTGTGTGTGTGTATACGTTTGGTATGGCTTCTCGTGGCATGTAATAATTTCAGGGGAGGAAAGAAAAAAGAGAGCAAGATAAATGTAATACATTTTTGTACTTTCTCCTTGCAATTTTTTAAAGATAAGAAGGCCCTGTTAATAAATATGAACTGGTAATTTGATCATTACCTGCTATTCATTTGAACTAACTATAGTCAACAGATACTGGACAGTGAACAGAGGGAACTCTTTTGGAAAGCCATGTAGTTTCTCCAAAGGTGATTGCTATGCTCTGTGTATTTAGATAGAAGCTTTCCCATGTGTTATCAGCTTGCTGCTGTCCATTTTGCTGCCAAATATTCCTTCTCTATGGTAGCATAATACTGTTACCAAGGGAACAGCTTATGGCCAACACTTACAGTAGTGCCACAAATTAATTTCACAGTTATCAGGATACAGGATGATAACAGTAACATGAGCTACTGTGAAATTACCATTGTTCCCATGGAGTTACAGTGTAATTATTACTTTTGTGATAACTAAAAAAAAAAATTCATATCACTACTGCTGGATGTTTGTTCTCTCTTCTCTCTGTTTCTCTGTCTCTCCCTCCTTATCTCTCTTTCCCCTTCCCTTCCTGTAGTTTCCTCCTCTGTTGGTTCAGAATCTCCCTGATGTCTTTTTTCACAAGTAACAATAAAGAGTAATTTTTATACTGGCATTAAGAAAGAGTTACAGTGAAGTGGGGTGAAAACTTATTTATGTGAGTCACGTCCATAATTAGGATGTTTACTATATAAGTACTAAAACATAGATTTTCCTGGTGTACTGAGAGGATATGTTAAATTTGTGATTAGTGTGGAATGAGAAATTACAGTATTATTTTCATAGAAAATTAAATCCATATGTTGAATAGAGGAATCCATTTAATGTGATTAAAAGCCCTGAAGAAAAATGAATGTTACCTAACTTCCTTAATTAGCTGTGTAATTTCACACACACACACACACACACACACACACACACAGAAAAAAACTTCCTTAAGCGTCAATATTTATGTCTGTAAAATGGGGGATAATAATAATATCTAACAGAATTGATAAGTAGATTAAAAGAGAAAGTGAATTAAACTGTACAGTACAATAAAAGCTTTAAGATGTCACCATCATTGCTGCGTCTTTAATGGGGGCATCGATTGATGAAGTACTGTTTTTGTTAGTAGGAGAAGATTTATAGGGAGACCTTAAAATCACAACAGTAACACAGGGAAAGATCATTTTTATTGCATTTTATTAGAATAATGAGTAGTATTTCATTATATCTTGGTACAACAAAATGAGACATGCAATCATTATTATAACAGTTATTTTTAATAAATAACTTCCTCAGAGAATGAGATTTCTATTTTATACTATATTGAGCATATACATATATTAAAGAAAAGTTAAGCACTCTTATGCATAGAAATGTGTATACTGTGTTCATTGTTTAAAAAAACTGCAATGGTGAATGCAAAATTTTATTTGCTATGTCAAAAAGTGAAATTGTTAAGATAAAGGTAAAAGTATATAAATTCAAATTTATGTAAGAATATATGTTCTGATTATTTGCTGTAATGTATACTATTCTCCATTCTACTTTAGTTTGCTTTTTAATATATTTTATGTATTCTATTAGAAGGACCCACATATGACTTACAGTTAATATTTTTCACTAAATGTTCAATAGTTGATTGCATAGTTATTTATTATTTCCAACACTTTAAATTACATATCCCTAGCATTTAAAAAATTGATAAATGATGGAATAAAATAATATGATCATATTGTTGTAGGTAGATACATTTGTTGAATGAGTGAATGAATTATGATGAATATGTAGTAAGCTGCCTCCAGTTGCTGAATCTCTTTTTAGAGAGGATAGGAAAGTACAAATAGAAACTATTTTCTCTCCTATATTTTTCTGCTACCCATTTTGAAATTATGCAAGACTGATAACTTACATAAAGGAGCATGACTTTAACTGAGCTTTCTGGTTATCTTATTAATCAGTTTTCTTATATTATTTTAATGACACTTATGTGTGGTGTGACATATTTGAGGCTTAGCTTCATCTTTGGTAAAATGGAGATGCTGCTGCTGAAATGCTGTGGAACTAAGTTAGAAAAAAATATGTAAAAAGTATTTAGCGCAAGAAAGGCCCGCTGCAGACTGAAGAGTCAGTAGCAGTCTCTTTCTCTTTTTTCCTCTGGGAGGTGGGAAAATCCTATGACTAAATTGGTGTCAGGAAGGTAAGGTATCTCTGATTAAGGTCTTCTGATAGTATAGTCCTTCTTTGTATTTAATGGGCCTACAATGAACAATTATTAGTTGAAGTATCTTTATACTGCATTATGACTGCATAAAAGTGTTAGCAGAAGAAAGTTCTCTTTGAGAGCTATTAGAAGCATCAATTTATTCCCTCATTTTAAAAATACTTATAATTTTTTGAAATCAGTTTCTTAAACCCGAAATATTATGAACACTGTGCTTCCTAGAGCAATTAAGAATCAAGAAGATTTTGTTTTTTTCTCTTTTCCCATTACTAACTCATTTTCTATATTCCTATTTCCTTGTCTTCCCCCACAATTTAACAAAAAAAGAAAGGTCTAATAAAATATTGATGTAGCTGAATATTTAACTGGACAAATTTCAGTGATCAGAATAGTTTTAGACAACTCTATAAAATATTTGTTTTCATGTTGTCAACTAATGTGGGATACTGATTGGAATGAATTAGTTTAGTGTAACATTTAAATATTCTTTTTCTCAAAGAAAGGGGATTTTAAAGTAGTAAGAAGAACTGTACCTGGGGCCAATTGATTCATGAGCAGACCATGATATAGTTACTAGACTTAAGCATAGTTGCCCTGTAAGCTTTCTGCATTATCACAAATGCAAATTTCTCACTCCTTCAAAAATGTTTAGCACAGCTATACTATAAATACACACTAGACCATAAAACTTGTTACAGTACTGCTAATGCTACAGTTGCAAAAGCAGAGTACTATGGTTTCCAAGTTAAGTAGAGGTTTCATTGGTTTCAGTTTTGTAAAATATTTTTATTCCCTCCTGAATTATAAAGTGAATCTAGTAATTCTTAATTGGGGGAGTAGGTGTTATTACCCCTCAGGGGGACATTTGAAAACGTGGGGAGGCGTTTTTGGTTGTTGTCACAATGATGGGTGGGTGCTTTGGCATCTAATAAGAGTGCATCACAGATCTCAGACATCCCCCGTACAAAAAAGAGATGTTCCTTGCAAAATGTGAATGATGCCTCTTAAGAAACTGTGGGTATAACTGACCTGTCATATTGGATATTAATTTATAATATATATATATAACTCTTATTTAGACACTTTGGATGAACCAACTGCCTATTTCCTGACTGAATGTATACATATTAATAAAGAAGTTATAAGCTCAATAGAGTAGCTTATCTATTTATAAAACATTATGATAATTTAATAGATAATTGGAAACCTTTTGATTGCAGTTTATACTAAAGCAAAGGACAGTTACCGTGTGATACTTGTAGATAATCTTTAATCATGACTATAAATGTGATTAAATGATGTTTCGATTTTTTTTCCTAATTGAATATTTTGAACTCAACAGAATGTCCTCTGTAGTAATTGTACTTTTCCCAATATAAATGATCATGCATAAACCTAATATTTTGAAGAAATGTAAAGAGGGTAAAGAAGAGATGTAAAGAGAGTAACAAATAAGATTCAAATGATAGGTAACATAGAAAATAATCACACTGTTTTTTACTTTTTCAACATATGTTAGTATCCACATTTTGCCAAAAAAAAAAATAGAATGTATTCAGGCAATTGCTCTGAAACAAATGTCAAAAAAGTAAGAGAACCATATAAATCACATTGTTGCAGAATATTCTATGCCCTCCGTGGAAACATGGTACTTCTGTTTGAAATGCATAGATTCTGTAGAAAATCTGTTCTCTCCTGGGTCCTGATGCGGCATCCCTCCAGGCGTTGTACCATCCTTTTCAATATGTGTAAGAAAGAACTTTTAGAGACTAAAATGCTAATATCATTGCTCTCCCTCTTGTGCAAGAAGAGTGGCCCCTTCCAGCAACACCTTTTCTGTTTAAAAGGAGCATAATCCTGAAGTCGCTTGGGTCTATGAGTAGTATCTGTTGTGAGCTCAGAGTAACTTTGAGACAGAATTTATCACTTTTCTCCATCAACAGAAAGAGTTCTTTCTTAGAAATTGTTAGTAAGCAGTGGATAAATTACTGAAGATTTTCTGAGGGAGGTGAGTGAAGGATTTACAACACACATCCCAACTTCCTGTTAATGTGGATCCTCAGTAACCTCTCCCTTCTCCAAAGGCACACCTTCCCTCTTGCACACATCCTCAGGTACTGCTGGTGTGATTCTCTGCTCTTTGACTTGATTCTCTCCCTTGCACTATTGAAGGCCACCCTCCTTGATTTTTCAAAGCATCCATCTCTAAGTCTATCAGAGATTTAAAAAGGTATTTTTATTAGCCATGTGTTGAAGGTTTCTTGCTAATAACTAGCTGATACCAGCTGCATTCAGAGACTGAACGTGTTGATTTGGGGAAAAGAGTTGAGTGATTTGGGGACATGGAGTCCTTTGGGAGATGTATCTAAAAAGACATATTTATGTTATACTTAATTTTGTTATTCAAATATTGCTCTTCTGAGGAACTGAGAAAATTGTGAAATAGCAAAAGGAACTCAGGCCAGCATGAGATCCCATGGGCTGAGAAAGAAGTGTGGGAGGTGAGAGAAAAGCAGAAAAAAAGAAATGGGGCTATTTAAAATTTTGCTTAACATCTATAATAAAAAATATGATTTATTTTCTGGGAAGAAAAACCTAAAATTCATGTTCACAAACTATTTTCCCAGAAATTAAACTACCAGAATTTACCACACAGGCTTTTGTATCGTAGTGATCAATAGTAAGTATGTGAGTAATAGCTTATCATTCAGTTTTAGAAAAGAAAGAGATGCTGTTCAATGATTGATGCTCCCAATACAGTCAGAAACCTTATCATTAAACCATATCTCATATAAAGTAGTTTTGAAGGAGGCTCAGCTTATATGGTCCTATTATATTTGTTTCTGAAATATAATATGTGGATATCACTTTCAAAATTTTAATACTGAATAGTTAGCAAATTATTTGTAATATTTTAAACTGGGGCTGTTACATGAATCTTTGCCAGATTCTGGATCACTGTGAACTTATTATTGAGTGAGGATACTAATGTGTCCCACCAATGTAGGTCATCTTTTGTATTGGTTAATATGATTCATATTCAGGCACAGGATTTTGTGTTCAACTTGAGAATAGAGCTTGTATTTTTGCCTTTGCACTATACTTCCATCTTGGGTGGAAATTCAGGGGACTTGGTTTTTTGTCCTTTACTAGCTGATTATTCTTGGGAAAATTAGATTAGATTCTATAGGTCTATGAATGCCATGATTACTTTTTCCTTATTTTATATCATTTATCCATTGTTACATAACAAACCACCCCAAAACTTAGTGGCCTAAAACAGCAGTTTACTGTTTCTTATAATTCCTTTGGCTGGACTCAGCTGGATAGTTCTGCTGTGTTCATGTGGGCTCACTTGTGTGGTTGCAGTCCTGTGGGACCTCAGTTGGCGCTGGAATACCAGCATGGTCTCACTCACGTGGCTCTCCCACATGGCCTCTCATCCTCCAATAGACTAAACTAGCATCACATAGCATTGCGGTTAGATTCTAAGAGAGCAAAAAGTGAAAGCTGCTGAGCCCCTTAAAGCCTTGTTTCATAACTGGTTCAGTGGCACTTCTCCCACCATTTTATTGGTCACTGGGAGTCACAAATGCAGTCCACATTCAAGAGGGAAGATCCCATCTCTTAAAGGGAGGAGTGGCATGCACATACAAGGATGGGAGGGATTGTTGGTACCCTCTGAAGAAAATCTATCACATATTATAATAAAGTACTTGTTACATTGTACTGCAATGATTATTCCAACCTTTTCATGCATATTTCCCCACTGTGGTATAATTTTCCCTAGGGGAAGACTTATTATTAAACTTTGTCTTTCAAATGTGTGCAGTAGGTGACCAATAACAGTCAATGGCAAAGTGAACTCAGTCAATGGCAAAGGTATTGATAATGATAATATCAATGTTAATGCACACTTATATTTTAGCACTTAATGTATATATATCTTCTATTTTCAGAAAAGAACATTTTGAGAGTCATTAGCTCTATTTTTAAAAGTACGTTTATTACCGTAGTTTTACTCAATTGAACTTCTGTTTGTTCAGAGTTTAGTTTTTTTTTTTTTTTTTTTAAGTAAAGGACATCATAAAAATTGCAGAAGGATCATTATTTTGAATTTTGTATCTTAGACTTCTAGTCTTTGCCAAGAATCGTTCTTTAAAGTGTTTGCTACTTCTCTGCCTACGGGTAAGTTGAATCTTGTAAATAGACCTCTTTCTTCTTTTTCATGTATTACAAAATAGCAGGGAAACCTCACCATGAAAGACTGCCACTATTCTAAATGAAGACTAGAAATGCAGGTTGACAATGTAAGCCAGCAGTTATGATATAGCATCTTGAAACTTCTTTCTTTCCAAAGTGTCATTATGATCTATTTCACTGTTGAGGATGAAGGTCTCACTTTTTCCATTTCACTTTAGATATAGATGCAGTTATGACTTACTAAGTTATGCTTTCAAATATTTTTACTGCTTATGTGAAGTATCCTCCTGGGAAATCTGGGAAATGAGAGGGGAGGCTTTATTTTCTTCTTGAATTTACATATTATTTGTCTGCCTATATAACTTGAAATTTTTAGTAGTTTTTTCTGTAATTGAACAAAATGTTCAATTTTCTCATTACTATTGTATGAAGAATAGAAGGCGGCATGAATATTTTAAGGACTGCTCTTAGTTCACAGTGACCTGTGTATTTTTTTCCCCAAAGCCAGGGAAATAAAGCGTAAATTATGAAGCTGTGATTAAGTAGTCTAGAAGTTAGGAACTTCCATGCATAAAGAGAACGATTTACCCAATTTTCCCCCTCAGCAGTTATGCCAACATTAGCTTTTTATTTCCACCCAAATTCTTGCAGTTATATGCTGTATTTTAACAAACTTTACCTTTGCAAATTTTTGCTATTTTAAAATCAAACAAAATAGGTGATAACTGCTCGTTGCCAAGATAGTGTAAATTAACTCATTGGCCTCAGAATGTGTAAATTAATAGCAGCCCTCAGAAATCACACTCTTTAGCCTAAAAAGAATGATACTCTTTAGGTGTAAACTTCTCAGGTGTCTATTCTAAGGTTCATTCAGAGATGAGCTAATAAAATGACTAATATTCATATCTCCTCAGGTAGGGCCCTAATCTTGTATGAGCATATTTCCAGGATGAGGAGGATGAATATTTAATGGATGTTCCCTTGGTATAAAATAAGATAATCTCTGACAGATGGTGGTTTTAAATGAGAACATTACAGTAATTCAGAGTGGACTGGACACATTTTATCTTTCTGCTTTATAAAAAAAATATTTGCAAGGGTGATGTCATTTGTGTAGAAATGAAGGGTAATCACAAGTCACAAATGTAAATATTTTTACATATCACCCTATTTTTTTTTCATTTTTATGTTTGGAGAAGGCATGGATTTCCTTAGAAATATCATTAAATTTTGGGGGGCACCAACCATCATATTTGATAGGATTGGTAAAGTAATGGTTACTAATAAACATGTTATAAAAAGAGAAGCTAATGCTTTTTAAAAAAATTGCCTTTGTTCTTTTCAGAGTAATAAGATTTAAATGCCATTCATCTTCCGTGAGGTTGTCTTGAGTATTTTTGGAGAAATGCTGAGCCTTTTTTTTTTTTTTTTTTTTTTTTTTTAATTTGGCTGGGGCATATCGTTGACCTAAGATTTAAAGGCCAAATTGGGCACACATTATTTCAGTCAGGAGGCAGTGACCTATAAGGAAAGGTCATCTTTCTCTTTCAACTCACATAAAGATCTATTAATAAACACAGAGGTGTCTGATGTGCTTGAAACTCACTGAATATTTAGGTTCCCTTTGTGTTTAGAGAACTGCTATAAAAACATATGGCATGAAAGAACATTGATGGGTGGGTGTCATTGCCTAAATGAAAGCTTTGAATCACAAATGCGTGTGAGTAGTTATCTTCTTCCACTTGGAAAATACTACTCTAAATATTATTCAAAATGAATAATATGCATATCATAAAACAATGGCCCAAGCTGCTTCATATGATACTAGTAGAGGAAATGTGTGTTATATCTCTGGTACATACTCCAAAAGATACATATTTGATCCTTCTCATATTCAGTAAAGCATATTAAAATATGGTAAATGTTATAACAGTAAATGTTATCACCAAGGAAATAGGCATATTAATTAAATGTTTAATGGACTTCATGGTGCTTGAAGCTTGTTGGAAAGGCAAGTGTATTTTTATTTTTCTGCTATATTTTTTTCCCTTCTACAAGGTCTGAGTTAGTTATATTCTCTTTTAATGATTTTATTAAACAGCAAGATGTAAATCTAATTCTCATTACACAACAAAAATCTAACAAATGTCATTGTGTTTACTAAAGTTAGAGCGCCACGTACACCATAGTTCTACATTATTTCCTGACACAAAAGTTGCCAACACAGGAATTACTTTCCCAGCTTCTGTTGGTGTTAAAATTCCTCTGGACACACATTTTTATGTATTGGCTGCCTTTGTTCCTATGTACTTAACACTGAAAAATGAGACATTAAGAAGAAGTTGATATAGATGACTGTCAAAATCACAGTCTCATAACAATGCCACTTTGGATAACATCTGTCAGCTTAGTCAGGTAATATGAATCCCTCGCATGTTTTTCATAGAAGTAGTTACAGAGTGTTCTGAAAGGGGAGCAAAGAGAGGGCCTGTGTTTTTTAATATAAACCATCTATGAGAAACAGTGCTTCCCTAGTGCCCTTATGAGTAAGAGGAAATATATAATCTGGTTGATTCATAGCCTATTGTATTAAATGAGAACCCCCCCCCCCCGAATACATTGTGTGCTCCATTTCTTTTTTTTTTTTTTTTTTCGCATTACGTGGGCCTCTCACTGCTGTGGCCTCTCCCGTTGCAGAGCACAGGCTCCGGACGCGCAGGCCCAGCGGCCACGGCTCACGGGCCTAGCCGCTCCGCGGCATGTGGGATCTTCCCAGACCTGGGCACGAACCCCTGTCCCCTGCATCGGCAGGCGGACTCTCAACCACTGCGCCACCAGGGAAGCCCTGTGCTCCATTTCTTGAAGACAATGGTTTAGTCTTGTAAAATTGTATATATTTACATTTTCCTTAATACACTTAGAGACTTAAGTGTATTCTCTTGTTCTGTATGTCCTTTTCCTCTAAAGAGCTTCTTCATATATCCCTAGAGCTTTATTGCCAGGGAGACTGGGTTACTGAATAGATATCTGTACTTTCAAATGTTGTTATGAAAAGCTGAAAAATTGGTTTTATTTTCACTGTAAGAGTAATTTGAAAAAAAAGGAAAAGGAAAAGCATGGCTCATGCCTAAGGAAACACTACTGCTTGGAGAGATAATGATCACTGGGAATTGAGATGTCCTTAGTTTTGCTTTTATTTACTATTCCTTCTATATTGAACATTTTTTTGTCTCTTCGGGATAGAAATTCAAATGAGATCAAATATTTCGCATCAGATTGGTTATACCATAACGTGACTCATGTTCTTGTAAACTATTACTACTACTCCTAACAAAAAAGGTAAGAGGATAATAAGGTCAGTATAGTATCAGTCCTGCTCCTTAAACCACAATTATGTGTATTGTTTCTACTCTGAACTTGCCTCTCCTAAGATATCATCTATTGACATGGGAAGCATGATTTTATTAGAAATATGAGGGATTGTGTGGAAAAGCTGATGTTTCCTATTTCTGACTTGGGGACAAGTCTGGGATTTAGGATAAAGTACTGATCTTAAGGGAGGTATGGCCTTCCATTGAACAAGTTGTCATGAGGTTCTATCTCCAGCTTTATGATCCCCAAGAAATGATGCCTTCTTATTCTTGCCTGAAAGTAAGAACATCATTCCTGGGGTAACAACCCCTTCACCTTCAACCCAAGAATGAAAGTACATTTTATTTCCTATGGTCCGAGTCCACTTGTATAAAAATATTTTTTTTTTAAATAAGAAGGATTTTTTAAAATAAGATGATCAATACATATCTACACAAAACTGAGCCATGGAGTTCTTAATATTGTAGAAGGGGCCAATCACTTATAGTCATAATTATTCAAAAATTATTTTGTCAAGATCAAAGTTTTCTATTCTGTTTTTATGTTCCATAGTCTTGATTCTATAAGAACTAGGAACAGAATGTTGGAGAGATAGGTAACACAGGAACTATAAATGTTAACATTTTGTGCTTCTGCCTTACCCAATGCTCCCCCACTCTCCAAGAATTCTTGAGTGCCTGTCACATCATTGCACATTTCTCTAGGATTGTGCCTTCATTATGTTGATTCACATTTTATATTTTTGAGTCACAAAGAACCATAGCAACACCCTGATGGTACTACCAGCTGATATTCAGGGAGTATATTCTAAGGCTTGATTCATACAGACAAATGCAGGAAAGGAGTTTAGTCATTTATTCTGTTTTTCAAATATAGGCAAGGAAAATAGTTTACTCTTTATTAATGACTTAAGGCAGTTGACTAATCCTGTTAATGCTAGAGTGGGTATATATACAATAGTAGTATGATTCTATGGCCTTTTTCTGAGTGGGCCTTCCCCACCTACCCCCTTGCCTTTTCACTACTTTCACTTTCTGTGCTTTTGTTGGAAGTTTTAAATGTAAATAGGCAACTGAATGAAATTGGAATGCAGCTTGGTAGGGTGGGAAGAAAAGTGTGTGCCTGGCAGTGTCTGGAGCAAATGGGTAATTCCCAATGCAGATGTTCTACCTGCAGATAATCAAGAACTCTCTGTGGTAGGCTTCCATTTTCTGGGAAAGAGGTAGCTACTAGGACGAGGACCTTCCATAGAGCATGTGCCAAGCAAGTCTGCAGTGACTGTCATCGTTTAAATTGTTAACCACAGCAGCTATCTGGTGCCACAGAAGGAAATGGGATGAGGGTGTGAAAAGAAAGGCGAGGTAAAACGACTTGCAAAGAAGTGAGGACTGTAGAAGTAGTAGTTATGAGTATACCTCCTACAGTGAGTTATGTAACTCACAGAAACCGGGCAGTATGAACTACACCTGCTACATAGAACTTCTTTGTTTGCAGTGGTTTAATTGTGCATCTATTAGCAGGAGAGGATAAGGAAGAGAGAAAGTGGAAAATAGTGGCTGGGTTTCCTGCCTCAACATCTTAAGTGCCATCTTTCTGTCCCTTAAAGTTTCCTTTACAATGTATACTGAAGAGTACATTCTAGTATTTAACTTTTGTGCCTAAAAGCTTTATCAAGGGATAAAGGACTGGAATGAGACATGGGCTGGACACAAACATGAATCAGTTAGTCAAAACCCCAGTATTCTTACTTTCTGTGTGATCTTAGGTAGCTCTCTGAACCTTTGTGAGGCTCAGCTTCCTCATCTGTAGTGCTGGGTCTGTTTCTCATGAATGATGTGGTTGTTGTATTTAAATAATGTAAAATTTTAAGCATTTGAAAAGTGGATAATATTGTTAATAAAATACTGCTTATTGTTGGTTAACCACATTAAGATGTGTTATTACTGGTATCGAAAAATGAGAGTTGACTTGCTAAAATCATTTATATAATTCTTAGGCTTTATGTAGAAGAGAAGCAAACAATTTGGTCATTAAGAAGCTTTTAGGAAATTGTTTATACTACAATTTAGTGAGTTTAGTGAGAAATTTATGAATGCTCATGGGGATCCAGTGATCTCTATCACACCATCATTAAGACATCATACCCAATGGAGACCATTTACGACGTGATTCAGATTCTTGATACAAATCATTCTCTTTCAGATTTTGTAGGGTATTTTTCCTGCCCTAAACTAGACTTCAGCTATAAAAGAAATGTTTAGTGATGTTTAAGGAATGGCTTCGTGTAAATAAAAATGCATGGTGTATGTTATATGGTAGGTACTCAACTAATGTTTTTATGCGGCCATAAGAGAATGGATGGACAAATTAACACATTCCCAGTGGCACCTCAGAAATAGTGAAGCTTGAACTCTAAATATTGAATAATTATATGTCCAATTTTGTGAAAAGAATCTTATGATCTTAAAATCCTAAGTAATTTTTGGTAGCAATAATATATCACAAAATTACTAGTTTCTGATCTTTGTATACATTAACGATTAAATCTGGCCACAGTATATTTAAAATTATTATGGTAATTTCATATAATGGATGGAAATAAAAGTCTGCAATGGAGATACAGGTGGAAGTTTAGCCCTAGCAGCACAGCTATGGTTGCTATATCATGAATAAAAATGCTTGTTTTCTGGTTTTGTGTGGCTGTGTGCTCCAAGCAGATTGCACCATTAACTGTTGGGAGAGATGGCTAGTCATGCAGCAGTCACAGTCATTCTGGACATTATTAAGCTTGTAGAATGATGTCTCATTTCTTCATTCTGATATTTTGTTAAAGATACAATCATATTACCGTTGTCTTTACATTTATTGTGTTCTCTTAGAGATGTGGTGTTTTCTTAACCTGGAAAGGCATCTGGTATCTTTATTTTTATTTTAAAATGTCAGTGAAATTATTCTGAGAATTGAGCGACCAAGTATTTAAAGCTGAACATAAAGAGACCCATGCAATACGATTTATATGAATTCTTTATTTGCCATTTGACAAGTTGCATGTTTCCATCTGGCTTCTTTTCAGTTAAAAGAAGGGATAGAATGAGGTTTTGTAGAATACTACTTGCTTGGTAGAACTTAGAATATACCTCCTTCTGAGTTGACAGCTGTTGCAGTATGTTCAAGAAGTATCCATGATTTCTTCCCTGTGGCGTCACCAGGTGCTGCAATGCCTAGAAGAGTTAACGTGGCACTAACTTTTACAGATGTCTCCACTGGTATACACATGTAAGAACTCTCTTGATTAAAACTGGGCAAACAGCAAGTCAGTAACTAAACTAAGCAATGTGTTATTGTGCACAAATTCTTTTATAAAATTTTGTTCCTTTGCTCATAATTTTAAACAAAAATAGAAAAATTTAGTGAATTGTCAACTTTTCCCCTTAAAACTATAAAACCAGAGTCTTTATTACATCCTTTATTTGTTTATCCTTCATTCATAATTTAACTTCAACTGAGAATTTCATTGAAATATTTTTGTTAATAATTCTGTTTAGTTCAAAAAGAGCATGAGGGTGATTATAAAAATACAGCAAATAAGTTAATACTATTTTTCCTAGATTCTAAGACATCACTGATTTAAAAACATCTTTTTTGAAAGAATACTACTGTATTAATTGCAATTATAAAATACAACTTGATTTCAGAAGCTTTATTGAAATAAAAATGTAGAAATTAAGTTATATAAGTAACCATTACATATCAAGCACTCAATAGATATTAGGTATCTCTAATCATTGTCTCTAATCATTACGATAATTTTGCGCAAAGAAGGTATTTTAACCCTAATTTATGAATGACAAATCTATAGTTTATTCTGGAGATGGAGTAATTTATCAGGATCCTGCAGCTAGTAAAAGTTAGAGCTGGTTCTGGTTGTTCAGCTTCCAAAATCCATACTCATTCCACAGTACCAAGTATATACATAAAAATGAAAGTAAATGGTACTATCAGGCCAAAGTAAAAATAAGGCAGAAAAATAAGGTGTAGCCAGGAGTGATAGTAGAGTACAAAATGCATAGAATGACTCCTTATGTACTTGATAAATATGAACCATAAATTCGTCTATAAGTACCTTAGGAGCTAATGCAAAAAAGGAAACAAAACCCAATACAGACATGAATCATTGGATCCATAGAGAAAAATAAGCCAGCTGCTGGATAAAAGCTTCACATTTTCTGGTACAATAGAAATTTCTACTGTGGAAACAAAAAGAGGATTCTATGTAAATCAGTACTTTAATTTGCAGTAGTAATAATACTTATTTTGCTTTACTGTATACTTCACATAATAAAGACTTTATTCAGGTATACCGTCTTTCTTAATTTTAGTGTCTTCTTTCCCCTATACTTCCAAACAGAACCACTGCAATTTTTATATATTTTGGGTGTGTGTATGCAGTATGATAGATACAATAAGGGACTAAAGCTTTGGATATAACTTCTCAAACTATAATTGGAAAGTAGACTCAAAATTTAAGTCCATTGCTAGCATGCAATCAGTTATATCCTGGTCTCTTGAATTAAAAAATGCTTACATTGGGCCTCCCTGGTGGCGCAGTGGTTGAGAGTCCGCCTGCCGATGCAGGGGATACGGGTTCGTGCCCCGGTTTGGGAGGATCCCATATGCCGCGGAGCGGCTGGGCCCGTGAGCCATGGCCGCTGGGCCTGCGCATCCGGAGCCTGTGCTCCGCAACGGGAGAGGCCACAACAGTGAGAGGCCCTCATACCGCAAAAAAAAAAAAAAAAAAAAAAAAAAAAAAAAAAAAAATGCTTACATCATGTCATCAAAATCATTGTGTTATTCAAAATCTAAAAATATTATTTTAAATATAGCATTGTTCTCTCAGTCTGTTTTCAGTAGAGCTAGGGATTTTATTTTATTTGTTTATTTTAAATTTTAGATAATTTCTGTACTTCATGGTCATATTCCTGGCAAGAGTTTATTTTTAAAACAGAGTTTTCTGAAAATTAAGATATAAAAAGAATTGTCATAAGGTGGCAGTATGTTTCAATGATAAACATCAGTATAGAAAGAGAGCTTGTTGTACCAAGTGGTTCCTTAACCAATGTTGTGCTGTACATAAAAATTCACTGTACCTAAGGGTTTTTTTGGTTTTTTTTTTTTTTTTGAAGAAAATTGAGCCGCTATTTCATAGGGAATATGTGGAAAATTATCAAAGATACTACTCTTTTGAGTTTTACCATTGCTAACTCCAATTTGTTAAATAGGTTTAAGTATTCACTGCTGCATAAAGGGAAACCTTTCCCTTCATCCTGTCTGTGCCTATATACAATGACGTAACAGTGAAATGTTTTCTATTATAATCATTGACATGTTTTAGTGAGAAGTGATAACTAAGTTTACACATTTTAAGAAATATATCTTGGGTTATAGTAATTTTGAATGTTGAGGGTAATAATTATAATTTTCATTTTGGTGGTATTGAATACAGGAGTTTTTGGACATGGTTTAATAAACAGCATTCGTGTGTGGAGAAGTGATAGAAAGAATTTAAGCTTCTTAATGAAATGGACTAAGTTTAATTTCCTGCCTTCCTATTCATTAGCTTTGAGACATTGAGCCAGTTACTTTGTCTCTGAGATTTTTCTTCTTATTAGTAATTTGGAGATAATAATAATGTTTACTAAATAAGGCCATTGAAAGATTAAATGAGATGATATTATTGATGTGCTTACTAAACTTTGAGATATTTTGTTAATTATTATTACAACCAAAGAAAATATTTTTTTTTTATTTCTAAGTATTTTCTGATATGACCCTACTTGGAGAACACATTTGAGGTTTATCACATTTAGTTGTCACATTATTATGATATAGTACATAATTGCTACTTAACCATGCAGTCAAGCTAGAACAGCAACAGAAAAACAAAAGCATGTGTTGCTTATCATCCCTCATTTCAGTGCTTCAACATTTTTCACTTATTTCCCATATTATGAAAGAGGTTACTAGGACATAGAGGACATGATCTCTCCTTAAATACCTTCCCATCTGGCTAGAAAAATAAAACTGGAAAAGAAATGGTAAGACCTGTGTTATGGCCTCAGTTCTGCCATTAGCTAGCTTTGCAATCTTGAATATGTCTCTGTGGTTCTGTTCTCTCATTTGTAAATTGAACTTGATAATCTGTAAGGTCCCTTCTGGCACTTCTATCTTAAGAACATTTCATACTATGAATTTGCAAATAAGTAAGCACTGAATTGCATGTTAGTGAGTGAATGTGCAGTAAGGAGAAATTAATGTGGGCTTGGGTGTCTGGAATATCTTTGACACTGTTTCCAAGAGACAGATTTATCGTTGCTCATAAGCAAAGGGAAAGTCATTTTCATTACAAAGTCATTTTTTCTATATTGCAAGTGAAAAATCAGACATACATAATATGAAAAAGCCTGGCATATATAAATTTTAAAATATTAATATTTTAAATAATCTGGGTTAAAAATGAATCATTATGGATTTTCACCACCAGCTGGTAGGTGGCAAATAATTACTACCCAGGGAAGAAAAGGAAGAAAGACATATAAATAAATAATTATTAATTGTAGTTAGTAGTTTAATCATGGTAAATAGTATCCACACTTCATGTGGTATTTAAGATAATTTTGTTAGAAGTATATAATATCTGTCAGAAAACTTGAATACTACTTTAATTAAAATTAAAATGTAGCCTTTTCCAGCCTTTATGAACTTTTAAGGAGATACACTAAAAATGTCAAACCTTACAAAAACAGTGACAGCTAAGTCTGATGGACAATTTAATAGTCTTAAAGAATTACATACTACATATACATCAGAAGGAATTCCCCTAAGAAAACTTTGGCCAGGTTTCTTATTTTTATTGTGCCTGAAATTTATATCATAAAGACTGCCTGAGACTGAGGGAGGAGGATGCTTCATTGCTCTAGACTCTCGCTCCTGTCTCCACCATGCCTCCTTCCTCCTTCTACATATAGGTAGATCTTGAAAGTCCTAGAGAAACTGGATAGGAAGTCTTCAAAACTAATCAAGTCATAGGATCTTCTTTGAAAGGTAGTCCCAAGATAGTCACAGGACTTGGTCATGTGAAGCAGATGAACTCTGGTAGCAATGCCTGTAACTGTTACCCATTATCTTTTGTTTAAAGATAAGTACATAGGGCTTCCCTGGTGTCGTAGTGGTTGAGAGTCCGCCTGCCGATGCAGGGGACACGGGTTCGTGCCCCGGTCCGGGAAGATCCCACATGCCGCGGAGTGGCTGGGCCCGTGAGCCATGGCCTCTGAGCCTGCGTGTCCGGAGCCTGTGCTCCGCAACGAGAGAGGCCAAAACAGTGAGAGGCCCGCATATCGCCAAAAAAAAAAAAAGAGAAGTACATAGACGTGCACGCACCTCGGAAGAATTTTAGGACTTCAACGCAGTCATGAAGGCATGACTTCTATGAAAAAAGAGCAGAATACAGGAAGAGATAAGATAAGGGAGAGAGGTAAGACAGAACTGCTAAGAATCTAAAAAAAAAAAAAAAAATCCCACATTGGAGACAGTAATGAGTAGAACTAGGGCTAAAAAAATAAAATAAAATCTGTGATAAAAAGAAGAAATTTGAGCAGTTCTTAATAATGCAGATGAAAATTATAATGTGTAACGTGAGGCAATCAATTATATTAAGGATAAAATGATGGCCCAATATATGTGATTTCAGTGATTCACTCAAAACGTTTATATTCTAGCTACATTCTAGGTATACTAGTTCTCAGTCAATTCTCTAGGGATACAGCAGTGAACAAAGTAAATATTGTACCTGCACTCACAGAGCTGACATCCTGTGGAGGGATGAAGAATTATAGACATGGGGACATAGAAATATATAATACATTAGGAATGATAAATACTTTAAGTAAAAAGAGCAGAGTAAGGGAATAGAGAGTAGGGGGGCAGAAATAGATGTGCCACAAAGAGAAAGCAAAAATGTGGAAATGAGACAATAATCAGAGGCATAATAGAATAATATTTTATTTATCTTGCAGTGATTTATTTTTCTTTTTGTTACTGTCAAATTATTGTACTGCAATAATTAAGAAAAGTTCTATCAATATCTAGGCCAAAGAAACAGATTATAAGAGGGGGAAATATCAGTCGGCTTCACACATCTTATTTTCAATTCCATATGTCAGAAGACAGTGGAGAAATTCTATCTATAGAATTTTAAGGAAAAAATATATTGTGTTAAATAGTTTTATGAAAAACCAAGATGTTTATCTATGGTAGTGACAGAAAGATGTTCTTAAACATTCAAGTGTTCAGAATATATACCGTTTAACCTATTAGGGAAAATTACTGGAAAATGTTTTCCAACTGAATGAAAAAAATTGAGAAATCGAGAATTGAAGTTTAAAATATCTTGTGTACAACTGAATGTAAAAGACAAATATTCTTGAAAGAATAGGTTATAATGCAAACATGTCAATATAATGACGATAATTTGCATGTGATGACAATTTGCATGTAAGACCCCAGACTGTAATAATGAAGAATGAGTAATTATGGAGTACAGAAATTAAAGAAGTCAAAAATATACAATTTTACTTTTAACTAACCAGGAGAAAAGTAGGTTCACTTATGCTATTAAATAAAACACAAAGAGAACAACTAGAAAAATTCAAAGTAGAATATGTGCCTTGTAGAACATTGGGGAGACAAAAAAAAAAAAAGAAAAATGTTATGTACTAATTAACACTGCACTATTTATAATGAGAAAACTATTAAAATTAGGGTGCTTGATAGAAGCTCAAGAGTAGTGAGAAATATGATAGCAGTAGGCAAATCAGTAAAAATTAATGAAGATATCAAAAAATGAAGAACTGATAACTCAGTCTAAAAGCTGGTTTTTTGAAAAGATAAATCATTTATTTAGATAGAACATACCAAATGGATAAAAATAAATGCTATGAAACATAAATTCAGAATATTAGAAATGAGGAAGGAGATCTACCCATAGATGCAGAAAAATTACTAGTTATTGCCCCACCTGAGGCAGGGCAGGAGTACTTTTTTTTAATATAAATGTCAAATAGCTCTTTAAAGTTGATAACCACTGATGGATTATTAATGTGTCTGTTTCCCACTTACTTTCCAGCAGTGGATACTTTTTAATACTTGCCAATCTGATGTGGGAAAAATTACATTGTGATTTAACTGTAAATTTTTTGATAAAATTAAGTTTAAATATTTTAAAATATCTCAAATGGATGGCCATTTGTTTTTCACAATTGCCAATTTATAGTGTTATGGTCTATTTTATCTACATACACACAAATAAATATATCCTATATGTATAGATGTATATGTGTGTGCCCATATATATTTATATTTTATATTTTAATGTTTTAAGATGTATTAAGGATGTAATAAATAAATGTAAGAAATAGAATATATGAATGAGACTTGTGCAGTAAATAAATTGTTACACTGAGATTTTGGATATCATATCTAATATATTTCATGTCATTGCCTGTGCTTGATCTAATACTTACAAAGATTTATTTACAAGAGTATTATGAATTTTCCTAGTTTAATAAAATAGAAATGACTGTTATATTATCCAGTCATCCTAGACAGAGCCTATATCAAAAAGCTGTCATGGGGCTTCCCTGGTGGCGTAGTGGTAGGAATCCGCCTGCCAGTTCAGGGGATGTGGGTTCGAGCCCTGGTCCGGGAAGATCCCACATGCCACAGAGCAGCTGGGCCTGTGGTCTGCAACAAGAGAAGCCACCACAATGAGAAGTCTGCACACTGCAACAAAGTGTAGCCCCTGCTTGCTGCAGCTGGAGAAAGCTCACACGCAGCAATGAGACCCAACTCAGCCAAAAATAAATAAATAAATAAATTTATAAAAAAAAAAGCTGCCATGAAAATGTAGTGTGTTTTCTTGTTATTCAAAATAGTATGTTCTCATGTAAGGTGTTAGTCACTTACAATTATCTTTTTTTTTTTAATTGAACTATAGTTGCCATATAATATCATGTTAATTTCAGGTGTGTAACATAGTGATTCTACATTTAAATACATTATGAAATGGTCATCACTGTAAGTGTAGTAGCCATCTATCACCATACAAAATTATTACAGTATTATTGACTGCATTCCTCATGATGCATTTTACATCCCTGTGACATTTATTTTATAGCTGGAAGTTGGTACCCCTTAATCCCTTTCACCTATTTCAGCAACCCCCCACCTCCCTCCCCTAGGGTGACCACCAGTTTGTTCTCTGTATCTATGGGTCTGTTTCTGTTTTGTTTAGTTTGTTCATTTGTTTTGTGTTTTATATTCCACATGTGAGATAGTGCAATATTTGTTTTTCTCTGTCTGACTTCTTTCACTTAGCATAATACCCTTTAGATGCATCTGTGTTGTCTCAAATGGCAAGATTTCATTATTTTTTATGGCTGAACAATATGCCATTGAGTATATATATACCACATCTTCTTTATCCATTCATCTACCATGGACACTTTGGTTGCTTCCATGTTTTGCCTATTGTAAATAATGCTGTAATGAACATAGAGGTGCTTTTTATTCCAGTGGGTATTTTTTCATTCACATGCACAACATTAATTATGCAAATATGTATTTTTATATGTTCTGATTTGGAAAATGTTGGTACTCATAGAAAAAATGCATGCAAAAGTTTTAAATAACTTTTGAAAAAGTTTTGTTCTTGAATAATTTATTAAATGTTATCAGTCATTTCCTTATTTACATAGCTTAAATAATGACATTTTATCTTTTTCTAATAGCTAAAAGCAATATACACACTCATATATCATACTGCTACAAAAACATTTATTTTCATTAACTAATAGACTTTTATTAATCAACTGTTGGAAATGTAGAGTTATACTGATAATAATGTTCATATAAAGCAACTAGGGTAACGTAATCTCTGAACTCAGGCAACTGCAGTTTAGTTATGGAAGTGCAGCATGAACGTGGTAATGAGCAGTGATACTTTGCATTTACAGAGCCTCCCGCCAAAACACTCTTCCTTCCGGGTCTTCCAATAGCTGGTTTTTTAATATCATTTGGGCTTACTTCAAATATTGTGTCTTAAGGGAAGCCCCAACTACCTAATCTAAATGATCCTTGCTCCTGTTAGTCAATCGCTTTTTTGTGTGTGTGTGTTTGGTTTGTTTCAAAGCATTTATCAGTAGCTAAAATCATATTGATGATTAATTTGCTTACTGATTTATTCCTTTATTTTTCCCAACCTCCACTCCCACTCAAAATGGAAGGTTTAAAGTGGAAGGATGATAACTTCTTCCTAATGTCTCCGATTTTCTGCTTTATTTCCCCAGACACTGTGTTCTTTATAAGTTATGGAGAAAAATAATGTTTGAATATTTTAAAGTTATTATCCCATGTGGAATGAGCAGCTAATTTTTGGCAGAAGTTTGAAAATACGTGCATCTATATTTAACAGCTAAGAAATATTTCTAAATTAAGTATATATATTGAGGGTAGTCTTGAGATCTTTGACAGTGTTAAATTTTTTTTTTAATCTAAAAATGTAATGATTTAACAGTCACAGTCTCATAATTGTTCAAAATGAACACATCATTACTCAATGACAAATGTTTTCCAACCTGGTATGTTAAATGTTGTTTTATAACTCAAATGTATGGTGGAGATTATTCTTATGCTTGAATACTGTTGGTAAAAAATTGAGAATTTTTTTAAAGGTAAAAAACCCATGATGAATTGGTTGAAACTTGCTGTTCTATTGCTTTAGAAAAATTTGTATAATTGTATCCAGCTCTTGTATTCTTTGAGCATGAAAATTGTTATACCAGAGAGTACTTCATTTCTTCCCAAACATCCTTTTCCTTCCTGCAGAATAGTGCTAGTAAATGGAAATCAAGGTAAGAACAGCAATTTCTACCTAATTTGTAAGAATCTGGGACATTTTGTCAATAGAAAGATGAATGGCTATAGAAAGTCATCTTATAAGTTATAACCTAGTAAATGCTATTTTTTTGGTAATTTTATATGAAGAACTGAATAGAGTTTTCATTTAAAAAATCTAATTCTATTTTTTATTTGGGGGGGATTATGTGATATAGTTAATATTATAAATATAGTTTTATTTCTTATTTCTTTTATTACTATATGACAAATATCATATCTTGATAAAATAGCTTGTATTTTGTGAAATTTGGCTAAATTTGAAAGAGCTCTCATTTAACCTTCAATAAGTGGTAGACTGATATGGACTTTTCCTTATTAGGAAAAGATGCATTTTGGAATAAATATTTGTGATTTTGGGAGTTCTACAGGCATAAAAAGTAGTTTTACTTACAGCAAAAAATGTTGAACATTTATCCCTCTCGTAGTATTAGCTTTTGTAATTGAAATATTCCCATTTTCACACGTGAAATAACTGCTTAACTGCTAAACTGCAAAGAAAATGACTAAATTTAGAATGTGAAAGGATACTTGAAATTTTTACATTATCACAGATCTTAATGTCTTCTAAAATGCCAATAAAAAGGATGAGTGAATTTCTTTCACTGTCAATCTATGATTTGTGGGAAGTTCTTTCCTATAGAATGATGTTTGGCAATGCTTACTTGTATAAAAAGAGTATTTAAAATCAGCTAACATAGAAATAAATGCTGATAAGAGCACACTCAGGGTAAAAGTACATTTTCTGCTTCCCAGGACTGTAGCCTGATTACAGTGAATTTTAAAATTATTATGTTTAATACACAAATATGCACACAGTACTTTTTAGAAAACTGTAAATTATGTGTCTCCTGGCATTACAAAATCTAGAACTTTTAGATATAGGAAGATGCTTGCTCAATAATTTCCATAATTAGTAAGGGATATATGTACATATTTGAGAGAATTCTTCTCAGATTCCCAGAACTTCAGAGGAACTGATTGCTCTTTTTCTGGGTCATCTCCTTCTTAAATTGAGCCATTATAAATTTATTCATGGAAACATTTAAGTAAAAAGTCGATATTGTAAAAGTGTGTTTTCTCTTAACTTTGTCAAATCTCAGCCTCTCTTTTGTGCATTGGCAGAAAGAACAAAGTCATAAGATGAAAGAACCTAAAATGACCATCTGGTTCTGGCCCTATTTAAAGAGAGGACTGTTGAAATTAATTCTAGATGTTGTTAAAAATTTGGCTGTTATTTAGTCTGCATTTGAGATTTTTAGAGGATCATTGCATGTATCAATTAGCTATTGCTGCATAACAAGCAATCCCCAAACTCAGAAGCTTAAAACAATAGTATTTATTATTGTACATGAGTATACTTACACATCCCGTCAGGGCTAAGTTTTGCAGATAGATTTGCTGATCTTGACTAAACTCTTTCACATGTTTGAGGTTGGCAGTCTGTTGGGAGGTCTGGGTAGCCTTGGCTTTTACACCTGGACTCTCTTCCCTGTGGTCACTTATGTACTAGCTACATCAGGCTAGATAGGAGTTGTTCACACAGGAATGGCAGGGTTCCAGGAGAGGAGGCATAAGCATGAAAGATCTCTTGAGGCCTAGCTTCAGAACTGGCACACGATTTGCCACATTCTCTTGGCCAAGGCAGTTCACAGCATCAGCTTAAATTCAAGGATTTGGGAAATCTACCCTTTGATGAAAGGAGCTGCAAAGTCACATTGCAAAGGGTGTAGATATGGGAAGGGGTGAAGAAACTGGCCCATTTTTCTACCACTCTATTATAGACCACTTCTTGCATCAGTTACACATGTCTCTCCCAAAAGCAAAATTTCCTCACTTCCAACTCAGCACCATCAGAAATCTTGTCCAGTTCTAGTATCATGTTAATTATAGGGTCTCATAAACTACATAAAGTTCTGATGTGATTCTTCAGATACAGCTTCAAAAGGGGGGAAAATGAGAGACACCAAACAGTCACTGGTCCACCGTAATTCTGAAACTATGCTGGAAAAATATTATCAAGTTCCTCAACTCCAAAAAATAGGAAATGTTCCTTGATTAGGTCCTGACTCTTCCTCTTGGGAGTAAGTTTCCAGTTCATTGTTCCCCATGGCCCCTTCTCACGTTTTTGCTCTGCTCTTTGTGATGTCCTTCCTAATCTGTTACTTTTCTCAGCTACTTCTGAAGAAATACTTCTCAGGTCCATTTTGTGACCAGAGTAGTTTTCTTAGACTTATTCGTCTCAGAAAGTTAGAGGCCCAGAAGATGTTTTGCAATTTGAAAAATTTAAATCGCTTTTATTACAGGTTGGTGGCTCTTTTACCTACGAAACTTACTATAAAATTTTGTGGGCTTTCTCTATGTCTGGTATAGTTTACTCTTCACCACAAAAGCCAAACCACAATTGTTTTCCAGAAATGCTTCTCTTTATACTTGTTATTATTGCTATTTTTTTTTTTTTGATTTGGTGTCTGTGGGACCATATGTTAAAGATTGCTAGAAGCCCATGTCCTCGTCCTCATCTTTTCTGTCCCCACTGGACACCACATAATTCTTTTAGAGATCTTACCAAAGGGCCTTACAACCTTAGCCTTGATTTGATTGTACTCCTTGGGCCTCATTTCATTTGAAAATCTTTTGCCAGCTGGGAAGACTACAGATGAGAAAAATTTTATTTTCAACCTTATCTATCCTCAGCTTCACTATATTCCCTCTAAAATCGACTTGCAAATGGACAAGTACCTTCTTGATTCACTCTTTATTAATATACCTTATATGTAGTAAGACCAACTGACATTCTGAATATATCACCTGAAAAGTCATCTTGCCAAGGTCCATAAATTCATTAGGTATATTATAATATCTTGCTTTAGATTTACTACAGGGCACAGTGTTACACTTGCTGCTACAAAACACAAGCCCACACAACCATTATTTCTCCAGCATTCCTAATAATTCCAGCACCTTCTCAGCCTTTACTAATAATTCTCTTGCCATTTTTCTATCTTTTGTAAGAATTTTCCGCCTCTGACTACCTCCTCATTATAGAGCCAGTGCTACATATTTTAGGTTTTTGTTATGATAGTACTGAACTTCTAGGTACAGTTTTCCTATCAAATAGCTATTGTCACATAAAAAACCACCCCCAGCTCATTGGTTTGAACCATGTGCATATATTACTGCTTACCAGACTATGGGTTGGATGGAGCATCCAATAGATTGGCATTAGCTTTGATTCATTCACCAGTTTTTGCACCAGTTGTTAGTATCTCCTCAAGAGTAAGGCTACCAGAATGGAGCCTGCGTTTGGGCAGAGCTGGAACTCCTGGCTTGAGGTCCCTCTCCTCTGCCATCACTGAGCTGCCCCTGCAGGGCAGGGCAGCCACACTCTGCTGCCAAATCTGAAGAGGTCCCACTGACTGAAGGCGCGACCCTCCTGGGGACCGCAGGCTGGCCGTGTGGCTGACAGGGTCTTGGTGCTCCGACCGGGTATCAGGCCTGAGCCTCTGAGGTGAGAAAACCTAGATCAGGACATTGGACCACCAGAGACCTTCTGACCCCACCTAATATCACTTGGCGAGAGCTATCCCAGAGATCTCCGTGTCAATGCTAAGACCCAGCTCCACCGAACGACCAGCAAGTTCCAGTGCTGGACACCCCATGCCAAACAACTAGGAAGACAGGAACGCAACCACACCCATTAGCAGAGAGGCTGCCTAAGATCATATTAAGTTCACAGAAACCCGAAAACACACCACCGGATGCGCTCCTGCCCACCAGAAAGACAAGAGCCAGCCTTATCCACCAGAACACAGGCACCAGTTCCCTCCACCAGGAAGCCTACACAACCCACTGAACCAACCTAACCCACTGGGGGCAGACACCAAAAACAACGGGAACTACAAACATGCAGCCTGTGAAAAGGAGACCCCAAACACAGTAAGTTAAGCAAAAAGAGAAGACAGAGAAATATGTAGCAGATGAAGGAACAAGGTAATAACTAACCAGGCCAAACAAATGAAGAGGAAATAGGCATTCTACCTGAAAAAGAATTCAGAGTAATGATAGTAAAGATGATCCAAAATCTTGGAAATACAATGGAGAAAATACAAGAAACGTTTAACAAGGACCTAGAAGAACTAAAGAGCAAACAAACAATGATGAACAACACAATAAATGAATTTAAAAATTCTCTAGGAGGAATCAATACCAGAATACCTGAGGCAGAAGAACAGATAAGTGACCTGGAAGAAAAAATAGTGGAAATAACTACTGCAGAGCAGAATAAAGAAAAAAGAATGAAGAGAATTGAGGACAGTCTCAGAGACCTCTGGGACAACATTAAATGCACCAACATTCGAATTATAGGGGTCCCAGAAGAAGAAGAGAAAAAGAAAGGGACTGAGAAAATATTTGAAGAGATTATAGTTGAAAACTTCCCTGATATGGGAAAGTTAATAGTCAAGTCCAGCAAGTGCAGAGAGTCCCATACAGGATAAATCCATGAGAAACACACCAAGACACATATTAATCAAAATATCAAAAATTAAATACAAAGAAAAAAATATTAAAAGCAGCAAGGGAAAAGCAACAAATAACATACAAGTGGATCCCCATAAAGTTAACAGCTGATCTTTCAGCAGAAACTCTGCAAGCTAGAAGGGAGTGGAAAGACCTATTTACAGTGATGAAAGGGAAAAACCTACAACCAAGATTACTCTACCCAGCAAGGATCTCATTCAGATTTGACAGAGAAATTAAAACCTTTACAGATAAGCAAAAGCTAAGAAAATTCAGCATAACCAAACCAGCTTTACAACAAATGCTAAAGGAACTTCTCCAGGCAGGAAACACAAGAGAAGGAAAAGACCTAAAGTAACAAACCAAAAACAATTAAGAAAATGGTAATACATATCACTAATTACCTTAAATGTAAATGGATTAAATGCACGAACCAAAAGACATAGACTGGCTGAATGCATACAAAAATGAGACCCGTATATATGCTTTCTACAAGAGACCCACTTCAGACCTAGGGACACATACAGACTGAAAGTAAGGGGATGGAAAAAGCTATTCCATGCAAATGGAAATCAAAAGAAAGCTGGAGTAGCAATTCTCATATCAGACAAAATAGACTTTAAAATAAAGACTATTACAAGAGACAAAGAAGGACACTATATAATAATCAGCGGATCAATCCAAGAAGAAGATATAGCAATTCTGAATATGTATGCACCCAATATAGGAGCACCTCGATACATAAGGTAAATGCTAACAGTTATAAAAAGGGAAATCAACAGTAACACAATAATAATAGGGGACTTTAACACCCCAGTTTCACCAATGGACAGATCAGCCGAAATGAAAATAAATAATGAAACACAAGCTTTAAATGCTACATTAAACAAAATGGACTTAATTGATATTTAAGGACATTCCATCAAAAAATAACACAATACACTTTCTTATCAAGTTCTCATGGAACACTCTCTAGGATAGATCATATCTTGCATCACAAATCAAGCCTTGGTAAATTTAAGAAAATAAAAATCAAGTATGTTTTCTGACCACAACGCTATGAGACTAGATATCAATTACAGGAAAAAAACTAAAAAATACAAAGACATGGAGGCTAAACAATGCTACTAAATAACCAAGAGATCACTGAAGAAATAAAAGAGGAAATCAAAATATACCTAGAAACAAATGACAATGAAAACACGACGGCCCAAAACCTATGAGATGCAGCCAAGAAGTTCTAAATGGGAAGTTTGTAGCAATATAGTCCTACCTCAAGAAACAGGAAAAATCTCAAATAAACAACCTACCCTTACACCTAAAACAATTAGTGAAAGAACAAAAACCCCCCAAAGTTAGCAGAAGGAAACAAATCATAAAGATCAGATCAGAAATAAGTGAAAAAGAAATGAAGAAAACGATAGCAAAGATCAATAAAACTAAAAGCTGTTTCTTTGAGAAGATAAACAAAATTGATAAACCATTAGCCAGACTCATCAAGAAAAAAAGGAAGAAGACTCAAGTCAACAGAATTATAAATGAAAAAGGAGAAGTAACAACTGACAGTGCAGATATACAAAGGATCATGAGAGATTACTACAAGTAATGCCAATAAATGGACAACCGGGCTGCAATGGACATATTCTTAGTAAAGCACAATCTTCTGAGACTGAATGAGGAAGAAACAGAAAATATGAACAGACCAATCACCAGCACTGAAATTGAAACTGTGACTAAAAACCTTCCAACAAACAAAAGCCCAGGACCAGATGGCTTCACAGGGGAATTCTCTCAAATATTTAGAGAAGAGATAACACCTATACTTCTCAATCTCTTTCAAAATATAGCAGAGGGAGCAACACTCCCAAACTCATTCTATGAGGCCACCATCACCCTGATATGAAAACCAGACAAAGATGCCACAAAGAAAGAATAATACAAGCCAATATCACTGATGAACATAGATGCAAAAATCTTCGACAAAATATTAGCAAACAGAATCCAGCAGCACATTAAAAGGATCATAGAACCATGATCAAGCGAGGTTTATCCCAGGAATGCAAGGATTCTTCAATATACGCAAATCAATCTACGTGGTATACATATTAACTAATTGAAGGATAAAAACAATACAATAATCTCAATAGATGCAGAAAAAGCTTTCGACAAAATTCAACACCCATTTATGATAAAAACTCTCCAGAAAATAGTCATAGAGGGAAGTTACCCCAACATAATAAAGGCCATATATGACACAGCCACAACCACATTGTTCTCAGTGGTGAAAAACTGAAACCATTTCCACTAAGATCAGGAGCAAGACAAGGTTGCCCTTTCTCACCACTATTATTCAGCATAGGTTGGAAGTTTTAGCCAGAGCAATCAGAGACGAAAAAGAAAAAAAGGAATCCAAATTGGAAAAGAAGAAGTAAAATTGTCACTGATTGCAGATGACATGATTCTGTACATAGAGAATCCTAAAGATGCTACCAGAAGACTACTAGAGCTAATCAGTGAATTTGGTAAAGTAGCAGGATACAAAATTAATGCACAGAAATCTCTTGCAATCCTATACACTAATGATGAAAAATCTGAAAGGGAAAGTAAGGAAACACTTCCATTTACCATTGCAATGAAAAGAATAAAATATCTAGGAATAAACCTACCTAAGGAGACAAGAGACCTGTATGCATAAAATTATAAGACACTGATGAAAGAAATTAAAGATGATACAAATAGATGGAGAGATATACCATGTTCTTAGATTGGAAGAATCAACATTGTGAAAATGACTATACTACCTAAAGCAATCTACAGATTCTGTGCAATTCCTATCAAACTACCAATGGCATTTTTTCACAGAACTAGAACAAAAAAATTTACAAATTGTATGGAAAAACAAAAGTCTCCGAATAGCCAAAGCAATCTGGAGAAAGAAAAACAGAGCTGGAGGAATCCGGCTCCCTGACTGCAGACTATACTAGAAAGCTACAGTAATCAAGACAGTATGGTACTGGCACAAAAGAGGAAGTATAGATCAGTGGAACAGCATAGAAAGCCCAGAGATAAACCTACGCACATATGGTCACCTTATCTTTGATAAAGGAGGCAAGAATATACAATGGAGAAAAGACAGCCTCTTCAATAAGTGGTGCTGGGAAAACTGGACAGCTATATGGAAAAAATGAAATTAGAAGACTCCCTAACACCATACATAAAAATCAATTCAAAATGGATTATAGACCTAAGTGTAAGGCCAGACACTATAAAACTCTTCGAGAAATACATAGGTAGAACACTCTATGACATAAATCATAGCAAGATCCTTTTGACCCACCTCCTAGAGAAATGGAAATATAAACAAAAATAAACAAATGGGACTGAAGGGAACTTAAAAACTTTTGCATGGCAAAGGAAACCATAAATATGATGAAATAACCACCCTCCGAATGGGAGAAAATATTTGCAAATGAAGCAACTGACAAAGGATTAATCTCCAAAATTTACAAGCAGCTCATGCAGCTCAATATCAAAAAACCAAACAACCCAATCCAGTAATGGGCAGAAGACCTAAACAAATATTTATTCAAAGAAGATATACAGATTGCCAACAAACATGTGAAAGGATGCTCAGCATCACTAATCATTAGAAAAATGCAAATCAAAACTACAATGAGGCATCACCTCACACCCGTCAGAATGGCCATCATCAAAAAACCTTCAAATAACAAATGCTGGATAGGATGTGGAGAAAAGTGAACCTTCTTGCACTGTTGGTGGGAATGTAAATTGATACAGCCACTCTGGAAAACAGTATCGTGGTTCCTTAGAAAACTCAAAATAGAACTACTATACAACCTAGCAATCCCACTACTGGGCATATACCCTGAGAAAACCATCATTCAAAAAGACACATACACCCCAATGTTCATGGTAGCTCCATTTACAATAGCCAGGACAGGGAAGCAACCTTAGTGTCCATCGACAGATGAATGGATAAAGAAGATGTGGCACCTATATACAATGGAATATTACTCTGCCATAAAAAGAAACAAAATTGAGTAATTTGTAGTGAGGTGGGTGGACCTAGAGTGTGTCATACCGAGTGAAGTAAGTCAGAAAGAGAAAAACAAATACTGTATGCTAACACGTATATATGGAATCTAAAGAGGAAAAAAAAGGTTCTGAGGAACCTAGGGGCAGAACAGGAATAAAGACACAGATGTAGAGAATGGACTTGAGGACACGGAGGAGGAAGAGTAAGCTGAGACAAAGTGAGAGAGTGGCATGGACATACATACACTATCAAATGTAAAATAGATAGCTAGTGGGGAGCAGCCACATAGCACAGGGAGATCAGCTCAAGCTTTGTGAACACCTAGAGGGGTGGGATAGGGAGGGTGGGAGGGAGATGCAAGAGGGAGGGGATATAGGAATATATGTACACGTATAGCTGATTCACTTTGTTATACAGCAGAAACTAACCCAACAGTGTAAACCAATTATACTCAAATAAAGATGTTAAAGAAGAAGAAAATAAAAAGAGTAAGGCTACCAGGTACTCTCTTGCTTATGTTGTAAGCCCACCTTACAACATAAGCGGGGTGTAAGTTTTTGACTAGAGATGGAATTTGGAAATTCTTGAGTGGTGTTCTTATGTGGTATTACCTGCCACAGCTGGCTTGTGTTCTACGGCTGATCTGTGTCCTCTGAGCTTGCACCTGAATTTCTCAGATGTCCTACCTTAGTGTAATGGCTGTTGAGTGTAGTGACCTTGAGGTGTTCCAATAGCCTGTCTGTAGCCACAGTGCATAAAAATGTATTAAACAAAAAATTTCTTCAGACATTTTGCTGTCGTTTGTTAAATATTCAAGCAATGAAACATAATCTGCAAAAGCATTTTCTTCCCACAGACTCTATAAAGAACTCCCACAAGTTTATGACAGTGTCATATATTAATACTTAAAACAAAAAGCAAAGAACCTCATTAGAGTGAAAGTTAAATGTTGGAGAACATTTAAATCTATCACTGAATGGTAGGGAGGTCTAGGGATTTAAACTTTTAAGCCTCAGAAAGGATGAGTCTTTTTAATGTTTTGTGGCCGGAGAATATCATTATAAAATAAGTGTTTAAAGAAGATTAAGGAATCCCCTGGCCGTCCAGTGGTTAGGATTCTGTGCTTACACCGCAGAGGGCACGGGCTTGATCCCTCATCGGGGAACTAACATCCTGCATGCTGCCTGGTGCGGCCAAATAAATAATATTAAAAAATAAATAAGGAAAATTAGCTTGGTAGTAATTGGTAGGCTAGAATGGAAGAAGCAGATACAATGTGTCAAATGTGAAAAGATTAGTTCACAAAAGAATTAATCAAAAATACTTAAGCCATTAACATCTCATTGGTATATTCATTCATTCATTCAAGAAACACTTGTTGAATGTATAAATTGTTGGGTACTGTGCAAAGAATGAGAGGTGCACCATGAATCAGAATTAATTTCACTTTCAAGAAGGAAAGACTTATAAAATAAATGTATAAAATAAATCTTAACGCACAAAATATGAGAAGCTATTCATAAGTCAGTATTGTAGGTCCAAATAAAGTAGTATAAATATTTATTCTTAGGAAAACCAGTCTTATTCCTAGAGTTTTAAAATTATTGTAAAGTATGGGCTAATTATGAATAGGAACTATTTTTACCTCTTTTAACCTAAAATATGAAAATACGATTTGACAGATAATTTTGTGTAAAGAGATAAAGTTAAAAGTTTATTCTCTGGCTTGAAACTGCATGAAAAATGGTGGAAAGTATGCACTGATATTAATGTGAACATGTATATGTAATGTTGCCTTTATGCTAAACCAAAATAGATGGCTGTACTCTAAATCCACATCTCATCTTTTAAGGGTTTTGGAATTGCACAACAATTTCTGTGCTGGAAATGGACCAAATAGTAAAAAACTGTCTCAGGAAAGCTGAGTCATTTTATCTTATACTATATTTTAATTTCATAATGCTAGAATTTTATATATAAGGATAGAATAAATACCATATGCATCTAACATTTTTTCTCTTTCTATGCTTTGTTCTCTTTTCTTGTTTTTCTCTTCTTTCTGTATTCTTCCTTCTTGTTTCATTGTTACTTTTTCACCCCTTTATCAGTTCTTTTCCTTTTTTATTCTGTTCTTTTTGTTTTTCCTTTTTTCTCAACATTATCACCTCTTCCTTCCAGTTTCTTATTCTCCTTTTCTCCCCTCTTTCTCATGCTTTCCTTCTTACCTCAACAGGTTGTCAGCAGTGTTCTCTTAATTTTTATATATAGTGTTATCTTACTTTATGTTAATTCTAAATTAATAAAATATTTAGTAGCTATTAGTACAAGCAATTATGACCTGATTGGAACAAAAAGTAAAATCCTTGAGGATGTTTTCACACACAATAAATGCATGCTAACTAGGTTGGTATGAAGCTTTACTTTCAGAGAGAAATAAGATTCATAATAGATGTTTGAATGAATATTAAGAATCTTAATGTCCTATTTGGATTTTTAAATTCTCGTTTCAGATCCCTGGCATAAATCAAAATAATCGAGTTAATAAATCATAATAATTTAAAATATTCATTATCTTTTTATGATGCATTCTACTGCTATGAAAAAACGTTTAATTACTTGGCAAGATTATTGAAGTCAGTTTAACAAATTTGAGCTCCTACTATGTGTGATAAACTAGCCTAGGAAACAGAATATATTATTGGATATGATAATTAAGATCCTTTCTCTTTCTTGATTGAGGAATTCAGAGAAGTGATAGGTCAGTTTTGAGGGAGATAATAAAATCAGTCGAAGAGGTAGATTGGATGTGCTTTTGCTAGGAGGAGGAAAGTCGAAGGGAATGATAGAAGAACAAGAGGGAGAGACTTGTAAAAGTAATTTAAGAATATAATACTGTACAGTTTTAAAAAGCATTGGTTGCATGTAGGGGCAGTGAGTGGGAGATAAATGAGATGGTAAATACATTAATTTGTTTATCTAGCATTTATTAAGCCTCTGCTATTAACTGGACACTTTGCTAGATATAGAGTGATGAAGAGAGGAATAAAAGTGGGCACTGCTCTGAAAGTTTTACAGACTAGAAAGGGAGACAGCTGGGTAAATAAATTAGTTTAACCAAATACATAAAGAGAGAAAGGTAAGACACAATGGGGGCATTGGTCTTTTCTTTCTTGGTTAATCAGGAATGTTAGAGAATGCTGTTCTTTTTGGGTATTCAAGGGGATGGGGAAGTAACATTTATTAAGCACTTACTACATTACAAATATTTAGCAAGACTGTAAGTATTTAATCTCCTTTTGTCCTGATAATAACTCTATGAATCCACTTGTATAGATTCAGAAGGTGAGGCTCACAACAGTTGTGACTTGTCACATTAATAAGTGGAAAAGACAGGATTTGAACCCAGATCCATTTGACTTTTAAGATAGTACTATTTCTATTATCATTTTTCAAGAGTCTGCACTTCATTTGACAGTTATTAGAAAATAGTATGACTTCCATGTAATAATATGATTGGAGATATCCAATCATACTGAAAATAAATAATATTCTGGGTAGTAGGTAGCAATAAGGCTCTATGCTAGGGGGATTGGAAGGAAAGAATGAAGATAGGAATACTTGTGGAGAAAGAATCTGAGGCCAAGAAAGAGAGGATTCAGAGAATAACTAAAGAAGTTTTGACCTAAGTAATTTTTTAAAATATGGAAACTAAATCAAGTGAGAGAAAAGCTGGGGGAAACAATGTATCTCTTTCCATTCCTTCTACTACCTATTTGCTCATGACCTCATCATGACTTGGCAGGAATATGACAGTGACCTGTTGTTCATTCTTTATACTGACACCAGAATTAGTTCCTAAAGAATCCTCTGGATAGTAATTTCCCACTCTCTGCTGTACAATGATGTTTAAACTCCTTATCCCAGAATATAAATGTATTAATCTTTTTGACTATGTGCTGCAGGTTATATGAATTCTCCAATATCATATTACAATTGAGTAAATTTCTCTCTAACTGCATCCACTCTAGAATGTGTCCCATCTATTATACTTTCATTTCAACGACAAAACTTCCTATTTCCTGATTTTCTATTTGGTTCTTTTCAATATCCTCCCATTTCTTTTACATTTCTGCTTGTTTTTGTTTCATACGTTATTCTTTTGTTTTTAAGGAATGGTATTTACTACTTTTTTTTTACAGTTGAACTTTTAAAATATTATTTTATTTTATTTTTTTAATTGGGGTATAGTTGCTTTACAATGTTGTGTTAGTTTCTGCTGTACCAGCAAAGTGAATCAGCTATGTGTATACATATATCCCCTCTTTTTTGGACTTCCTTCCCATTTAGTTCACCACAGAGCATTGAGTAGATTTCCCTGTACTATATACAGCAGGTTCTACTCCATTATTTTATTTTATTATGAGGATTATAAACATAGTAATCTTGAAATTTTCAGATTACTCTGTATTCACTTTGTAATAAATTCAATTCCTGATTACTGGCAGTCTTTTACCTAAGTTTTTCATTGTCTGTTTTTAGAAATTTTGTGTGTTCATGTATATTGAGTGATTGTTGTGCTTATTTGTTTTTCTCTTGATGAAATATGTTTTTCTTCCCTTCCCATGTAATAATTCCATGGTTGCCTCAATATGGATCTCATGTCTTCTATTGGTGGCTCTGGAAGTTATCCCATAGTAATATTGTGTTGATGTCGTATCTGTGGTAACCACATGAGGGGTGGCTTGACCCATGTCTTAGAATCAAGTCTGTGTTAGCTTCCTTCTGTCTCTATTTGGCATAAAGCTTTATATGAGTCTTTATTCAAATTAGCACAACTCTCAGTATTTTTCTAATTCCTTACATGGTAAAGGTCCATGATTTTAAGCAGAGAGTCGTATTCCAGTCCCCCATCTCAGGTGGGGCACTTTTGGTCTCAGTTATACCTAAAGAGTTGATTCTAGGCTCTCTATGCTTGCTTCAGGGCCTTGGAGCCCATCAGACCTGTTGCTTCCAATCTGCTTGCTACTCTGTGGTTTTGTTTCTTTTCCTATCCATTGAGGTATCTCAGTTGTTCTTTAGGTTACCTCTGCACTTTTAACATATGTATATATGGAGGGAGGGAGACGGGGAGGCAGAGAGAGAGAGAGGATGTCATGTGGCTATTTGAAATGAAGGTGAACTTCAAATCAAAATTTTACAATGTCATTTTAACCAAAATTCTTAGAAGACTAGTAAAACTTAGTTCTAATCCAGACTATATTTCTGGACATTTTTTTCTAGCTACCGCTTCTCAGGTACCTGTTACTCTAACCTTCCTGTAGAACAGCTTTTTCAGGAACACACCATGTAGTTTTACGTTCCATGCCTTTTCTCTTTTTGTTTCTTCCACCAGAATACCCCCCTACTTTCATTCTCTCTCTGTCACAGTCATTGTTCTTTAAGACCAGATTGATTAAAAGCCACTTTCTCCCCCACTATAAACTAATCACTGCTTTCTTTTTGCTTCTGGAGCATTTCATACTGTCTTTTAATTTATCTCACCATATATAGCCATGATTAGGTGTTTAAATATTTGCTGCACAACAATATGGTTATTGTATAAAGTCATGGATCACATTCTATTCATTTTTAAAACCCTGGTGTGTGTTTGTCACATGGTAGGTACTTAGAAAATGCCTGATAAGTAAATATGATGTTATTGCTGAAACAAATTAGAGTCATGTCTTTTCTTAATAGCATCTCGGTTTAGGAATGTGAACTTAATACAAATATATACGTATACACATATATATAAAAGATTATAGAAGGTGGCAATACAGTATACAAATTGTGTCTTACAAATATTCATCTAAAACAAAATATCATTTTTTAAAAAAAATGATATGTAGTGGTTTATATACAAAATTAAGCAAAAATATAGTTTCTTATTTGTCTTCTAAGAGAAATATACCAATGTTAATTTAGACAAATGCTGTTTTCCACTATTATGTAACTTGATGGCTAGGAAGGAAAGGAAATATCAAAGAGAGTGGTGAGGTTATAAGAAGCCACATGAATAAATCTGTTGGATTATCGAAGAATAGATAAGCATAATATTAAAAGCCAAATTGTCAGTGAAGACTCAAAATTCAGGATTTTAGCAATTTTAAGAAGTATAGACTAGAGACGGAGAGAGACAGGATGACAGAAATAAAAAATCTGACCTAATGAGTAGTCAACAGATCTTTGGAGTTTTGGGGCCTTAGGAAAGTTAGTGAAATATTTCTGAATACCAACCCAGCAAAAGGTGTATGTCTGTGGGATTCAGTAATTCTGGCTTATAGCTTGGGCAACAAGTAAACAAAATACAGGTCAAAGGACTTAGTCCCCGAGAGACATGCTCCAGGTAAGGTGTTGCTGGGATGAGTAGGAACACCAGCAAACAGAATGTGTAAGTGAATCCATGTCTGTTTTGAATAGCTACTTGGGCTTCAGCCCTTCATGTGCATTACTAAATTCTCATGATTCTAAGGTAAGTATTATCTCATTTTCCAGATGGGAAAAGGTAGGCATAGAAAGATTAGGTGGCTTACCCAAGCCCCACAGCCTTCAAGTAGCAGTGACAGGATATAAGCCCATATTTTCCGGCCCCAAACTGTGTTCTTTTGATACACTTTCTAGAAAGGACTAAAATGGCATGATGAAGATAGAAATAAATGGGAACTTCAGACTGTAGTGTAGGTAGAGACGGTCACTTCCTAACACTTAAAAATGGAATTAAATACCTTTCTTAAGGAATTTTTAATCCCAAATTAAGTCAGACTGCCAAGAAATACAGGGTGGAGGAACTGGAAACGTTCTATATCCTCATCACTTAATGTAGCCGAACATTTTGGACCAGATCAAGGTTGTCAAATATTTTACCATTTTTTATTACTGTGGGTTGGGTTTCTTTCATGTTCTTCACATTACTTTTAAAATAAGGGTTTCCATGTCACTAATGAAATTTTAGGACAGGTCTCACTATTGGGTTCAAACTATGTTCCATTTATTAAAAGGTTCATTTCTCTCATTTAAAAAAATTTAGAGTTTAAAATTTTGGTGATCCTTTATTGACTCCCAGAACTGAAAACTGAATGGTGTTTATACTTTTTCTTAAGAATTTTACTCTCCTAGTCTCATAACATTTGAGAAACATGTGAAGAGGACATCAGACCATGGCCCTTTTATGTTAGAAGGCACTTAGAGACCACTTAATCATACACCCATACCTTTAAGATAAGAAAACTGAGGCCTGATCATGTTAAATGATGTGATCAAGGTTATATAATTTGTTCACAACAGAATAGGAGCCAGAAGGCACTCTTTGTCCAGTGCTCTTTCAATGCAGAGGAAAATTATGGATTAGATTCTTGAATTTGTCTTCCCCTGAGAGTTTATTTTTAGGTGTCTTTGCCTCATGACTGAATCACTTCGTGATGGGAAATGTCTATAATGAGATGATCAGTCAGGGGCAGGTGTTCCTTTTTCTTGGGTAGTGTATATTATGGGAATTCAGTAGTGCAGACAAAAGAAATGGTTAGTGCCAAGCTGTCTTTGGGGGCATTCATTTGGTAAGGCTATGTGGCAAATGATAATTTTTCTCCTAAAGAGATTGTACAATTTCATCTTCTTGGAATCCACACAGAAACTTTGTAAATTTTATAAATATTTCCTCTGGAAGCAGATGTATGTAAGATGCCTATTTTTCAAGTTAGCTGCATCATAAATACTGTATTTTAATCTGAATTATAGCTCTCTAAATTACTTTTAAATATATGAAGAGGGGAAAGTCTTAATAAGGCAAAAATATTCATTCCTATTTATAGTAATGTGAAGTAAATTACCTTGTAAAATTTTTAATTTTCTCAAGATAGAAATAATATAAGCCCTCAAAAACCAAGCAAGTACATAGTCTTCTTTTTATTATTATTATTATTCATTTATTTATTCAGCAAACATTTTTTGAGCCCCTGGTATGGCTATCTGATGGAAGTCCCAGAATAAATCTGAAGTCTCCCAGCCCTTGTTAGTCACCCTCCCGCTCACTTCCTGTTCCAGGCACCAGCATCTTCCTTCAAAACCTCCAACCTCTGAGCCTCCTGCCATCTCACAGCATTTGCACGTTTCCTTTGCCTTCCCCCTTCCTCTTTTCGCTTGGGGTAACTCCTACTCATCCTTGAGATGGCAGGAAGACTTCCCTGATACCCTGATCCCACTGCTCTATGCTATTATAATCCTTCTTCATCTTCAATGAAATGTTTGTTTGTTTAACCCTAAGCTACAGAAAGGAAGTATCTGTGTCTGTTGTTTTAGCCATTATTTTCTCATGACCTTATTCCTAACGGATGCGCCATCAATATTTTTTGAATGAATGAATGTCCTCTGAAACCTATCAACTATTTGGGGATATAGTTAGTTTAAAAAATAATTATAGTGTGAAAAATGTGGGGATATGAAGTAAATGAATAACCTTTAAGCAGGGAAAGGAGGTAATTGAGGAAGCCTTCTCAAGAGATGATACCTATTCTGCATCCTGAAGGATGCTCAAGAATTTGCCAGACAAGGAATATGAGTGAGGAGTCATCCATTTTATATTGAGGGAAAAGTAAGAGCAAAGGCAGGAAAATGGAAAGAATATGGCATGTTTAAATAAAAATATTGCTTTATTATCAGCATTACCAAAATCAATACCGTACTGTCGTCTTATATATAGAACTTTACCAACACCTCTTAAATAAAAAAGGATTTATGCACTCACTCTACTGGGCGAACAGATTCATATCTTCCTAGCTTGTAAAGCAATTTCCTCTCCATGGGATTGTTCTGAAAAGTTCACCTTAAAAAAATATCAAGAGGGAACAGGTGGGTCATTTCACAGCTTGAACTAAAAGGTAGTACATAAGAAAAATTATTCTCTAAAAATATTTTTGAAAATAAGTTTCTCTTCTTTCTCTTTCTGTTTAAAGTAGAAAATTTAGGTGTCCTATCATGTGAAATGTGTTCATGTATTGGAAAAATATCCATTCTAGATGTGGGAAATAAAAGAGGCAAAAAATTATACCTCTATCAGAGGTGCTTTCCTTGACAAAGCAAGATTCATTTGCCTCCCTGCCTACTCTCACCACCCTAGGCTCCAGTACCTCTTTTCATTGTTAACATATAAATTTGCCTATACTAACTACTCAAATACAGAATTGGTTACTAACACAGTCTCATTAAAACTATTAATAATGAGCTAAAGAAGAGATCATTTGGAGAAACGAGGTAATGATTGCCAAGTCATTTCTAAGTTTGACCCATCATGCTAGTAGGGTATCTGTAGAGATCAGTTTATTTTTGGCTTTGGGGTGTGGCTGCTGTTTTCATTATAAACCTTATGGATGCACATAACACATCTTCCATATTTTATTTCATATAATCTTGCATGGTTACACATTCTATTTTTATTCAGTATGATACCACTTCACTTCTGTATTCCACAAACTCCCTTGAAGTGGCTTGGAAGATATTTTGTTAAATGTTTTCTACTTATCATTTGTTAGGCAACATTGTTGTTGGTCCTCTTCATAATTGTCTTATTTGGTTTTCACAGTAACCTGTGTGCTAGTCATTATTTTACAGTTTCATCATAACACTGCACTTCCCATTAGCTGTGGAAAAACAGTGCTCATTTATTCCATTGCATTCTCCATTGTTCCTAGACAATAATGATTTACAACAGTGATTTACATCATTGAGCATTTATTATGTGGCAGACACTAAATGTTTTACATGTATTAATTTATGCAGTCCTCCCTATAGGTGTATGATATCTAACCTATAATTAGCAGGTTAGATGAGGAAGCTGGGGGCACAAAGTATTTAAGTAACTTTTCTAAGATCACAAAGCTAGTAAGTGATAGAGCTGGATTTAAGTCCAGAATCCATCAAACTATATTGTCTCTTATGGTATTGTGTTGTGATGAGTACCTGCTGGCTGGTGTGTGGGTAAAAGAAGAGAAATCATTTGAAAGAGATGATGTGTTTGTGATTGAGGTGAATCTAAAAGTAATTGGGCAGAGAGCTCTATGCTACTTTCAGTAGATAGTAGCAAATACTTCCAGTTCCTCACTTTTTGTATCTTCCTCAAGCCCTGTATTACTTGGCCTATCCACAGGACACACCTATACACACGTAGACACACACACACACACACACACATCCTAGAGAAACAAATCTGTACATTGTGTCCTTAGCATTATACTAAGAAAGAGGAGGGAACAGACTGGGCAAGTGTGTACATCCCGCATCTTTCCATTGCCACACCTTCGCATCATTTGAGAATGTGTATTTATTTATTTATTTATTTATTTTGGGGGCGGTAAGCGGGCCTCTCGCTGTTGTGGCCTCTCCCATTGCAGAGCATAGGCTCCGGACGCGCAGGCTCAGTGGCCATGGCTCACGGGCCCCGCCGCTCCGCGGCATGTGGGATCTTTCCGGACCAGGGCACGAACCCGTGTCCCCTGCATCGGCAGGCGGACTCTCAACCACTGTGCCACCAGGGAAGCCCCGAGAATGTGTATTTATTTGTCTGACTTCTCCACTGTGAGCTTCTTGAGGGCAGAATCCAAGGCTTTCTCATCTTGTTTACTCCAGAATGCAGCAGATTACAAATCCTTAGCAAATAACAAGTGCTCTATAGATATCTGTTGGTTGAGAAAAAAGGGAAGGAAGGAAATGAATGAAAAAACGAAGGAAATGATGTGTTAAGATTCCATAGACCACAAACATATTTAAGTTCTATTACTTCCACTCAAATTCTTCACTTAAATTTCTTAAATTTAATGGTGCTTGTGACAAACTGTGACAGCACTGTCAGTGTTGTAATGCATTTCACTAGAAGCGTAGTCAGTGGAATTTTCCATTTTTACAAAAATATATATAATGTGGCCTTAGCTTTTTATTTTGCTGTTTTTAGAGTTTAAATAATATTTAGCTGTAGGCAGCTAGTTTTGATGACAATGTTCAAGATGTTATTTCTGAACATTGTGTCCTTTGGCTTCTAGGCTAATGTTTTTCAAAATATTCTGATAATGATCAGACCATCATAACATTAGTTCATTTCCAAGCAGTGCTATTACCTGAAACCTTGGTCCACCTTAAGATGTGAATTAAATTAAGAAGAGTAAACATTTATATTCTTATCTGTTTTTCTCCCATATTTATTAATTTCCTGAAATATCTGCATATTCTTCATGTGCGATGTCAGCATTGACTCTTAGGCATTAAACTCCCAAGTACTGAAATAGTGTCTAAGTCACTTCACACAAACCCTAGTGGGAAGTCATAGTGGTCTGGACAACGTCTTTAACAGAACAATTTTGGTCTTAATTTTTTTTTTTGCCACAATATATAATGTTCCAAATGTTATAATTATAGTGACATTATTTTAGGCTGGTCATGATTACAGATGTTGAATACATTTTTAGTTTATCTATTTTGACTCATAGTTGTGATATCTGTAGGATGTTTCTAATTGCTTTTATTTTGTCTATCTGGTATTTCTACTGAAAAGATTGATCTTAGTGATTTCTGTAGGTAATTTACATATAAGAAAATACTTTGTAAAGAATAACATGATCTGCAAGTGTTATTACTGGGTACCTTGTAAAGCAAATGAGGAATTTTGCAGATTGCAGTTGAAGCCAGCCATATATGGCATATATTGTATAATAACGACTATAACATATATGGTTTTCTTATATTATATCAGAAACTTTCTCAAGTTCTCTGGGGCTCCTGGCTATCATTATGAGAAATACTGCAGAAATGAAATGATGATACCTACAGACTGGACTTTGGAGAAAGTCACACCTGGATAATGTCCTAAATCCAGCTTTTACAACCTGTGAGGCAAGCCCTGACATCACCATACACTATTATGATTTTAGAATGAAGTAGAAGAGAAAATTGGGAATCCCAGGACTTTAGGAAATGTCTATTAACTTAATAATCACCAGGATCACAGAAATAAGCAATAAAATATTTCAAACCTAAATCAGAGAAGATTTTGTGCCTTACTATCTGTAAAATGAGAATAACAACAGTATCTACCTCATCAGGTTCTTATAAAGATATAGTGAGTTAATATTTATGTCTCCCTCACTGAGTGGTTATGAAGATTAAATGAGTTAATATTTATAAAACACATACAATAGTACTAGCATATAGCAACTTCTACACAAGTATTTATTAAATAAATTAAACCCAATATAAATATTTTTCACTGTAAGTATATGTTATTTACATAAGTTTGAAAGTCAATTATTAAAATAAATTTTCCCAAACATTAAAAACAATAACTGGCATATTCCCAAAGTTCTGGTTGTCTTTTTCAGCCAATTTAAAATGAATCTATTTCCAAGCAGACCAACAGCAAAGACAAGGGACCCAACCATTTTCTCACTGGAGGAAGAAATAGTAGAGAAACCAGAAAATCAACTGTTATAGTCCAGTGTGTTAATTACTTTGATAAAGAACTCCACAGGGTGCTCTGGGAGATCAGAATGGTAAGAACCAGGGGGCTTCATGAGAGACAGCTGAGATGAATTCTGCAGCAGGTTTGAAGTGCAGCTCTTCAGGCAAGGGACGAGCCTGTTGGAATAGATAGAGGTTGAGAAATGACTTGACCTGCTCACGGAACTGCAGAGTTCTAGAGTGGGGCAGGTGTTGCAGCTGGAGCTGGAGGAATGCAATAGGCAGGGGGCAAGTTCAAAGGTCATTATATGCCAATTCTCCCTTTAAGCAGGAGAATGTCATGATGAGATATGGGTTTTTAAAAAGATCACCAGGATTGTGTAAAACACCTGAAAAAATTTTTGCTGAATACAGTTTTCTTTTACTTGGGGTAATCAACATAGATTTAACTAAGTAAAAGGAATGAATATTTAAATTTAATTTAAAGTGTGTTTAAAAACTTTTACTTTTAAAAAAGGAGGAGTGACATTATTTTTATGAAGTAAAACTTTTAGATAAATTTGTGTGGGCTCCACACTTGAAACTGAATACTAGTTCCAACAGGAAGAAAATTCAGATATGGCATTTGCTCTCCAAATCTGTTCTTTCAGCACCTAAAGTATTGCAATCACTGTTGCACTTACAAAGCAAAAAAAAAAAAAAAAAACTGAACAAAAATCTCTTTTACATGAAGTAAGTCCAGTATATTTTTAAGTCAACATCTTCCAAGTAAGTTTCAGTAAATTCTCTCCTTTGCTGGCACAGAACTTAGAACATGGTGGATTTTTAATAAATGTATTCCTACATTCCTGCTGCACTTTGATAGCTGAGGTTTGGATAAATTTAAATACTATTATTGGCAAATACCATCTTATAATTTTAAGGCCAAGTATTTTATTCAGCTGTTATTTTAACTTAATTAATGACTCCCTCCAGCACTTGTGCTGTCACTCACTCACTCTTTTTTTTTTTTTTTTTCTTTTGGCCAGACCTGACCTTTTGTTCTGTTAGCTTTGTGAACCACCAGCTACTCAGAAGTATACTTCATTGTGGTCTTCTTATTAAAACCTTCGACTGGCCCCTTGTAAAACCTAAAGAGGATATGGGAGCATCGTGGGTTGGCTTTGGCCTTGTCAATTCAAATGACCAAAATGAAAATTACACAAGATAATATGATTTTAGTTGCCAATCAACTTCTAAGTCTTTCTTATTTTTTATATTACATGTTTTATTTACACATTGCAAAAAATTCAAATAATATAACATTTGAAAAAGTAAAATCTATCCTAAATCTTAGTCCCCATGCACTTAAGTAGGTTCACATATTTACACAAATGTTCTTTTTTTCATGATCAATATATCCCACATATCTAGGAATTGTATTTTATTTATAGATTAAACTGTTTGACTTTGTTTCTCTGTTACATGTTTATTAGAAATCAAAGATCTGTCAATATTACTATTATTATTATATTTTTTCTGAAATTGCCTGCAAAAAGTCATAAAATATAAAGCCTTTTCAGTTTTGAAATTTGCTGAAAATTTTGCTTTTAGAGCATCTGTGACTAATATAAATTACTAATATAAATTACTTCAGGAAGCCCCTTCCTAAAGGGGCTTCATTGATGTTAAGATAAACATACAACAGGTGTTCCAAAGTTTGAAAATATAATTTGCACAGCATATGGACATGCTACGAAAAATAATTTCTTTTTTCTAAGAAGCCTGGAAGGATTCTCAGTATAAATCAAAGAGTTTATGACACTACTGGGGAAATAGTCCACGTGAAACAAGATTATTGAGTAGTAGGAAAGCTATAATAAAAACTGTCAGTACTGTCACCTAGTTCTCCCTAAGGTCTGTAAAGGATCAAAAGTGTATTGAGCATCAGGTAACAAATGTCTAGAATGTGAGGGGAGCCACAATTGTGCTGAGCAACAATATACTGGTTTGAAAAATAATTACATATGGCTTGTTGTAGTTAAAACTGGTAGGCTAGACTATAAAATGTATTGTGAATCTTGGGTTTTTGAAAATGACTATATGCTAACTAAACGTGTAACTGATCTTTATTATGGATGTTTGTCGTCACATGTATATAAATGTATTCAAAGTAAAATGGTATGTAAAATATAGGTATTTTCTTATTTGCAGTTACCTGAGGAAATATTTTATTTGTGCCTAGATAGCATATTTTGTCAGGACAAAGTTGCTACCCTACCCTGGAGGGTAAGAAATACTTTGTCACCATCTCACCAGGTGGCAGCAATTGAAAAGGGGAAGGGAGAAATATGCCTTACACAGGCATTGAAAATACAGAAGTACTAGGAGATAATGTGTGGAGCAGGAATGAAGGAAAGCCTCTTTCATCGCATGGATTCTCATATTTGCTAATTGCTTTTGTTAGTTACTTACTCAACTATACATCCATAATAAAGATCAGTTTACATTTTTAGTTAGGATATATCCATTTTTCAAAAGCACAAACTTCACAGTATACTGAGTTGCCCAACCTATCATCTTTAATTTAACTGATTTTGGGGAGAAGAATGTGTTTGCCTCATACTATTAGCATGAAGAAACAAACAGAAACCTCATGAGGAAAGGATTCTATATAAATGACATTGGGTCACTGATGAGATTGACATTTATTTTAGCAGTTTGATTCCTGAAGAAGTGCATTGATAGGAATTTTCCATAAACATTTGTGAGTAATACTGAGAACCAAAGATGGGTTATATAGTCTCTGCCCTGGATGAACCCATAATCTTTTTTTTTTTTTTAATGAATTGTATTAGGCAACAGAATTTCTTTTCCTCTCATTCCTTTTATTCGTTCATTCCTCCTATATTATTGGGCAGGTAAAATGTACAAGGTGTAGTAGCTGCTGTGTGGAATACGGAGAAACCACATATGCATCCATAACTTGCTATCAATATCAAGCTCTAGTAGACTCATTGGTCCATAGTAAAATCCTAAGTATCTTTGTAAAATCCTAGTATCCTAGAATACTAGGATACTAGTATATAAAATCCTAGTCCATAGTAAAATCCTAAGTATCTTTGTTTGAGAAGGCTTCTCTGATTTTCTTGAAGTAGAAATACTTTTTCCTTCTTCTGAAATCCCATAAGGAGAAAATGAAGATTTAAAGCATATATTTATGTTTGTCAGATATCCACTACGTTTAATGTATGTAAATAACTGTAAAACATTATACTGTGACTCTTCACTGACCCCTTTCACATTAAAGGAGAGAAAGCAACGCATAACTTTTCAGAGCAATTTGAGAGTTATAGAGAATGCCTGTTAAGTAACTAAAGAAGTACATACTATTTGGTGTAAGTGTATAATATTTAAACATTCTCACAACAAACCTCTGAAGTACAAATTATTATCTCCATTTGCCTATGAGAAAACTGATCCCCAGAGAAGTTAGGTCATTTGCCTAAAGTCTTAACACCAGTACAGTGAAGTCAAGAATTAAATATGGGCAATCAAGATCCAGAGCTTGTTCTCTTAACCTCTATGCTATGCTTTCTGAGGTTATACATTTAAAGGCTTAGGACAAGCAAGCACGTTTGAGCACTTAGTAATTAATATTAGTGTACACATAAGTCTGGGTGTGTGCACACACACGCTCTGTATATCATACCTATATGCTATGTATAATCTGGCTTGTTTATGCTGCCTATATTTAGTATAACCAAGTCTCACAAGTAACCCTATCCAGCTACATGGCTTATCACCCTCTCATTAGTGCAAGACAGAGGAAGCTCTTTATCTTCTTCTTGAATCTGGCCATCTTCTCCAATCCCTTTAAATACTCTCAATCGCCACCATCTTTAAGGTGGATAAAAAATGGTTTCCTAAGAGTGTTGCCAAGCGGACCATCCCTCCAAGACATAAAGCAGGACTTTTTTCTATTAGTATTCTCTGGTTTTCTTGATCAAAGTATACCTCTGTTGTAGCTGCAAATGACAGGGATAAAATTATATCATAGGTTTTAGGGCCTAGATATCTACTTGGCAGGAAAAAACATTTAATAAATACTTTGATTTGTTCTGTATTCATTGACTTTAAGTGTTTCTGTGTTATTGACATGTTTTTAAAACTTGTGAATGTGTAATATTTACTTTTTTTTTGGCTGCGCCACGTGGCATGTGTGATTTTAGTTCCCTGACTGGGAATTGAACCCATGCCCCCTGCATTGGGAGCACAGAGTCTTAACCCCTCGACCACCAGGGAAGTCCCTAATTACTTGTAATAGTTACAATATAATAACATTTTTTATTCCATTTCAACAATTCAGTTTGTAAGTCATCATCTTGTACTCTTCAAATAAATTTATAAGAGAGAAATTGGAAATGGGGGCACTCTTCCTTCACTGCTGTAACCTACATTTGGCAAATAAACCTATTTTCTTTAGATTTTGGTATTGGTATCTAAATCTTGGCTTATTATTTAAAACTGCTATTTCTAGTATCTTAAAGCCCCAGTAGATTCTGAAAGCCTTAAGGACTGACCCCACTTCCTTTAATTGTACTTGGTTCTCTTTTCATACCTAATTATTTCTGTCTTATGCATATACGCATGGTGTGTGTTTATTTTTTTTAACGACTTCCTGCAGTTTATAATATTTACAGATTCCATCACATTCTTCTTGTTCCACCTCTGTACAACAAAAAACTTAAAGTCCCATTGGCTCTTGTAAGAAAGAGAAAAATCTAAGTTTAAGAGCAGCATTCTTCAGATACTCATGATGATACTCTCTTTGTGTAGTAAAATAGGACAATATGTTTGTTTAAAATTTTTCAGGAGGTAATATATACTAAATTCTTATGGAAGTGTTTCATTTGCTTGCAGGACAAGATGTATGCAAATTTATGGCTTATGCTGTTGAGGTTTTTGTGGCACACACAGTTTTTTCAAAAATAAGAATATGCTCGAAAAGTATCTTTCCAATAGAAGTGGCTATAGCCAAAGCTGTTTAAAGCTGTAATTGAATTAGCCTTCGAAACTGTGTAATATCATAAAACTCTAATGTTTTCATCTTGACTTGAGAAGCCTCTTGAGGAGATGGTTAAGACTACCTTCCACTTTTTTTTTTTTCTTGAACTAAAATTGGACTCTAGGAGAGAGGATACTATAGCCTTTTTCTAGCTGTGACTTCTCAACTGCTTTTTTCTCAGTCTTCAAATTACTCTGGGAAGGAGGCACTAGTGTTGTCAAGAGATGAGGTCAGTAAAACATCACCTTTTAAAATTTTGAGTTGTCTTCATACCTGAATGGGCTAGATGGGTGTAAGATGGTAAATATGTTCCAGTAGTTCCTTCAGCTGCCTTGGCCACTGGTTTCATTATGCTTCTGGGAGATTTACAGAGACTCAATATTCTCATCTATGAAGTGGAGATAAAAGTGGTCTTACTAATTTTTAAGAATCAGTTATATATGAAGATGAAAAATGAGTATTATTTTTAACTTTAAGTTCCTTCATTTAACTCAAAATATGCAAAAAGTGTAAAATGCACATTTTTAGCTATTAGTATTTGAGGCAAACAATTTTTTGACACAGACTATAGAAATATTGTAGAAAAGTTTTTAACTATGTTATATTCCTAGACTCATGATCATCCAACAAAATGTTTTGAGCATTGATTGTGTGAATTGTGTACTGTTCTAAATTTTGCTTCTTTTTTTTTTTTTTTCTGGTACACGGGCCTCTCACCACTGTGGCCTCTCCCATTGCGGAGCACAGGCTCCAGATGCACAGGCTCAGCGGCCATGGCTCCCGGGCCCAGCCGCTCCGCTGCATGTGGGATTCTCCTGGACCGGGGCACGAACCCGTGTCCCCTGCATCGGCAGGCGGACTCTCAACCACTGCGCCACCAGGGAAGCCTTAATTTTTGCTTCTTTTGAACTGTCTTGGAGCACCCACATGTGAATGGAAATTTCTAGTGGATAAATATCTTTACTTAAAAATTGTTTTGTTGTTAACCTATACAATCAAATAAATATTAAAAGCCTTAAAACATGAACATCATTGGTGGGGTTAAAAGGCAGAATGGTGCACCGGATAAAAAAATTCAGTTATTGTAAATGATGTTGCCATAGCTTTCCAGCCCAGTGGAATGTAGAAACTGGGACAAGATGCATATTAGGAATATTCAAAGTTAGTTCCAAATACCCTTGAGCTAGTAAGAACCTCTGGTGTAATCAGAGAAGCAGAGTCAGAAAGTATATAGGAAAGGCTGTTAATGGAATACTGAGAGAAGCAGGGAGAATTATTGGAAGCTGAGAATGGCTCTTTTATATTTAATGCATCAGAACATTGGATTAGTCTCATCATGTTTTAAAGATGCCAACCAGCTTTCTTGGGTCCTTTTATTATGACAGAATCTGGGTGCAAGTGATGTAAGCTGTGGAACTCAGATATATGTATGACACTTCTAATCTCCATTTCTTGATTCACACACCTTCCATTCAATCTGATACTTCATTCTGCCCAGTTTCAGTAGAAATGTTGCCAAGTTGGGGAAGGATATTAGACTATATATTTGCCTACACTGGTTATAATAGGGTGGAGAAGTTAGATCCTGTACCCACTGCTACACCTGAAGTAGTTAGACCTTCCAAATAAAGGTACTGAATATCAAAGATCTGAGGAAATACAGCATGAATACTAAGAAAATATTTAAATTTTTTAATGTAAATACTGACTTGCCCAGTTTGATTATATAAGCTAACATAGATTATACATAACCTGATGAAACAGTGCTGACTTGATTGAACCAAAGTCTAGCAGAAAACACAAAGACAATGCAATGTGAGTCTTCAAGTCTTTCAGACAGATTTGTGTGATTTTTTTAAGCTGAGAAAGAAATTATTATTTAAACTCATGGATTAGAAAATTCTTCAACAAGCATATGTTACTATTCCAACTGCTATGTATGCTTAACAATAAAAGAAGCAGGCATCTGTTCTCAGATGTGTGAAGAATGAAATGCTTTAGTTCATTGCTCACTATAATGTTTTTTGGTGTAATACTGTGGAGTAAAACTGTTCAGCCTCCGGGCTTCCCTGGTGGCGCAGTGGTTGAGAGTCCGCCTGCCGATGAGGGGGACACGGGTTCGTGTCCCGGTCTGGGAAGATCCCACATGCTGCAGAGCGGCTGGGCCCGTGAGCCATGGCCGCTGAGCCTGCGCGTCCAGAGCCTGTGCTCCACAACGGGAGAAGCCACAACAGTGAGAGGCCCGCGTACCGCAAAACTGTCCAGCCTCATTGATATTTGGGGAGAGGAATCATAGCTCTCTTTCCCTAGAGAAAGTTCCTGGATCAATATATCTTTAATAGTTTTGTCCTTTAAGTAGCGGTACTAAAGTTTTCATACATTTTTATGGTGATGTTGGATCATGAAGGATTAACATTATTAAAGATTGTATATTTTGCTTTTAATGAAATCTGTAGTTATCCTCTCTATTAAATATAAAAATGAAAAAAGTTCATCATTGGTAAAAAATCTAAGACTTTTTATTGCTTTAAAAATAATTTAGCATACTCAGTATAAATGTAATTATTTGGGAATTAAAATATTACATAAATGTTTATCTGAATTAACTTTTGCCTCTTACAATGCACTTAAAAATAAACTGCACTATAAAAGAGTAACTTTGAAACATAAAAGGGGAATTAAGTGACTGAGGATAAAAACAAGTGTAATTTAAATGTTACTTCTAATGAAAAATTTATGTAGGACTGTGGTTTACAATAATTGTTGACATATTCCCCTAAGTACTGTGTCTGTGATTTTTCATGGTATCAATCATTTAAAGCAATTTAGGTAATACATTCTGACATGCATTTCTGCTATTTTATTTACACCATTTGCCTACATCTTTGTAATGCAGTACCTTTCTGATTTGGTACAGTAAATGCACTCTGTAATATCTATTATGGCATGGTCAAAGGATAATTTATTGTCAAATAGAAAAATAGGTCAACACTAATGTCACTTGATGATCAATCCCCCCCAAGTTTAATAAAACATCTCCCCAGTATGCATTCCACTGCAGTGGTTGATATTTTATTAGGACTACCTGGCTATAGCAGTAGTGTAATTACTGAGCTGTCAGAGTGATAAGTGGGATTAATGGCAGCCTGATGCACTTTAGTCTGCAGAGCGCTTAGAGAATTGCAAGATGGTATTATTATCAGAGTCTGCCCATTCTGGCATATTCATGGCACCAAAGAAAAAAAGAATGCTACAATTCAGGTTTCCATTGCCTTGCCTCATTAACATTTGACATTTCCAACAGCTGTTATTTGTGAACTAGCTCAATAATAAAAGAATTATTTGGTAAAGAGGCTTAATAACCACAACTAAAACTCCTTGTGTTGTCAGTGCTGTTAAGTGAATCCGTTTATGTTGAATATAAGATTTCTCTGGAAGAACAGAAAAATACACTTTGAATTAATTTGGCTCATTCATACCTGCTGACATTATAACTTTATTTTTTAATTGCCTTATTATTCAAGTTGGGTGTTAGAAAAAAGAAAAGCCGAAAACTTGTGACTTCATTAGGGATAACCAGAATCCTCTATTTATCTATATCTTTATCTATCATAACAAGTATTTTTGTTGCTTTATTCTTATGGAGTGGCAGATATTTAAAAAATTGTCAAAATGACTTTTTTACAAATCAGAAGACATTTAAGATTGCATATTATTTTATAGCTATTTTTATTTTAGCTACTTTATTTTACCACATAATAAGAAATCCTTTCAAACCACTATTAATGTACAACATATTTATCCACGTGAAGATAACACATATAAGTATCACCTTGTTTCAACATCAAGGACCAAATAGACCATGCTTTGTTTTCTTTTTGGATTGTTGTCCTACTGATCATACTTCTAAGAAATTCTTTTTAAACTCAGTGACAGTGTTTTAGGGAAAAAAAAAAAAAAACGTAAGTATAAGAAGATAGGAATTCAACTAAATTATAAATGTGAATCTAACAATGGCATTTAGTGAAATGATAGGGGAGAGGTTTAATGACTGCATTTCAGAGAGGACAATTGATTATGAAAAGCCTTCGGTACTCATTGTGTAAAATTTAATTTAGAGAGAAGGCTAAGGGCACAAACCAGAGAGAAGAGATCAGATTTAAAAACAAGATATTAATTAGGTACTGAGAAATTGGTTCAGACAATGAAGAGGACTCTCTGACTCATAAAAGAATGACAAGGAGACCGGTATTGTTTTCTTAAAGGAAATGAACCAACATCTTTACACATGGAAGTGGATAGAAAATGAGCCAGCTAGTGACCTTTGTCACTGAGCAACATGGGACTCATTCTCAATGAAATTCTCAGAGAATTCTCATCTTCTGACAGATGTGACAATGGTCTATGTTAAATTTCAGATCACCAGCTTAATTTTTCACTACTTCCACTTTCACTTTATGCCACACCAGATTCCATTAGTTCACCTACCCTCTGATGTTTTTTCTCTCCAGGCCTTGGCACGTACTGTTTTTATCCTTTGTCATTTTCTTGAGTGACGCTGCACTCCAAATCCCACCCTCCTTTGCTTCCCTAACGCCCACTCATTCTTCAGTCATCCCTTTAAGTGTTATTGTTCCCAATACGCTTTGCCTGACTCTCTCCCTCCAGGACTACTGTTCCTCTTATATGCTCCCTTAGCATGCTGTTTTTACCCAAATTCACATTGACTACACTGACCACTACAAGTGCCTTTTATATGTCTGAACTTCCTCCAAACTTTAAGTTCCATGAGAGCAGGACCATGGTGGTCTTGTTCATCACTTTTATAATCTCATATCCCAGGTTCTGCCATGTAACAAGGGCTCATTAAATATTTATCGAATGAATACACAAATACGTATATGAATGTACAAATTAAAGACCATTCTAACCAGTGGTTTCAGTCCTAAAGTAGTAATTATAGAACTGTGATTCTCACTGTGTGCCTCCAACCATGTTTATCAGAATCACCTTTCCAAAATGCAGATTCCGAGGCCAATAACTCAGACTCAGGAGGGGCTTCTCTGTGGAAATTATGACATTTATCAAGCTTCCCAGGCGGTTCTTAGGAACACTGAAGTTTGAACATGTTTCTGGTCATTTCCGCAGAAGGCAGATTCTGATATGAGATTAGTATGTGGGAAGTTTATTAGAAGATCCACATCTGTACAAGAGTGAAGGAATCAGGATTGGACAGACATAGCTACAATAAAGGCTGCAGTAGATCCCTGCAGACCTGTTCCCCAAGTGGGGGCAAGGAGACTGGGCCTCTACCTCCCCTCACTGACCTGTGATTGATTGGAAACTGGCTGTGGCTGGAAAGGGGGCATGACCTTGGTTCAGCCTGTTCTCTTCAGGTGAGGGCACAGCAGCTGGAGGAATAAATGCTTCAGTCTGAAAGGGGGTAGATCTGGTCTATGCATTGAGGCATCTACTGCAAAGCCCAATTGCCATGTGAATAATGTGTAGGTTAAAAGACATCAGAAAATTGGAGGAGGGAGAGAGGGAGGGAGGGAGGGAGGGATGATGGCAGGGCAAGAAGAAGGCTGGGAGGAGAGGTGGGTGGAAAAGTGGGAGGGATGAATGGAGGAAGAAAGGAATTTACAAGTGGTAAAAAGAGAGACTTTACTTTTGTGTTTGTATAATAATTGTGGTGTAAAAGGCCTACAAAACTTTTATCATAAAAGACTCCATTCTCTAAGCATTATCAGTGTAGTGAGGGATCCAAATAAGACTGATTTAGTAAATGGATGGATGAATGATGTATCTTAAATAAGTATGATCTTCTTAAACTCTAGGAGGAACACCAAGAGAAAGGGCAGTTATTAGCCTCAGTGGTGCCATTTCATACCCCTTAGGAGGTGTGCAAAAAGTGAAACACAAGTACTCTATGTTTATTGCTTAAAACATTTTTGTATCTAAAAATAGTATAATTTTATTTGTTCTTACTAGACACTAACTCTGAATGGGTATAGGGTAGAGAATATATAGACTATTATCTCACTTACTTTATAGTTTCTTTAATTCAGTTATTTTATTCCCTAGATGCCTGAAATGTGCAGATGCCCCCTGTCAGAAGAGCTGTCCAACTAATCTAGATATTAAATCGTTCATCACAAGTATCTCAAACAAGGTAAATTTGGATTCAGTTCTGCAAGTGAAAATTAATAACAGCCTTTGATCTTGTTCTCTATCTATTATGACCATGATTAAAGCATAAAGCTTGTCTTAGTAAATTAGGTTAAAGTATTAAAAATATGATTTCTATAGGCCTGTGAAAATGTGGCACATTTTATTAATTAGTCTCTCTCAGTTTATTATATGATTATTGTGAAATGCATATTCACTGTTTATTGTCTTAAAAATTAGTTCGTGTTGAAATTAGTCATTTTTTAATACAAAGCATTTACTCTAAGCTAGATTTATTCTAGCTTAGACTTGCTAAATGCTTATAGATAGGAACTGTCATTGATTATCAAAACACATTCAAATTTGTGAGGTATCTTTGTTTTTTTTTTTGTTTTTTTTGTTTTTTTTTTTGCGGTACGCGGGCCTCTCACTGTTGTGGCATCTCCCACTGCGGAGCACAGGCTCCGGACGCGCAGGCTCAGCGGCCATGGCTCACGGGCCTAGCCGCTCCGCGGCATGTGGGATCTTCCCGGACCGGGCCACGAACCCGTGTCCCCCTGCATCGGCAGGCGGACTCTCAACCACTGCACCACCACGGAAGCCCGTATCTTTGTTTTAAAATGTGCTTTGGTATTAACTCTAGCACATTGAAACAAATCAAGGGAATTTGTTTAAGATTTGGAATAATTCATAGAGACTGATAGAGTTGTAACCAAACCCCCCCCAACAATGTAAAAGTATAAAACAGACTTTTATGGGCATGAGTAGAAAAAAAAGGAATTTTGATCTTTTAGTTTTTGGTTTTTTTTTAAATCAATGTAAGGCTAAGCCTAATTTTTATTCACTAAGAGAATGGTTTATTGATTGAATAATTAATTAATAGTATCTTTTGTTTGTGAAAGGAAGATTACAAGCTCTTAGCCAAGTATCTTATCTTTTAACTGAGCAAAAGCAGAAGGAATCTTCCCGTAAAGATGTAGCAAATCCCTCCTTTCACAGGGTTTAACACTTATGTTCTAAAATGCTGCAAAAATCCAGTAAAGTGCCCCTTCAACTACCAGGTACCTTTTAATATATAAAGATCATTTCTCAATATGTCAATGATTTAAAAAATATTGTAGGAGAAAAATTATAAATTTATATAGCTTTAGGATTTCAAAAGAATTAGAGGTTATTACTTAGGTATAGGACATGGTATTAATCTACATGGTCAGTTTTTTTAGGATTTGAAGTCCAGGTTGAATTTTTAGATTGAATGCTTGTGAACACAGGGAAAATTACTTATTTCTTTATCTTCATTTATGAAAGAAAGGTAGCATCTGTCTTACAGGATTATGGTATAAACTAAATGATATTTGTATGTGAAAAAAATCTCTAATATGGTAATTATTCAACAAATATTTTGTTGATGTGGAATGATTAACTTCCCTATTCATTCAATATGGTAAATACTATACAAGTGATTACTTTTTTTGTAGCTGGTATTATTCATTGAACACCTACTATCTACCAAACACAGTGACAGGTACTCGGTAAGAAAGGATCTCTGCTATGACCTTGCCTTTTGGAAATTCATAATCTATAAGCAAAGCCAGATACATTAAAAAATGACGCAACACATAAACCTAGCCATAATGCAATATGGTTAGTGCTGCAATCCATGCAGTTCAGGAAGAGTATTCAGAATATGAAAAAGCAAGAATATGGGTATATACGTGGCATATTTGGAGAAATATAATAAATTCAGTGTAGCTAAAATGAAGCCTAGATTACATGAAGAAGAGTGATGGGAAAGAGACCAGACAATTAGGTTGGGATTAGGTCATGAAAATAGTTTAATTCTATGCTCAATATTTGAGACTTAATTCTGTAGATAGTAGGAAATCATCAATGATTTATGTTTGTGTTGTAAATGAGATGAAATCTGAAAAGAGATACTATTGTAGTATCCCAAACATTTACCGTCACAGGATCTGTGTCTTGTATGTGAGAATGAATAATTTATGTGAAATGTATGCATGAAATCTCATTTATTTAATAATAACCTCATGAGAAAAGGAGTAAAACAAAATGTCCAAAATTTGAAGTAGAAAGTGTTTTGGCTAAAATTATATCTAAGGTAGTAGTATTCTTGGCTTCATGCTTGAGGAGATACTAGAATTATGATCGATGCTAGCTAAATTTTCCTTAGATATTCTATAATTCAGTAGTGATTTTGTGATTCTTTTTTTTTCTTTCTTTTTTTTTTATTAGTCTCTGCTTTACAACAAAGTGAGTCAGTCATACATATACATCTGTTACCACATCCCCTCCCTCCTGCGTCTCCCTCCCTCACACCCTCCTCATCCCACCCCTCCAGGTGGCCACAAAGCACCGAGCCGATCCCCCCGCGCCATGCGGCCACCCCCCACCAACCATCCACCCCACGGCCGGCAGTGTATACACGTCCATGCCTCTCCCCCGCCCCGTCACAGCCCCCCCCATATCCCCAAGCCCACCCCCAGTAGGTCTGTGTCTCTATTCCTGTTTTACCCCTAAGTTCTTCATGACATTTTTTTTTCTTAAATTCCATATATATGTATTAGCATACGGTATTTGTCTTTCTCTTTCTGACTTACTTCACTCTGTATGACAGACTCTAGGTCTATCCACCTCATTACAAATAGCTCAGTTTCGTTTCTTTTTATGGCTGAGTAATATTCCATTGTATATATGTGCCACATCTTCTTTATCCATTCATCCGATGATGGACACTTGGGTTGTTTCCATCTCCGGGCTATTGTGAATAGAGCTGCAGTGAACATTTTGGTACATGTCTCTTTTTGAATTATGGTTTTCTCAGGGTATATGCCTAGTAGTGGGATTGCTGGGTCATATGGTAGTTCTATTTTTAGTTTTTTAAGGAACCTCCATACTGTTCTCCATAGTGGCTGTACCAATTCACATTCCCACCAGCAGTGCAAGAGTGTTCCCTTTTCTCCACACCCTCTCAAGCATTTATTGTTTCTAGATTTCTTGATGATGGCCATTCTGACTGGTGTGAGATGATATCTCATTGTAGTTTTGATTTGCATTTCTCTAATGATTAATGATGTTGAGCATTCTTTCATGTGTTTGTTGGCAGTCTGTATATCTTCTTTGGAGAAATGCCTATTTAAGTCTTCTGCCCATTTTTGGATTGGGTTGTTTGTTTTTTTGCTATTGAGCTGCATGAGCTGTTTATAAATTTTGGAGATTAATCCTTTGTCAGTTGCTTCATTTGCAAATATTTTCTCCCATTCTGAGGGTTGTCTTTTGGTCTTGTTTATGGTTTCCTTTGCTGTGCAAAAGCTTTGAAGTTTCATTAGGTCCCATTTGTTTATCTTTGTTTTTATTTCCATTTCTCTAGGAGGTGGGTCCAATAGGATCTTGCTGTGATTTATGTCATAGAGTGTTCTGCCTATGTTTTCCTCTAAGAGTTTGATAGTTTCTGGCCTTACATTTAGGTCTTTAATCCATTTTGAGCTTATTTTTGTGCATGGTGTTAGGGAATGACCTAATCTCATACTGTTACATGTCCCTGTCCAGTTTTCCCAGCACCACTTATTGAAGAGGCTGTCCTTTCTCCACTGTACATTCCTGCCTCCTTTATCAAAGATAAGTTGACCATATGTGTGTGGGTTTATCTCTGGGCTTTCTATCCTGTTCCATTGATCTATCTTTCTGTTTTTGTGCCAGTACCACACTGTCTTGATTGATTTTGTGATTCTAATTAGTGTATAGCACATTCATTTAAGGTCTACAAAAGTTTATTAAAAAAAGAAAAAATGCGAATAACGATATTCTTTGAAAAGTTTATAAAGTGTCTAAACAAGGTTAGAATCATTTCTATTTTAGGAAAAATGTTGTTTCATTAATTCTTTACTACCTGATGAAGCATTGCACTTCGGTATTTATTTAAACAGATTTCCGTATGAAGAGAAGATATTTGGAGGTATTTAATTGAAAATGTAATCTTTTGCAGACTTTTAAGGAACTCTGTTGTAAGTAGTATTTTATTGAAGAATCATTGCTCCAATCATGAAAGGTCAGAGATACTTGTACTTTAAAGCCTGCAGCTTTTTAGCTATTTACCAGCTGTGTACAATGTAGGCTGTCCCACATTGCTTTGCCAGTGGACTTCAAATCAGGAGGGGAGTTCTTTCCAGGTTGAGAGGGTAATTGAATCACCCAACTCAATGAACCTTGTGCCTTTTTGAGAAAAGGATGTCACTTGTGTTGTATTGTGTTAGGTTTCTGTGATTCAGTGGAGTTTAGGCCAGTACTTCCATGCTTTACTTTCTTACAAACTGGATTACAGCTCTAGTTTCCAAAGGTACACTCAATTCTATCGTACCTCCTCAGTCAGTTTTTCTCTCCTTCGTTCGTGCAGGCTGTTGTTTGCAATTGTATCTCTCAATCGGGAGTACACGTTTCAGATTAATCAAACTGTGAACACTAGGTTATGTTTTTTGATAGTTTTCTTTTTTTTCTTTTTCTTTTTTTTTTTTTTGCGGTACGCGGGCCTCTCACTGTTGTGGCCTCTCTCGTTGTGGAGCACGGGCTCCGGACACGCAGGCTCAGCGGCCATGGATCACGGGCCTAGCTGCTCCGCAGCATGTGGGATCTTCCCGGAACGGGGCACGAACCCATGTCCCCTGCATCGGCAGGCGGACTCTCAACCACTGCTCCACCAGGGAAGCCCAGTAGTTCTCTTTTGAAAAAACAGTATGCATAAGGTCAATCTATAAATTTAGTGAAAAATGACTTAAAAAATGTTTCTCATTTCATGATGCTTTATTTCAAACAATAGTTATTTTCTCTTTCTAAATTTTATATTAAGTTGTAAAGCTTTGGTTTTTCCACAGATGTGCATGCTTTACATAATCTGTGTACTTAGATTTTGTGACTTTTATATCTAGATAAATTTAATAATATACATTAGAAAAAAAACTGACGAAATGAGTCAATGTAAAATAAAAGACTCTTCTTTATCGTAGATTCCTATTGAAAGTAACAAGAAGTCAGAGGAGCAACACAATTTAACCAGCAGAATTTATTGATAAATATTCTTGATAACAATATTTTTATTTAAATATGTTGTCTTGATATATGTGTGTGTGTGCATATGCACACACATGCACAAAGGTTACAAAGCACAAATGCAATCAATAGATTTAGTCCATCCTCCTTTTGGGTTTGCTTTTCAATTTCAATGGCTAAGTGGTTCATACCCTTATCAAATAACATGTGGATCATTTTCAGAATAATTTTTTAAAATCGTAACTCTAATTACATTACACCCTTGTTCAAAAAGCTCAGTGGCTCCCCATTGCCTAGAAACTAATGTCCCAATACATAACCTATTATTTAAGCCAATTGGGCTTTCTCCCACTATTATGAAAGAGAAGTAAGCAGATGAAAAAAAAGTATTAGGAAGTCCATAATTTATTACTCAGTAATTTAAAAAATATGAATATTTTGTATAAATAAAACAAAATGTAGTGATGAGATTTCAGGTTTTCTTTGGTACACAAGGCTAGTTCCTTCACTTTTATTGCCAGATGATAGGGTGAGCACCTATATCCATCCCAAGAAAACTGACAGAAATTTACCTACCTGCCATAAGATTATGTTCAAGGGAACACAGCTTTTAAAATTTCTATGTGATGCTCCAAGAGGACTAACAAGCCATTATCCTTCAGAGTTAAATCTGCCATTTGGTTTAAATAAGTAGTTCTGAACTTGTCCGTCAGTTTCCCTTACAGTTGAGATGCCAATTTTTGAGTAATGTGAAAGATGTATTTTTTTTCTAGGACTGATTGTATTCTAAATTTTATAACAAGCTAAATACTCTGAGTCTGTGCCATTTGGGGACCTAATATGAGTGGATCTTGTGGCATAGACTAAGGTACTGTAATTCTAATTAGCCCCTCCCTATCTCATAATGTAATAATTCTATCCTTTTAAAACTTGATCAGTAGTATTGTTAATGCTTCATTAGCCAGTATTGGATTAGCTTTTTTCAAATTTTTGCCTATTTTCTTCAGTTTTTTTTTCCATGTTGAGATTTCCATGGGAAATCAGTTTACTTTTGCTTAGAATAAATACTTTAAATCTTTATTCAGTAAGGGTATGGTGTTGACCAACTCTTTTTGTTTCTGAAACTGTTTATACATTTTGTAACTCTTGAAAAATAGTTTGACTATGTATAAAATTCTGGGTTGGCAGTTATTATTTTTTTTCATTTCTCAGACAATATCATTTTAGTGTCTTTGGTCATGCATTGGTGCTATTGGAAAGTCACCAGCAGCCTAGTTATTGCTCATTTGAGAGTCATAATGTCTTTGGAGGGGAGTTGATTTAAAGATCTTTTTATCTTTAGTGTTCAACAGTTTTACAGTGATTTATCTAAGTCTGGATTTTGTTTTATTTATTTTGCTTGGTTTTCCTTGTGATTCTTGAATCTGTGGATTGATGTCTTTCATCATTTGCAGGGATTTCTCATTGTCTTTGCCTTGCTTTATGGAGCTCTCATTAGATATATGTTAAACATTCTTACTTTAGTCTCAGTGACTCAATTTATTTTTTAAACTTTCATCTCTGTTTTTTGGGGGTTACATCTTAGATCATTTTCTTCAATTCTACTTTCAGGTTTACTAATACTTTCTTCACCAATTTCAAACATGTTGTTAAAATGCTCCACTGAGTTTGGAGTTACAATTTTATCTTTCATTTCTATGAGTCCTTTTTTTTACATTAAAAAAAAATCTGGTAGCTTTTTATTTATTTTTCAAGCCTATCTTTAATTTTTTAAAACAGATAAAATTACTTATTTTTGTACTCTGAGAATTCCACTATCTAAAGTATTTGTGAGCCTGATTATATTGTCTGTGATGTCTACTGGCTCCACTCATAGTGTTTTGTTTCCCTGTATGTTTAATATATTTTTTTAATTTTAATTTTTTTATTATTATTTTTTAACTCTGGTTGCTCATTTTCTTTGAGGCTTTATCTGTGGAAGTTCTTTGAGGACAGCAATGAAGACATGTTTCTTTAGAAGGAATTTATATTTGCTATATTCTCAAAGGCCCTGAAAACGAAAGCCTTTTTCACCTGGTTTGACGAATGCCTTTAAGATGGTTCCACTTATTTCTCTGCTTACTGCCTTGTTATTTTCAGTCCCTGGACATGAAAGCTCATGGATGCGTTCACAGTGACTTTTTAAAACATATTTTAGGGCTTCCCTGGTGGCGCAGTGGTTGAGAGTCCGCCTGCCGATTCAGGGGACACGGGTTCGTGCCCCGGTCTGGGAAGATCCCACATGCCGCAGAGCGGCTAGGCCCGTGAGCCATGGCCGCTAAGCCTGCACGTCCGGAGCCTGTGCTCCACGACGGGAGAGGACACAACAGTGAGAGGCCCGCATACTGAAAAAAAAAAAAAAAAACATATTTTACCTATAATTTTAACTTTTTAAATGAGAAGAGTCATAGTAGCTAACTATTTCTCAATATATGTGGAAAAGTGCTATAAATATTTAAGATCTAGTGGGTAGTCTAGAATGATTGAAACCCACATTTTTATTAGTAAATACTGGAATAGTAATTGAGGAGACATATGGAAGAAACTGTTGAAAAAAAAGACAGAAAGATTTGCCATCAGATATTGATACTCACTATAAAGCTACTATAGTCAAGATAATAGAGAGTTGGTATAGGAATGCACATTTCTGGAACTGATGAAAGTCTGTAAATAGAAGCAAGTAAGTAAGAGAACATAATTATAATGAAGAGGACATTTTAATTCAGTGGAAAATGATGAGTTCTTTGAAAAGTGGTTCTGACAAAATTTTTACTTTACTTTTAGAACCCTTCATCAGGCCATCTAAGATAAAATTTAGGTGGACTAAATTTTTAAATATAAAAAGAAAAAGATTTAAGGATAATTTTGAAGCTGTGAAATATGTGAGAGAAAATTTTACTACACACATTTTAAAATGTATTTTAAAATAAAATCTAACCAAACTTGAAACCAAGTGAACATTTTTTTTGCTCTGCATGTTTAGGCTAAGTGGTAACTTCTCTATTAAATCAGAGTTCCTAAAAATTTAAATGAGAAAAAATACCCTGACCCTGTGTATGCATGGGCAAAAGTTATAAACATTAAAGAAGAGGTCATGCAGATGATTAATGGCCATATTAGAGATATCCTACTTCCATATTAGCCAGAAAGATGTAAATCAAAGGGTGGGACACCAGTTTTCTCTCATCATATATATATATTTTTTTGCGGTATGCGGGCCTCTCACTGTTGTGGCCTCTCCCGTTGCGGAGCACAGGCTCTGGATGCGCAGGCTCAGCGGCCATGGCTCATGGGCCTAGCCGCTCAGTGGCATGTGGGATCTTCCCGGACTGGGGCAGAAACCCGTGTCCCCTGCATTGGCAGGCGGACTCTCAACCACTGCTCCACCAGGGAAGCCCTCTCATCATATTTTTAAAGTTAAAAAGTTAAATAACCTCCTATGCTATTTAGCAGAAAGGAAGCAAGAAGTCTCATACAGTAGTAATGTATTTGAAAATTTCAAATATGTATACTGTTGTACTAGCACTGCTTGCTATCTGTTCTTCCTAGAGAAATAAAAGTATGACCATTTAATGGCATATGTACAATAGTATTTATTATACCAATCATAGCATTGTTTGATGTAGCAAAAACTTGAGACAATTATAGTGCCATCCATCATTAGGAAAATTGATAAATCTATTAGATTATATTTATATTATGGAATGTTATGAGGCTATGCATTATTATTATATTTGTTGATCTAGAGAGATATCCCTATTAAATGAAAAAAGTAAGTTGCATATTAATATGAATAACATAACACTATCTTTAGAAAAAAATTCTAATTTATATATAAGCTAAAAGTGACATAGAAGGAAATAACTTAAACTTTATATTCCTCAGTTGATTGAGGTTGAGGGCAGGGTGAAGAGGTTATTAACATTTTTCTTATAAATGTCCTTATTATTTTACTTCTACAATGATCATGTATATTTTTAAAAATATTTATTTATTTTATTTATTTATTTTTTGGCTGTGTTGGGTCTTAGTTGCAGCATGCAGGATCTTTCGTTGCAGCACATGGACTTCTCTCTAGTTGTGGCATATGGGATTTCTCTCTGTAGTTGTGGCTCAGGCTCCAGAGAGCATGGACTCTGTAGTTTGTGGCACGTGGGCTTAGTTGCCCTGCAGCATGTGGGATCTTAGTTTCCTGACCAGGGATGGAACCTGCATCCCCTGCATTGGGAGGCAGATTCTTTACCACTGTACCACCAGAGAAGTCCCAGAATGTATAATTTTAATAAAAGTAATAAATTAAAATTCAATAGTAAAATAAAATAAAGCTAAGGGGTTACAGAGTAACATGTGCAGGCCTTATTCTGAGTTTTTATTTTGGTATAAAGGATGAGAGAAAGATTCAGCCTTTTTTTTTTCTAAGTAACGAATAGTTCCAAATCTGTTGAATAATACATTTCCCACTATTCTGAAATGCCACATCTATCATATATTTAATTCTATATTTATTCCCCTGATAGTATATATATTTTCAGAATATCCTAACTTTTCTCAACATGCAAAATTAGTTTTATGAAATGGAAAGATGCTCTATAAAATAATTATTGAACACTGTGTTTGGACTCTAATATATTAATTTAAATTTATTAATGCAAATGTATGCTTATCTTACCTCATTCATTTATCAGTTGGTATAACATTAAATTTTCTGGAATTCAGCCTGTAATATATAGCATCTCAGTTTTGAGTCTAGCAAATGATAGAATGCTAAATTTACTAGTGCTAAAGACAAAGGACTATAATATTGTCAAAATGTCCCCTCTTTTGTAATGCATTGTACTGGAAAAGATAGATGGATGTTAAATTGTCTATTGAATCATTAATGCTTATGCAAAGTCTGCCCTGTTTCTGTTTTATAGTATATGTCTTTGGGCCTTTAAAAGGTTACATTTTTACTTTTAATCACAGCCAACACATGTAACATTAACTACTTTTCTTCGTATTTGCTTCAAAAGATTAATATTTAGTTCTGCAAACCTATAACACAAAGCATTATTAGTCAATCCATTACAAAATATAAGCAATATAAAATCTAAAAGTAATACAACTAAATGAGAAGAGATATTCATTGTACATATGAAGCCAATTTTATATGAGACAGGTAAAGCCACACTGTTTGTGGTTGTGTGTATGTTTGGAAACATTTAAACATATGCTATTGTAAATATATTTTAAAAATTAATTTTTTTATACAGAACAATGATTTATATTCTATATATGTATATGTAAATTAAACTGAAATTACGGCTTTTTTCTTTAGTATAATCAAGACAAAGAAACATCTATATAAACACATGAGATACTACTTAGAATATTTGTCATTATTAATAAGTAAAATTCAGTGTAACAGAATCTAGACAAATGGAATTTTAATCTAACTAACCATCCCATTATATGGAGAAGAAATTTGAAATCCAGCAAGGTTAAATGATTTATCCCAGATCACAGAACCACTTGATAATGTAACTGGATTTCCTGAGTGTACATTTTCTTGTTGAGTGTGCTTTTGTTTGCATCACACTACACTATTTATATGAATGAAGTATGTATATTTATAAGTCAGTATTAAAATATAAAGAGCTAAATAAGTAACACATTTGCTATCCTGACAGAGTTTTATAAGTAGTATTAATATATTGAAGAGTGGGCAAAATGTATAACACAGTAGACGTCATCTTAAAGAAATTTGGGTTTCATTTTTAGACAACTACTTTGATAAATTGAAGATTTTTAAGTAAATTATTATAATCAAGGCTAATTATAATTTTGAAAGTAGTTTGCGTTTAAATTAATGCACTTGGAAAGGAGACTTTTCTGATAAATCTATTTGTACCCACTGTACAGATTGTAACTGACAGCTGGTTTTATGAGCCATATATAATAACACACTATGCTAGACACCAAAACACCCTGTCAGTTAAGAAATCTCTCATTTCTGTCAGTGAAGAGCAAACCTTCATAAAATAGTCTGACTTTATTTTGCTTGAATAGAAGAAAATAGGAGTGTTAAATTATAGTCTAGTTCTAATTCTGTCAAGTTATTATCATATATAATGTTCAACAACAGTCACTGAGTTTGTTGTTTTAAATCTTGTTTGGGGTAAGATGATTTGGAGTGAGATTATTTGAGCTCTTTCTTACCTTCAGGTTTTTTTTTTTTTTTTTTTTTTAGCTATTATATATATTTGTTATTGAAAATATAAATTTATTTTTAAAACTTGGCCAAAAACTTGATTGACTTGTACTTTTTTGCCCTTTTCAATAACAAAAGATTTTTAAAGAACAAAGAAACAACAACAAAACCTCCACAGATTTTCTTTTTGTAGCCAAATATTAGTAACCAGTATATTTAACTTATATCCGAGATGACACAATTCTCAATTATTTGCTGAGTAGGCAGCTCATGTGATATAGCTTTGTTTTTAGTGTAAAGTCTTTCAGAAGAGAGGGACATATGAAGTGCAAGAATACAACCAGTTCCTAAATTTCTAGTTCAAACTTTTAGACATCAAATGCCCTTTTAGTATAGAATGTGTGTATATTTTTGTTTAAGTATAAAGAATCAAATTTAAGCCAGAATTCTGGTTACTTTTAAAAAGATGTACAGTTTAGTTGGGTTGTAAGGAAAAATAATCTCAGTAAAAAATAAAATTTATAATATAAAATTAGAGAAAAATCTTTTAGCATTTTTATGTAGTTTATAAATAGAGGTTTCTATCAATGTTAATTTTACTTCACCTTCAATAATTTCTCAAATTAAAATATTTCTATTTGCTTTCAAGTTATGTAATATTTATAAATGATACTTGTAGATTTCTACTGCTACATTTTTTTTCTTAGCTTTAATGATCATTCTAACATTATGATCATGACTCTAACATATGTGTTTCTATATTTGCATTGCACTTTAGATGTAGAAAGGCATCCTATCTCCTTGAAGAAATTATATCATGAATTATGGTAAATTACTATATGCAAATTCTAGCATACACTAAATGAAATAATCTTATGTTCTATTGTTTATTTCTGTGCTTCTTAATCTCTCTCTAAGAATGAAAAATATTATACCTTTGTAAATTTCTTATAAAATCTATTGCACATTTTATTATTTTCTCTGGATAAAGTGGGCTTGTTAGTTTTCACAACAGATATTCACATTATTTACTTTAAAATGATCATTCAAAACTGTGAAGTACTTTACACTTTTTGAATTTTGCCTAAATGTTTATTTTTGATATTAAAAGAGAAATGCTCATTAATTGAGTTTCTAATATTCTACTACTTGCTTAGAGGCAAAGATTATAGATTAGTCATGGTTTCTGAAATTTTAAAAAATTAATAAAAGACACATCAGAAAAATATACAACTATCGTAATTTATATTAACAAATACAGTGGTTGAAAAGGTGTAGTTCAAAGAAAGGACATACCTGCATTATGCTTCTGGTTGGAAAATGGTGAAAAATTGATAAAGCTTTTTAAAGGAAATGTTATTTGAACAATGATATATGGTATGAATAGGATGGATATTGGTATAGATGATAATTGTATTCCATTTAACCGGAACAATCTAGAGCAAAAATACTGATTCTTCATTCGTATCTAGTGCTTACCAAAAGACCTCTCACAGAGTAGATGTTCGTAAATACGGGATGATTAGTGAATTGAGTACATTTGCACATACACACTAAGTTATCTTAACTAAGTTGGGTAATATTATATGTTCTCAGGTCAATTTAATAGAGAAAGGTGGATAGGGTGCAGAAAATTGGAGAAGCAAAAGTGACATTTTTACATTTCTATAATGTATATAAATTATTATGCCTCTACTTACATGCCTCCATGCCATTTCTTTTTTATGACCTAGTAGATTGATGATAATTTTTCTTTCTGTACTTTTTGCTCTTTTTTGCTGTCTTCTACTTCCTAACATGAATTTTCTTTAATAAGTGTTAAAATGTTAAACTCTTAGAATTAACATGTTAAGAAAACCTTTTTAGGGAGAAAAAGCCTAGGGGAAGGGGTGGGTACTTAAATTCATTAAATCTGCCCTATGCTCCATAATGTACTAGGCATCTTATCTATGTCAAGTATTTAAACAATATTTAACATAAATATGACTAATTAAGAAGGAATTTTGATCTGTATTTCTTAGGTGATGAAACTGAGGCTGAGAGAAATTACATTTTCCTCCAATCATATGGTATAAGCATGATTCAAATCCAGGAGCATATGGCTCAGAAGCCTGTGTGTGTGTGTGTGTGTGTGTGTGTGTGTGTGTGTGTGCGTGCGTGCGCACACTTGAACGTGTGTTTTCTAGTTTAGCGTCTCAAGGTCAGATAAAAACTTTATTTTCTACAATAATTATTTTTTTATTTCCTTACACATTGAGACTAAAATAAATTCATAGTTCTAAAGTCTACTCATGTAAAAATGTTGTAAAATTTAGTGTATGTGGTATGAAGGGAGGATTTTCAGAATAAAAACATCCAAATCTATTCTTCCATCTCCACTTGTCTCTACAAGAATGTGAGTACTGTGAGGGCGGGAATTTTTGTGTATTCTGTTCGTGATATATCCCTACCTCTCCTTTGCCAAATATGTGAAGATACATAGATTGTTTATTGAGGGATGGTGAGTGCCAGAGAGATGTCCTTTTGCCTATACTTTTGTATGTGCTACTAGAGATATTTTCTATTCAACTAGTGTACATCATGACACTCACCATTATATAGCTCAATCCAGAAATACAAGTAATGTTAATTCACCCTTCTCACACATGCAAACTTATTGAAGTTTAGCCCAAGTATTTTTTAAATGCAACAGATTGGAGTTTATCTTGGAAGGGTGCTTCCATCTGTGAAAACACTCATTGGAAGAAGGAAGAACACTTTAAAATAAATCCACCAGCTGTATTGATAATGCTGCAGTGACATGAAGGCCTGAATATGATAGAACTATTTGTTAAAATAGTTATACCATATGAGAGAATAGCTGGCTTGTGAGTTTTTCGTGTTTCTTGATAATGACTTTAAGAATCATTAAATTGTAGAGGGATGACACTAATGAAGTTTCAAGCTATAACTTTAAAATGAAAAACAAAGAATAAAAGTTGAAGTTATCTTAAAATTAACTCACGTAAATGGCACAAGTTGTACCTTAGAATATGCTTTAAAAATCCCAATGAGTAATAGAAAATTCAGCACCAACAAGACACTGGGTAAGTTAATGGACGGGATAACAGTCAATGCCTGTTCTTTTGTGTTGAGATAAAAACAGCAAACATATCAAACATCATTTTTGTCTTTTAGATTTTTGTTTAAAGAAGGGTAAAAGTCATCATCCTTTATATATAAAATAAATCTGTGCACAAAAGATCAGATATTTATTTTCTATCCCTCCTAACATAGCCCTGTACATTTTTTCTTTCACACAGTAGAAGACTAAAATACTTGTGACTGATTGAATAACGTGAAGAAACCAGTTGAAGTGGTTGTGTATTTTCTAGAAGGAGACTGCTGGGTTGTCTTTAAAGTACCCTTCTAAATTTAAATTTTATAGCCTTTACTTTTAGAAAGGTTTAAGAGCTCACAGAATAGGAGTCAAAACTCTAGTTTAGAAGGAGGGCTCAAGAAATCTTCCCACTTACTATGAGAGAAATAATTGATATTGATCTTGACGTTCTTGATGGGAAGAGTTGAGGAAGTGTTTCCTTTCTAACAGGTTTCTGAATGTCTTTGACTCTGAGTACCCAGATCTCTACACATGGAGTTATCTACTGTTTCTTCAAAATTATTTGTAAGAGGTCAATTGCAAAGGTGACTTCTGAATAGTTGCTTAATGTTGGCTTAGCCCATTTTCAAAACCATGTTTCTATATTCTGTGATATATGCCAGTGCTTTCCGTTTTTTAGGTTTAAATTGTTTCTTCTTCAAATTCCCTGTATTTCCACTCCCTTTCTGAGAATTTCCACATCATCTATACAGTAGTCTTCCTACTTAGTCCCTTAGTACTGGCACCCTTCTATTAAAAAACTTCAATTAAATACCAAACCTTTAAGTTGACAGTGAAGATTCTCCATAATTTGGTCCAAACATATTTTCCAAATACATCTCCTAATAATCATTTCCTAAGTGGATGAATGAACTACTCTAGCCAAACTGCCAAGTCATTATGCCAAGACATATTTTGAACTTTTCTGATTATTTACTCATTTCAATCTACAATGACTGTATGGCATTCCCTCTCATCTCTTAGGTCTGTCACCTCCAGAGTCATTTTGAATGCCACCAATTTTAAAACTGATTCTAAACCTTAGCCTGAAATGACTTCTTACTCCGATAGCAAATCATTTTGATATCAGGGAACGTAAATTTGCCTTTAAAAAAATTGTCATGGTGATTTTTGTAATTTAAGAAACATTCAGTAATTCTTATTAATTTAAAAAAATTTTATAGCCTCCTATGATTTTATTTTGATGTAAGGGTTACACTTGGAGTTATGAGAGTGCTGAAGAATTACTAGACAGTTTTATTGTCAATGATAGGCTGTGATAGATCAGGCCCTAGTAAGTTTGACAGCAGTAGCATATTGTGAGCCATAAGTGTAATTTTAAATGTTTTATTTGTTGCATTAAAAAATATGTATCTCTTTCTCTTCTTCTGTCATTATTTAATGTGCAGTCTTGAAACTAATTTGGGGCTCATAAAACAATCAGTATTCTTGTGGAAAGATCCTTAGGTGTTTAAGTAGATTATATTCTTTCTGCATTTTTTTTCCTCAAATATCCTTTAAAGTTATCTGCAATTGACATTTTTTGCTATGATACTCTTTTTATATTATAAAAACTTCTAATTATGCAATAGGATTTTTTAGTCAGTGAGTCAGTAAATATTTGTTAATCAGTCATGTCAGACGTTCCTGATGTGTCAAGTAAGATGAGGAAAGAATACTGACAATGACTTTGAGATTTTCTCGGCAGTGATTAACTGCTTGCTTAATTGCAGGTGCTGAGTTAGTGGATCAATGGGCTTAAGTAGGAACTAAAGAAGTTTGCTTAGGAGTAGACCAATTAATTTTAAGTTCGTAACTGTTCATTATGAACAGTTTGTTTCATGTTTACTACTATTAGGCAAAATTATCCAAAACCAGACCAACGACCAATGAGATGTCTGTATTTGTTTACCATTATCATACTAAAGCATTTTGTAAGTAAATACAAGGTGACACCTAAGTATTATTTAATTTTTAGGAAAAAGAACTATTAATTTGTAACATTAATTAAAATTTTAGACTGCAAGTTTACATCTTTACTTTTAGATTTGTGTACAGTAGAGATGCAAATTATTTCCATTCAGTAGGAAATATAACTCCAAAAGTGATGTTTTATTGCCTTCTAGGATATTGTCCAGTTTTGCATCTAATTTAGCAGTCTTATTCAAATATCCCTTTATAAAAAAATTTTATTTTCTACAAGAATGATTTTTTTATTGCCTTACACATTGCCTATATAATTCCCAGTCCTGTAAGTGTACTTTTTAAAATAACAGCTTTATTGAGATATAATTCATATCCCATACAATTTGCCAATGTAAAGTGCACAGTTAAGTGATGGTGAATAAATTTGCAGAGTTACAATCGTTACCACAATCAAATTGAGCATATTTTTATCATCCCAAAATGAAACTGTATACCCATTTGCAGCTGTTTTCCATTTCGTTTCAGACCCCCAGTCATAGGCAATTATCAATCTGCTTTGTCTCTTTAGTTTTGCCTATTCTACATATTTTCTATAAATGGAATCATATAATATGTAGGCTTTTGTGAATGGCTTCTTTCACTTAGCATAATATTTTCAAGGTTCAGCCATGTCGTAGCATTTATCATTACTTCATTTCTTTTTATTGCCAAATAACATCAATTATATGGATATACAACATTTTTTTTTAGCCTTTCATCAGTTGATGGCCAGTTGAGTTGTTTTCATTTTAGCCATTAGGAATAATACTGCTATGGACATTAGTGTACAAAGTTTTGCATAGATATATGTTGTGAATTTTCTTGGGTGTACACTGAAGAGTTAAATTGCTGAATCTCATGGTAACTTTCCTTTTAAAATTTATGAGGAACTGCCAAACTATTTTTTAAAGCAGCCACATCATTTTCCAATCCCATCAGTAGCCTATGAGAGTTCCAATTTCTTCACATCCCTGCCAACACTTTTCACTGTATGTCTTTTCAACTATAGCCCACTAAGCAGGTGAGAAGTGATATTTCATTGTCATTTTGGCTAGCATTTCTCTGATAGATGATGTTGAATGTCATTTCTTATGCTTGTTGGCCATTTGTATGTTTCTGGAGAAATGTTTATACTAATACTTTGCTCGTTTTAATTGGCTATTTGTTTGTTATTAGTGAGTTGTAGATATTCTTCACATATTCAAGATGCAAATTTCTTATTATGTATGGTTTTCTCCTGTTCTGGTTTTCTTTTAACTTTTCTGGTGGCGTCCTTTTAATTTTGATGAAATCCAATTTATCTATATTTTTGCTGTTGCTTGTGCATTGTTGTCATATCTAAAAACCATTGCCTAATCCAAGGTCATGAAGATTTGCTCCTGTGTTGTCTTCTAAGAGTTTTATAAATTTAGCTCTAAAATTTAGATCTATCATCCATTTTTAGTTAACTTTTATGTACGGTGTAAGGTAGAGTTTCAGCTTAATTCTTTGGCATGTGGAATTTGGTTATTACAGTATCACTTGTTGAAGAGAATGTTCTTTACCTATTGAATTGTCTTGGAACCCTTTTAAAAATCAGTTGAACATACTGGGTTGGCCAAAAAGTCATTCGGCTTCCAAATGTACTGAAGAAACATTTACATGTGTCAGTTGTGACTGTTGGTTTCTAAGAAGACCAATACTCCATTGAGCAATACTCCATTGTATACTATATCTTCTTTATCCATTCATCCGTTGATGGACATCTGGGTTGCCTCCACATCCTGGCTTTTGTAAATAATGCTGCTATGAACATGGGGTGCATGTAACCCTTCAAATTAGTGTTTTCGTTTTCTTCAGATATATGCCCAGGAGTGGAATGGCTGAACCACATGGTAGTTCTGTTTTTGGTTTTTTGAAGAACCTCAATACTGTTTTCCACAGTGGCTACACCAATTAACATTACCACCAACATTGCACAATGATTTCCTTTTCCCAGACAGAGGTTTGAGTGCCTGAAATAAGGTGGTAAGCACAGAAATGGAGTGGAGAGACAGATCTGAGAATAAGAGAAATACTGTTAAACCACCATGAATGCTGTTAAAACCATGCATTTAGATCTATTTTAAAATGTTTTACTGTTATGGAATGTCAGTTTGATTCTTTTTTAACAGATTACAATATTCTAATTATATTTTTATTGTTTTATCTATTTTGTGTGTCTTTTTAGACTGAATTTTTATTAAAATTAATTTAAAGTTTTCATCTGCTAACTTTACTTTCTGGATCACCTGTGGGTCTGCTTCATTTATTTATTTGGTTTTCTGATTATCAGGGATTTAATTCTGTCTTTTCTTATGCCTAGAAATTTTTTATTTAGTGCTGGACATCTTATATAAGATGATTGGTGTTAAAACTTAAATAAAGACCTAGTAAAGTTCTAGGAATGTAGTAAAGAGTCAATAAATAGTAAAGATGATTGTTGTTGTTTATTATCATCAGTATTTTATATAGGAATTTGTATTTATCATTGAAGTTAGTTATGGAAGCAATGTATGTGTTTTTGAAGACCTTCAAAGTACTTTAAACAAAAGCCAAAAGAAAAATAAATGAATTTGTTTCATATTGTTAAATACATTCTACCATCTCTTTTTTAAAAAGTATTTTTAGAGCATTTTTATATTTACTAAAAAATTGTGAAGATGGTACAGAGAATTTCCATACAAAGTTTCACCTACTATTAACATCTAACATTGTATAGCACATTTGTTACAATTAATGAAACATTATTAATATATTATTATTAACTAAAGTTTATAGTTTCTTCAGATTTCCTCTGTTTTCACCTTATGCCCTTTTTCTGATCCAGGATCCTGTCCAAAATAACAGATTACATTTAGTTGTCACATCTCCTTAGGGACCTCTTGATTGTTACAGTTTCTCAAAATTTTCCTTATTTTTGACAAAATACTTGACAGCTTTGAGGAATACTGGTCAGGCCCAATAATTTAATTTTCATTAGATGAAAACATGCTTCTGAAATATTCAACTTATTATTTATTATTTAGTAAATGATGATGTAGTCGTATAATTTATGAAAAAGTCGGGTTCCAAAAATAATTTTTTTAACATCTTTATTGGAGTATAATTGCTTTACAGTGTTGTAACAAAGTGAATCAGCTATATGCATAGGTATATCCCCATATCCCCTCCCTCTTGCATCTCCCTCCCACCCTCCTTATCCCACCCCTCTAGGTGGTCACAAGGCACGGAACTGATCTCCCTGTGCTCTGCAGCTGCTTCCCGCTAGCTATCTATTATACATTTGGTAGTGTATATATGTCAATGTTACTCTCTCACTTGGTCGCAGCTTACCCTTCCCCCTTCCCATGTCCTCAAGTCCATTCTCTACGTCTGTGTCTTTATTCCTGTCCTGCCCCGAGGTTCATCAAAACAATTTTTTTTTTTTTTAGATTCCATATATATGTGTTAGCATACAGTATTTGTTTTTCTCTTTCTGACTTCACTCTGTATGACAGACTCTACGTCCATCCACCTCACTACAAATAACTCAATTTCGTTGCTTTTTCTGGCTGAGTAGTTAATATTCCATTGTATACATGTGCCACATCTTCTTTATCCATTCATCTGTCGATGGACACTTAATGTTGCTTCCATGTCCTGGCTATTGTAAATAGTTCTGCAATGAACATTGTGGTACATGACTCATGTTTTTCTCAGGATATATGCCCAGTAGTGGGATTGCTGGGTCATATGGCAATTCTCTTTTTAGTCCAAAAATCATTTTTTAAAGATTTTTTTAAATCAATTATTTATTTATTTATTCATGGCTGCATTGGGTCTTCATTGCTGCCCGCAGGCTTTCTCTAGTTGCGGCGAGTGGGGGCTACTCTTTGTTGTGGTGCGCGGGCTTCTCATTGTGGTGGCTTCTCATGTTGCGGAGTACAGGCTCTAGGCGCATGGTCTTCAGTTGTTGTGGCTCACGGGCTCTAGAGCACAGGCTCAGTAGTTGTGGCGCACAGGCTTAGTTGCTCCGTGGCATGTGGGATCTTACCGGACCAGGGATCGAACCTGTGTCCCCTGCATTGGCAGGCGGATTCTTCACCACTGCGCCACCAGGGAAGTCCCCAAAAATTCTTAATGAAATGTAAAGGATTCTAAGCTAATCTATAATAGTCAAATGTGTGGAAGGAAGTGATTAAGGATGAACTTGTTAAGGTTTGGTCCTGTATAATGAGTTTCGTCTGCATATTTGGTTAATAGGAAGTTACTGAAGGACGATAGTCAACAAAGAGTGTCACAGTACATGGTATCCATGGACAGGCCAGATGAAATGAAGGGAAATAGAGCCCTGGTTGCTTTTAATTTAGTTAAATGGAGGATAACCTGGATAACCTGAGCATAATCTTTTTTTTTTTTCTTAAGATTTAGATTTTAAGCTTGTTCAAGCAATCTACTTAAATACCTTTGTTAAAACTGTAAAGAAATATTTATAGCAGGATAGAGTTAGATGCCTTGTTAAAGAAAAATAGTTACAGAACATTCATATTTTAAATTTCGAATACCAAAAATATTCATTTATTAATATGATGTATATTGAATACTCCTATATATTACTTTGCCAATAATTGATTTATAGCTTCTGATGGTAAACAGTATTATAACCTCTGCATCTTATACATATCTTGATTTTCAATCCAATAATCTAATAGAAAAAAATAGGTCATAATTTGAGTGTTTAAAAGGTACATTGTTACGTAAGAAAATTTTATTTTATTTTATTTTTGCAGAACTATTATGGAGCTGCTAAGATGATTTTTTCTGATAACCCACTTGGTCTGACCTGTGGAATGGTATGTCCAACTTCTGATCTTTGTGTAGGTGGATGCAATTTATATGCCACTGAAGAGGGACCAATTAATATTGGTGGATTGCAACAGTTTGCTACTGAGGTATGTAAGATGTATACATTGTTCTCCCCCCAAAGCACAAAAATCTTAAAATAACTTTAATTCTTGATGCTTTGTTGATATATAATATTTTTAGTGTGATATACAGGTAAAGTGAAAGTGTTTTTTGCCATAAACAGTATTTTTATTCAACAACTTGGCTTCAAAAATGAAGTTTTCTAAAACCATATGTCAAATTAATTGTAATCCCAGAAGGTTATTAAAAATACTTTCACTGAAAGTTATATAAAGTGGAGGATCTGAAAATGGGATATATTCATTAACTTTACATTGGAATGTGGCTAGGAGCCCCCATTATGAAAAGACTATCTTGCTTAACTGATTCTTTTTCCAGAAATTGTCTTTAATCTTTACAGCTTGAAATAATGCATCAGTATTCTTCTGTAATATTTTTTGAGTAGTAGAGGTTGTAGAATTATCAAACACCCTGAAACTGAATACTATTCTTTAACATTAGCTTTTGTGAATTTATGGATTAAAAGCCGGTGTGTTATTTGGATGCAAATTTATAATGAAGTAATATGAAAACATTTTGTCCCTATTTATCCTGTAAGTTTGTGCCATGTCTTTCTCTTTTAATGAATCCTTTTTAAATGACTTTGATTCTCTGGGACATCTTATTCTCTCTGGGGTGTCCTTTTTGGAGTCAACTAACAGGTCAATTCCCATGTATCATTTAAATGACCAGCTTATATGGAGGTTCCAGTAAAATTTTGTAATCCTTGGTGTCCAGTTGGCTAGAATACCAAATTAAATGCCTGTCAGCACTAGATTTTTAGTTAATGACTTCCCTGTCTGATATTGTCAACTTAAATGCAATATATTCTTTCTTTTTAGGACCCTTCCCATAGTATCCCTCAAACTTAAATCTCACTTTGCTTTTAGTAATAAATCAGGGTTATTCCCTTCCTGCTTTCTGACAGGTTAATTCTAAGGAAGGGCTCCTGGGAATGAGAAAATAGAAACAATTTGTGGTTGTGAGTTGTTGCAATAAATTCTTGGATTTAATTTCTTTTCCTACCAAATTCAAAATTGCATTAGGCTTACCTGACCAGTGCAAGGTATGATCTTTACAACCTGAGAAAATCCTTAGTTGATGGAGAAGATTCACTTGAATTCTTCCACATTTTTCTTTGGGGACTCATTGCCTCTTAATTAAAACAGGGCAAGCTTGCAAGGATGTATTAAGTAAAAGGTCACATAATATGTATATGAACTAACACTGCATTTCAAAACAAAATGAGTTAAAATAATTTTGTAAGTTTGTCAGTGACCTGACAACAGAGAGGGAGAAGGCGAAAGGGGGAGAGCGATAAGGAAAGGGGGGTAGAGAGAGAGAGAGCGCGGGAGAGAGGAAACAGAGAGAGGGAAACACCATTCTTCTGAGAACTCTCACTTGGTTTTAATGAGGTTACTACCACTGCTTTCCAAAGCAGTCTGTTTATTTAAGACATAGCATAGATTAGAATGGCATTAAACTTATTTTAAGTGACTCATGGAATTTAGATAGGAATGTATCTTATTACGTTCCATTTTTACTTTGTATTACTGTGGCTTCAAATATATCTATCAAATCATAAATAAAAATCTCTCAGTGGAACTATATAGAAAAGCTTTCCATTCATTTTTTTTTTTAAGTTGACTACTTAGGGCAAGTTATTTTAGAGAGTTCTGTGAAAGGGTTGTTTACTTAAATTTACCCAACTGCCAAAGTTGTGAAGGTAAGCAGAAACAGACTCACAGATATAGAAAACAAACTTGTGGTTACCAAAGGAGAGAGGGATTGGGGGGGACAAATTAAGGGTATGGAATTAACAGATACAAACCACTATGTATAAAATAGATAAGCAGCAAGGATATACTATATAGCACGGGGAATTACACTCATTATCTTGTAATAACCTAAAATGGAGTACAATCTACAAAACACTGAATCACTATGCTGTACACCTGAAACTAACACTAAATCAACTGTACTTCAATTGAAAAAATAAGCAAAATACAATGAACTAATTGACTTCTAGTGAAAAGAAAAAGTATAAATATTTTAAATAATATTAAAATAAAAATATTAAATGATTAAATTATAAATAACAGTATACAAAATACTATTATTCTTTCAAACTACTAAACTACTGACATGAATACTTATGTCAAAGTGGAACATGATGCAAATAATTTCATGTTTTGGTTGTTTGATAAAACAATGATTGATTTTTGACCTTTAAAGAAATATAAATCTATTTTTCAGTCAAATTAAGCAAAGGTTAGGAAAGCAGAGTAAAATAGTATGATATTTTTCAAAATTGTTTTTCCTATAACTTATAAGTGATTTTTAAAATATCAACTCTGTAGTCTGCCATTATCATTTAAATCCATACCTTACACCTTTCCATCTGAACATGGGCATATGATTTGGAGGGACTGTGGTAGAAAAGGAATAAATCACACAAAGGATAGCATGAGGAGAATCAGGAGACCAGCTACTCAGCTACTTTCTTTCTGTTCTGTATTGTCAGTCCTTTGCTGTCCTCACATCTGCGGTGACCTTGCTTCATACACTTTTGTGTGCTTGTGGGACAAACAGGCTACAGGGTTATTCCAAATCTCTCTTAGAGCCAGTTTTTCCTAGTTCAGTTAGGTATAATAATAGTGCTTCAATAAAACAATTTTGGAAATAATAGTTTGCTGTGGATTTTCTTATCAATTTCATCAGGGTCTTAAAAATTTCTCTACACAAATGTAACACTTGAAAATTTTATTTTAAAATGTGTTTGATCATTTAGTTGAATTTTTAAGAAATCATATATTTATCACATTTAATAAACCAACTAGACTCTCATTACCTCTCAAATTTAACTGATGAATTGTTGCAAAATGATAATGAAATGAGAATGCACCTTTCTACTCATTTCTAAAGTTTGAAAAACAACTATAAGTAGATAATTAGCTGCATGTCAAATCACTTCCCTTTTACTGATGTTAGAGAGTTTTAGAGACAATTTAGAAAAATTAAAATTGAAAGTCCAAGGTTCTAAATTTTGACTCTAAATCTTAAAGTGAATGAGGTTCAGAGGATTAGTACTTAAGATTGCTGCCTCAATTATGAATTTTTAGGAATACATTAGTTTATGAAATTGGTATCTAAAAACAGTATCTGTTTTTCCCAGTAAATGTTTTATGAGATTATTTTAATACCCATTAAATATACTGTTTTGTGTGGCATATACTTCTTCATGACACTGTACTTTTAGTTTACTTTTCAAATTTTCAGCTAAGAATGGAACTGACAAACGGAATTCCAGACTAAATCAGGTGACTCACTGAGAACAGAATTACTCTTTAGATTTTTCTCTAATTGTATCTCTCAGCAGGTTTTTTATATCACCTCTCATTTGTAATACCCAGTTCTTAGCCCACCATCATATACTATTTATGTACCATCATATACTATTTATATACCATCATATACTATTTGTATTTATTTCTATGTTTTATTGAGTAGGCACAGTTGAAATCAAATTGACCAGTGCTTATAATATAGTAAAAAAATACACTGATATAATTCAAACAGCCAGGTATTATGAGGCTACATTAAGTAACCTAGTAAAATTACTTAAATGACTTCAATATTTATATTTTGTTAAATGCTGCAATAAATGCTTTATAGAATTGTGAATGAAGAAGGAACATGATTACTTGAGTTAGTGATTATTTTAATAGGACAAATATTATTTCTACCATATCTTCATCCTGAACATGGAGTCACTGAAAGCCTTAAACTTTTGCCTTCTACAGGTATATTGGAGGAGAATATAGACACACATACACTAATAAATAATAGAGTATTGCTTGTCCTCTCTCAAATAATGTTTTTTTGTGATGCATCCCATCTATCAAATAGATAAGTAGAGATGAATAAAAAATGTAGATGCAGTCCACATATTAAAATCAATTATTAAGAAAAAGTGCATAAACTGAAATGTGAGGTTGGATATACTCTGTGTGTTATGTCGATTGCTTTATAAATCAGTTAATAAAACAAATGACCGAGATACTTTGGAGAGTGAATGAGAACACTATTAATAATTAATTCAGGGCAACAGAAACAAACCAGGACTATACCAGGAAAACTGGCTTGTATAAACACCCAGTGTATTAAGCTCCCACTAGGTAAGGATTCAGTTAATCAAACAAACATTGATTGAACATTGATTAGAATTAAGTGTTGTTGTAGGCTGCTTCTACATACTACATGTCCTGAGAAACATTGTAGTTTCTCAGGAAATAATACAAACCAACAATGAAATTTCATAACAAACTTAATAAGGCATATGCATTTACATTAGCATCTTTGGACTAATAATCCAACCTTCATTATTATTTTTTTTTTGTTAAATTGTTTATTTGAGATTTTTCTTGTTTTTAAGGTAGGCTTGTATAGCTATAAACTTCCTTCTTAGAACTGCTTTTGCTGTATCCTATAAGGTTTTGGATCGTCGTGTTTTCATTGTCATTTATCTCTAGGTATTTTTTGATTTCCTCTTTGATTTCTTCAGGGATCTCTTGGTTATTTAGTAACGTTTAGCCTCCATGTGTTTGTGTTTTTTACGTTTCTTCCCCTGTAATTGATTTCTAATCTCATAGCGTTGTGGTCAGAAAAGATGCTTGATATGATTTCAATTTTCTTAAATTTACTGAGGCTTGATTTGTGACCCAAGATATGATTTATCCTGGAGACTATTCTGTGTGCACTTGAGAAGAAAGTGTAATCTGCTGTTTTTGGATGGAATGTCCTATAAATATCAATTAAATCTACCTGGTCTATCATGTCATTTAAAGCTTCTGTTTCCTTATTTATTTTCATTTTGGATGATCTGTCCATTGGTGTACGTGAGGTGTTAAAGCCCCCCACTATTATTGTGTTACTGTCGATTTCCTCTTTTATATTTGTTAGCAGTTGCCTTATGTATTGAGGTACTCGTATGTTGGGTGCATATATATTTATAATTGTTATATCTTCTTCTTGGAGTGATCCCTTGATCATTATGTCGTGTCCTTCCTTGTCTCTTGTAACATTCTTTATTTTAAAGTCTATGTTATCTGATATGGGTATTGCTACTCCAGCTTTCTTTTGATTTCCGTTTGCATGGAGTATCTTTTTCCATCCCCTCACTTTCAGTCTGTTATGTGTCCCTAGTTTTGAAGTGGGTCTCTTGTAGACAGCACATATATGGGTCTTGTTTTTGTATCCATTCAGCAAGCCTGTGCCTTTTGGTTGGAGCATTTAATCCATTCACGTTTAAGGTAATTATTGATATGTATGTTCCTATGACCATTTTCTTAATTGTTTTGGGTTTGTTTTTGTAAGTCCTTTTCTTCTCTTGTGTCTCCCACTTAGAGAAGTTCCTTTAGTATTTGTTGTAGAGCTGGTTTGGTGGTGCTGAATTCTCTTAGCTTTTGCTTGTCTGTAAAGCTTTTGATTTCTCCATTGAATCTGAATGAGATCCTTGCTGGGTAGAGTAATCTTGGTTGTAGGTTCTTCCCTTTCATCACTTTAAGTATATCATGCCACTCCCTTCTGGCTTGTAGAGTTTCTGCTGAGAAATCAGCTTTTAACCTTATGGGAGTTCCCTTGTATGTTATTTGTCATTTTTCCCTTGCTGATTTCAATAATTTTTCTTTGTCTTTAATTTTTGCCAGTTTGATTACTATGTGTCTCACCGTGTTTCTCCTTGGGTTTATCCTGTATGGGACTCTCTGCACTTCCTGGACTTGGGTGGCTATTTCCTTTCTCATGTTAGGGAAGTTTTTGACTATAATCTCTTGAAATATTTTCTCGGGTCCTTTCTCTCCCTCTTCTCCTTCTGGGACCCCTATAATGTGAATGTTGTTGCATTTAATGTTGTCCCAGAGGTCTCTTAGGCTGTCTTCATTTCTTTTCATTCTTTTTTCTTTATTCTGTTCTGCAGCAGTGAATTCCACCGTTCTGTCTTCCAGGTCACTTATCCGTTCTTCTGCCTCAGTTATTCTGCTATTGATTCCTTCTAGTGTAGTTTTCATTTCAGTTATTTTATTGTTTGTCTCTGTTTGTTTGTTCTTTAATTCTTCTAGGTCTTCGTTAAACATTTCTTGCATCTTCTCGATCTTTGCCTCCATTCTTTTTCCGAGGTCCTGGATCATCTTCACTGTCATTATTCTGAATTCGTTTTCTGGAAGGTTGCCTATCTCCACTTCACTTAGTTGTTTTTTGGGGGTTTTATCTTGTTCCTCCATCTGGTACTTAGCCCTCTGCCTTTTCATCTTTTCTGTCTTTCTGTGAATGTGGTTTTTGTTCCACAGGCTGCAGGATTTTAGTTCTTCTTGTGTCTGCTGTCTCCCCTCTCTAATCTTCATTAATTTTTGATATTTGGTTTTGGAGGTGATTAGACCTTAGTACAAAGGATAGGGATCAGGTAGGGGGAAATTGTAGCATCATAATACTCCATATTTGCATAGCACTTCAATGCTTTTTTATAGTATCTCACTTTAAAATGTTGAAAAACAACCATTAAGACATGTAAACTAGCCAATGGTTTTCCCATTTTGGGCATGAGGAAACCAAGGATCAAAATGATTAGAAAATCATAGTTTGTTAAACAAACTCCTTTAGCCCTGGACAATGTTAGGTACTTTACTTAGAACTTGACTGATACTCAAAATAACCCTCTAGGTAAATGTTATAACCCTCATTTTTTTGTATGAGTAACAAGAGGCTTACACAAGTTCACATGTAATAAAAGGCAGATCCAGAGTACAAAGCATCTAATTCCCATTATTTCACAAACTGTCACTTGTCCTGCCTAATGTTATAAGTCACTGATACAAAGTCAATGTAAACTTGGGTTTTCTGGCTGCAAGCTCACAGTGTTACACCTTGTTGACTCAGCCACAAATACCTCAGTCACTTTACCTTACAACTCACAAACTGAGGTCACTGTACCTCATTTTCTGTTAGATATGAAGCAACTATATTAAAGTAGGTTGTGTAAGACCAACACATATGGCTTAGTCATTTTCTTTATTTATATATGTTACCAGTAAGCTTTTGTTTTTTCTTTTCTTCTTGGCATTGAAGGATTATTATATAGCCAGTATTCAGGTTTCATGGGGCCTGAGATGATAAACTTTGGGTTCCTTCTTTGAAGAATTACACAAAAGTACTGCTACAAATTTAAATGCAGGGCCTTGGAAGGGACTCGTGCAATTGAGAGCTCTGAAGTTTAAGCTTTTACCTAAAGTTTTATATTAATTAGGAAAACCTAAGCATCATTTTGTGATAACTGGTCTATAAGTACTTTTAAGAATGAGTCTAACACATTTATGATACAGTTTGGCAAACTGCTCAATAAGATCTGCTAGTTCATGTGTATAATCTAAGATATATTACCATGATAATGGATAATAACCAGTATTTATGGATAATAACCAATATTTATGGCTAATGCCTTTTGCAGTTCATCTATAAATAGAATATGGATTAGCGATAGTTGTTAGATTTGATGACATCTCACACTTGCCTTATTGTCCCAAACTTGTATCATCTTTGAATAAAATTTCTCCATACTACGCCTATTTGAAAACAGTGTTATCAGTAGCTTGTGAATACTGTTCATAGGCAAGAAAAAGCGTATTTCTGAGAGAAATAAGACGTACATGAAAGGTATGCATTAAAGAGTAATAAAATCAGTTTGTATCAATAAAATCAAGAGGGCTGCTCTTGGGAATGCAAACACAAGTAATGTCTGTACAGGCTTGATTTATGTCTCTCCTTTTGGTCTTAATGCAATGATTAATAGAAAGGAATAATGTCTTGATAAAGATTTCGGTAAATATTTGACATTCTTTTCCAAAAATCTTTAGAAATCTATTAAACATACTCAGTGTGGGGTTGGGGGGTGAGATGAATTTGGAGATTAGAATTGACATATATACACTCTTGATACTATGTATAAAATAGATAACTAATGAGAACCTACTATATAGCACAGGAACTCTATGCAGTGCTCTGTGGTGACCTTAATGGGAAGGAAATCCAAAAAAGAGGGGATATATGTATACATATAGCTGATTCAATTTGCTCTACAGTAGAAACTAACACAACATTGTAAAGCAACTATCTTCCAAAAAAATTTAAAAAAAATACTCAGTGCTGGCACAATGATGAATAATTAAACCTGCAGGATGGATAAATTGTTAGATGATTTTCATCACAACATTTTAGTTTGTCTTAAAACTATATATTAGTATCTGGAGTTTTAACACATAAAAATACGTTCAGAGATTTGGGGCAATAACATTGAAATTTACTGAAATCACATGGTTATTAAGATTTGCTATTAATGTTTTTTGAATTTGTTTTTTATAAGTTCAAATATATATACTCTTGGGGGCACCTTACAGTGTAGAAGGGTGGACTTTCATTCGTTTGAATCCTAACAACTTAAAAATATGTATTTTTTTCGCAAATATATTTGATGAGTAGTAGTATAAATTAGTACAAAGCAGTAATAGTGTATCAGCATGAATCACTTGTAAGAGCCGTTATGCTGGGAGTTAAAATTTAAATACCCATTTGCTCCAAAGTGTAACTATAAATGAAATATAATAAGCACACAAGAAAAGTTAATAGCTGAACTAAAAAGGAAGATAAATACCTTTTGGGGCCAGAAATGGTACAGAAATATTCAACGGTAGACAGGGGACTTGGGCCACTGTCTGCTAGGCTCTGCATAAGCAAACAATCAGGGGCTGCTGGGGAGTTTGACTGGTGTGGGATAATAAGTACCAAAAACATTATGCATTGTAGAGGACTGGATTTACCTAACCCTGGTAGAAAGTGTTTTAAAAAATAGGTGCAGGGCTAGGACTTATATGAAGCTACAAAGATAAGCAATGAGAGCTGTGCCCCAGTGTTTTGGGCATGTGCCTAGTGGCCCAGTAACTTGCTTCTGTGTTATCTCTAAATATCACCTGGGGACTGGAGCCCTGAGCTTCCAGTTAGAGACCTGGTTCTGCAGTCGGGTAGAGGGAGAGGAGTGATGCTGGGTGGAGGTCATGATGTACTGTACATAAGAAGCAAGAGAGTAAGTGCAAAGACAGAAAACTTTCTCTCAGAATAAGTCTGGAACAGAAAGTTCAAAGCCACACTAAAAAAGCTAATGCTGCCAGTGATAATCAAAAGACTCAACCTATAGATGATTTTATCCTAATGAAGCCAAATACTACCATAATCAGGCCTTTAAAATAAACAGACAGAAAATAATATCCATAAAAATAACGTAAAATTATGGAAAAAAACAATGAATTTGGTATGAAAAATAGTTGATTGGAAATATTCACTGTAATAAAAATACGAGTAAAAAGTTAAATTTAGAAATGGAATAGAAAGAGATTGGTGAAGAGCAGCCTAAAGGCAGTTATGGTAGAGAATTTTCCAAAAGAAAGGAAAGACGTAAGCCCCTCTATTAGACACACAATTATAATATTGTGAAATACCAAAGATCTCAAAAGAAGCAGCTTCCAGAAAAAGAGAAAACAGATTACTTTAAAACCAAACAACGTTTAGACTGACCCCAGACTTTTCATCAGCATCCATAGATGTTAGAAGCCAAGAACACTTTTTTTTTAAAGAACTAAGATAAAGAACTGTATTTCTCCCTTAACAATACAAGCATGAGTAAAGATATTTTAAGCATTTAAAATCTAAGGTGACTTATTACTCACCTTGTTATAAGAACTGCTAAAAGTTATTCTTCAGCATGACTGAGACAAACTTGGAATGAAAGAGAGATGTAAGAAATGATGGTGAGCAAATAAACCAGAAAAATAAGGTGGTAAATAAAATTAACTATTGGCTGTAAGGTAATGATAACAACTCATTTTGGGGTGTTAAAAAAGATAGAGGTAAAATTTTATATAAAATTGACAAGGAAGGTGTTTGAGGTGGGTGTGGTAGAGCACAGTTAAGGGTGCTAAGGGCCTTTTGTGTTGGGAGGAGATAGATACTTGATATCTCTCTTCAGTGTTTTAAAAACATTGAAATATCTATGTTAAAAATTAAAAGGTAATCACAAAAAATATAGAAATACCACCTGTAACTTCTAAGAATCAAAGAGGGGTGGGTGGGTAGAAAACTTAATCCAGTGAGAGACAGGAAAGGAAAAATAAAAAACGAGAGAGAGAAGCAAATACAAAATATGGTAAACAGGAAGCACAGAGCAGATAGTAGAAATACATACAAATATATAATTAATCATAATAACTTATATTTATTAAGTTTACTTATTAAAACATAAGGGACTTTATTATGGATTAAAAATAAATACTCCAGGGGGCTTCCCTGGTGGCGCAGTGGTTGGGAGTCCGCCTGCCGATGAGGGTACACGGGTTCGTGCCCCGGTCCGGGAAGATCCCACATGCCGTGGAGCGGCTGGGCCCGTGGGCCATGACCGCTGAGCCTGCGCGTCCGGAGCCTGTGCTCTGCGGTGGGAGAGGCCACAGCAGTGAGAGGCCCGCGTACCGCAAAAAAAAATAAAAATAAAAATAAAAAAATAATAAAATAAATAAATAAATAAATACTCCAAACAGCTATATGATATTTAAAAGCGAAAGACCTTTTCAGATAACTTGAAAATAAGGTGGTTGAAAAAAGAAATACCTTGCAAGATAGTAACCATAAAAAAGTTAATGTAGTCATATTCATATGTAACAAAAGTGGAATTTTAGGGAAAGTGTACTAATAAAAATAAAGAGAAAAACAATTAATGAAAAGAAGAATAAATGTCTTAAAAATATAAAATTCATAAACTTACATATACATTACCATATGGCTTTACTCAAAATTTGTAAGATTTTTTTGAATAAAGTTTATTAGATTGATTTAATAAATCAAGAAAGGTTCCTGTACCCAAGTAATATAGAGTGAGTGCATATAGATATATATGTGTGTGGATATATATGTATATACTGTTTCCAAATAAATACATACAGACTGCATTTTTCTGCAACACAAGTAACTTAGAAATCAAAAATAAAAATATTGTCAAAATGAAGGCAATAGCAACAAATTTAAAACACACATTTGTAAATAGCTCATGGGTTAAAGAGGTTATCACAATAGAAATTATACAGTATTTAGACCTGAATGACACAATTTCCATTGACAACCTGTAAAATGTAGCCGAAGCCATTTTTACATAAAAATTTATTGTGTTAAGTATATATAACAGAAGAGATGAAGATTATATATAAGTAAGCAGGTTTCATTTCAAGAAGCTAGAGAGAGAGGAAACAGGTGGAGAAGGGATGTGTTGGTGGTAAATGAGGAAAAAGTAGAAGAAAGGAACTGAAAATAATAGAAAAATAATGAAATAGAAAATGAGAGCAAAAATAATGATGATCTACAAAGAAAACCTGGCTTTTTTTTAAAGTAGTTTAATAAATGATTATCTGGCATATCACATAACAACCAGTACATTTCAATTATGGCTGCCTTCTAATTACTGTTCTTTTTTTATTTTATTGACCTGCTTATAAGTAGTTAACCATTACTGCCGTTTCTAGAAAAATCATATTAAAAATCAGTTGAAGCTGATAGGACGGGGGAATGATCTCTCCAGTCTACCATGTCTCCATCACTCTCTATTGCCTCCCTGCTCTCCTTTTGTCCCCAGCAAGCTGTAGCATGGATTGCCTGACCCCCGGCAGCTTTATTTTCCAACTCCAGCATTGAGCACATATTTGAGTGACGAACTAGGTACTAGGCAGTGTCTGGGTGCTAAGGATACAGTGATGAACAACATAGGAATGATACTAGCCCTCAGGGAGCTTATTGCCTAGTGAGAAAGACAATAAAGCAAGCAAATTGCAATGAAGTGCGGAGAGGGGGCAGTCAGACAATACTGTGGGAGCCAGTAGCTAGGAACCCTAACAGATAGTCTAGCAGGGAGGGGAAGCTGAGTTGAGAAAGTGAAATTTAAACCGAATCCTGAAAGGTGTTCATCAAGTATGGTAAAGTTGGGAGTGGGTGAGAATTCAAGGCACAGAGAACAGCATAAGCAAATACTGAAGGCAAATGAGTGCTTGCACTGATTAGTTTGAACCTACATATGATTTTGGATCAGTAAAGCTGCTCATAACCAAAGTACACACACCTATGTTTTCTAATTGAATTTTGTCAACTTAACTATTTAATTCAGTTGTAGCCTTAAATCGCAAATAGAACATATAGTTTAATCATAATAAAAATATGAACTATAATGTAGAATAATAAGTTAGGAATCAGTTCTGCTGATAGGACGGGGGAATATAAAATATAGCAATATAAAATTGCTATAAAATGAGCAATCATACCTAACTTTAAAGATTTTTAGGGCTGGAGATATAAATGTTAAGCACCTATGTGAGTGCCTTATAAAGAGAAAGCATTAATCCCGGGAGGTTATCATCATTGATTTATTCAATCTTCACAATAAATTGTTGAAGTAATTATTACTCTCTTAATTTTAGAGCTGACATTTAGAGAGGTGAAATCCTCTCCACAATAACATGTGTCATTTTTTTAAGATTTGGCTAAGGCGTTATCTTCTTCCCTTCTGAGATAACATTTCTTTCTCACCAGCTCCAACAGCACCATGTATAAAAATGAACCCTACACATGGACAGATTGCATTGTAATAATTTTTCTATATTTAAGACATATGAATACCCTGTTGCCCAGGGAACTACTTACTGGAAGGTCTGTGTTTGTCTTATTCATACTAGTATCTAGTGCATAGAGGGCACATAAAGATATTTACCAAATTAAGGTGGAAATTTAATGGAGCAGAATATTCTGATTTCAAATTACACAGTATTTTTACCATGCCAGTGATGTCTCACAATAATGTCTATTTTAATAACAAGAAAATAATGAAACAACATTTTTTAAGAATCACTAATGCATTAATAATTTTGATAACTAAAATTTTGCCATAGCATGAAGTTTTCCTTGTTTCTGATGTGTTTGAAACACAGTTCCCACTTTTGGTGTCCCTTGTTTAGTTGTGGTGAAGAAACTGTCAGACAGCCCAAGAATATTTCTTTTCAAAGGATGAGTGCGTTGAATAGTATGTACTCAGTACTTCCTTTGACTTCTTTCACAAAACGAAGCAAGTTACAAACAAAATTACATAGAAATGTCTCCTAGAAGGCATGTAATTTGAGGTAACTTACTTTTGGATGCACAAATAACAATCTCTCTCCATTTAAGCATTCAAAAGGTAACCAGACTGTCATATTGCTAATTAATTAACTCAAAGAAACTGAAACCAGCAAAATGAAACCAATGTATTAGTTTTATTAAGGTTCCTCTTAGACCTACACTGATGAAATAGTATCTCTTTAGAAATGACCAGAAATTATGTTTTTTTCTATAATAAAATCAAGTTAAATACTTGCAAAAATATAAAACTCTTATGGGATATGTTGAATACAGCTAACCTTTTGTAATATATTCCTCAACTAGTGGAGATATTCTGAAATATCCAAGAAAACTTTGTCATGATTCCCCTATAGTTTATAGTTGCTATTACTTGGTTAATAAGAACAAGTAGAGTAATTGAGGAAAAAATATAGCTACCAAATATTTGTGTTTATTTCCATTAAGTACCATTTTAAAAAGTAAGAAAGATTTAAATGAGAAAAAAGGATACTCTCAAATTAGAATTGGTAAATATCTTTGCATTTACCGTGTTTTGTCCTTTTCCATTTAGAGAACACTGCATAATTATTAGAAAATTATACTGTTTCTGTCTCCAGAACGTGAGGAGGCTTGGGGGAATATTACATGGCCCCTCTCTGTGTCTCAGTCATTCCATTTTTAAAATCAGGATAATTTCTCCCTTGCCTCAAAATAATATGAAAATTATGGGGAAAATGCTAGTAAAGTCAATATGGAGTGATGAAAGAAATGCACTTTCCAGATGAGTGAAAAGTCAGAAACCACAGGGCGATTATACAAGGAAATCTATTTAAAATGTTCCTCAAGATTATTCACTTACAAATAACCTATAAATAACCATCCTTTTGTATCACTGAGGAAGAACTGCATGTGTTACTCATTTGTTGAAACCAATCACTGGAGTTCAAGAATTTTGAAATTCATCAAAATCTTGCTGGATGCCTACTACTATGTGGTACAATTCTACTGTGCCCTGGCATTCATTACAGATGGGAAGAGAAACCCTCAGATTAGGTTTACATGTATTAACTCATTTAATACTCATATTAGCCCTATGAGATAGATATTATTAACCCCACTTTACAGTTTGAGGAGACTGAAGCATGGAGATGTTAAAACACTTATTCAATACTGTACACCGTGAGAATGATGGAGGTCATGACTCAACCCCAAGAGCATAATTTTAAAGCCAGATCTCTAAACATGTTGCTTTTGTGATGAAGTTTACAAAATTTCCTTCAAATATTCAGTTCATCAGAAAAACTACCAAGGTTGATGCACCCTACTATAAAACTAAGGGAGAAAATCCAGTGCAATAATAATTTACAAATAACAGAACAAAACATTGACCAATCTTCAGTTTATGAGTCCATTTTTGCTCACCTGTTCAAATTACTGTTAAGTACATTTATTTAGTTTTCAATTTTAATTTTGAATTTTTTTCTTTTCTAAAATTTGTTTTTTTTTAAACAAATTGAAGTTTCCTGGTGAAGTTCACATTCTTATGTATTTTTTTGAACATGTTCATTATAGTTATTCTAAAGTCTATCTTTGATAACTACACTTACTGGATTATGTATGCATATCTTTATGTTTTCTGAGTTACTGGCAGTTCTTAGTTCTCAGTTAATGAGAGGCCTGGGCTTTTTTGATCAAAAGCCAGGCCTTGTAGATGAAAATTTGTAGATGTTGTAGTTGACTTATTATCCTCCACAGAAGGTTCACCCTATCATTTGGGAGGTAGACAGGAGTGAGACCTTATCACCTTCATCTAAATCAGTCTGGGTTACATGTCTTCCTCTGGTTTGCCCCACTTGCAGAGTACAGCCCTCCAGAAGTTTCAGCTGTATGCTAAGGTGTGTACTAGGACTTTTTCTTCTTCAGCTACTCCTGTACTCCAGTTGTTTCTTCTGGCCTCTCAGAGTGCAGAAAGCTCCCTTCTGCTTTATAGAGATTTGTTTTGTTTATGAACACTGTGTCTCTCTAGTCCTAGAAAATTAGCTAAAATCTCTCTTTCTGTCTCTTCTGAGCCGTGGTCATCTATCTACAAGATTCTTCACTCTGCTAAGAAGTGGCAAATTCCCTCAGGGTAAAAGTAACTCCTAAACTGTCACCTCACTTCTCTGCTGTTCCCTTTTTTCTGAGATCTTGGCTCCTCTAGTCAGCCTTACTTCAGAGGCTCTCCAGTGCTTCCAACATATTTTTGAAATGTTATCCTTCAAAAGCTAATCTATCATAACCAGAAGCAGATGTCATAAATTATCTACTGAATGTCTGTGTGCCAGGTTAGTGCTCACTGCTGGTTATACAATGGTAACATGTTTTTAAAAATATTTAAAGCAAATAGTTAGTAAGTTATATGTGTGTGTTTTTATATATGACATATTCTCTGACTCAAGAACTAATGTTCCGCTGACTAACATGGAAACGTGGCACACATGGTAAATGGTTTCATTAATAGCATACACAGTATGATACAGGAGGTTAGAGGAGGAGCACTTAACTTGGACCAGGGCTGGAGTAGGGAAAGCGAGTCAGGAATGCTTCCTAGAGGACCTTAGACAAGAATTTCAAAGATTGAGAAAGAGTTAGTCAAGCATAAATTGCCATCGGCTTGACCCAATATAGCTTCTAAGTATGGTAATACTTAAAATGTACTGCTTATTTCTATTAAAAGCACAAATGGATTGGAAACATTAAAAATATGTTTGAGGATGTAAAAGTCAGCTTAAAAATTTTAACCATGCCAATTGATTTCTCCGTAGGTGTTCAAAGCAATGAATATCCCACAAATCAGGAATCATTTTCTGCCTCCCCCAGAAAAAATGCCTGAAGCCTATTCTGCAAAGATTGCTCTTTTGGGTGCCGGGCCTGCAAGTATAAGTTGTGCTTCCTTCTTGGCTCGATTAGGCTACTCTGACATCACTATATTTGAAAAACAAGAATACGTTGGTGGTTTAAGGTAATGCCTACATTTATTTCATGTTCACAGTGTCAAAAATGATGGGGTAAAATGATTATGAATATTGTTGGTTCGTAATCGTATAGGAACTTCAGGCTCACAGATGGTATTTTAAGTGTTCTTTTTCCAAATGCTCAAATTTTGATTTCATTATTCACTTTAAATTTGCAGTTGGCTTTAAGCAATATTTATTTTAAAATTTCTCTGTCTAGTTCTGTGAATTTAAGAGAAATCTCAGCAAAATATTTTATGAATAGAGGAACCAATCATATGAAAGCTTATTTTAGGACTTCCCTGGCTGTCCAGTGGTTAAGATTTTGCCTTCGAATGCATGGGGTGCAGGTTCAATCCCTGGTCAGGGAGCTAAGATCACACATGCCTCGTGGCCAAAAAAGCCAAAACATAAAACAGAAGCACTATTATAACAAATTCAATAAAGACTTTAAAAAAATGGTCCACATCAAAAAAATCTTAAAAAAAAAAGAAAGCTTATTTTACCCCTGTGAGTCTTTCCTTTAATGGCGGTATATATATATATGTGAAAATTATGCAAATTAGAGATGGGGAAACCAAACTCCACAGAATATTGGATGATTCATTTTGTTGTGTACACAGACGTGCTGTCCTGGTCACGTATTTTCATTCTCCAATCTCTTTAAGTTTTGCATTTGATTACAATTATGTTAGAGTCTACTAAAAATGCTCCATTTTAATGTACATTTATGCAGTGTTTATCTCATAGATACCATATTATTATTTACTATTAATCAGCATCGTTATTAAACCAGGATTCAGTCACATAATCATTTATTCCCATGAAGATTCATACACTGAAATGGAAAATATTCACTTTGTATCTGATTTTCAGAAATTCATATTAAGCTTAGAAATTGGATGGAGTTTGCTTTATTTAAAATAAATGGAACTCTATAGAATGTACAATGGAGAAAAGGCAATCTCTTCAACGACTGATGTTGGGCAACCTGGACAGCTTACATGTAAATCAATGAACTTAAAACACTCATGCCATATAGAAAAATAAACTCAAAATGGTTTAAAGACCTAAATATAAGACATGACACCATAAAAGTCCTAAAAGAGAACAGAAGCAAAACATTCTCTGACATAAATCTTAGCAATATTTTCTTAGATCAGTCTCCCAAGGAAAAAGAAATAAAAACAAAAATAAGCAAATGGGACGTAATCAAACTTAAAAGCTTTTGCACAGCAAAGGAAATCATCAACAAAACAAAAAGACAACCTATGGATTCACAATAAGGAAATGGGGTTTAGGTGAAATAGATTTGGTCATAGAAAATATTTTGAGAACATGTGTGATGTAACACAAATTTAAAGTGTGGTACCTGTAGCGTAATAAACTAAAGCAAAGTTCTATCGGAGTATGAACATTATGCTTTAAAAGGAATGGAAGGAGGTTGTTACTGGTTAAATCCATTTTGATGAAAGAAACATGAACATATAAGAACGATTATTTTTTTAGGTTATCTGGGCATTCCACTGATTGTACTAAAGGATTTGTGGCCACAAGGAAAATTTCTTTCAAAACTTTAGATTGTTAAAAGAGCACATATAGAAGAATGAAAGTTTGTTTTTATAAGTACAACAAACTTGGGAAATAACCATTCCAATTAAATTCCATCTTCTATCCTTGTATCCCCTTTCTCAACACGCAGTCTTGAGGGTAATCTCCCTCTGTCCCTTCCTCCCTCCTTCCTCCCTTCCTTCCTTCCTTCCTTTTTTATTTATTGATCTCCTACTATGTGCTGGTCATTGTCTCGGGCCCTAGAGATACAAAGGTAAATAAAGCAAAGTGCCTGTTCTCATGGGGCTCGTATTCTGGTAGTGGGGGGGTGGACAATAAAGCAACAATAAACCAACTATAGAGTATGTCAGGTGTTTATAAATGCATGAGGGGGTTTCAAAAATGGCAATTTAGTGCTGTCCCTCTAGCATTTGATATATGGAATAGATAATTTTTGAAATATGGTTATCCTCTAGTCTGTACAATAAAATAATCTTCAAAGAGAATTATGTAATAATTGGTGATTATAATTATTTTTATTCACTCCCATAAAACAAAATATTAACAATCAAAACAAAATAATTTCAATATTAAAGGTATAGTTCACAGTTTCACTATTTTAAAGTTTAAACCCAAGTTAAAAACTTCTGGCCACACAAAATTATAGAATTGAAGTAGATTCATGTTGCTTCATGTGTTATTTTATCAATCACAGATCAACTATTTAAACATTGGAATACGTAGTCTTGCAGGGGTGGAGACACATGCTGCCTATGGCCATTGGAATGAGGAATATGCTTGTAGGTGAATCAGCATGTGCCAGTGGCTGCTGTTTAACTGGAGTTCTCCATATTAACTGTTCTGTAGAACTCAGTTTATTAATGAATGAGTAATAAAATTGGGATTATTTAAAGCTTACACTTTTTTTAACATCTTTATTGGAGTATAATTGCTTCACCTTCGATAGCTCAGCTGGTAGAGCAGAGGACTGTAGACCTGACACATGTGGATATTTATTTTAAAAACATTTATTACTAAAACTCTGTAGCAACTGTAGCCATTATTTAGAATTTAGATACACCAAAGAGTTTTTTGGGGGGAGATGATGTTTAGAATATCACTGACTTGTTTAGAGTCACCTGCTCATGGTGATAATACAAAAAGGCTTATTTTTGTCAGTTTTATAACTTTTTAAATCGTCTAAAAACAGTGCACCTCCTTATTGCCTGCGCCTGGACTTGGTGTGATGCTGGTAAAGGAATAGAGTACGAGTTTAGAGTTGAGCAGCTCATAGGAAGGAGTTGTCTGAGGACGTATGTTGGGGTGGAGGAACCAAAGTTTAGTTTGGGGTATAAAAAATTTGAGATACCTATTAGACGTCCAAGTGAATATAAAGGTCTGGAATTTAGGTTTGAGGATAAAAATGTGGGTGCCGTCACATATGGATGGCATTTAGAGCTCTGAAATGAGGAATTTGCCTGGTATCTGGGGTGGTAGTGTTCCTATTAAAGCCTGCTGACACCCCTCTGCTCCATTGCCCGTCCCCTGAACACAGCATATACACTTTTTTTCCCTCCTCCCCCTTCTGTTCCTCCTTCCTTATCATTTTCCTCATCTTGAGATGCCTTCATTTGTCTGAAAGCTGATCATATGTCACATTTCACCTGATTATCTCATGTTGCAATAAGCTAATTCTCCTTTGAAACACTCTCATTTACATTTGGTATTTGATACTTGTCACGTACCATGAGAGTGTGTGTGTGTGTGTGTGTGTGTGTGTATATCACCCATCTGCTGACCTCATCTATTGGTGAATATAATTGTGTCATGTTTATAACAATCAATAATTATCTCCTTATCCCCTGCCTACTTGATTATGATCAAATCTAACTCTTTTTAGTATCTCACATTACTCTTATTTCCTGTAGAAGATTCTTGGAAATGTGATTCTCACACATTTATTCATAACACATGTGCTAAGTAAGTGTTGGCTACAATGCTTTCAGGGCAGTATGTGATTCTAAGCAGAGCTGCTCAAGCCCTAGCAGCCTGGCATTCCATTTGCTCTGTTGGCTACTTCAGTTTTCAGAGTTATACTTCCTCCTTGCTCTGGATTCTTCTTGCTAGGTTGAGAGTGTTCTCCTTTCTTTCTGTCAATAGAAAAATTGTTCCTGCTTCATTAACCTGCTGTTTCAGAGCCATATCTTAAATTAGAACCATTGACCTAAACTAGCATCATTTTTTTTTCTTACATATCATATACTTCTATTCAGAGCCCATAAAGATCCCAAGTCAGAGGAAGGTACTCAGCCTCACAGTGTATCTGTCTGTATTTAGAGGCTCATCTTGCTGTGGTTGGTTTATTTAGCTAGAATTTTTGCTTTCATGTCTAGCCTTTTGAGGACTTTCATCAGATTCCAATGTTAGTCCATTTTCAGTCTCTCTTCCGCAGACCCCCAGGCCTATCAAGACTGGGTGTCTGTTTGTGCCTACTTATAATCCATACTATTTAAGAATTTTTCTCCTTAGCCTCAGAAGGTACAGGGAAGGAAAAAAATAACTTCTATCCTCTTAGGTCAGTAGTTGCCTTGTGAAATAAACTAACATAATACAAATTAAGGAGAAAAACAGTGTTTATTAACACATGTATTGTACAAACATGTGGGATAACTCAGTGATGAGTCATTCAGAGAAGGGGGGTCAGAGCTTGAGGTTTATGTAGCATCTTAACAAAGAATGATAAATTTGTGGAGAAGTGACCAGACAAAGGAAAAGGGGTTTATGCTTTTAGGGACAGCATACTGTGAGAAGGTAAATATATGGGGGAAACTAATGGAACATGAGTTATTTAGTAAGGCTTGTAATGTAAATTCCTCTTGGTGCCCATCTTTGGGCTGGTAGGGGTCTACAGTTGTCTCCTGGTGATTAAGAGTTTTGCCCTTCTTGGTACAGGAAAGGAAGACACAGCATTGCAAATTTACGTACTGCTTTTTGGCAGATAATAGGGGACCGGAGAGCTTTTCTTGTATCTGTTTCTTCTTAATTGTCTTCAGCTCAAAATAATCCTCTGCCGAAGTGGCATATTGGGAGGGGCATATTCTGCTACCCTACAAAGGCAGAGTCCTGTGTGGTGCCCAGAGCATTATGATAACCGCTGAGGTAGTGTGGTTGTCCAAAGATCAGCTTAGGTGGTTTTTCTTTCTTAACCTATGCCCTAAATCATTCTTATGTATAATCTTACGCCCTAACTAGATAGAAAGCTCCTTTAATATAGGACCTTGATTTTGTACTGTTCAGTACTTTGCATTTTCTATAGCACTGAGATGAACATGGTGCTTTGCTGATTGATGGATGGAAATTAATTTAATAATCAAGTTCTTAAGTCACCAAAGAATGAAAATACTACAGATGCACTTTGGAAGACCTTGCACTGAGTGATCCAGAAAGTTCATCTTCAACAGTTATTTATTTATTTTACAAATCAATCTCTATAGTGCTTGGATATAGCTCTTCCACTGAATGTACTACATTCTGTTGTCATGATCTGTTTATGTATCTTTGCTCACAAGAATGAGAGCTTATTAATAGTGGTAATTTGGTCAAATTCAGCATTAAATCACTGCAGCTAACACTGTACCTGGTACTTTGTAAATGCTTGTTGGATTAATAGATGAATGACTACATGAATTGCTGTATATTCATGAACATATGTAGCCTTTTTATTGCTATAAGATATTGAAAAGTTATTTGAACTTACCTTTAATACTATGTATGAACTATTAACTTTTGAAGTGATTGTATTTGAAGACAGAAAACAATGAGCACTGATATCAAATAGGATTACTTTTTAATGACTGAACCCTTTTGGGACACATTGCTTTCATAGAAGATTGTTTTACTGTAAAAATATTCTGTAGATCACATTACGGAACTTATTCTGTAATGTCCTGAACAGCATGGTAATACAAAGTTACAGATTTGAATTTGAACAAGCTAGAGGTATAGTTATAGAATATATATGTGTGTATGTATATATGTTATGTATATTAAACACTGTATACTTTCAAATTTTTGTTTTTTTAAGATTTTCTTTTCTTAGGAATTTATAGAAGTGTTAGTAAATAAATCAACTAAATACTGTAATAAACTTAAAAGTATAGGCCAATTGTGTACTCACTATTTGTTTTTCATTGTTTTTATTTATTTGCACATCAGTTTCTACTGTTTCTCTTGTAACCCATATCATATTCTGTCATGCATATAAAAATGTGGATGTCCTCACACTCACGTTATGTGATATGAAAATACCCTCAGAAGAGATACTTATTCCTTTAATACTGATCAATCAAGACATGTTGCATTTTTTAAATTGGTGATTTTCCCACAAATGCTTCTTGTTTTTATTTTCAGTATCTCTGAAATCCCTCAGTTCCGGCTACCATATAATGTAGTAAATTTTGAGATTGAACTTATGAAGGACCTTGGTGTAAAGGTAAGTGAAAAACATAACACTTACATGTGTATTGCTCCAAAAGAAAGGAGTAAGCTCTACACTAAAGATTAACAACAAAATGTCACACACTTTAGGAAAGAACAATTAAAAGCTACACCAGGCAGAAGCAGAAAGATGCTTTTCCTTGCTTAGGGCATTTGTCTGTCTACTGTCTGAATGCCACTAGCCTGGAAAAGGGCAATCAATAGTTCTCATCTGGCACGCCTGCATGTGATTAATTGTCTGTAAGAAACAAATTCCTAAATTGCTTTAGGGGTTCAGTGCAGCTAATAGAAGGATTTGGTTGCTTTAATCACGTTTTTTTCATGCAAGTTTTGTGCACTCTGAAACATTTGTATTTCACAATTTGGAACATAATTTCTTACAGAGGTTTATTTTATTTACTATATGCGTAATGTCAATAGTGTTAATGTGATAATCCTTTTTCAACATAAACAGTTACTCAGCAAGGTAGAAAGCAACAGCTCTGTATTTTTGATTGTTTTGTGAAATAAATATTGTGTTCTTTTAAAGATGGTCAAAAAATTAATACATTTTACTTTCGTAATATAGCTTTAGATATTCCTATTCTTTTGTATTATTTAAGAGTATCGTACTCTGGCTCTTCACTTGAACATATTCCTATTTTTATTTCAAAAATTTTACCTTTCTGTAATAGGTATAAGATAATAGATTAACAAAGTACTATGATTTACATAATACATTCTGTAAGTACATATGGGAGCTATTTTGAAAAGTGCAAACTATTCATGGCTCTTGCATTTAGAAATAAAAATTAAAATAACCAATAAAAAGGGAAACACTCAAAACAGTATTTTGTGCATTTACACTTATAATTACATCTTATTTGGCAATGGTTAGGCAATGAAACATTTACACATAATCACCAAACAAGTAATCTTATAACAAGTATGCAGTACAGATGTGCACAACTTTATGAAAACAGAGTTCAAAAATAGTGTTCAAAATAGATTTAAGGGTGATTACTTGCTTTATATAAATATATTCTGAAAAGTTTGTTAAATGTATTTCATTTTGAATGCAAGTTCTTACCTAAATCTCATTAAATAAGAACATGATTATTGAGACTTCAAACTCATATATTAAGTGATACTTCAAATTGAAGATGAATCAAAAATTAATTTGACACCTCTGAATTCATCTTATAAGTAATTACAAAATTGCATTTGATTTTTACCGTACCAGATATATTGCATAAATTAGGGCATACCCATTTCTCTTACTAGGAAACTCAAGACATAACAGTAGTCAATGCACTGAGTGCCAGAAAATGTACATTTCAGCTACAATTATGCCACTTTCTAATTTTATAGTCAGATAACCTTGACAAAGTCAATTAATGTCCCTTACCTTGGTCAACATTTGTTCGAAGGGAAAAGTATGGTACTACAATTTGTGTAAAATATAAACATATCTGCTTATATATGCCTGGAAATATATGTGCTCTGGAAATGTATAGAATCTGATAGTATAGATTGCCTTTGGGAAGGTGTAGGAAGGAGTTTATCACCATTTTGTAAATTTGAATTTGAAACCCTATGAATTTATTAAATTATCAGGAAAGAATTAGAACCTGAATTAAAGAGAAGGTTAATACTGTCTTGTCCATTACTCTGAGGAGAGACAGTAATGAGGTTCTTTTTCAGCTTTGAGGACTTGCATCCATTGATGAAATGCTTGCATCTTTTATGACTTATCAACTTTATCCATGAAAGGATATATATTTTTAAAAATGTTCTACACTTGTTACCACATTTTTCTCATCACCAAATTCTTCTTATAACCTGCCTTCCATTTTTACCTCTCAACTAACACTGTATATTTTAAAGTCAACAATAATTTCCTGGCAATGAAACGAATTTTTCTCTGGGTTTATACTGTTTGGCTCCTGTGCAGCATGTGATATATTCTGATATGTATGCATGCATGTATGTATCTATGCATGCATTTATGTTCATGTATTTTTAGCTTTCATGATCTAGCATTATCTTGGTTATTTGATTTTTTTCTCTTTCTAGTAGGTTTGTTTCATTTATTTGATAAATAATTATTGAGAATTTACTTTTGCCTAGAGGTGTGCTAAGGACTTGTCTAGAACCATCTTTCTTTTGAACTGCAGTCCTGTAATCTTAATAGTTTAATGAACACAGTTATCATTCAAATAACATACACTCATCATATATAAACTTAGTTTAATTCATCATCTTTCCTCCCAACTATGTTCTTCAGCTAAATTTCTTGTTGAGTAATTTCAATTTATTTCATATCTAATAGCTGATAGATTAGTTCTTGTTTATTCAAAGATGAATTTTTCCAGTCAAATATTGTGTCACAAAAAACCTCTCTATTTGTATGTTATATATATATATATTTTTTTTCTTCCACTGTTTCATTGTCACCAGTATGTTATAAAAGTGGTAATGCATGGCATTTTTTCTGATCTATGAAATCGTATTTTTATCATATTCAGTAAATGTTTTCTTTTTCTAGACTTAGAATAGTAACATTTTCTAAGTTATTTTGTTTTATTTTAACAGAGGAGGGGTGTTAAATTTTTTAATTGCCCCTTTTGAAAATCGATGTTCAGATAATGTATTGAGTTATATTAATCTTTGCATTTCTGGAATATATACATTTTGCATCATGTTTTATTATATCTGTACATCTAGAACTAGGTTTGTTCTATGAGTTTTTTAAAAAATATTCTTTTGCATTCACTGATTTATGTACTGAATATTAAAACTGTAAATAAAACAGGGAATAGATTCTGTTGCTCGCTTTATAGAGTTTCAAAGCTACTGAAAGTCTGTCTTTGTTTTGCTTTAGTTTTTATTTGTTATCTTTGCGAGTTTTGGTTATGCTATAGATTTTGGTTATAGAGTTATGATAGCTTTATAGAAATAAATTTCCAAGCATTTCATTATTTTATTATTGGGAAGAATATTGTCTTGATACTTATATTTTTCCTAAATTTGAAAATTTTATCCATCTGATTTCAGTCTTTTTATGAGAAACAGAACATTGATGTTTTAAAAAAATCTTCCAGTCTTTCCACCTATTTTATTCTCATGCTAATTTGGTCAGTATATATTTTCCTAGAAAAAATTTCTGTTTCATTGAGACTTTTGAATTAATTAGCATAGATTTAAACATATTATTCTAGTATACAATAAAAATACCTCATCTGTACCTGTGATGGTATTTGCTCTCGCATCTTAAAACTTGTATATTGTGTGTTCTTAACTTTTTTTATTGATAAGACTAGATAGTGGTTTCTCTAGTTAATGTATTCTTTGAAAGAATCAGGTCTCAGAGTTTTATGTTTCCTTATTCACTAATTGCTGACTCTATTAGTTCTTTCCCCCTGCTATGATTACACTTGCTTGTTATTCTTTCTCAACCTTTTGAGTTGCATACTGATTTAATTTTTCTAGGTTGAATAATTTTTCCCTTTTAAAACAGAGTTTTTAGGATAATATTTTTATTTGCTTCTGTATTCTTGTGATAGAATTCAAATTTTAATTTTTTACTTTACTTATCAGTAAGTTATAAGATTTTTAACTTATCAAGCATACTCTCAACTAATTTCACATCAAAGGATTTTTCCTAGTATAATAAAAATATTCTTTAGAAGAAATAGCCTCTAAGCTGTTATATTTTTATAAAACTATTTATTTTAGAATAAAAAATTCAGCATAACCCACTGTCAATTATTTTTAACCCTAGGTGGACTTTAACAAAGTCTCCTGTGATATTTGTGTCTGAAAATGTTACCAATCTTTTAGACTAAATACTCTTTTTCTGTTTTGCAATTCAGAATTTAAGTATATATAAATATTCTTGTTTCACAGTCTTTATAATATTTCTACTGACTTTATTTTTAAAGCTAAAAATGTAAATCTCCATATAGATTTTACATTTTTCTAAATATGTTTAAAATATGTATATTTGTTATTTTTCAGTATTTTGACAGAATTCTATTTTTTTTTTTATGTTGGGGGTAGGAGTTTATTAATTTATTTATTTATTTTTGCTGTGTTGTGTCTTCGTTTCTGTGTGAGGGCTTTCTCTAGTTGTGGCAAACGGGGGCCACTCTTCATCGCAGTGCGCGGGCCTCTCACTATCGCAGCCTCTCTTGTTGCGGAGCACAGGCTCCAGATGCGCAGGCTCAGTAGTTGTGGCTCATGGGCCTAGTTGCTCTGCGGCATGTGGGATCCTCCCAGCCCAGGGCTCGAACCCGTGTCCCCTGCATTAGCAGGCAGATTCTCAACCACTGCGCCACCAGGGAAGCCCCAGAATTCTATTTTGATTAAACTAAATTACTAGGAATTTGTCTTCATAATTTGAACAAAAATATCTGAGATATATTTCTTGATAAATTTTCTACATCATCTTGTTTGTCATTATGTTTATTTGCAGCAAGCATTTCCATCATTATAGGATGTTATTGAAAACTAATATGAAGTCATATTTTATCTCTACTGGAAGGCGAGAAACATGTGTATTAAGAGCCAACAAAATAATTTTGTGTCTAAAAAGAGCTGAATTTATTTTTTAAATTATTTTGTCTTATTTTCTATGTTAGAGAGTCTGAGCCAAATTTTCTATCAGAAAAATGTGAAGAGCATGTACATTATTATCTGCATTTTTTAATAATGGGTGTCACATAGTTCATTTCAAAAAGTTCCACACCAAAAACGTTGTAAACCTTAATCCTACGTTAAAAATATTATTATATGTATGAAGACATATTATGGATGCATAAAGAAAGTTTTTGTCAAGTCCCGGAGTAGATATTAGGTGGAACTTTGGCTCAGGGCTTATTATATTCAGCCCTTCTATTGAAATAGTAATAACTCTTACACTAAGCTTGATGTGGAGCAAATTTTATTCTCAATTTGGCTGGGATGTTTGAGTACCCAGGCATATATTATTAAAGCCATTAGAGGGAGGTTAATATATGCTATAATTCATATCTAAGAAAATCATGACAGAAAATATTACATATATAAAAAATATGGGAGAAAAAGGAGCAAAAACACAAACAAAATGCCCATAACGTGATTTTTCTAACATAATATATATTTAACAAATAATCTTAGGACTTCATAGTATATCAGCCACAAAATGTTTTGATGTCTGTAGTTGTCATATAAACCAGTTTTAGTTAAGTTTTACATGTCTTGGTCCAATTTCCTAAGGCATAATGTAAGCAAAATTTTAACAGTTTGTCAAAGAATCTTTCTCCTGTTCTTTCAGAGAGTGAGTTTTTGATTTGATGGCAAATATTTGGGGGTTTTATACTTTAGAAAAGGGAAATTTGACTAGATTCCCCAACATAGGGAAGAGTCCTGATTATTAATAGTCCACTGATTATTGTTATTATTGCTTTGTTCTCATTTGCACCATGGAGCTACTTACTGCACAGTGATAGATATTCTCCCCCTATCCCACAATGTCTGGCTACAGTAAGTAAAGTCTTACTGGTCCCAGTCCCAGTAAATTAACACTAGGAGTTAAGCTACTTGTCTTTCCAGTTTTCGATACACAAAAGTATAATTCAACTTTTTTGCTTCCTCAGTTGCATGCTCTTGCCTGCTAGGGTGGAAACAGACCGAGAAACACAAAATGTTTGTGCATCCTTTCTGTATGTTACAAATTCAGGGACATGTTCACTCTATCAGGGTGGAAAAATTGGGATATTTTCAGTCCCGTTTGATAAATTACATAACTCCACTACTCAGCTACATACACACACACACACACACATGCACACAAACACTACCTCAGGAAGGATGGGGGTATTTCTTCGATTTTTTTGCTGAGTCAATTAATAAACCAAACCTAAAGTCAAGTATTCTGAGTATCACTTCCACTGATAGACCCATTGGCAGGGCACGCCACTGCTCAGCTTTGGAAATTGTAGTATTATTCAGTTTACTAAAATTTTATTTAGAATATTTGGACCTGTAGTTTTCTTTTATGTCTAACCTTCATTGTATATTGTTATTGAGGTCATTTCAAAAAATAAGCACTAGAACTTTTTATCTTTCTTTATGATCAGAAATAGTTTAATAAAAAATCTCTTTGAAACATAAATTAAAATTCTAAAACTTCATTATCTGTTACTTTTAATAGCATCTAACTCTACTAACTCTAATAGTAATAACCACTATTAGATACTTAGTATTAAATACTTTTAATAATATGTGTTTATTTAATTGTCCAGTTTATTTCATGGTATTTGATATGTTCCCGAGTTCTGAATATTAGTTGTTAATCTCACCTTGGTTGTCCCCTGGTTGTAAACTTTCAGGTGGTTCCTTTATCTGCCAATAAAATTAGAACTAGTATTTTAGTAAAACAAAAATGCCCCCCTATGTTATATCCAAAGTCATTTTATCCCCTTACTTTCTCTTTGTTTTCGTTGCTTTGCACTTTATACCCCAGAAACACTACATTTTCAAGTAGTTCTCCACATGCAGTATGTTGTTCTGTGCCTTTGAGTATGGTGCTGGTTCTGCCCTTCATTCTCAAGAGACATTAGAGCATAACTGTTGCACGTGCTGGTTCTGCAATTAAACTACATATTTGACTTTGGTAAAGGTTGTCAAAGCTCTCTTGTCCCTTAGTATCATCATCTGTAAAATGAGGATAACGATACCACTCCATAATGCTATTGTGAGGATGAAAGAAGTGCATCTATGCAGTATTTAGAAGAGAGTCTTGCACCTAGTTAGGTACTCTATGCAAGTTAGGTGCAATTATTGTTTTAATGGGTAAACTTTGTTCTGCTTTGAATTAGTTTAGAGACTTTTGTTTTTAGGAACATGTTGACTTCAAAACTCAAACCTACCAGACATTGTGCTTCCTTATGTATAATGGTAAATGAGTGCAAAATTGCAGCAAAGTCATGTATTTTAGAGAGTATATACTGGCACATACCTGAGAAGTAGACCCCTTTACTTCACTCAAGTGGCTAGTCCCTGATCTTCATAAGGTTCATCTTCTGCCCTGTGGAGGGCAGGCATATTAAAGTCTCCAGCATCCTAGCTACCCCTTGCTTATATTGTCCACTCTGCAGGATGTTCTCAGTGTAATGGATCACAATGATGTTCTGTGGTATGGCCAGATCCTTTCAGATTATATATATTATTACAGAAGAGAGTTGACATATTCCTGAGGCAAACCTGTAAATGAATATTCTTATCTTGCCCCCATGAATGTGAACTGTTTCTGATCCCTTTTCCACAGAAACATGATGAAACGTGTGCATTCATCATATCAATGGCCACGTGCAGTGTACCTGTGGCCTTACTAATCTGCAATAATACCACATCTGTCACAGACACTGCAGTCAGGGCTTCACTTTGGTCAAGCGTGCAGGAGTTTACAGTCATTCTCCAGAAATCATCTAGTCTCAGCAGGGCCAGACTGGGAAATGAAACAGAAGTATAACATGGACCACCACCATCTTTCCCCATCCCACCGACTCCAGGCTATCACTGTGGTTGATTTACTCTCTCGACCAGGGTTTCAGAAGTTTTCTGGCCTTCCCAATATTATAGCTATAATAGCTCTTACTTTGCAGACCAGATACCCAACGTGGGGATTATTTCTACTGACATGTATAACAATTTTTATTATACACTTGGAGACTTGGGAATAACCACTAACTAGGTCTGTGATCCCCTTAGGCCCACTGTGAACCAGAGTTTATCCAGGTTCCATTTTTCACCTTATCACTGTAGGTCCCCACTCTTCAGGTATCAATGTCAGTGAAGAACCTTGTCCAGTGTCCTTGAAATGTGTGATTATGCTCCCTTCCCCAGTGTACAGTCACCTGGGTAAATGGCTGTAATTCCCTTTGGAGAAGGAATAGAGGAATCATTATAGTATTTACTTGCCAGGATGTTTCAGGGTCTTTCTTTCTAGGGACCTGACAACCTCTTCAGTCAGCAGGTCCAAGATCTGAAAATAGGCTCATGTCTGGAATTAAGCAAAGTACTGTGATTTTTAATAGAAGTATCTACCCTCTGACTCCTGGCTTTACTCATCTTCCCTGGACCAATGTCCCCTGTCAAAATCCTATCCATTTTTTAAGATGGCTTTATTGACAGGGAATTATTTTCAATATCTTACAATAAACTGTAATGGAGAAGAATTTAAAAAAGAATATAGATATACACACATATATATATGTTTAACCAAATCACTTTGCTGTACACGTGAAACTAACACAATATTGTAAATCAACTATACTTCAGTTTAAAAAGGGCTTTATTGAAATCCCACTACCTCTCTTTTTTTCTCATCTATATGACCTCAGCCAAAATGAATTTCACCATCCCTTGAGTTCTTGTAGATATGTGCTGATCACACTGTTATTTATTATACTTATTTCTGTACATCTTCTGCACAGATCTTGACTGTACATTGAGGCAGAAACTGTGTCTCATTTATCATTTTATTCTTTAAAATGCCCCACATAGTGCCTTGAACATACTAATTAAGCTGTGAAAATTTATTGACTTGATTTTAAATACACTAGCCTTTCTTCTGGTACTTAATTAAAAGGCAAAAATGCATTTAGCTATTGAGTAAAACATGTTTGTTCTATTTATATACTATTTAGTATACATAAACCTATATACTAAAAGATAAAGATATTTTCATATGTATATATGGAATTATATATATGTGTGTATGGAGTTTTTATTATTTTCGATGTTAAAGATTAAGGTTTTAATCATTCAAATGCCAAAATACAGTTACAGAAATGTTTTTTCTTACAGATAATTTGTGGTAAAAGCCTTTCAGTGAATGAAATTACCCTTAGCACTTTGAAAGAAGAAGGGTACAAAGCTGCTTTCATTGGGATAGGTGAGTAGCTTACTTTAAAATATTTTTCATTATAATATTTTTTTACTTCCTGATAATATCCAGAAGAATAACTACCTTCAGATATTTTCATGGTAGAAGTTGTGTCTGTTCAGGGAGGAGCAGACAGATATGAATGGCCAAAGAAAATTTCCTATTTTGTAACGTGTTGCACTACCTCACCTCATTATGGATTGACTTTGGCAAGACTGTCTTTATCTTCCCATTCTCTCACCATACTCTCATCACCAGCGAACATCTAAGAAGCAAAGTGTTTGCAACTCATGCCACAGAAGCTCAGAATTTGGGCTTAGAAATATCTTGATGCTGTAGCTTTCTCTTTATGATTAAACAAATTGGTTAAATTGATACTAAAGAAGAGATTTAGCTCATTTTCTTTTTCTATTTTTTTCAATATTTTCTAAAGACTTTTCATATTTGGCTGAATTTTAAAGACGTTTAATCATAGTTCTGAATGTCACATGGACAGTGTATAACTGCTAAGGCAATTAATGTATCTTATGGTTCCATATTTTGCCTAAATATCCCATGGAGATTGAGTTTTCTAATACTCTTCCCTTCCACTTCCTGTATACTGAGAAACCAGAAAGAGCAAATGGTTGGTTTAATTTATTCTTTGTCTCATGACCTTTGTATTTATTCTCTTTTATGATCATACTATGAACAATTATGGCGTATAAACTAAATGCATCCTCATGTCTTTTAGTTTGTCTCCTCTCTGGTTCACATTCTTTGAATAGGAATGTCTAATAAACCTACACAGAGGTGAAAACTGTTCCATCTCTTTAAGTAATCACACACTGGATAACATTTATTTTAGGGCTCTCTTTTTTCATAGTGTTTCTGGAGTAAAATAATCAGGAATACTTTACTGTCTACTAAATTTTCTTATCAGAACGGTATGTGTTCTCTTATTAGATAATTGATACCAAGTTTAAGATCAACTCTGTCACTCCCTTTACTTAAATGAAAAATTATGAAGAGGAAGATGAATTTTCCTGCCTTCTAGATCCTAAATATCTTTACTGAGCCTCCTTTCTTTCAGAAACTTGAGTGCCATTGTCAGCAGTAGTTCCCTATGTTATCTAAGTACAATAATCATGTGTAGATAAAAAGAGGAAAGAGAAAATATCTAGGGATATATACTCTAGGTTCCATTTTTAGCAGCACTACCCTTGATTTTGGTTTTACTTTTCAACATTACATTTGTACTGAGAATTTTACTTAAAGAAATTGGGCAAATCTTTTTTGATGTATATTCTACTAAACCCCAGCAAAATTGGATCAGTAAGTTTCTGTTACTCTCAACAAATGTGTATTAAAAAATGTTTGGTTAATAATAAATGAAAAATTTAGTCAGGCAATATCGCTGAAACATTGGCAATGTTTTCAAATAGCTATTTGAAATTCACCACTGTGGTTTCCTGCAGCAGTTGTATGTAAAAGATATATTTTCTATTAATGGAGTGGTATATGCTAATGCAGTTTAGTGTATATCTATGAACTTTGTCTACAAAGAATCTCTGTACTGAAGAGATAGGGGCCAAATAAATAACCAATACATTGAAATATCTCCAAATTAATTGCTCAAGAAGCAAATTATAACAAAATTTGGAAGAGCTGAATTTTATCACTCTGAGTGTTTTCAGCCATGGAGATATCTTCCATCTGCAAGAATCAGGAATGTTTCAGAGTTTTCTTTTCTTTTATTCCATTAAGTCCCCTTACATATGTTATTTGATAGTGCTACATCCCATTCACAATACTCCATTTGACTCTGCACTAAGGTGTGAATAAAACATTTAAAATGTGAAGTCCTTCCATATTTATGTTTCTGTGCATTTTCATGCTGAGAAGTGAATCTTTTGACATTTTGGTGTAGTGATGTGAAGAATGCAGTTATGTTCTATTTCAGTATTTTGTATGAAACATATACAAGAAAGTTTCATTTTGGCAAAAAAAAAAAAAAAAAAGGTTCTGTGTGTAGAAGACAAGTAACCTTATTCTCCAGGAAGTATTTATTTGACACTCTTGATTGCCGAGTTGGGAATTTGTGACCTTTCTATTACCATATAACTGCCTATTACTTAGACAGCCTCACATCCTTACATGCTTTTGTTCATTCACCATGCTTCTATGTTGTAATTAAACTTCACTCACTTTGTTTATCTACTTTTTCCCACTCAGTATAGAGGAGTACATTTTGGAACAGGAATTCTATATTACTTAGGATATAGGTTTGACCAGTTTAAGAAAGGAAAATAATAGAGGTTTAAACAAGATATAAGTTTAGTTCTCTCTCATTTTAACAGTATGAACCATCGTCAACACCAGACTTCCATCTTTGGTTCTCAGGTGGCCAATATTTCCACATTCCTGCTAACAAAAATTGGAAATAAGGAAAGAGACTCCTTTCCTTTTAAGTTTATGACCCAGAAATCGCACATATCACTTCTGTTTGTATCTTATTGTCTACATCCTTGTCACATAAACATACCTGGCAGCAAAGGATGTTGGGACATAAAGCCTTTAGCTGGGTGGACATAATGGTCCATTAAACTTCTGTCTCTATAGAGGAGGGGGATAATAGGTATAGAGAGAGGAAGAAAATAGAGGTCTCTGCCATACATGTGCATCATCATTTGTATCTGACACATGGAATCTTTATTGAGAGAAATCAGCAAAGCAGTTAATAGCAAAGAAAAAACTCTTGGAACTTAGTATTTGCATGCTGGTTCCATAGGTCACTTAATGATAAAAGAGTATTTTCTCCTTCTGTAATTGGGAATACCATATTATAGCTCTTCTATATTTATAATTACTGTCTCATCCTATATTAGTTTCTCTAAAAGAAAAAAAGTTATTTTTTAATTAAATATGACTTATTAAGGATAGCTTTATAAATCCATTGCATTAATAGAAGTGTGTTCTCATGTTTCCTGATTTTTAGTATTGTGTGTAATATTGCTGGTGAAAACTTGCTCACTTTTAGGTTTTTCCCTAACTAATTCCAGAATCCATTAAGGAAATTATCTCATTGTATGTACATCATTGTGAGACTGAAAGAGTACATCTCTTTACCCATGAGATGTTTAGTTTTTTCTAAGTGAAATAAAGGTAAGTGAGATAAAGCTCTGTGCCTTATTCAAACTGGATTGAGTTGTCTTTGAGATAATTGGTATTTTTATTTAAATAAAAGCACTGGCACAGTGTGTTACTGTCAGTGTTCAGAAATAGAGTTAGAACATCCTCCGATTTGTTTTTTTTTTTTTTTTTTTTTTTTTTTTTTTTGTGGTACGCGGGCCTCTCACTGTTGTGGCCTCTCCCGTTGCGGAGCACAGGCTCTGGACGCGCAGGCTCAGCAGCCATGGCTCACGGGCCTAGCCGCTCCGCAGCATGTGGGATCTTCCCGGACCGGGGCACGAACCCATGTCCCCTGCATCAGCAGGTGGACTCTCAACCACTGCGCCACCAGGGAAGCTCTGTACGAGTTTTTTTCAGAGTATTTGATGGCTTTCTTTGGTTGTTATTGAAATCAATATAATGGTTTACAACCATTATTTTTTATTATTAAAAAATGAGCACAAACAAATAGAAAATATCAAAAAGTGTGCTGCATATTGTTGTGGTAAGTGTTATTTTGCGAAAAATGTTTTTCTATCATGTGTATTTGTTTTTGGTGTATATGCTTGCACATGCATACTGCATTATGTGGAAAATGTGTTTTTAAGATGCGGCTTAATAGTCAATGCTTGAAAGCCACTGCTATACGTTGTAAAGACCCTCAAGTACTAATTGCTTTTTCCCCATAGTATGCCCAACACCTCTCAATAAGCAGCTGAGTGAATTAAATAAGTATTGAGTGACTACAATGTTTTAGGTATATATATATTTAAGTTCTTTGGGTACTTATATTCTGGAGCCAATGTAAGCGTCACTGTTCTAGGTGACTGAAGAATTGAATCCTTAATCTTGGCTTCAAAGGAGCCTATTTCCCTCCCCATTTCTGATTGTCCATTTTATGGTACTTTACTTCTTATATTCATACAAAACATGGCAGTGATGAAAAGGCTAAGCAAGCATGTAAGGTAAAGAATATCCACTAAGACACCCTCAGAAAAATGGTAATACTTTATAGATTCTTCTGACAAAGTATTTTTTTTTCTGAATTTTTGTTTTTAATACTTGAGAGAGGGAAGGAATTACAGGGTAAATATCAGTAAAATCCATAATTACAGGGAGCAGAGGCTGCAGGAAGATATTATAGAGCTGAATAGTCTCTGTCTCACCACTGTATGCTTTACTTGTGTCGACTCTTGAATTCACTTTTCACTATCACTATTCGCCTCTCTTCGTGTTACTAGGCTACTCCTTAGCCTCCTAACCAGTCTCTTTGGCCACCATTAACCACACAACAGAAATAGTGATCTTTCTAAAATTAAATCTCATCATGTCATTCCCTCATTTAAATCGCCCCTACCCCCCACCCAGTTAGCTCGCTATTTCCTTCAGGATACAGGAAAAACTCCTTAAAATAAGACTTTCAAGGCTCTTCATGATTTATTCACAACTTATGTCTTTAGTCACTTATTAAATTGGGTGTTACAGACATTTGAAATGTTTTCACTTTTACCTCATCTCAATTTTTTTAACTTGGTTTTTGGACCTGTTGTTGCTTGGACCCAGAACTGTCATTATTTTCATATTTGAATTCTTCCATATCCTTTTTTCTACTTCATGGAGTTCTCTTTACTTGTGACGATCCACTCCCTACCTTCACTCTTTAGCCTGGATGAACGAAGCCACTTCCTTACCACCAATCCTCACACCATTATGTCCCTGTTCCCTCTCTGGATGTTCAGATCAGATTTTAGCACTTATTTCCATGTATTATAATTGACTGGTTACATGTTTGTTTCCTCCAGTAGAAGTTAAACTGTTGTAAGTTGAAGAGTCTGTCTGCCTTACTCACTGATAAATCTTCAGTGTATAGTGTAGTCCCTGGCAAATAGTAGGAAGTCTATGAATATTTTTAAACTGTTGATTTTTATGCAATCGTTTTGACTATTTGCCAAAATAAATTGATAGGATGTTAAAATATGTTGGTAAGTCTGGGGTATTATAATATTAACCAAACACAAGGGGAAATAGCTACTACATAATTTTAAAGTTGGTATTACACTATAAATGAAATAAACAAGTAGGAATAGTGATATGACTGGTGGTGATAATGCTAGTAATAGCAGTGTTAGCTAAAATATTCCATTCTCAATTTTTAATATACTTTTTGCCATTAACTTTTAAAATGGCCCTTGAGGTAGATATTATTAACTCCATTTTATGGATAAGAAATTAAGATTAAGCAAAGTTAAAGAAAACAAGTAAATGGCAACCAAAACATGGAAAGTGAGTTATATAGAGAATGTAGGAAAAATGTAATAAATGCAAACATCCATACTTCGACATAAAAAGTTGTTGCAGGGGGACCTACAAGGTGGCGGATGAGTAAGACATGGAGATCACCTTCCTCCCCACAAATACATCAAAAATACATCTACATGTGGAACAGCTCCTACAGAACACCTACTGAATGCTGGCCTCAGACCTCAGACTTCCGAAAAGGCAAGAAACTCCTCACGTACCTGGGTAGGGCAAAAGAAAAGAGAAAAAACAGAGACAAAAGAATAGGGACGGGACCTGCACTTTGGGGAGGGAGCTGTGAAGGAGGAAAAGTTTCCATGTACTAGGAAGCCCCTTCGCAGGAGGAGATTGCGGGTGGTGGAGGGGGGAAGCTTCGGAGCCACGGAGGAGAGTGCAGCAACAGGGGTGCAGAGGGCAAAGCAAAGAGATTCCCGCACAGAGGATCGGTGCCGACCAGCACTCGCCAGTCCGAGAGGATTGTCTGCTTATCCGCTGAGGCGGGCGGGGTCTGGGAGCTGAGGCTCGGGCTTCGGAGGTCAGATCCCAAGGAGAGGACTAGGGTTGGCTGAGTGAACACAGCCTGAAGGGGGCTAGTGTGCCACAGCTAGCCAGGAGGGAGTCCGGGCAAAACTGTGGATCTGTGGAAGGTGCAAGAGACCATTGTTGCTGGGTACGTGAGGAGAGGGGATTCAGAGAACCACCTAAACAAGCTCCAGAGATGGGCACGAGCCGCGGCTATCAGCACGGACCCCAGAGACGGGCATGGAACACTAAGGCTGCTGCTGCAGCCACCAAGAAGCCTGTGTGCAAGCACAGGTCACTATCCACACCACCCCTCCCAGGAGCCTGTGCAGCCCGCCACTGCCAGGGTCCCGTGATCCAGGGATAACTTCCTCACGAGAACACATGGCACACCTCAGTCTGGTGCAGCGTCATGCCAGCCTCTGCCACTGCAGGCTCACCCCGCATTGCGTACCCGTCCCTCCCCCTGGCCTGAGTGAGCCAGAGCCCCCAAGTCAGCTGCTACTTTAACCCCATACTGTCTGGGCTGGAACACACGCCCTCAGGTGACCTACATGCAGAGGCAGGGCTAATCCAAAGCTGAACCCCAGGAGCTGTGCGAACAGAGAAGTGAAAGGGAAATCTGTCCCTGCAGCTTCAGGAGCAGCGGATTAAATCTCCACAATCACCTTGATATACCCTGCATCTGTGGAATACCTGAATAGACAATGAATCATCCCAAATTGAGGTGGTGGACTTTGGGAGCAACTGTAGACTTGGGGTTTGCTTTCTGCATCTAATTTGTTTCTGGTTTTATGTTCATCTTAGTTTAATATTTAGAGCTTTTTATCACTGGTAGATTTGTTTATTGATTTGGTTGCCCTCTACCTTTTTTAAAATTTATATATATATATTTATATATATATATATATATTCTTTTTTTTTTCCTTTTTCACTTTTTGTGTGTATGTGTATGCTTCTTTGCATGATTTTTGCTTTTACCATTTGCCCTAGGGTTCTGTCTGTCTTTTTTTTTTTCTTCTTCTTCTTTTGGTATAGATTTTAATGCTTGTCCTCATTGGTGGATTTGTTTATTGGTTTTGTTGCTCTCTTCTTTCTTTTTTATTTTAATATTTTTTTACTTTTTATTTTAATAAGTTTATTCTTTTTCCTTTATTTATTCATTTATTTATTTTTCCCTTTTCTTCTGAGCCATGTGGCTGACAGGGTCTTGGTGCTCCAGCTGGGTGTCATGCCTGAGGCTCTGAGGTGGGAAAGCCAAGTTCAGGACATTGGTCCACCAGAGACCTCCCCGCCCCACTTAATATCAGTCAGTGAGAACTCTCCTAGAGATCTCTGTCTCAACACTAAGACGCAGCACCACTCAACAATCAGCAAACTCCAGTGCTGGACACCCCATGCCAAACAACTAGCAAGACAGTAACAGAACCCCACCCATTAGCAGAGAGGCTGCCTAAAATCATACTAAGTTCACATACATCCCAAAACACAACACTGTACACAGCCCTGCCCACCAGAAAGACAAGATCCACCCCCACCCACCAGAACACAGGCACCAGTCCCCTTCACTAGGAGCCTACACAAGCCACTGAACCAGGCCTCACCCACTGGGGACAGATAACAAAAACAACAGGAATGACAGACATGCAGCCTGCACAAAGGAGACCACAAACACACTAAATAAAACAAAATGAGAAGACAGAGAAATATGCAGCAGATGAAGGAGCAAGGTAAAAACCCACCAGACCAAACAAATGAGGAGGAAATAGGCAGTCTACTTAAAAGAATTCATAGGAAAGATAGTAAAGATGATCCAAAATCTTGGAAATACAATGGAGAAAGTACAAGAAACATTTAACAAGGACCTAGAAGAACTAAAGAGCAAACAAACAATGATGAACAACACAATAAATGGAATTAAAAATTCTCTAGAAGGAATCAATAGCAGAATACCTGAGGCAGAAGAACGGATAAGTGACCTAGAAGATAAAATAGAGGAGAAAACTACCACAGAGCTGAATAAAGGATGAAAAGAATTGAGGACAGTCTCATAGACCTCTGAGACAACATTAAATGCATCAACATTTGAATTATAGGTGTCCCAGAAGAAGAAGAGAAAAAGAAAGGGATTGAAAAATATTTGAAGAGATTATAGATGAAAACTTCCCTACTATGGGAAAGGAAATAGTCAAGTCCAGGAAGTGCAGGGAGTCCCATACAGGATAAATCCAAGGAGAAACATGCCAAGACATATATTAATCAAACTATCAAAAATTAAATGCAAGTAAAAAATATTAAAAGCAGCAAGGGAAAAAACAACAAATAACATACAAGAGAATCTCCATAAGGTTAACAGCTGATCTTTCAGCAGAAACTCTGCAAGCCAGAAAAGAGCGGCAGGACCTGTTTAAAGTCATGAAAGGGAAAAACCTACAACCAAGATTACTCTACCCAGCAAGGATCTCATTCAGATTCGATGGAGAAATTAAAACCTTTACAGTCAAGTAAAAGCTAGGAGAATTCAGCACCACCAAACCATCTCTAGAACAAATACTAAAGGAACTTCTCTAGGCACGAAACACAGAGTAGGAAAAGACCTGCAATAACAAACCCAAAATAATTAAGAAACTGGGAATAGGAACATACATATCAATATTTACCTTAAATGTAAATGGATTAAATGCTCCAACCAAAAAACACAGACTGGCTGAATGGATACAAAAACAAGACCCGTATATATGCTGTCTACAAGAGACGCACTTCAGGAGTAGGGGCACATACAATCTGAAAGTGTGGGGATGGAAAAAGATATTCCATGTAAATGGAAATCAAAAGAAAGCTGGAGTAGCAAGTCTCATATCAGAAAACATAGACTTTAAATTAAAGACTCTTACAAGAGACAAAGGACATTACCTAATGATCAAGGGATCAATCCAAGAAGAAGACATAATAACTGTAAATATTTATGCACCCAACATAGGAGCACCTCAATACATAAGGCAAATGCTAACAGCCATAAAAGGGGAAATTGGCAGTAACACAATCATAGTAGGGGACTTTAACACCCCACTTTCACCAATGGACAGATCATCCAAAATGAAAATAAATAAGGAAACACAAGCTTTAAATGATACATTAAACACAATGGACTTAATTGATATTTATAGGACATTCCATCCAAAAACAGCAGAATAAACTTTCTTCTCAAGTGCTCATGGAACATTCTCCAGGATAGATTATACCTTGGGTCACAAATCAAGCCAGGGTAAATTTAAGAAAATTGAAATTGTGTCAAGAACCTTTTCCGACCAAAACTCTATGAAACTAGATATCAATTACAGGAAAAAAATCTGTAAAAAATACAAACACATGGAGGCTAAACAGTGCATTAGTAAATAATGAAGAGATCACTGAAGAAATCAAAGAGGAAATCAAAAAATACCTAGAAACAAATGACAATGAAAACATGGTGACCCAATACGTATGGGACGCAGCAAAAGCAGTTATAAGAGGGAAGTTTATAGCAATTGAATTCTACCTCAAGAAACAAGAAAAATCTCAAATAAACAACCTAAACTTATACCTGAAGATTAGAGATAGAAGAATAAAAAAACCTCAAAGTTAGCAGAAGGAAAGAAATCATAAAGATCAGATCATAAATAAATGAAAAAGAGATGAAGGAAATGATAGCAAAGATCAATAAAACTGAAAGCTGGTTCTTTGAGAAGATAAACAAAATTGATAAACCATTAGACAGACTCATCAAGAAAAAAAGGGAGAAGACCCAAATCAACAGAATTGGAAATGAAAAAGAAGTAACAAGTGGCACTACAGAAATACAAAGGATCATGAGCGATTACTACAAGCAACTATATGCCAATTAAATGGACAACCTGGAAGAAATGGACAAATTCTAGGAAAAGCACAACCTTCCAAGACTGAACCAGGCAGACATAGAAAATATAAACAGACCAGTCACAAGCACTGAAACTGAAACTGTGATTAAAAATCTTCCAACAAACAAAAACACAGGACCAGATGGCTTCACAGGCAACTTCTATCAAACATTTAGAGAAGAGTTAACACCTATCCTCAAACTCTTCCAAAATATAGCAGAGGGAGGAACACACCCAAGCTCATTCTATGAGTTCACCATCACCCTCATACCAAAACCAGACAAAGATGTCACAAAAAAAGAAAACTACAGACCAATACTACTGATGCACATAGATGAAAAAATCCTCATTCAGATACTAGCAAACAGAATCCAACAGCAGATTAAAAGGATCATATATCATGATCAAGTGGGGTTTATCCCAGGAATGCAAGGATTCTTCAATATAGGCAAATCAATCAATGTGATAAACCATATTAACAATTGAAGGAGAAAAACCATATGATCATCTCCATAGATGCAGAAAAAGCTTTCAACAAAATTCAACAGCCATTTATGATAACAACCCTCCAGAAAGTAGGTATAGTTGGAACTTACCTCAACATAATAAAGGCCATATATGACAAACCCACAGCCAACATCATTCTCAATGGTGAAAAACTGAAACAATTTCCACTGAGATCAGGAACAAGACAAGGTTGCCCACTCTCAACACTATTATTCAACATAGTTTTGGAAGTTTTAGCCACAGCAATCAGAAGAATAAGAAATAAAGGGAATCCAAATTGGAAAAGAAAAAGTAAAACTCACTGCTTGCAGATTACATGATAGTCTACATGGAGAATCCTAAAAATGTTACCAGAAAACTACTAGAGCTAATCAATGAGTTTGGTAAAGTAGCAGGATACAAAATTAATGCACAGAAATCTCTTGCATTCCTATACCCTAATGATGAAAAATCTGAAAGAGAAATTAAGGAAACACTCCCATTTACCATTACAACAGAAAGAATAAAATACCTAGGAATAAACCTATCTAAGGAGACAAAAGACTTCTATGCAGAAAACTGTAAGACCCTGATAAAAGAAATTAAAAAGATGATACAAACAGATGGAGGGATATACCATGTTCTTGGATTGGAAGAATCAACATTGTGTAAATGACTATACTACCCAAAGCAGTCTACAAATTCAATGCAATCCCTATCAAACTCCCACTGGCATTTTTCACAGAAAAAAAATTTTCACAATTTGTATGGAAACACAAAAGACCCGAAATAGCCAAAGCAATCTTGAGACAGAAAAACGGAGCTGTAGGAATCAGGCTTCCTGACTTCAGACTATACTACAAAGCTACAGTAATCAAGACAGTATGGTACTGGCACAATGACAGAATCATAGATCAATGGAACAGGATAGAAAGCCCAGAGATAAACCCACACACATATAGTCATGTTATCTTAGATAAACGAGGCAAGAATATACAATGGAGCAAAGATAGCCTCTTCAGTAAGTGGTTCCGGGAAAACAGGACAGCTACATGTAAAAGAATGAATTTAGAACACTCCCTAACACCATACACAAAAATAAACTCAAAATGGGTGAAAGACCTAAATGTAAGGCCAGACACTATCAAACTCTTAGAGGAAAACATAGGCAGAACACTCTGTGACAAAAATCACAGCAATAGGCTTCCCTGGTGGCGCAGTGGTTGAGAGTCCGCCTGCCGATGCAGGGGACACAGGTTCGTGCCCCGGTCCGGGAAGATCCCACATGCCGCGGAGCCTCTGGGCCCGTGAGCCTTGGCCGCTAAGCCTGCGTGTCCGGAGCCTGTGCTCCGCAACGGGAGAGGCCACAACAGTGAGAGGCCACGTACTGCAAAAAAAAAAAAAAAAAAAAAAAATCACAGCAAAATCCTTTTTTACCCACCTCCTAGAGAAATGGACATAAAAACAAAGATAAACAAATGGGACTGAATGGAACTTAAAAACTTTTGCACAACAAAGGAAACCATAAATAAGATGAAAAGACAACCCTCAGAATAGGAGAAAATATTTGCAAATGAAGCAACTGACAAAGGATTAATCTCCTAAATTTACAAGTAACTCATGCAGCTCAATATCTAAAAAACAAACAACCCAATCCAAAAATGGGCAGAAGCGCTAAACAGATATTTCTTCAAAGAAGATATACAGATTTCTAACAAACACATGAAAGGATGCTCAAGATCACTAATCATTAGAGAAATGCAAATCAAAACTACAATGAGGTGTCACCTCACACCCGTCAGAGTGGCCATCATCACAAAATCTTCAAACAACAAATGCTGGAGAGGGTGTGGAGAAAAGGGAACCCTCTTACACTGTTGTTAGGAATGTAAATTGATACAGCCACTATGGAGAACAGTATGGCGGTTCCTTAAAAAACTAAAAATAGAGCTACTATACAACCCAGCAATACCACAGCTGGGTATATACCCAGAGAAAACCATGATTCAAAAAGATACATATACTCCAATGTTCATTGCAGCTCTATGTAAAACAGCCAGGACACGGAAGTACCTAAGTGTCCATCAACAGAGGAATGGATAAAGAAGATGTGGCACATATATACAATGGAATATTACTCAGTCATAATAAGAAATGAAATTGAGTTATTTGTAGTGAGGTGGATGTACCTAGAGTCTGTCATACAGAGTGCAGTAAATCAGAAAGAGAAATGGAAATACTGTATGCTAACACATATATATGGAATCTCAAAAAAAAAAAAGAACGTTCTGATGTATCTTGGGGCAGAACAGGATTAAAGGCACAGATGTAGAGAATGGACTTGAGGACATGGGGAGGGGGAAGGGTGACCTGGGACAACGAGAGTGGCATTGACATATATACACTACCAAATATAAAATAGATAGCTAGTGGGAAGCAGCTGCATAGCACAGGGAGATCAGCTCGGTGCTTTTGTGACCACCTAGAGGGGTGTGATAGGGAGGGTGGGAGGGAGATGCACAAGGGAGGGGATATGGTGATATATGTATACTTTTAACTGATTCACTTTGTTATACAGCAGAAACTAACACAGCATTGTAAAGCAATTATACTCCAATAAAGATGTTAAAAAAAAACTAAATAAACAAAAGTGTTTCAGATGCAATGACTGAAAATCAGCAAGTTAGCTGATGACACCTGTTTACATGGATGAGTCCAGCTTAATGATCTTGAATATGTGACTGAATAATCTGCAAGTATTAGACTTTATAGTTAAGATCACTTTTCTCATTGTTACTACCAACTGGTTTTCTCCCATTACTGTCAGAAAAGAATATTTTTTAAATGTGATGAAGCCCAAATATTGTAACAGTTGAAGAAGAGATAATTACAATTAAGAAAATCCATGGAGAGATTATGGTGTTAAATTTGCTATAGTGTGGGCTTTAGTTAAATCTCCTGTGCCTTCTTAGAGCCAGAATTCTTCTCTGTAAGTTATTCTTATACGGCTTCTTAATCAGTAGTTTCTAAATTGTACACAGTCATGTATACTTCCTATTTATTTAGAAGAAAATGAAATAGGTTTTTAGACCACCCACTTTACTTCTGTCTACAGATAAAAACTGAAGTTGTTTAAGAACTATGCACAATTCTGAATAGATTATTTTAAAATAATAAACCTGTCTTAATTGTAAGTGAGAAAAGGGCATGGATATTTTGCCAATCCACTTTTTAAAATTTGTAATAATGTCTAATCTAGTGTCACTTGTAAGTACTTGGGTATAATTGTTAGATGGCTCCCAAGAATTCAGAAATGAGGGAAATAGAATTCCAGCTGAGAGTTCATTAAATCATCACTTAATGAGTTCAAGCAAAGCCCCCAGAAGGAGATAAAATAGATGTAGGGCAATTAGTCTTTGATCATATTAACATATCTATAGAAAGTGCATCTTAATCTGCAGAAGTAGGTAATAGGGGCTGGTCAAGTTTCCAAGCATAGAAATAGAAAAAAAAAAAAAAAAAAAAAAGAACCTGAGGAAATATTGGCAGTGTCTCTTTAAAGGCACATGAATCAATGAACCTGGAGTTATTTGAGCCCCTATCATGAAGATACATAGTAAGTCCATTTTAAAGATCCCTAAGGGCTTCCCTGGTGGTGCAGTGGTTGAGAGACCACCTGCGATGAAGGGGACATGGGTTCATGTCCCGGTCTGGGAAGATCCCACATGCCGCGGACCGGCTGGGCCTGTGAGCCATGGCCGCTGAGCCTGCGCGTCTGGAGCCTGTGCTCCACAACAGGAGAGGCCACAACAGTGAGAGGCCTGCATACTGCAAATAAATAAATAAATAAATAAATAAATAAATAAAGATCCCTAAATCTCCTTGTTCTAATTTCAAGTTCACCAAGCTGGCACTGATTCCTAAACAGTTTGATTATATTAGGAGACCATATTAATCATGTTGGTAAGAGTAATCTTGGTCCCTAGGATGGTTATCACTGCTTCTCTGAGTAATGTGATATTCTAATTTGAAGCTCTCCACCTGAGATAACACTACATAAAATAAGCTATAAATGTCTCAAACATTTTTGTGGTTGTCACTGCATTCAGAATAAGTCTAATTTTCTTAGTATGACTTTCAACTGGCTACCATAGCTGTCCAAATATACCCTTTTTCCTTAAAAATACACCCCTTATTGACCTCTCCCACTACCAGATCTCTAGCCATTCCTCAAAAGTAACCTGTACTTTTATAACCGCCATTATACCTTGGCTTATACTCTTTCCTTTACTGAGAAAAACTTTCAGTCTGTCCCCGTATGGTAAAGTCAATACATATAATATTCATCTCAAATGGTACTTCCTACATGAGACTGTCATACTCATCCTGCTGAGATAAATGTTCACTGTATGTTCACACATAGCAAAATGTTTTATATGTCATTTATAGGATTGAATTTAGTTTTCTTCTTATTTTTGGTGTGTGCATATATCCACTTCTCCACCCCATGCACAAATACGCAATATTAAAACCTGTGGGAACTGAGATTATTTTTTTAAATCTTTGTATTTCTACAGTTTCAGCACATTTCTTGACACATAGTATATCAATACAGTTTTTTGAAGTAAAATAATTGGAAGCGTGAAAAGAAAAGAGAAATAAAGGAAAAAATGAAAAATAGCATCATAACTTCTTGAGAAGTTTAAAACTATACTTAATCATTTAACCTTTTTTAAAATCCATGTACTTTCAGGCATCTTTTTTTTTGATGAAATGCAAAGACGTGTTCATGGTTTTGATTACCCACTCAAAGGCAATAATTTTAAAATTCTAAATGTTATAGTGAATGTCATTCTTACACTTATGTCTATCATTACATCAAGTATTACACTGCTAAATTGAATATTAGGGGTTTTTTGAGCATTTTTGGTAAAGGCAAAGCTATTTGCTTGAGGGTGTTTAATAAGTGTTTTATGATGAAGGTGGTGATACAGGAAAATCTTTTTTAAAAAATAGCTTTTTCTGCTGGTAAAATTCCTGGAATATTGTAGGTGCTCAATAAATATCTGTTGAATTAACCATTTGTTTAATTAAAACATATTGATTGCTTTCATATGGTAGTCAAAGAGGACGTAATATATTTAGCAGAGGGTTATTTTAAAATATCCTGTAGCCCATGTTCTTTTTATTAAAAAATTGTAAAAGAATGTAGATTATATTTTAGAATATTGAACACATCTTTGGATTTCTTTGGATGGAGACATGGAGGAATTTATATTATATTTCTCTCTACATATTTTATGAAACGCAAATATATTTCACTTGCTGTAGTTGCTGAAATTAAAGAAGCACATTGTTAAAGCACTTTTTTTTTTAGCAGTTCCCAATGGCTTATGGCCATTGGTTACATCTTTTGATGGGTGAAAATCTTCATCTGAACTTGGAAGGGGATATTATTGAATATTCACTATGGGCAACACGATGGATGTTTTTAAATGTACTAATCATCCAATAGGTATGGGTTGTCCTCTAGAGGTAGAATGTTGATGTCGAAGGATAAACTTCAGAATAATTAACAAAATTAGAAGTCACTAAGATAGTGGATATTATCGTAGAAGTATTAAGTAATGGCACAGTACACAACCTCCATCCCCAACCCCGCAATTCAGTGAATTTGAAATTCACAACTACATCGAACACATATGTACAAAACATCAGTGATTTCCAATTAAAGTTGAGACATACTACTAGATAGCTTTATTCATACTACAAATTACACAACTCTGCATATCTTACCCTTTTTTAAATCACTCTATGTAAAAGTTGGTAAAATAAGGGAGTCCATTATACACAATGAAAGAGAGATTAATAAGAGAAGCATGAGAAATGATATGGAAATGGCAGAGTTGATGCGAGTTAGAGGAAAGTAGGTATATTTCTACATGTGCTTTAGCATTCTTTCTAGATATACTTTTTCCATATAATAGAAATGAGAAAATTTGCAGGCTAGTTTGTGTCTTATTTATCACTTATTTCCTATATATACAGGTTAGGTTATACCATCTTTGGCCAGCAGCACTGGATCAAATGAACTAATATTCTTTTCCATGGACTTTTAAACACCTTCTTTGACATAAATGCTTAAAAACAGTATGTTCTAAAGCAAGACAAGTGCTTTGAAGAGGAGGCTTCATTAAGACATTGTATTTTAAGTAATACATCTATTTTAGAAGCAATTCAATGGAAATTTATATCAAATCAGTTTTTCTCCAGATCCTGTCTTTGAATCGTTTAAGGGGCCTCCAGCAAAATCATGTTCTGAATTCCCCAAGGCTCTTTTGTATGACACAGATTTATTTAAATGAATAAGTGAAAATCAATGGGGGAGAACCTAGTTTGGTTACATTACTCTTCTTAATTTCTTAAACTCATATTACTTTGTAATATTATTTATGAGGAAAACAATACTTCATGATTAATTTATAACTATTACCTCAAATAACATAAACCTTTAGAGTATATTTTTAAGCATATTTGCCATGGACATTTAAGAAAACAATTTTGAAACAAAATTTTGATTTATTTACTTATCTCAAAATATGTGAGAAACTTGGTGTGTGTCATCTTCTGATTAGCCATGCAGTGCCTCCTGGTGTGCAGATGGAAAGAACATTACACATCAGAGGCTCTGTTCACATCCCCCACCTCCCCAAACAAAAACTTCCATGACAGAAAATTAACAGATGTTCACTTTGCTTGTGTTACTGAGATAAATTATGCATCCAACTCTTAATTCATGTTAACTTTGGAGAAGATATTGATATTGAGTTAATCAGTCAAAGATTATGTCAGTACATCTAGTTTAGTGGAAAAAAGTCATATTAAATGGAAAATCACTTCCTTGACTCTTTAAGTTACTATTTTGTATTTCTACTTCTCCTTTTTTTATGTACATGATGGTTTTGTTTTTTGAAGCTTAATATTTATACTTTACTGATAAATTTATCAGTGCCAGATTAGTGTATTTTAAAATTGACTGCAATTTAGTATCTCTATGGTTGTTTCCCTTTTACTGAAAGGAAACAGTCTTTCTTTTATATTTTATAAAGACCATACCATAGTCAGGTGCATTGCCACTGTTCTTATTCATTTAATCTTACATTGGCTGATCATATTTCGAAGTATATTATTAAACTTCTACCATATGTGCTAAGGATTATAGATTACAAAATAAATTTAAAGTGTTATGATTCATTTAGAAAAACAATAAAACTAATGCAATTAATAAATAAGAATTGTGTATATATGAATGTAATATTTATAGTAGCTAAATTTCTTGGAGTATTGGCTATATTCTTTGTATAAATTATTTTAATTATCTTGAAGTAACTTTGGATTGGTATTACTGATACTTTTGTTTCACACATACATAAATTGTGTCTAAAAGAAGTTAAGTAATTTTCTTAGTACTAGAACCTAGATTTGAATGGAGGTCCATCTGAAACCAAAGCCTTACTCTTAAATACAATAAGATGGCGTTGCTCATATATAATGGTTTAAGCTTTTTAAATTCATTTTAAAAAATTGCGGTAAAATGCACATAACATAAAATGTATTGTTTTAACCATTTTTTACATATACAGTTCAGCGGCATTAAGTACATTCACATTGGTGTGCTACCATCACTACCATTCATCCACAGAACAGTTTTCAACATGCAGAACTAAAACTCTACAGCCATTTTTTTTTTTTCCAGGCAAGGCTTTAATGGGGCTCCTGTGCGAAAATAAGTAACAAGTTTCTCTGCTTATTCACTGAGGTGGGGCTAGCTGGTTCCTTATAGAGGGTGAGGGTAGGGGTGGGTCCAGGTATTGGGTCTGGAAGGGTGGTTTAGGGCGTCTGTCCATCACTTTGATAGTGTTGTGTGCAGGGGGCATGCACAGTACTCTTGATTTTGTTCTGGACCCCCTGCTTTTGCTCCCAGCTCTTCAGAAGTGACAAATGGGTTTTTGGTCTTTTTGTATCTTGTTTTCCATAATTTGCCCCAACTGTGCATGCATGCACTTATTTTTAGTCTTATAGTTTCTTTGAATTTTTTTTTAACATCTTTATTGGAGTATAATTGCTTTACAATGGTGTGTTAGTTTCTGCTTTATAACAAAGTGAATCAGTTATACATATACATGTATCCCCATATCTCTTTCCTCTTGCGTCTCCCTCCCTCCCACCCTCCCTATCCCACCCCTGTAGGTGGTCACAAAGCACTGAGCTGATCTCCCTGTGCTATGCGGCTGCTTCCCACTAGCTATCGATTTTACATTTGGTAGCGTATATATGTCCATGCCACTCTCTCACTTTGTCACAGCTTATCCTTCCCCCTCCCCGTATCTTCAAGTCCATTCTCTAGTAGGTCTGTGTCTTTATTTCCGTCTTGCCCCTAGGTTCTTCATGACCTTTTTTTTTTTTTTCTTAGATTCCATATATATGTGTTAGCATACGGTATTTGTTTTTCTCTTTCTGACTTACTTCACTCTGTATGACAGTCTCTAGGTCCATCCACCTCACTACAAATAACTCAGTTTCGTTTCTTTTTATGGCTGAGTAATGTTCCATTGTATATATGTGCCAAATCTTTATCCATTCATCTGTTGATGGACACTTAGGTTGCTTCCATGTCCTGGCTATGATACATAGAGCTGCAATGAATATTGTGGTACATGACTCTTTGTGAATTATGGTTTTCTCAGGGTATATGCCCAGTAGTGGGATTGCTGGGTCGTATGGTATTTCTATTTTTAGTTTTTTAAGGAACCTCCATACTGTTCTCCATAGCAGCTGTATCAATTTACATTCCCACCAACAGTGCAAGAGAGCTCCCTTTTCTCCACACCCTCTCCAGCATTTATTGTTTGTAGATTTTTTGATGATGGCCATTCTGACTGGTGTTAGATGATATCTCATTGTAGTTTTGATTTGCATTTCTCTAATGATTAATGATGTTGAGCATTCTTTCATGTGTTTGTTGGCAATGTGTATATCTTCTTTGGAGAAATGTCTATTTAGGTCTTCTGCCCATTTTTTGTATTGGGTTGTTTGTTTTTTTGATATTGAGCCGCATGAGCTGCTTGTAAATTTTGGAGATTAATCCTTTGTCAGTTGCTTCATTTGCAAATATTTTCTCCCATTTTGAGGGCTGTCTTTTCGTCCTGTTTATGGTTTCCTTTGCTGTGCAAAAGCTTTTAAGTTTCATTAGGTCCCATTTGTTTATTTTTGTCTTTATTTCCATTTCTCTAGGAGGTGGGTCAAAAAGGATCTTGCTGTGATTTATGTCATAGAGTTTTCTGCCTATGTTTTCCTCTAAGAGTTTGATAGTGTCTGACCTTACATTTAGGTCTTTAATCCATTTTTAGTTTACTTTTGTGTATGGTGTTACGGAGTGTTCTAATTTCATACTTTTACATGTACCTTTCCAGTTTTCCCAGCACCACTTATTGAAGAGGCTGTCTTTTCTCCACTGTATATTCTTGCCTCCTTCATCAAAGATAAGGTGACCATCTGTGCGTGGGTTTATATCTGTGCTTTCTATCCTCTTCCATCGATCTATAATTCTGTTATTGTGCCAGTACCATACTCTCTTGATTACTGTAGCTTTGTAGTATAGTCTGAAGACAGGGAGCCTGATTCCTCCAGCTCTGTTTTTCTTTCTCATGATTGCTTTGGCCATTCGGGGTCTTTTGTGTTTCCATACAAATTGTGAAATTTTTTGTTCCAGTTCTGTGATAAATGCTAGTGGTAGTGTGATAGGGATTGCATTGAATCTGTAGATTGCTTTGGGTAGTATAGTCATTTTCACAATGTTGATTCTTCCAATCCAAGAACATGGTATATCTCTCCATCTATTTGTATCATCTTTAATTTCTTTCATCAGTGTCTTATAGTTTCCTCCATACAGGTCTTTTGTCTCCTTAGGTAGGTTTGTTCCTAGATATTTTATTCTTTTTGTTGCAATGGTAAATGACTCTATACCCATTTAACAACTCCCTATTCTCCCCTTCCCTCATTCTCTGGCAACCACCATTCTATTTTCTATGTCTATAAATTCAACTACTCTAGATACATCATATAGGTGGAATCATACAGTATTTGTTCTTTTGTGCTGGCTTATTTAGCAAATGTCTTCCAGTTTCATCTATGTTTCAGCACGTGTCAGAATTTCCTTTATTTTTAAGGCTAAACAACTTTTCATTTTATGTATTACTGCATTTTGTTTATCCTTTCATCTGTCAGTGGACACTTGGATTACTTCCATCTTTTGGCTGTTTTGAACAATACTGCTATGAATGTGGGTAAATATCTCTTCAGGTCCCCACTTTCACTTAATTTTGGTATATACCCAGAAGTGGAATTGTTAGATCATATAGTAATCCTATTTTTAATTTTTCAAGGAAATGCCATAATATTATTGTGTAGTGCCTGAACCATTTTACATTTCCACCAACAGTGCACAAGGGTTTCAATTTCTCCGTGTCTTTGCCAACACTTGTTATTTTCTAATTTTTTTGTTAGTAGCCATCGTAATGGGTATGAGGTAGTTTATAATGATTTTTAATACTTTTATTTGCATCCTACCTATTACCAACAAAAACTTAGAGTGGTAATATAGAGGTAATGAATATTAAAAATATATGTTAAGTGCAGAATTAATCAAGAAGATGGATTAGCAGATAAAAACCTCTCTGAGTAAAAATGAAATTGTATTTATCTTTTTGATGTCATGGGGACCTCAATTGGTTTATAAGCCAAAAGGACAGGGAAAGAGGGCCAAATACAGCAAGAAGATCAGTTTAAAAAGAGTACATTGGAGAGAGGAATATTAGAAGACAAAACTTAAATATCTTCTATTTGAGCTTCTATCTAGTGGGAAAAAAAGTTACATGAGAAGTCAACAAAATTTTTATTTAAAAAACAGCAAGTGGGCTTCCCTGGTGGCGCAGTGGTTGAGAGTCCATCTGCCGATGCAGGGGACACAGGTTCGTGCCCCAGTCCGGAAAGATCCCACATGCCGCAGAGCGGCTAGGCCCGTGAGCCATGGCTGCTAAGCCTGCCCGTCCGGAGCCTGTGCTCCTCAATGGGAGAGGCCATAACAGTGAGATGCCCGCGTACCACAAAAAATAAATAAATAATAATAACATTAAAAATAAAAATGCAAGTATTTTACGTTTTGTGGGCCATGGGTCTCTGCCTTTATAGTGCAAAAGCAGGCATATAAAAGAGTAAATGTAAACAAAAGAACACAGCTCGCTGTGTCAATAAAACTATATTGTAGGTGGAAGGCCAGATTTGCACAACAGATTGTAGACCAAGGAATTACTTAAGAACACTGACTGCTTATATTTTCTCATAGTTCTAAGACAAGAGAAGCCTTTACATGGACGTCCACATGCAGTGTAAATCAAGTTAACTTTTTTGTCTAATACCATCTAACTTGTTTTGAGAGTATGGACCTGTTTGTTGCATACTTTTAAGAACACCAATATAAAACCTGTCTTTGAAGCAGAAGATCTATCCGTCACTGATTATATTGTACCAGCTCTTTAAAATAGCTGTTTGTAGGTGGGTCCCCACATTTTCGTGTTCATTCACACACCTGGCTTTCTCACATCTTAGGTACTATTTTAGCAAATAGCTTATCTGAAAGGTGTATACAGAAATATTTTTCTTCCTGATGCCATGCCTATATTAATTTTTTAAAAACATTACTAACATAGGTAAACCTGCTATTTTTTCCCTCAGGTTTAATTTTTATCCTTTTAAAGTAGTCTTCAGTAAATAGTATATGCTTAGTTTCACAAAGAAAAAACAAAAACACATCCATGAACTAAAATCACAGCAGGAATTGAGAACTGAAATTAGTCAGTTGTCTGTGAAGTGACTGATGGTTCTAAGGTGTAATCTTATAAATTGTGATTCATGCTTAGTTTTATGTTTTCTTGTCAATTTTTTAAATGAATTTTTATTGAAGGATATATACAATGTTGTGTTTGTTCCTGCTGTATCTCATCAATTTTTGATAGGTAAATAGGAAACATACACACACAGTAAAAATCTTTGTTTCTAGGCTAGGAGATGAGTTATTAAATATATGTAACTTTCCTTTCTACGTTATTTTGTCCTCTCTCTCAACTCTCCATTATAATTTCTAACAATTAGCACCTATTGATTCAGCCCAGAAATAACAAAGAGCCATTCAGACCGTAATTCCTCTTATTCTTGGTACTCAGGGAAGTAAGCTGGACATGATTTGGAACATATCCTTACATTTTTATGTAAGTGTATCCATCGTCTTATACAAAATCAGATAAGGTGTTTGTTATGTAGCAAAGTTTATTAAAGACCGTAGAAGAAGTATAAGTGGTAAGTGAAAAGAGATAACATTAAACTAAATACTGAATAAGAAAAGAATGTGGATAGTGAATAGAACTTATGATTTTTCTTAACTTTAAAGACAGTAAGATCAGGTAGAAATGCATTTTCTTGTGCTAATTGGTGGGACAAATCATGTTTTATTTTCTTTCATTATCTGTTTGACCTACTGTAAAAATATATTGAATTCAGGACTGATTTATTCAATTTTTATTTTTTCTTAAATTTGCCTTAAACTGGATTCAGGTTTGCCTTTATGCTACTTAGAAAAATGCCAAAACAAAAAGGATATGAAAACTAAAACCCAAATGCTAACCAAGATTAATAATGTAAAATCCTATTGTCATGTTTTGGTAGGTATAATCAGTTATTATTATATTATTATTATAAAATAGAAACCTTTTGTGTATATAGACTAAAGTTATTTTCTAAAGAATACCACTCTGATATGGTCAAATAAGTAAATTTTTGGTGTTGTGTTTGCATATATATGTTTTCCTCTGCTATTGACTATAAATGCTTGATTAATGGGGGACTCTAGGGAAAGTTGAATCACTGTTACATATCTGTGCTTACATATTTGGTAGCTATTGACTAGAATTTCTGGTGGGAAAATTCTGGGCTACTGTAGAGTGGATCATATGGGGACTAAAGAAAACTAAGTCTCTAATTATTGGTTCAACAGAGAGGTTTCCTATTAGAGTGGTATAGATTTGGCCCTAAAGCTGTCTTAGGTTTCTTTGCAACTATTTTCCATTATATTTAAATGTGTTCTTTTTTCTTCTACATATGTGTGTGTTTCTGTGTATGGTATACACATATTATATTGCATACACACATGCACATATAAGTTACGAAACAATCCTGGTCTGGGCAGGTTTTTTTGGAGGGGTGGTGGGGTTGTTTGTTTTGTTTTAATTCTTAGCTACCAGCCTTTTGCAGTTCAACCTCAACTTTCTGAGAAATGGAAGCTTGAGGAGGATAAAGTGGGGAAAGAGTAATTTTTTAAATGCAACATAATCTTAAGGTTATTTTCATTCTGTTGCCCCTTTTTTTCTGTGGAAGAAGAGTCAAAAAGCAGTCTAGGGGAAGCAAACCTCACTTCTAGACTTTAAAAGTTTTCTAAGAATCAAGACCTCTAAGAACAGGGACCAAAATGAGGCAAAGATTAAAAAATGTTTTGACTCAACATCATATTAAAAAAATAGTTTTGAATAATTTGACATATGTAGCTGTATTTTTTACTTAATTATGTCCATACAACCTGAAAATGCTACTTGAAAAATCTAATATTTATAAGTTATCTTTAGGATCCAACTCCGGCATCACTGGAAAAAATATCAACAGACATGTGCTTAAAGTATTTAACAATAATAAATGACCTTCATTCTTATAATTTTTATAATGCTAAGGCTTTCACTCCCATTATTGCTTATATTACTTCATTCAGTTGTTCATTCAGTAAATATTAAATTCCTGATAGGTGATTAATATGTCCTTGCTATCAAGAAGCTTGCAGTTTTAAGGGGAGATAAACAAACATTTCCTGATTGTTCCCCAGGTAACTCTTTCTTTCTTTCCTACAATATGTAACATGGTGGCGCAGCCTCTAAACACTGTATTCACTTACTTATATGTGTTCCTATTAATTCATCCTAGCCATTAGCCTCTATATGAAAAAGACAAGTCAGGGAAACATGTAGGAGGCAGAAGATGAGGAGGACACCAGGTATAGGGAATATCATCTGGAACAGCTCCATATTGTTGCTGGAGCTTTTACTGCCAGGGGTGTGTGCTAGAAAGTATGGTCAAACAGATATAACCCAGTGAGATTCTGCAGATGTTGCATGATATGCCTGTGAGTTTAGTTTAGTTAGTTAGTGTATTTCCTTTTTACTGTAGAAGATGAAGGAATGGATGTGAGAGGTAAGAGATGAGAAAGATTAATTTAGTGGCACTATGGAATTGGATTGGAGAAGGAGAAGATCAGATACTGGGAGGTTTTACATTGTACCTATTGCAATAATTCAGGTAAAATAAAATTGAGGCTCTGAAGTAGGGCTGTGAGAGCTGAGAGCAGGGAGCAAATGTGAGGAAGTGTAATGAGTAGTTCTTAGCACCTGATTAGATATGGTCAGAAGAATAGGAGCAAGAATCAGCAAGGCGGGTGCAAAATTTAAGGAATAGCTCTAAGTCAGGATGTCTTCAACACTTCTTCTGACCAATTGCATGGTGGTGTCAGTTTACCAATAGAATAAGAGAGGGGAACATTATGAGTTCTGATTTGACCGCTTATGTTTAGGATTCCTGTGATATCCTGGTGGAAAGATCCAGTAAGCCCTCAGGTATACCTGATTATGTCTGTAAATCAAGTGTGAAGTGTGGGCAGGAGAGGTGGATTTGGTATTACTTGCTGTATGCTCTAGCAGAAAAACTGTAAGCCTTAAAGCTGGTCAAATTCAGTTATTATTCCACCATTCATGATTATTGGGAGTAATAGAAATAATGTAAGTTATTTTTTCACTGAAATTGGCATGTGGTAGGAATAAAAAAATGGCAATCGTTAGTATTATCAGCTTATAGGTATTATGTGAAGCCATGGCATCAGTGGGATTACATATTTGTTCTTCATAACCGCCCTATGTGGCGTGAGAAACTAAGGCCCAGTGAAATTGTATGACTGCCCACGCTCACAGAGTGCAATATTCAGACACACTGCAATGACTATGTTCTAATTCTGTGTCTAGGGATATTATTTCAACATGACTTATTCATAGTTATTTTTAGTTCTGTTATTGTCCTATTCTTTTGACCTTAGCATAGATTAGATAACTCTCTGGTTAGAGGGATCTTTTGTGATAATAGAGAAAAAGTAAAGTTAACTCACATGAGTACTGAACTTCTGTAGCGTGATGCTAGTATTAGCTGCTGATGTACAGAGCTGGTATTCTTAAACCTGGTTATTACTTGCTAAGGAGTTGACTTGGAAATACTGGATATTTGTCATAAGTAAGTTGGAAATATTAAATAATTACATGAATATATACCTTTTAAAAGAAAATTTTGTATAATACATGTATATTTAGAAAATAAACGAATTGGGAAAGAAAATTTTTACTTTAAAAGCATAATCTTGCAGTCCTTAAAAAATCAAATTTCGTTAACAAGAATTAACAGAAGATATAGTTTATAAAATTTATTGGTTTTTTTTTGCTAGAGACATGTTTATCATATAAAGTGAGATGTGAATTTACCATCCTTTTTTCAATAAGCAATAAAATTATTTTGCAAAAGAAATTCAATTTTGCCATAATTTGTTCCTTTTTAAGTTTGCTTCTTCCCTAGAGTATTCTTACTGGTTTTCTGTATTTTCTCTTTTATCAAAATATATTACTAGTATATGGCTTAATACATTTAGAAATTCTCTTAATTACATAACTATTAAATAGATACATCTCTAAAATTAACTTTTTGCCATCATTAGAGTTCAGTGTTGTATTCCCCTAACGTCTGGCAAGAAAGTATACATTATGTATTATGGAAATGTAAAATAAACCCTCTCAGATTCTTTTAAGTTTTCATAATGCAGAATAACTGAACATATGGTCTCCACAAACCACTATAGGTTGATTGGTAGAGGAAATAAAGGAGTGGGGAGGAAAATCTTAGGCAAGTTATGATCTCAGGATTTGTGTTTACCCTCTTGACAAAATGAATTTGTAGTAATGAGTTGCATTAAACTCTACCTAATACTTATTACTACAGACATAATTTATGTTAAATTGAATAAACAGATATTTTTAAACACTGATAATTGTTGTTTTGCTAAATTCTTTTTCCCTCAACATTGTAACTTTTTAGAATCCTGGTAACAATATATAATATTAACCACTGGTATTCATTATTTGTATTCAATTTTTAAAATTACACTGGTTTTATTTCTATTAAAAAATAACTAATTTTCCAAAAATGCTTAAACCTGCTATTAAAATCACCTACCTTTCAGCTGAAAAGTGATGTATACTTTTCTTATCAAATTGGCTTTAGTGGAGAGTTCCTTTTTATTTATAACAGGATGCTGAAAGGATTCTGGGATCCTGCGGGAATTTTTACCATGTTCCTGATCATTCCACCAACCAGTGTAGCTGAATGACAGGACACAACACAGGCTTGTTGATCTCAGATGTGAGCTCTCCTCAAATGGTTACAATGGAAATGAACTAAAATCCTGAGCCAAGTCATTCAGAAGATTTTAAATGTCTATTAATCAGGCTAGCAAATGTTTTGTGATTACTTTGTGAAGACTGTTTTGAAATGCAGCTTTTTTTTAGGGTCCTGAATCTAAGTTGTGGTAATTGCCTTTGTTGAGTGTTTTGAAAGAGCCTTAAAAGCTCTATCAGTAACTTGATAAACTTGAGAAAAGTAAGAAAAACCAATAATTCTAGAAAGTACATTTGGTGTTTTTGAGAGTTTTTCTTATGTAATGTAAATAAATCACATCTGTCCCATTGTACATGTCAACTTTGGCTAATTGCTTTGCTAACGTTTGTTTTTTGAATGCCTACTATGTGTTAGAGGCCTTGCACATATGATCTCATTGGATCTCATGTAAACTGCACTATAATCCCAGGGAGCAGGTCTTCGTTACATCAAATTTAATGCTGAAGAAACTATGTCTAGGTGGAAAAGTGGCTTGCCTAAGGTCACCAAGGATCTCAAGAACTAAAGCATATATCCAAACTTTGTGGTCTTCTTACCATTCCACAGTACCCCATACAGTAATCACAGGAAAGTAAGTAAAGAGTGGTAAAGTGGCTTAAGGAAAGAGGAGAGATGAGAAAGTTGTAGTTATTGCTTTAATAGAGAAATCTGAATACACTTTCTGGCATGGCAAGAAGTAAATGGAAAACAAAAGTTTGAAATATTTAAAGAGGAGAAGGTGGGGAAGAATAAGAGACTAGAAAAGAACAGCATAGGCAGCTGTGTTACTGTTTGAAAGTTGTAAGGATACTCTTCCTCATTGAGAGTTTGGTGATGATGGAAAAAATTCTAAGTTAGAACATGAGAGCCAAGTGAGCGGGCGGGGGAGTGGAGGAGGGAGAGAGAGAGAAGAGAAAACCTTATCTCCAGGAGCACACCCAACAGAAAATGTTATGTGGGGAAAGGAAACTCCACAGCAAAGTAGAGAAATATAGACAAAGAACATTAAAGTGTTCCTTAACTACTTTTACCTTTATGGGAGGTCTTAGCCAGTTAACTTTTATGGGATAGAAGGAAGAAAAGAACAAAATAAAACATTTTATTGTAATAGATGGAACAAGTGGGAATGATACCTTTATTGAACATTAGTTTTATTTTTTATTTGTATTTAAAAAAAGTAATATCTCTTGAATGTATTACAATGAAATAAGTTATTATTTTTTCAATGGAATTCTAAGAGGTCTACAAAATTGTTATCCCTTCGAGCATATAAAAATAAAACCAACACACAAAGCTGGTTTGAGCCAGTTTGTCTAGCTATAAGTTATACTCAGCTATAAATAATTAATTGCTTTGAAAAGGAGTTAATACTATCAGGTCACTGAATAACCCCGTTAGTAACTTATTATGAAAAATATATTATTTTCAAAAATGCAGGAACAGTAGTATTTTAGCAAATTACTAGTCCGTAGCAAGAGCTTGTGTTTTGCTTGAGTATAGTGATGACATCTGCCACCATGCCGTTAGAGAATATTACTATTAGGAAAAATGTAGGGCATTTTGTAAGTTAAAAATTGAAGATAAATTCATCCTTAAGTGTATTATGCTATGTTACTGGAGCTTTGTAGGCTCCAGTAACCTGGATGACTAAAATGAATGTACTATATGAATGATGACTATATGAATGCACAATACTCATGTATGAGGAGGTGGAAATGGAAGAAATGAAAGTGAATGAGGAGAAAGAGACGAGAGCAAAATAAATGTATGTAAAATTCAATAAAGAATGACCTAATTGAGCATTCATTCAAAAACTTGAGTTCTTATACTTTGTGCATGTATTTCACTTTTAAATAATCTAAGTCAACTATAGAGCATAAGTGAAAAAAATAAGTTAAAAAGTCTTATTTGCTGAGTTGAAAAATGAGGTAATTCATTTTGAGCTAAGCCTTTAGGCCAAAACTTTAGTCAAAAGAAAAAAGTGAGTTCTGCCAAAGACTTAGCCATATGTTAAAGAACAATAGTTCAATATATGTAGTATGGTAACTACTTCTTATTATGGATTGAACTTTTTAAACTATAACTATTCAGAACAATACAGATAACCAAAGAATTTCCATTACTGAATATATGGAGCAGACACCACCCATATACTGGTGCACAAACTGTATTATGTAATATAAAAAAGATCATTGGAATCTTTCTCCCAAATCTCCAGAGTGCCAATTTACAAGCAGCCTATTTGGATGTATCTAATTATATCAAAAATTTATATTCATCCTACAGATATTTCCCATGATCTCTTTTAGCAGTAAAAACATTCCAGATTTTTTAAATTTCCAGTGAATTATCACCTGGGCCTGGAATTATAGAGGCAGTAAAGCAATAAAAGTTAGGAGCAGGGAATTCAAGGTTAGAAAGACCAGAATATAATCCCAACTCTGTCTTATATTAGCTGTGTGCCCTTGAGTAAATTCTTTTAACTTCTCATTGTTTAGGTTTACTTATCTTTTAAGTGGAGATAATAATTTGCCTCATGGGGGTTACTCTGATGATTAACTTAATTTAGCACAGTGCTTAGTACCAAGGGCTCAGTGGTTGTTAGTATAATTTTCATTGAAATTATGGATTTCCCTTAAAATCCTTGGGATCATTAGATAGGTTAAAAAATACTTGTGAGAAAGGAAAATTAAAAAATGAAACATTAAAATTTGAGAAATAAATTGTACTTCATTAAAAAATGCTCTTCAAATGAAATGGCAAATACTCTATATATATAGAGAGAGAATTTGTATATTTCCTGAATATGGTAGGAATTCTTTACGGCATATAAGATAAATAGCCCAGTTTAAAAAAAAAATGAGGCAAAAGATTTGAACAGACAAATGAATATGTAGGACTAGCCAATAAGTATATGACAAAGATGCTAAACATCAGTAATCATTAGAGAAATGCAAATTAAAACCACAAAGGGAAACCACTTCACACCCACTAGCATGACTAAGGTAAAAAGACTAATAATACCAAAGATCGGCAAGAGTATAAAGCAACTGGAACTTTCATACATTCCTGGTTGGAGTGTAAAATGTACTTTGGAAAGCAGTTTAGTAAATTTTTATATAGTTAAACATATACCTACCCTGTGATGCCACAGCTAGATATTTAACCAAGAGAAATAAGAACATGTCCACAACAGACTCCTACATGAATATTCATATTAGTCAAAAATGGGGAAAACCCCCCCACAAATGCCCATTAATAGATGAATGGATTAAACAAATTCTGGAATATTCACCAATGAAATAGTACTCAGCAACAAAAGAGAATGAATTAAGGATACATGAAACAACATGGATGGATCTTGATAGATATTGTATCGAACAAAAGAAATTGTAGGTACTGCTTGTTAAGCATTCAGTAACGGGGAAAACATTGTACTTGGCTTCATGAAGACTAAAGACTCCCTGGGATGTAGAGTAACATAATTTCAAAACATCTTGGTAATGTATATAGTGACTGAGAGTTGCCCAGTTTTGTGGGCACTGTGGGGATGCCCAACATTATCCATGGCCCTGATGAATTTAAGTGTAAGAATGTTTTTTAGGGTGGGGGAAGGGAGTCATGGATACTTACTAGAGGGAGTGGCATCTTTACTGAGTTGAAAGAATGATTAAGAGGTAGCAGGAGAGCTTCCCTGGTGGCGCAGTGGTTGAGAGCCCGCCTGCCGATGCAGGGGACACGAGTTTGTGCCCCGGTCCGGGAAGATCCCACATGCCGCGGAGCGGCTGGGCCCGTGAGCCATGGCCGCTGAGCCTGCGCGTCCGGAGCCTGTGCTCCGCAACAGGAGAGGCCACCGCTCCGCGGCATGTGGGATCTTCCCAGGGAACGAACCCATGTCCCCTGCATCGGCAGGCGGACTCTCAATGACTGAGCCACCAGGGAAGCCCGAGAATCTTTTTATCCCTTCTCTCACTGAGCTTTCAGAGCAACTGCTTTGTAGGTAGAATATGACAGTTAGGCATGGTTGTTTGTTATATAAGATGTGTTGTTATGACTTGTAAAGAGATCAATAGCTAATGGGAAATGGTACATTAGATTTATAAGAGAAATGGAAATACAATAATGTCAGAGCTCAAGAGATGTTGCTTTTTTGAAAAGTTCCTTCAATCTTCTAAGTCCTCATTCTTGCAGAAGAAATAATGATATTCTTTAGCAATTATTTTTCATTAAAAATTAAAGAGGAAAATGTGTCCTTATTTTGAGTTTCCTAAGCATGCTATTCCCCCCTTCCAGCCTTATTTCCCCGCAAACGGTGAAAGCTAGCTGACTCAGAAAAATATTTAAAAGTCAATATTTTTATTAATTGCCTCACAACACAAGATAACACAAGTCCATTCATATTTATCTCAAATGTGTACAATTTTTAAGTTTTTGTTTTCTTGAGTGGGAGGAGATGCCAGCACTTTGTGTACTCATGTGTGTGTTACACTCATTTGATTGCTTCTTCTATAAGAAGGCTATTTTTAAATATTTTAACTTTTATTATTGAATCCCAAAGGTTTTATTTTCCTTGCCGTAGCTGAGTTTTAGGAATCAATGTGTTTAAACAAAAACAAAATTAAACTGTGATACTCCGTGAGAGATTACCACTCTCATTTTGGAGCTGGGATGGCTACATGTGTTTCAGCAGGCAACATGGAAAGAAACTCACAAAAAGCATCTTCTGAGCACTGAAATAGCAGTCACAAATGTGTCTCGCTCTGTTTGAGGCTTAACAGAGAAGTGGAGCTGAGCTTCAGTGAGACCATGTTTTTAAGCCTCTAAGGAAAAAAGGGATATGTACTAGTTTGTAAGAAAGTGGTGTAGTAATTTTAAAAATCAAATCCATGACACTTCATAGTGGGATCACATAGGATTTTATTTTCAAAATGCCTCATAGCAAAATTAATTGTCAAGATTATTTTCTTGGGAAATGCAAGTGTTTAATCATATTTGTGTATATTCAAGTAGAACACAATAGATAGAAAATATCCCTTTTATGGTAGTCCATATTTGATTTTGATTGATTATTTTTCAAGCTATTTTTGTTATTGTTTGCTATTTAATATTTTACTTATTTTTATAAAAGATATTTCTGATAGGATAATATAGTCATCGAGTTGTTTTTTCTAAAGGTATGTATTTGCTGCTCAGATCAGATAATACATATTAGTGATTCTGTACAGAAATGTTATAAGGATATTAGGTTATAGCCTTACAAATGTTATGTAAAGGTTACAATAAGATATCTCACATAATCTTGAAAATTATATGGAAATATCTATCTATCTATCTATATATATATATATATAATTACAATTCCCAAGACTTCTTCAAATATTAAAAAGCCAAGTAAAGAAATCTTATTCCTTTGGTACAGTTACTATTGAACATTGTTATATTGGTCAGTAAATTTTATATATTGATTGGTATAACAAAATTCCTTGAAAAAAATAGTCTCTCCTGATGAATTGGTAAACCTTCTTTCATTAGATATTGATATCTATGTAGTTTATAATCATCTCATTTTTACTCCATTGCCAGGAAAATCAGAGTTAATGTGAGTGTTCAATCATTGTAATTATCCAATTATTAGATTATCTCAAATATTATACTATCTCAAATACATTATGAAAGCAGGAGAATATACATCATAGCTACATATCTGTAACCTATTTGACCTTACACAAATTTGTGAATGGCATCTCTACTTATCCCATTAATTTTTGAGACTGTTGGGTTAGTCGAGATAAGATGGGGGTTATAAACTATAGATGACACCTTGATAAGTTATTGTACATACAGATAGCACATACACAGTATTGATCACTGGTAGACATTAAGTTCAGACTTAAATAGAGATCTGAGTCTGATTTCTCTCCTCAAACACTTTTAAGCCCAAACCTACAATTTCACAGCTAAAGGTTTGTTATTTAGCATAAGGACAACATCATATGCTTATCTTTAGTTAAATGCATATGTGTATGGAAAGAATAAAATTTTAGCACTATCACTTATTTTAAACCTAATGCAAAAGTGTTTCAGATCCTTTCCTTGTGGGAAACTAAAACGAGAAGATAGAATGGATAGAGAAAGAAAAGGGGGGAGGGATTGATTTTATGAAAATGTAAGGACAAGAACACATCAAGGCATAAGTAAGAAATTCAAATTTTGACTGCTAAAGACAACTTTTACCCATGTCCATTATTTTATTCAATTATTTGTCATATTTTTAAAAATTATTATTGGTCTAGGCACTCTACTAGTCACTAACAATTCCATGATTATTTAGACATACTTCCTGAAGACTCTCATAATTTTTTTTTTAATTACTGTACAAATGGGAGGGTGGGAGTTTTTTAGACAGAGGAGGTGAGGTAACTCCATTGCTGGCAGAGAAGATCGTGTCCACCACAACACAGGAACTTGAAAGAACGGAGTGAAATTTGAAAACTGTGGCAGGTATTGTATGATGTATTCCTAAGATTCATGCAGAAGGGTAAGAAAGTATATGACAGGGATAGGGCATGACAGTAGGGCATGAATAACTTGTTATGGGTCATATATGAGGTTAAGAAGTTTATGGAGTTTGGATTTATTCCCAAGGCAGTGGGAGGCATCTGGATTTCTGGACTGATGACATCGGAGCCTCTATGCTTTAGGCCTCCAGGCTTAGGAGCATCACCATACAAAAAAACTTGCCATGGTACTGTTACTCTCCCTTCTGCCCTCAAATTAATATTCTGTAAGGTTAGTTGATACCTGAGTGAAATCATGGTAACATGCTTTTCATGTCGCTTTTCTTACTGACTTTGAATCCCTCAGATCTTGATCTGAGAAAGGATCTTGCAAAAATTCACATAATTTTTATTATAAATTTACTGGAACACGGGCCATATCAATATGTATGGCTTTTAGCACCATACCTTAATGAGAGAAAGTTTATGAATAATCACTAATGATATCGACTCATACTGGCGAAATGAAATACTTATAAAGCATTTCCTTTATGCTTAATTGGGTGGGGACTTCCCTGGTGGTACAGTGGTTAAGAATCCTCCTGCCAATGCCGGGGACACAGGTTCGAGCCCTGGTTCAGGAAGATCCCACATGCTGTGGAGCAACTAAGCCCGTGCACCACACCTACTGAAGCTGGTGTGCCTAGAGCCCGTGCTCTGCAACAAAGAGTAGCCCCTGCTCACCACAACTAGAGAAAGCCCGCGTGCAGCAACGAAGACCCAACACAGTCAAAAATAAATAAATAAATTTAATTGCATGACAGTCTCCAGTTCATTAATTTATTGTAAAATCAATTTTGGTCTTAGAGTTGGCTTTGAATTCTTATCGTACAAGACTTGTTAGTCAAAGAGAATGAATAACATGAGACTGTGTTTTTTAAAAGAAAATGAAAATGATGCTCAAATTCTTTTTTGTAGTATCTGTATTATTGGGCTATTTTTAAGCCAGTAAAGAAATGCAGTTTACATCAGTTGTCTGTTCTTTAGGTTGTAAGGATATTATAGGGTGTCTCCAGTGACTCATGATCCATAAGATCATCCATAATATCTTGTATTACAAGTCGATCCATTTTCCATAATGTGTTTCCCTAGAGAGAAAAAAAATTCAGAAAGATTTTACAGTTGTCTCTTTGTTCCAATTTCTTTTTGTAGGCTTACAAATTACTGTGGGTAGACAAATTGCCCTTCATTGTCTTCTGAAATGATTTAAATAGCTTAAGCAAATTTTTTAAAAAAGTATATTCCTGCACCTGTGTTTTAGAAATTTGATGTTAGGCATATTCATAGAAACACAGCATACGTTATAAATTTATTATTTTTGTGGATATAATTCTGAATGGATATTATGACTGCATTTATTTGCCATTTTAGATATGTAGTGTGATTTAGCTCAGGATAAAGGCAATACAGAATCCAAAAAATATAATACCATTTAGGATTTTTGCTGTAAAATCTATTACACTGTAGGAGGTTTCACATTTCTAAAGTGAAAACAGTGAGTACTGTGGGGTCAGGGACTAACCAGTGAATGAAAGTCAGAACTCAAAATGAAGTGCCTTTTCTGTTTAACACTGGGCAATGATAGAAACTGATAATGTTTGATTAATGAACGGCAGCCTTGCAGTGGGTGAAAACATCTGCAAGAAGTGATTTATTATTTCAAAGGTATTGGAAGCTTGCAGTATCTTGCAGATTTAAGTATGTGTGCCTGAGTAAAATAAATGAGATGCAACATGTGAAAAATGAAAACGCTTTACTTGTAAAGGATGTGTCACAAGCAGGGTATTTTTGTTCAAGTACACTTTGTCATGGGGACTTTTAATGCTGTTCTGAATACAAATCATTTAACTGGTTCATAAAATCGCCTCAGTTGGAATTCTTGCATCTATCATCCAAGACGTAAATGAGGGTTAAACTTAATGTGGTGTAACAACATCCCTTAAATGTTCAAACTCTGCATCATATACAACTATTAAAATTGCACATATGTTTTATGTATAAAGATGAATAAATTGTAGATACTTGAAACAACAGTCTCCAAACAGAAACAAGGTTTGAAGTCTTGAGGTCTTAACACTCATCAAATACTCTAAGTTAAGGATTTCACTGCAACTATTATAGCTAGACGTTTGAATAATCTATCATTTTATGATTGAACAATTTTTAGTTAGGTGACATTTTATATGATAAATAATAGAATGCAATGAAGGGAGTGGTACTATTTTAAGCACTGCTGTTGGAGTTCTAATGTGTGTGTGTGTTGTGTGTGTGAGTGTGTACACACCTGGAATTATTCACTGTTGCTTAGGTAAAAATTATACCTTTTCTATAAAAGTAGTTACCTTATATTTCACATATACTAGGTAATTATTTCAGAAAATAAAATTCAAAATTCTTTCAAGTTACTAGTAACCTGATAATAGTCATAGTGGGTTAAACCCAATGAAAAACAATGTGAAAATAAACTTGGAACAGTAGAAGAACTATGCTATCAGGACTACTAATTCCTTTTTGTGTGGTTTGTGAGATATATCTGCTTGTTTAACTCACCTCTAAAAGGCACTTTTGCAAAGTTGGGTGTGGTTACTACGAGGAACATGCTATTCAGATCAAGATTTTTAAAAATGTAATCACTGTCATAAGAAAACTAACTTCTATGAAAGAATTTTTTTTAATATTATGGAACTTATTATATGTTATTCTTAATGAATTAGAAAGTAAATTGGAGCAAGGTTTATGCATCCCTTTTGCCCATGGTAGCTTTAGGACTGAGCATAAACTAAATCCTTATTAAATGTTTAATTGAATTATTGAATAAATGAAGAGATTAGTAAAGAAAATATTATTCACTGCAAATGTACTCATTCATTTAACAGGCTACTGGGGAACCTGCTTCATGTCAGGCATTGGGCAGGTTCTGGAAATATATACGTGAAGAGGACACCCATAATCCCTGCTCTTAAGGAGATCCTAGGCTGGTGGGAGACAAATATTAAATACAACACATACCACATGGTGAAACAATTTTAAAAGTGATATAATGGAATGTAAAGTACTATGAGGCTGCATTCCAAGGAGACCTAACCTGAGTGGGAGACACGGGAGGGATCATGTAAGCTGAGCGGGGAAAGAGCAAAGAAAGGAGACTAGTGGCCAGAGAGGCGAGGTAGCTGGATGGAGAGTGAAAGAATCAGATTTCCATTTTTTTTTTAACATCTTTATTGGAGTATAATTCCTTTACAATGGTATGTTAGTTTCTGCTGTATAACAAAGTGAATCAGCTATACATATATCCCCATGTCCCCTCCCTCCCTCCCTATCCCACTCCTCTAGGTGGTCACAAAGCACCGAGCTGATCTCTCTGTGCAATGCGGCTCTTTCCCACTAGCTATCTATTTTACATTTGGTAGTGTATATATGTCCATGCCACTCTCTCACTTCGTACCAGCTTACCCTTCCCCCTCCCAATGTCCTCAAATCCATTCTCTACATATGTCTTTATTCCTGTCCTGCCCCTAGGTTCTTCAGAACCATTTTTTTTCTTTTTTCCAATTCCATATATATGTGTTAGCATACAATATTTGTTTTTCTCTTTCTGACTTACTTCACTCTGTGTGACAGACTCTAAGTCCATCTACCTCACTACAAATAACTCAATTTTGTTTCTTTCTATGGCTGAGTAATATTCCATTGTATATATGTGCCACATCTTCTTTATCCATTATCTGTCGATGGGCACTTAGGTTGCTTGCATGTCCTGGCTATTGTAAATAGAGCTTCAGTGAACATTGGGGTGCATGTGTCTTTTTGAATTATGGTTTTCTCAGGGTATATGCCCAGTAGTGGGATTTCTAGGTCATATGGTAGTTCAATTTTTAGTTTCTTAAGGAACTTCCTTACTGTTCTCCATAGTGGCTATATCAATTTACATTCCCACCAACAGTGCAAGAGGGTTCCCTTTTCTCCACACCATCTCCAGAATGTATTGTTTGTAGACTTTTTGCTGATGGCCATTCTGACTGGTGTGAGGTGATACCTCATTGTAGTTTTGATTTGCATTTCTCTAATGATTAGTGACGTTGAGCTTTCTTTCATGTGTTTGTTGGCAATCTGTATATCTTCTTTGGAGAAATGTCTGTTTAGATCTACTTATTTTTGGATTGGGGTGTTTGTTTTTTTTTGATATTGAGCTGTATGAGCTGCTTATAAATTTTGGAGATTAATCCTTTGTCAGTTTCTTCATTTGCAAATATTTTCTCTCATTCTGAGGGTTGTCTTTTTGTCTTATTTATGGTTTCCTTTGCTGCACAAAAGCTTTTAAGTTTCATTAGGTCCCATTTGTTTATTTTTGTTTTTATTTCCATTTCTCTAGGAGGTGGGTTAAAAAGGATCTTGCTGTGATTTATGTCATAGGGTGTTCTGCCTATGTTTTCCTCTAAGAGTTTGATAGTGTCTGGCCTTACATTTAGCTCTTTACTCCATTTTGAGTTTATTTTTGTGTATGATGTTAGGTAGTGTTCTAATTTCATTCTTTTACATGTAGCTGTCCAGTTTCCCCAGCACCATTTTTAAAGAGGCTGTCTTTTCTGCATTGTATGTTCTTGCCTCCTTTATCAAAAATAAGGTGACCATATGTGCATGGGTTTATCCCTGGGCTTTCTATCCTGTTCCATTGATCTATATTTTTTGTTTTTGTGCCAGTACCATAGTGTCTTTATTACTGTAGCTTTGTAGTATAGTCTGAAGTCAGGGAGCGTGATTCCTACAGCTCCGTTTTTCTACCTCAAGATTGCTTTGGCTATTCGGGGTCTTTTGTGTTTCCATACAAATTATGACAATTTTTGTTCTAGTTCTGTGAAAAATGCCAGTGGTAGTGTGATAGGGATTGCACTGAATCTATAGATTGCTTTGGGTAATATAGTCAGTTTCACAATGCTGATCCTTCCAACCCAAAAACATAGTATATCTCTCCATCTGTATGTATCATCTTAAATTTCTTTCATCAGTGTCTTATAGTTTTCTGCATACAGGTCTCTTGTCTCCTTACGTAGGTTTATTCCTAGGTATTTTATTCTTTTTGTTGCAGTGGTAAATGGGAGTGTTTCCTTAATTTCTCTTTTAGATTTTTCATCATTAGTGTATAGGAATGCCAGAGATTTCTGTGCATTAATTTTGTATCCTGCTACTTTACCAAATTCATTGATTAGCTCTAGTAGTTTCCTGGTAGCATTTTTAGGATTCTCCATGTAGACTCTCATGTCACCTGCAAACAGTGAGTTTTACTTCTTCTTTTCTGATTTGGATTCCCTTTATTTCTTATTCTTCTCTGATTGCTGTGGCTAAAACGTCCAAAACTATGTTAAATAATAGTGGTGATAGTGGGCAACCTTACCTTGTTCCTGATCTTAGTGGAAGTGGTTTCAGGTTTTCAACAGTGAGAAGGATGTTGGCTCTGTGTTTGTCAGATATGGCCTTTATTGTGTTGAGGTAACTTCCCTGTATGCCTACTTTCTGGAGAGTTTTTATCATAAATGGGTATTGAATTTTGTCAAAACCTTTTTCTTCATCTCTTGAGATGATCAGATGGTTTTTATCCTTCAATTTGTTACTGTGGTGTATCACATTGATTGATAATGATATTGGCCTGTAGTTTTCTTTCTCTGTGACATCTTTGTCTGGTTTTGGTATCAGGATGATGGTGGCCTTGTAGAATGAGTTGGGGAGTGTTCCTCCCTCTGGTATATTTTGGAAGAGTTTAAGAAAGATAGGTATTAGCTCTTCTCTAAATATTTGATAGAATTCACCTGTGAAGCCATCTGGTTCTGTGCTTTTGTTTCGTGGAAGATTTTTAATCACAGTCTCAGTTTCAGTGCTTGTGATTTGTTTGTTTATATTTTCTATTTCTTCCTGGCTCAGTCTCAGAAGGTTGTGCTTTACTAAGAATTTGTCCATTTCTTCCATGTTGTCCATTTTGTTGGCATATAGTTGCTTGTAGTAATCTCTCATGATCCTTTGCATTTCTGTAGTAACACTTGTTACTTCTCCTTTTTCATTTCTAATTCTGTTGATTTGGGTCTTCTTTTTTTCTTGATGAGTCTGGCTATTGGGTTATCAATTTTATTTATCTTCTTAAAGAACCAGCTTTTAGTTTTACTGATCTTTGCTATCATTTCCTTCATTTCTTTTTCATTTATTTCTGATCTGATCTTTATAATTTCTTTCCTTCTGCTAACTTTGGGATTTTTGTGTTCTTCTTTCTCTAATTGCTTTAAGTATAAGATTAACTTGTGTATTTGAGATGTTTCTTGTTTCTTGAGGTAGGACTCTATTGCTCTAAAATTCTCTCTTAGAACTGCTTTTGCTGCATCCCATAGGTTTTGAGTCGTCCTGTTTTCATTGTCATTTGTTTCTAGGTATTATTTGATTTCCTCATTGATTTCTTCAGTGATCTCTTAATTATTAAGTAGTGTATTGTTTAGCCTGCATGTGTTTGTATTTTTTACAGATTTTTTCCTGTAATTGATATCTAGTCTCATAGCGTTGTGGTCGGAAAAGATACTTGATACGATTTCAATTTTCTTAAATTTATCAAGGCTTGATTTGTGACCCAAGATATGATTTATCCTGGAGAATGTTCCATGAGCACTTGAGAAGCAAGTGTATTCTGTTGTTTTTGGATGGAATGTCCTATAAATATCAGTTAAGTCCATCTTGTTTAATGTAGCATTAAAGCTTGTGTTTCCTTCTTTATTTTCATTTTGGATGATCTGTCCATTGGTGAAAGTGAGGTGTTAACGTCCCCTACTGTGATTGTGTTACTGTCGTTTTCCCCGTATATGGCTGTTAGCATGTGCCTTATGTGTTGAGGTGCTCCTATGTTGGGTGCATACATATTTAGAATTGTTATATCTTCTTCTTGGATCAATCCCTTGATCATTATGTAGTGTCCTTCTTTATCTCTTGTAATAGTCTTTAATTTGAAGTCTGTTTTGTCTGATATGAGAATTGTTACTCCAGCTTTCTTTTGATTTCCATTTGCATGGAATATCTTTTTACTTCCCCTCACTTTTAGTCTGTATATGTCTCTAGGTCTCAAGTGGGCCTCTGCTTGTAGATAGTATATATATGGGTCTTGTTTTTGTACCTATTCAGCCGGTCTATGTCTTTTGGTTGGAGAATTTAATCCATTTACATTTCAGGTAATTATCGATATGTGTGTTCATATTTCCATTTTCTTAATTGTTTTGGGTTTGTTATTTTAGGAGTTTTCCTCCTCTTGTTTCCTGCCTAGAGAAGTTCCTTTAGCATTTGTTGTAAAGCTGATTTGGTGGTGCTGAATCCTCTTAGCTTTGGCTTGTCTGTAAAGGTTTTATTTTCTCCTTTGAATCTGAATGAGATCCTTGCTGGTTATAGTAATCTTGGTTGTAGCATTTTCCCTTTCATCACTTTAAATAAGTCCTGCCACTCCCTTCTGGCTTGCAGAGTTTCTGCTGAAAGATCAGCTGTTAACCTTATGGAGATTCCCTTGTATGTTATTTGTTGTTTTTCCGTTACTGCTTTTAATATTTTTTCTTTGTATTTAATTTTTGATTTTTTGATTAATATGTGTCTTGGCATGTTTCTCCTTGGATTTATCTTGTATGGGACTCTGTGCTTCCTGGACTTGATTAACTATTTCCTTTCCCATTTTAGGAAAGTTTCCAACTATAATCTCTTCAAATATTTTTCAGTCCCTTTCTTTTTCTCTTCTTCTTCTGGGACCCCTCTAATTCGAATGTTGGTGCGTTTAATGTTGTCCCAGTGGTCTCTGAGACTGTTCTCAATTTTTTTCATTCTTATTTCTTTATTCTGCACTGAAGTAGTTATTTCCAGTATTTTATCTTCCAGGTCGCTTATCTGTTCTTCTGCCTCAGTTATTCTGCTGTTAATTCCTTCTAGAGAATTTTAAATTTCATTTATTGTGTTGTTCAACATTGTTTGCACTTTAGTTCTTCTATATCCTTGTTAAACGTTTCTTGTGTTTTCTCCATTCTATTTCCAAAATTTTATATCATCTTTGCTATCATTACTCTGAATTCTTTTTCAGGTAGACTGCCTGTTTCCTCTTCATTTGTTTGGTCTGGTGGGTTTTTACCTTGCTCCTTCATCTGCTGTGTGTTTCTCTGTCGAGATTTTCTGTCTCTCATTTTCTCTGTTCTCTGGGAGCATTCATGGCTGAAAAATAAGGGGCTTTTCATCATTACTGTTTGGTACCTCCCAACTCCCCCTTCTTATATTTAACTTAGAATTATTTATGAAATCTTAACTAGCATTTAAATTAAACACATGAATATTGTCTGGCAACAAGACAGTCCCCCCAAAGTTTTCTTTATACTTTTTGCTTATTTTCAAAAGTTTGACTCCCCTGAAGTGTCAAAAAAATTAATGACCATCTTTTAATTACCAAATAGTAATACATGGTTAATTGCATTGTGATCAGATTTAAATACATTACTATATGCAGCCACAGAATCATTCAAAACTGCAAAAGTAACATTATTTTTAAGTAACTTATTCATGTGCAGACAAAATTATAACTAGAATAAGAAATATGAAGATTTATTTAATAACAGTCATGAAAGAATTCCTGTAACCTTTGTGTTTTCTAAAATTTGCTAACCTTCACTGTCAGGAATATTTTCCTCATCTTCTTTACTTATAAATCAGTTTTAAGTGGAAATAGGCATGATCATCTTGAGAGCTCCTTATGTAGCTGAAAATCTTCATTAAATTGACTTCTCCAGGCTGAATAATTACAGTTCCAATTAATTAAAGACTAAAAATTGCTTCCTCAATTAAACTGAAATATGTAGGCAAACATATGAAAATATAAGCCTTCTAGATTTAAGAGTTTTCTTAGAACTCCTTGTTAAGATGTCAAATATTAATATTGCCTAGCATCCTTAACATCAGAGTATATACAGAGGTATGTCCTTCTTTCTAATTATGTAGATATAACATATGTAAAACAAAATTAAGATCCACGGCATACTTAGTAGGAATCTAATAAGAATTCATAATAAATATAGGTTTCTGTTTTTTTCTGTCTTTAAACTGGATCTGCAGCCCTGGACAAGTCACACCCTTCCCAGGCCCCAAATGCAGGGTTGATATGATGATGAAAAGAAATGACACATGTGAAAACTTGATAATTATGCATCAGTCTGTAATCCTTATGAATATTAATTGTTGGTACTGACATTGATTCCCACTTTTCATCTCCTATAAAACTGAGCATAGTTTTAGACTCATATAAATGGCATAAGCAGACTCTATGTCCTTATGTGCGTCCTTCATAAGAAAATTTGAACACCAACCAATCCCACATTAAGATTATTTCTTGCAAGGTTTTGTACCTTCGACTTAACATTGTGGGGCATTTTTTAGGCTGGCTGTGGGGATGGAAGGTAGCACTTGGTGATTTAAACAACTAGAAGCTAATTGTCAGTATTGAGAGATTTTCATAATGGACGAAAATTTGACAGTTTACACTTTCAGTAGGGTTTCTGTTCTAAGAAAGAATCCAGGGTAACAAGAGAAGAACCATAATTTAGGTTATTTTGTAATAAAAGTATGAAAGAAATGAATACATACAAAAGGGTACCTATGTGCTTTGGGGGAGATAGTTCAGAAAGTGATTGTGGACAGTGAATATTAAATAGCTGTATTAAATAGCTATTTAAATAGTCTTTCTCATTTCCTTTCTACATATACACACATATAAAGCTGTCATCTCAGAATAATTTGAACTAAATGATTTTGGGATTTAAAGAGAGAAGTTGAGGTGACTAGTACCCCATAAAATCATACAATATTTTATATATGTGTTTATATATAATGCATATAATATTTTATACACACACACACATATACCCACACATATAGAGAGACAGAGACAGAGAAACTATTATTATTATTATTATTTTTTTGCGGAACGCGGGCCTTTCACCGCTGTGGCCTCTCCTGTTTCGGAGCACAGGCTCCGCACGCGCAGGCTCAGCGGCCATGGCTTACAGGCGCAGCCGCTCCGCGGCATGTGGGATCCTCCCGCACCGGGGCACGAACCCATGTCCCCTGCATCGGCAGGTGGACTCTCAACCACTGCGCCACCAGGGAAGTCCCCGAGAAATTATATAGTATAAGCCAGTCATATTGGAAATGAGAGTAAAGCCCAAAGGACTTGAGAAAGTATCGAAAGATAGAGGGTAATAAAACAAAATATCAAGAAAGACCTAATTTAAACAATCACTGTCAACAAGCAGATTATGAAATTAACCAATCAGGAGGAATAACCAGGATGACCAATTTTCTAATGGATTTTTGTGTTTAAAGTGTGTCAGTTACCTATTGCTACATAACAAACAACCCCACATTTATTTGCTTATGATTCCATGGATGGCATTTTGATCTGGGATCAACCAGAAGTTCTGCTACACATGTTTTCAGCTGTTTTTACATGAATTGGAATCAGTTGGGTGGTTGCTTAGAGGCTGGTTGGCCTGGGATGGGCTTCTCACATGTCTCAGGTGTCAATTGGGAAAATTGGATTTTTTTTTAACATCTTTATTGGAGTATAACTGCTTTACAATGGAGTAATTGGATTTTTTTAATCTACACATTTATCCCTCTTCACATGATATCCCATCCTCTATCTCTCTTCACATGGTACCTCATCCTCAAGGAGGCTAGCCCAGTTGTTCACAAGGTAGGTTTGCTCCAAGAGAATGAATGTACAAGCTTCAAGCCTTCTTGAAGCCAAGGCTTAGAAGTCACACAGCGTTATTCTCACCCCATTATTTTGGTCAAAGCAGTCGTTACAGGATAATCAAAATGCAAGGGCAGGGTCATAGATTCCCCTTAACTTTTAAGGAGAGGAATGGCAAAGTCATCTACATTGGGTCATGCATACAAGGATGGAAGGAGTTCTTATGGCCTTCTGTGCAAACAATCTACAATCCACGGGTAGTATGGTATATTAAGAAAAAAGTAGATTTTTTTTTCAGGTGGTTTCTCTTTCAGCAAAGGCTTCCTGCATGAAAACTGTTCTATTCAGGATCTCATCTGACTGAAATGAGATAGCAGGAGTCATATGCCTATGCATAGTTTCAAAGAACCATGTATTCCAAATGATTATAATTGAAGATTCCAGAACTGTAGTGCCGGGGTTTAAACTAAGTTTTTTTTATTGAATGAGTTACTCAGTAACTCCTTGTTTCAGGATTCTTAACTTTAAGTCTGGAAAATAATATAACTGCCTTATTGGATCATAGACAGGATTAAGTGATTTGGTACAGATAAAATGTGTAAAATCATGCCTGGCATAAAATAAATGCTTAACATGTGTTAGCTATTATTATATCTTAATCCCAGCTCTCCATACAAATGGTGAAATTTTTTGTTCTAGTTCTGTGAAAAATGCCAGTGGTAGTTTGATAGGGATTGCATTGAATCTGTAGATTGCTTTGCGTAGTATAGTCATTTTCACAAAGTTGATTCTTACAATACAAGAACATGGTATATATCTTGATCTGCCTGTATCATCTTTAATTTCTTTCATCAGTGTCTTATAATTTTATGCATATATGTCTTTTGTCTCCTTAGGTAGGTTTATTCCTAGGTATTTTATTCTTTTTGTTGCAATGGTAAATGGGAGTGTTTCCTTAATTTCTCTTTTAGATTTTTCATCATTAGCGTATAGGAATGAAAGAGATTTCTGTGCATTAATTTTGTATCCTCCTACTTTACCAAATTCATTGATTAGCTCTAGTAGTTTTCTGGTAGCATCTTTAGGATTCTCTATGTATCGTATCATGTCATCTGAAAACAGTGACAACTTTACTTCTTCTTTTCCAACTAGGATTCCTTTTATTTCTTTTTCTTCTCTGATTGCTGTGGCTAAAACTTCCAAAACAATGTTGAATAATAGTGGTGATAGTGGGCAACATTTTCTTGTTCCTGATCTTAGTGGAAATGGTTTCAGTTTTTCACCATTGAGGATAACACAAAAGACCCTGAATAGCCAAAGCAATCTTGAGAAAGAAAAACGGAGCTGGAGGAATCAGGCCCCCTGACTTCAGACTATACTACAAAGCTACAGTAATCAAGACAGTATGGTACTGGCACAAAAAAAGAAATATAGGTCAATGAAACAGGATAGAAAGCCCAGAGATAAACCTGTGCACATATGGTCACCTGATTTTTGATAAAGGAGGCAAGAGTATAAAATGGAGAAAAGACAGCCTCTTCAGTAAGTGGTGCTGGGAAAACTGGACAGCTGTATGTAAAACAATGAAATTAGACCACTTCCTAGCACCATACACAAATATAAACTCAAAATGAAGTAAAGACCGAAATGTAAGGCCAGACACTATAAAACTCTTAGAGGAAAACAAAGGCAGAACATTCTATGACATAAATCACAGCAAGATCCTTTTTGACCCACCTCCTAGGGAAATGGAAATGAAAACAAAAATAAACAAATGGGACCTAATGAAACTTCAAAGCTTTTGCACAGCAAAGGAGAACATAAACAAGACGAAAAGACAGCCCTCAGAATGGGAGAAAATATTTGCAAATGAAGCAACTGACAAAGGATTAATCTCCAAAATTTATAAGCAGCTCATACAGCTCAATATCAAAAAAACAAACAACCAAATCCAAGAATGGGCAGAGACCTAAACAGACATTTCTCCAAAGAAGATATACAGATTGCCAACAAACACATGAAAGGATGCTCAACATCAAGCATCATTAGAGAAATGCAAATCAAAATTACAATGAGATATCACCTCACACCAGTCAGAATGGCCATCATTAAAAAATCTACAAACAATACATTCTAGAGAAGGTGTGGAGAAAAGGGAACCCTCTTGCACTGTTGGTGGGAATGTAAATTGATATAGCCACTATGGAGAACAGTATGGACGTTCCTTACAAAACTAAAAATAGCACTACCATATGACCCAGAAATCCCACTACTGGGCATATACCCTGAGAAAACCATAATTCAAAAAGAATCATATACCACAGTGTTCATTGCAGCTCTATTTGCAATAGCCAGGACATGGAAGCAACTTAAGTATCCATGAACAGATGAATGGATAAAGAAGATGTGGCACATATATACAATGGAATATTACTCAGCCATAAAAAGAAACGAAATTGAGTTATTTGTAGTGAGGTGGATGGACCTAGAGTCTGTCATACAGAGTGAAGTAAGTCAGAAAGAGAGAAATGAATACCATATGCTAACCCATATATATGTAATCTAAAAAAAAAAATGGTATGAAGAACCTAAGGGCAGGATGGGAATAAAGATGCAGATCTACTAGAGAATGTACTTGAGGACATGGGGAGGGGTAAGGGTAGCTGGGACAAAGGGAGAGAGTGGCATTCACATATACGCTACCAAATGTAAAATCAATAGCTAGTGGGAAGCAGCCGCATAGCACAGGGAGATCAGTTTGGTGTTTTGTGACCACCTAGAGGAGTGGGATATGGAGGGTGGGAGAAAGGGAGATGCAAGAAGGAAGAGATATGGGGATATATGTGTATGTATAGCTGATTCACTTTGTTATAAAGCAGAAATTAACACACCATTGTAAATCAATTATACTGCAATAAAGATGTTAAAAATAAATAAATAAATAAACAGAGAAATAAATAAATAAATAAATTAAAATGAACCATTACAATACACTGAGATAAATGTAAAAACAAAAATTCCAGTTCTCAATAGTGAATAAAGCTATATGTCCTTATGATATAAATCAATATAATCTCTAGTTTTAATTGTATTGCTACCTGTTTTCTGTTACTTTTTACTTGTATAGCTACTTTATTTCAGTAATTATGTTCTAAACTTTATTCTCAAAACACTGATTTTAACCATATTCATATAACAGAAATAAAGTTTATTCCCCAAGTATCTGGTTTCCTATCAAGCCCAAGACATAATACCTAATGAGATGATGCACAGGCATTAAGTTGCTTTTAAAGCTCAGGTCCCTAATTCCTTTTCTTATTATGTTAACACAGTCCACAGCACCTGGCACACTTTTACTTTAGTTTTAGATTAGTTTGCCCATAGTGCTTTAGACATTCACTGTAAACCACAGACTGATTTCCACAGTTCTGTCAAAGGTTGGGTTTTCTGCATGACAGCTGCTACTTGATTGAATCCAGGATGGATTGCATCACCTAGATTCCTTACTACTATTTCTGTTATACCTAAACTATACCGATAGTCTCAAACCATCACCTAGTAACAGCTGCAATTAAATCCAGACCTGATATTTGGTGGCCTAGTTATGATTGCAAAGTTCCCTTCAACAATAACTTTTCATGTTTCTATGAGGCTATTGTCAAGGTGAAAGATAATGAAAATTTGATTTGGTAGTAGCAGCAGAAATGAAAATGAGAAGATGAATGAAAGAGAAAGGGCAGAGTTGACTCATCAGTAACTGGCAAAACATCAAAAGTATGAATTGGAAAAAAATGGAGGAGAGTCTGAGGAGACTTTTGTTTTGGTAATCCTATTGGACATAATTTTTATGATGATATAGTACCTGACAGTGTAATAATTTTAATATTTTGTTAGGAAAACAAATATAGAGTCAATTTATATATCTTTATTTTCAGAAGTTATATAATTATACAAAGGTACTATGCAGATATAGTCTGATAAGTATTTTAAGGTAAACTTTCTTTGGCTTATTTAGAGAAATTATAAAGATGTAGCACTGTTGAATGAAATTATGTTCAATAGTTTATTGCACATTATAATAGGCAAATTTCCCTCTTTGAAAATATGTGTGATCTTGGATTTAAAGCTTTCTGCTTTTAGTAAGAAACACATACTATATAAATATATAGTAGAATAAAATCTGTATATTATACTGTTATTTTTGTTTTTCCTAGTTCTATACATGGTATATCTCACCTCCAGGGAATTTGTCTTCTATTTCTAATCAGATAAATAATTGGGCTCTGTACTTCCTATTGTTTTGGGTGGCCAAATATAAAATTTGCTTAGAAAAAATATATAAACTCATGTTAAATTTTAAGAATAATATACATCAATTTAATTTTCTTTATTTGTGAAAAGGACACCAAAATATTTAAACTTATATTTTCTAGTAAGCTAGCTCACATTTCTTCTTAAAGTCAACATCAGTAATATCAAACACATCCAAACACATTTTTTTTCAGTAAAATCAGAATATAGATATAACTGGTATACTCCAAAGTATTTTAGGAGCTGCCAAGAGCTGCTTAAATCAGACAAAAACTGTAGAAGAGAAAGTGGAAACAAATATTATAGAGTCAGAAGTGAGAGATCTCAGACAGCATGGTAATTTGCCCTTCTTTGCATAAATAAGTGTTGGAACGTGGGTGGGCAATGCTCGTAGGAAACAACAAAAACAAAAAGCTCTTCCTGTACTTGATTTTGTTCAGCAAAACAGAGTAGGTGAAATTACTCAAGGAATCCCACATAAAAAAGCTATATTTGCAGGAAGCCATCTGTGTTCATGGCTGCAAAAAAAGGATAGAACCTTTGGGTTAATAATCTTGGAATGTTACCTCCTCTCACTGCCTAACCACCTTTGCAGGATCATCCTCTAAATAACTAGTCTAAATGAAGTCAAAACATTAGGTAATGAGTAATAAGATATTATTATGGCCTTAAAACATAAATACTGTAAGAAATTGTGGAAAAAAGCAAATACATTTACCAATAGATGAATCATACTCTCCAGAAACATACTGCAGTTGAACATATAAAAATGACTCATATTTTGCTATTTATTTAAAACAAGAAAACTTAGTGTATCATCACCTCTATGAGTGAAAGCTGTAAAGCCTAAGTGACAGAACCAAGGCAGAAAAATAGGAGGAGATAGAAAATGAATTTGCAGAATATAAGAAAGATGACAAAAAAAACCCATAATCACTGAAATAACGACAGAATGGAAGAAAAAGTAATAAAGATTGCAAAGCACTGTAAAGGACATATAACATGGAAATGAAAACAGCAAAAAATGATATGGATAAAAGGAAAGAATTGAAAGAGAAAATAATAACTATAAGAAACAGTGAAAAGAGATCTAACATACACATAATTGGGGTCCTTCAGAAGAAAGCCTCTTCCTCCTCCAATGGAACAGAACAAATATTTGAAATAATAATTCAAGAAAACTTCTATGCATGAAATAAAAGGTTATAAATTATACTTTGAACATCTTGCCAGGAAAAATTACCCTGGAGTGCCTAAGACTGTGAAATATCCTAGGAAAATTAATGGATTTTTTAAAGAATAAAAAAATATATATTTTGGATATGTAGGGGAAAAGATCATGTCATACTTAAGAGAAAAAATATTAGACTGGCTTCATACAACTCTGCAGCATTATTCTAGAACAGAAAACACTGAAGAAATACCTACAAGAGAGTCAAGGAAAGAAAATATGAGCTAAGTATTTTATTTCAGCCAAACTGTCCTCAGGTGTAAAGTCTACAGACAAACACTTTGAACATTCAAGAACTCAGGAAAGATTGTTTTCAGGGGACCATTCTTGGTGAAATTATTAGAGAAAAAACTTCAGTCAATCAGAAAAAATGCTGAAAGGTGGGTCAAAAGTGTTAGTGAGTGCTACAAACATAACTGAAGAATAAAGTCTAGAACAAATGTGGGGATCATGGTGATAGAACAGAATATGAATGAAATGTGCTATGATAATGCTGAAATGATAAAAATAACAACTATGGAGGAAAAGTGGGAAACAGTGTGAGGCTTTATCTTTAATAGCTATGTAATCATTTAAAGCTGACTGAGTCACTCAATAGAAGTATAAGCACACTGAGCTTAACATAAGCACATTACTCTTACATGTAATGGAAAAACATAAGGATGGAAATAGTATTGACTAAAGGCCAGTGGTGGAGAATGGGTGTTAGGGGAAGAAATCTTATCATTTTTCATATTAGGGAACTATTGATGCTATCTAAAATATTAGTAGGTTGAGGGTATTGTTTTTGTAAAAATATCGAAAGAACTACCCATTTTATTTTATTTTATTTTTAACATCTTTATTGGAGTATAATTGCTTTACAATGGTGTGTTAGTTTCTGCTTTATAACGAAGTGAATCAGCTATACATATACATATATCCCCATATCTCTTCCCTCTTGTGTCTCCCTCCCTCCCACCCTCCCTATCCCACCCCTCTAGGTGGTCACAAAGCACCGAGCTGATCTACCTGTGCTATGCGGCTGCTTCCCACATATATATGGAATCTAAAAGAAACAAACAAACAAAAAAATTGGTCATGAAGAGCCTAAGGGCAAGATGGGAATAAAGTTGCAGACCTACTAGAGAATGGACTTGAGGATATGGGGAGGGGGAAGGGTAAGCTGGGACAAAGTGAAAGAGTGGCATGGACATATATACACTACCCATTTAAAATTTTTAGAAAACAGCAGACCAGGGCTTCCCTGGTGGTGCAGTGGTTGAGAATCTGCCTGCTGATGCAGGGGACATGGGTTCGTGCCCCGGTCCGGGAAGATCCCACATGCCACAGAGCGGCTGGACCCTTGAGCCATGGCCACTGAGCCTGCATGTCCAGAGCCTGTGCTCTGTGGTGGGAAAGGCCGCAACAGTGAGAGGCCCACATACCGCAAAAAAAAAAAAAAAAAAAAAAAAGAGAAAAAAAAAAAGTAAAGAAAGCAGCAGACCAAGTGGTAAAATATGTAAAAACCAGAAAAAATAGCATGAAATAGGATGACTTAGCTGACCAACTATATTGATTATATCATAAAAGGCACAGAACAAAAATGAAAACAAATCCTTTAGATTGCATCTCAAATCAAGACCCAACTCTATGCTTTATTTAATAGGTACAGCTCAAACAAAGTGAATTGGAAAGGCTGAAATAAAAGGATGATAATGTTACACCAAGTAAATGGAAACAAAAGTAAAGCAAGGGTCATGATGCTACTAACAGGCAAGGTGAAATTCAGTTCAAAAGCAATAAAATGAGAAATAGAGCACTTTCTAATACCAAATGCTGAAAATCACAATGAAGATGTAGTAGTGATGAAAATTTTTGCATCAAAAGCAGCAAATTTCCTGTAGTCACATTACTAGTAGGAAACTTATTTCACCACTCTCAGTCCAAGCTGATAAAGGTGACAGAAGTGAGATAGAATTAAATAACATAATAATCAATTGCTAAAACACATAAACAAAACTCTGTACCTTGAAACTGAAAATACATCTTCCTTTAAAGCACCCATGGACAATTTTTAAATGAGCATGTACTATGCTATGAAGAAAATCTCAGTAAATTTTCATGAGTAAACACAATATTGATCACACTGTAGCAATATATTGATATTGATTAGCTGATCATGATGGAGTAAATACAAACAAACAGTAAAAACATTGTTTGGGAAATACAGGGGAAGAAATTTCCTTTAAACTACCTTTGGGTCAAATAGGAAATACTTATTGAAATAACAGAATTTGTAATATAAGTAGGGGGGAGATCAAAACTCTACATATAAAATCCTGTGAAATACAATTAATTGTAGCCTTAAATAACTTTATCAACAAAAAAGAAAGAATAAAACAAAGATTTAAACTTTTGACCCAGAAGGTTAGGTTAAAAATAATTAAATTGAGAAAAAAGAAAAGTAATTAATAAAGACAAACTCAGAAATTAATGACTTAGAAAACAGAAAAATATAATTAAAAAAATAATAGCTAGTCTTTGGCTATAAAATCAAGTAGATTAATTAGGAAAGGAGGAAAAAGTGAACAAACAAAACTACAAAAAATATGAACTCTAAGTACTAAATAACTATAAATAACAGAAAAAATTAAGTAAATTATAAAAAGTTATTTATAAAATTCAGGGCAAATACATTTGAAATGTATAATTCTTTACTAAAATAATGTTTACCAAAACTTACCTCAAAAAGAGAGTTGACTGATTTCCACAAAGAAACAGAAAAATATGTCATAGTTCACCTCACAAAAGTCAGGTTCAGAAATTTTCATAAGAGAGCAAACAACTTCATTATTATTTAAATTGCTTGGAAAGTAAGGAACACTTCTAAAGTTTTTCCTATAATGTTCATAACTTTTATGCCAAACCTGACAAAAATTGCCCAATTCTCCCCAAAAGAAAAAAAAAAAAAAACTATGTACGAGTCTTACCAATCTCACTCACAAAATATTAAATGAAATTTATCAAGTAGACTCCACCAACACATTTAAAGAATAATGCACAAGGAAAAAGGGAGGTTCATTGCAGAATATAAGCATTGTTCAACATTAGGGAAAGCTAGTGATATACTATAAGTCTAAGGAGAATATGATAATTTATATCAAAATTGGGAAATCATTTGACAGAGTTCAATAGTCATTATTGATTTTCAAAGAAAAATGCTGTAAGTAGAATGAGATGGATATATTCTTAACACAAATATATATGTATCCTAATGCAAATCTAACATAGCATTTCTCTAATGGAGAAACATTCTCAGTAAACTCAGGACCAAGACAATAATAATAATGTCCATTATCATTATTGTTATTTCACATTTACTGGAAGTAGTAGTCACAACACTTAGGGAAAAGAAAGAAGATAGAGATATAAGTATTGTATTGGTTGAGAAAAAATATTTCATTCTAGATGAGTACCAAAGAAAAATCAACTGATAAACTTTCACAAACAAATTTCAGGAAAACTGGAGTTCAAAATTTGTGTACTGAGATCAGTAGCTTTTATATATGCAAACAAAAAATGATTCTAATTAACCTATTAGAAGATGTGGTAAAATGAAAGTATGTATTTATAAGAGCAACAGAAGTTAAAATATTTTGTAATAAACCTAAAACATCATTAAATCTCATCAATTAAAATAATATGGTATCAGTGCATGAAAAGACAGATCAACAGAATAGATTAGAAAACCCCAGAAATGGACACAAATGCACATGGGAATTTAGTATATGTAAAAGGTAGTATTCCAAATTAGTGTGGAAAAACATATTATTCATTACATGGTTTTGATATAACTGGGATATCCTCTGCAATAAAGTTGGATCTATGTTTCACATCGTACACTAAGATAGAATAGCATGTTTCACAGAAAACGAAATAAAAAGTGACCCTTAAACAGTTGAAAAAATGCTGAACTTCACTCATAATAAAAGAAATGCAAATTAACACTCCATTGAGGTGCCATTTTATCTATTAGACTGGCAGATTGTTGATGAGGCTGTGAGAAAACAGACACTCTCATACAATGCTTATGTAAAACCATCAATTCCACTTCTGAGAAATTTCTTTACACATAAGAAATGATGTGTCTACTAGTTTATTAACTGCAGTATTTTTTAAAGTAGCAAAGTAATGGAAACAACCTAAATGTCCATCTGAGAGACTAGCTAATAATCAACAAATAAATTATGGTATATTTATACAACAGAATACTAGGAAGCTTTAAAAATACTGAAGAACATCTTTATATACCAATGGGGCAATATCTCTGAGATGGATCAGTAAAGTGAAAAAAGTTGGTGTACAACAATATATGCTGTCATTTATGCAAAATATAGGGTAATAAGAATATTTACTTGTGTATGCATGAAAATTTCATATATTCAGTGCTATCCAAAAAAGTTAAAACAGTGAAGACAATAGGGAAGAGGGACTGTTCACAATGTATCTTTCTGTATCTTATCTTTGAACTATGTGAAAGTATTACATATCTCAAAATGTAACTTTAAAATATTTTCCTTTAAAAACGTAATAAGTTTCACTCTGTAGTGCCTTATCATCTGATATATATACACAAATATTTGCAACATGTAGAGCCCTGATAACTAAGGGTAGAAAGCAATGGGAAGACATTTTAACATGACATTTTGGTAGTTATACAAAGTTACATCTTAGAGATGGAGGAGCTTGAGAGTTCTAGTTCAAATTTTATAGACAATAATAATAAATATGTTTTCTGTGTTGTTCTCAGTGGTAGTCTTCTTTGCAGAAAGCCACAGAAGCTAGCTCAAGTAAAGAGTGATTCATTGTAAATATAGGACATGAGATGTTGCCAGGCTTTATGGGAAGTAGAAAGCATCAGGAATAGAAATAAAGCTCTTCATTTCTTGGTTGCCAAACACTCTTGTATCTGATCTGTCTCTTTTTGTTTCTGCTATTTTCATCCTCTACTTTTCCTATAACTTTACATGTGCTTACTGTACTTGTCTCCAAAAGAAGTCCTTAACCTTCTGCATTACAGATATCAACCAAATTCCCCACTACAGACTGCATGTAGTATCTGGGTGGACTGATCAGAGGTTAGGACCTGGATTAAACATTCATCCCCCATCCAACCAGTTGTGTCCAAAGGAAGAATCATTTGGTTTATTCCCACTGCAAGACTTGGGACAGGCTAAACAGTGACATATGTCTTTTATATTCCATGCATGTGTCAGCTAGGCAGTCATAATCTTCATCTAAGAAAGACAGGGAAGCTAAAAATCACTTTTCAAATTGAAGAGGAAAAGTGAAGCATTGACTTCATAATAAACATTTTATGCTAGAAGGCCAGCTACTGGGATCTATCTCTTTAAGGGGATTGACCTCTTAAAGTCATAGCAGGCAAGAATAAACAAGATATTTAGACTAACTTTCAGACTTTAGAGCTAGAGCACCAGAGTCAAGTATGAGTCACCCTTTTCTGCTATCACTTTACTGACCTCTGTGACTTTTCTATAAAAATGACCATTTTATTCACCCAGGGAAAATTTCCATGACGCATGGCATCTGTGAAGGGTCAGGAGCCTCCAGGCAGTGACAGTTGTTGCAAATGTAGGCTGTGTCCTAACTTCTCCAAAACTACTGGGGAACCGCTTACACTGGTTAGGCCATGGTGTTGGATGTTGGCCTTGTTGGCCATGGTGTTGTTATGCGACCGGTACAATTACAGACTCACATGATCTTTTAACAGTATAAATATGTCAATAAAAATACCTCTGCTAGAGGTTGAAAGCAATACTAAAAAAAAAAAAAATCTTAAGTGCCTCAAGGGGAGTTGGAAAATGCCCTTTCTCCTCCTTAGTAATTTATTTTTAAAAAACAAATCAATGAATTTGTACTCTTTAAATTCTGCAAGTCACTGTGTAACCTGACTTCAGTTATATATATTTAAATATTTTGATGAGTTGTCAGTTATATATTACAGACTAGATAAAGAGATAGATTCTCTGATGATTGATTGCCCTTGGGTTACTTCTTTTTCAATAGTTAACTCCTTTTATGTGATATTATAATAATACAGTTTCTGTCCCTATATTTCAATTAGGTTGAGTAGAATAAGAACCAGTTTACACATGACTATTGACCTTATCAGTGTCACTCAGAAATCATATCAGCTTGCATAAGAATGTGAAGCATCATTTAGTGATGCATACATGTGTTTGAGGATCTAATTTGGTTATATTTTTTTAATGCATCTTAAGCTTCCAGTGGGCTCCTTAAATTAACAATGAGATAATTGGAATCAATGTCATAGCTGAAAATCTTATTTCTTTGTTTACCTACCAATTATATGAAATTAAATACACAGACATACACCGCTGAAACTCAAGGACCCAGCTTCATAGACTATTTGTAAGACTGCTGTCATTTTTAATGAGACCATTGATTATTTGATATAACACATCACTTTAATGATCATTAGGAAAGGAGATTTTTTTAAACTTTCAGAAAATTCAACTGTTTCTTATTTATACTTTTTAAAATGCACAGTGCTTACAAATTCTTATTTCCAAAATCTCTGTAATAGATAAGAAGAATACAGGATGGGAGGAAACAACCAAATAAATATGTGCAAAATAACAGTTAATGTTGAGTATAGTATGGTAGTTTTGTTCAGTGTCTGAGCCATGGGACAGTAGCTAACAAGATAATAGAACATTATTCTTAATTCAGTACACATACATTTATTTTATGATAATAGCATTATCAATAAGGGGTAAGCAATGAGCATTTATTAAATATTTATATATATATCAATCATATACAATGACTTTTTAAATCATTGTGGCAATTCTAGAATAGAGTCTTATTCCCATTTTATGAATGGGGAGAACAATAGCTGCACCCTGGCCACCCTTAGCCCTTGGTTTGCAGACATGACACTAAGGATGGTATAAAAACCAAAGAGGCCATAGGCCCAGGAAGCAGGCTCAGGCCTTTGGTGAAAGGAATTCCATCCCGAAGCATGGACTCCAGGTGGGCACATAGCTTAGGCTCTACAGAACACCTCACCCCTTGGAGTACAGCCAAAAAATTACTAGAACATTACCTTCTGAAATACAGAGCCAGGGGCACAGATAGACTGAGTCTGAAGGCAGTGCTGTTCTAGACCCTGTCTTAAAGACATCACTCTCAACAGATCTCTTATGGTGCTTTGTGCCTCTTCACTTTTTTGAACACCCCATCTAAGTAAACAGAGCATGGACGGAATACATTCTTTCGTCCTGGTTATTTGCATTTTAAGCCTTTTATCTCTATCTACAGATTGAAAGGCTTTGTCTCCAGTTAAAGGAATTTCAGGCAATTGCAACTAGATGGAGGAGATTAGATTTGGTCCTGAGGGTTTTTCTTTGTCCCTAAAAATCCTCCTCTTGTCAGTTGTACTATACCCAGACATGAATAGGTTTTATTCTGACACTGTTCTATAAGCCTTGTGGAAACATAAGTGCCCACTTTGGCAACCAGTGTTAAATACTGTAAAATACTCACCTACTATCTTTTTAAATCATACTTCTCTATTTTTCTATTTTATTCTTGGAACTTCAAAGACATCTGTTGGTATCTTTCATATTGTTCCTGGTGAATTTGAGGTTCTTTCTTCATTGTGAAAGAATTCAGAGATGAAGTGATAGGTAAAAAGTGGATTTATTTAGAGGGTAACACACTCCGCAGACAGAGCGTGGGCCATCTCAGAAGGTGAGAGAGAGCCTCGAAGTATGGCATGGTTAATTTTTATGGGCTGGTAATTTCATAGGCTAATGAGTGGGAGGATTATTCCAATTATTTTGGGGAAGAGGCGAGGATTTCTAGGAATTGGGCCACCGCCCACTTTTTGACCTCTTATGGTTGGCCTCAGAACTGTCAGGGCACTGGTGGGTGTGTCATTTAGCATGCTAATGTATTACAATGAGCATATAATGAGGCTCAAGGTCCACTGGAAGTCGAATCTTCCTTCATCTGGGACCCAGTTGGTTCTAACCAGTTTTTGTCTTGTATTATGGCTATATCATTCTTTTAAAGGTTGTCCCTGCCTCCTTTCCTCCTGCTTCAATATATTCTACCTACTTATTCATGTTTTAGTTTTTATTCTGCCTTGTGGATGAGTTTTTCAGTATCATTTCTAATTATCTTTGACATCTTCAGAGCAAGATTTATTTTTTCATTTATTGTTATTTTATTAATTGTATTTTATTTCCATTATTTTATATCAATTATTTTTTTCAAATCTGTTGTTTCATATTTAATTTCCCTCTTTTTGTACCAGAAGTTGATACTTTGTTAAGAAAAACCAATATATCATTTTCTATTCTAAGCATTCTGGACATACTTATTGTAACGTTTTTGTCAGTGTTCCATAAAATGAGTTTATTTTTTTGTAATTCCTGTTTCGCATATTGACTTAGATGGTTTTCTTTCTTAGCATTTGAATCCTTTATAACATTTGTTTTTGCATACTCATTTTTAATAGAATTTATAAATTTTGTGTTGGTTTACTTTTCTTTCTCTCCTCATCTGTACCCTCCTTTCCCTATCCAGTGGTTTTGCAGTTTCCTAATCTGTTCCTCTAGAACTTCAGTCTTGAGTCAGGTCTTTGAAGGGAATCAGAATATTCCTCCCCAAAATATGCCTCTTTGGCATAAGGATTATTTTGAATTGAAAGCAATTAAGAAGCACAGATATAGGAAGAGTACTCTGCCCTCCCCTTGTCTGCCTAAAAACAGGGCATAAATTTCTCTTTGTGGAAGTGCCCCTTAGTCACGCCCCTGACCACCCTGCCCTGCCCACCAGGAAAGGAAGGGAAGAGGACCTCAATGCCAAAGATTGGATTCAACACAAGACGAGTGTGCATAAACAGACTTTACTAAAATAACCCTTATCTTTCTTTATTTCCCTCATATATTTCTTAGTCATTTCCCCATAATTTATCTTCCCTTGCAGCACAAACCTCCTTTCCTTTGTTAAAAGAGTATATAAGCCCCCAAGTCAAACTGCCTCTTTGAGTTTTGCTTATTTTCTGTGAACTCTTATGCATGCAAATATTAATAAAAACCATACACCTTTTCTCCTGTTAATCTTTTATTTGTTGAATTCACAGGTCCCAGACACTGAATCTAAGGATAGAGTGAACGGTTTTCCTCCTTGACATCTTAATAATGTGTCTGGGGGCTTCTTCCCACAGTGATCTAATGTCTGAAGTGGTTGATGTCTTGGTTTGATTAATAGTGAAGAGGCTGTGTCTATGCCCAGCTATCCCCTGTAGGCTCACATTTTAAAATGTCATAGTTCCAGATGGTGTGTTGGCAATGGTTTTGGTCACTTTTCCCTGGCAGGTTAGCCCAGCCCCAGACCTAGACTTTCAGGGTAAACCTGGTTCCATATACTTATCTCATTTTTAGTGCCCTTTACTTTATGAGGGCCTTAATATTGCTTGCTGTTTTGTATTTCTATCTCATTTTCTGGCCCAAGATGACCTTCATCTTATATTTGACACTGTCTTTTCTTTTTAAAATTTACTTATTGTTGGCATATCCCATCTTTATTCATAATTCTTATTAATATGTTTGACTTCACATTTTAGATTTAGCTTTCAGATCTCTTAAATATTACCACTGTTTTTTTGGAAACTCTTAATCAAAAGCATGTAATTAGCGAGAAAACCAAAGAAAGTTGTGTGGCTTCAGCAAATTTGTTAGTGTTAAAAAAAGCATGCCCCACAATTTTGTGTTAGAATTACTTATATATTTTTGAAACTTGGGAAGAAGCCAGGGACATTTTTTCTTAGTAATGTGCATGTTGCCTATATCCTTAGGCTTTAAGGACCAAACTAAGAATAACCAGAAACTGCAAAGATGTTGACTGCTCTGAAACCATTTTGCACATTTCACCTTAAAAAATAGCCCATCCTCAAACTTAGGTATATAGTTTATACAAGTGAAGGTTATGACACCTGTATGCCTATTAAAAATTCTGGGACTATCATTATAAGACTAATGACAGCGAGCAACCATTTCAGCAACGAGCATATCACCCAATATCTGTGTTAGTTGAAATTGTGAAAGTCACCAGCAAGATTGGGGCCATTATTTGGCTGAAAAGTTTTCCAGTGAGAGTCAAACATGATGAATAGCAATGGACATGTATGACTTATATTCCCAGAGAGATTTTTTTTTACATGTGTGTTTATTAAAATATTTAGTTAATCTCATTTATGTCCAGCTTTTGAGTAGATTTGGCAGTATATCTGTATATCTGTAGTAGTATGACTAATTATCTCTATATGCATTTATCATTAAATAAACCTCACAGGAGACAGCAAGATTGTTTACTTAAGCAGTATAATACCGGGGATGGTAGATAGCTCTAGAACACAAGATTACATTGCCAGAATGGCACTATTTATTAAGCTATGATAACGCTAATGTTCCTCTTTGATGTATAGCATGTGCGACTTCAGCTGAACTTATAGAGAGCCTTAAGGATGTTTCACTGAACATTTAGTATGGCAGCCAGCCAGAATACATTTAGCCTAAGCCCAGATGACAGGCTGGTAATGAGGTAGTGATTGATGACCACAGCTTCCTTATGAAAACCTGCTTGATATGCTGGGGGGGAAATGCATTGCCAGCTCTTTTCATTTCACTCCCTGTTATATTAGTTATTTTTGCTATGGAAGAAGTTACATGGTCTTGTGCTTATGTACTCTTGGCATTACTTCTAGGTTACAATTGAGTGGTGGTATGGAATTTTAGGTGTCCAACCCTGTGGCTGTATTTATGTATAATTCAAGTCTCAATTTCAAAGGGGTCTTTAAAAATCATTTTAAAAATCTATAACTGTGTTATCCATAAAGTGATCTAATATTCTTATTTTGCATCTTTTAATGTTATGGTTTCTCTGACTCTTTTATCCCCCTACTGTATTATAAAGATCTCTCCACAATTTTTTTTCCTACTCCCGTACATTTAAAGAGCAAACATTTGTCCAAAATTGCAAATTATGTTTCAAGAAAATTCCATTTTCATTTCTTTTTATATTTTAGCAGTTTGCATGGGTTTCCTTTTTCCTGAATAAAACATAGAAAAGTTATTAATTCATATCTACTTTTTTACATGAAATTCCTTTGACTTAGTTCTGAATAACAAGTTCCTTAGAAGCACATATTTTTTTGTCCATCTCTTTATTGCTTTATGCATTTGATCTCTTACTCTTTGTCAACATAAATCATTTCTCAAATTGGTTTCACATAAGTGCTTATGATTGCAAAATGCCACTTTCTAGAATGACCACTTTCATTGCCTACTGACCTGGGACAAGGTGGAGCAAGGCCCAAGATTGACATTTCACCGTTAATAAATCTTGCTTGTTGAAATGCCAGCAACAAATAGGGTTTGCTAGATTGACAAGAGAAGATAAACTATACTCTGAGCTGGCCTGATAGTGGCTGGCTGGACTTTCAATTTTTCCGATCAGAAGAGAGTTTGTGCCTGTTCTTGACTTACAGTCTTTTGGGCTTGGAGTGACTAACAGAATGCCCAGTACTCTTGATCCCACTCCCATCATTGGGGCAGCTCAGACTATGACAGTTTGAAGTGACTGGGAAGTCCTTCTGGGATCCCTGTAAGCCACATTAGGTGTAGTATCAGCAAAATGCAAATCGGTAAGCCACTCTCAGAAGCCTGTTACGTACCTACCTTTTTGTTGTTGTTTCAACTACCTCCATTTCTTCAATTATTTAAGTTATTATAGAACCTAGAATGAAACATATCAAGACAACAGGAGTATTAGTGTTCCATTGAGGTTTGGCTTATGTCTTGAAGCTTTTGACAGCACCGCCTATTGACAGGCTTTCTGAAGGGCAGGAAGCTGTATTACCACCATAATTCTTTGCTTTGCTCCCCAAAACAAAAAAAATAGTAGCAAATAGTGTTGTACCGAAGTGGAAGGCTTATGCCTTCCTATTATAGAACTTATCTTTTATTAATAAGTTGCTTAGCACTAGTACCACCAAACCATACTTTCGTACTGGAGATAAAGAAACTTATTTACTGGGAAAAGTTTCTAGTAACAAAAACTTGACCTGAAATGAATTATTTACAGGTTTAGAAGAAAGACTTGCTAAGTCATTGCTACAGCTGAGAAATAAGCCAACACTTTCTCCAAAACAGCTTGAAGCTGACAAAACATTAAGCTCCGAGGTCCTAGAGAAGCAGCAGTTCAGGGTCTTGTTAGCTTCAAGCGGCAGGAGAGACAATACTTGCAGAATGCTCAGAGGAAGGAACAAACCCTCCAGGAGGAGGATGTGGAGGGAGCTAGAAAGAGAGTGACTGAGAAGTCATGGAGCAAAAGAGCATCGCCAGATTAGACACATAAGAGATGGCATACAGAGTATTTGAAGGGACATAGGAAGCAAACAACAAAACAAAACAGACAAAAGTAAGTGGTTAAGGAAGGAAGATGGAAATAAAATAAAATGAACCGTATGGAAAACTTTAGTACAAAATATTAAAAAGTGTTAAGTATAAGAACACTGCATTTGTAGTACATTTATATAGTACTTTATAGCATATTTGTATTATTTCATTCAATTCTTATACCCCTGAAAATATTTTATTATCCCCATTTTATAGGTATAATAATAAAATTTAAAAGATTTGTATAAATCATAGTGTTGTCTAGATTCTAATTTCTAAAACCCATTCATAGAATTTGCTGAATATATTGACCTTGAACAAAAGATTGCTAACATTTGAAATAAATTTTTGACTTTTAAGGGGAGTGGGCTGCTATTTTAAATAGAATGATCAGAAATGGCATCTCTGAGGAGAGTCACTTGAGTAATTGAATTATGTGAGGATGTGAGTCATGCTGGCTTTACTACATTTGATAAAATATGGCTGTATCAATCTAAAAAGTAAGGGGCCAGTATGAGATGACAGTGGAGAGGCAGGATGTACCAAAAGAAATAATGCCTCTGTTAGCCTCCTTCAAACTATCACTGATGCCCCGTAAATGCTCCAGTTACCAGATCCCCAGGATGGGATAGCTCTGAGGCAAGTGTCCTACATTGTCTCCCAGAATCCCTAGCAGATCTGAGCTCATTACCCATGGGTTAACTTTTTGGAAAACACCCTCTGTTTTCATTCTTCTCTTCCCTGACTCATGTCCTCATCCGCCAAGGATGTAATCATCTCCCAAGTAAAGTACTTGCAATTGATTTCTTGTCTTAGGCTGTTTCTGGGAAAGCCCAAACCAGGTGGTAGCAACCTAAGCGGTAAAAAGATGTCAGATCTAGCATGTGACTTAGAGGCAGACAGATAACATTTTCTGCTAGAGTAGTTATGGTCTGGGAGGAAAACAGAAAATCAAATAAATCAGTGATTTGCTTTTTTGTTTGTTTTAAAGATAACTATGAACTTAAAAGGAGCAGATATAATATCTAATGTGTGTGAGAGTTTACTAATGGCCAGGCATTCTTCTAATTCTGTTACACATGTTAAGTCAAATGAATTCTGCGTATCTCCCCATCATTGGGATTCCCAGTTGAAAATTCATCCCAGGTCCTTTGGTTCATATGTAGAGGCTAGGATTTGAACCCAGGTGTCTAGTTTCAAAGTCTAAGCACATAATGCTCTTTTACATATAATACATGGCCCATAAAACAGCACAGTCATACATTAGTATTTACTAGTTCTGTTTCTCATATAATGACATGAGAATCCTGAATTTTTCTCCTTTTAACCATTTTATTTTGCATATATAAATCATTTTGTAAGTCAAAGTAGGACTTGCCTGTCACCTCACAAATCATGGTTGTTCTCATCTCCTAAAAATTATGAAGAGGTATTATTATTATCATTGTTGTTATTGGCAAGATTTCGAAGTGGTACTAGATTTCCTATAATTAACTGTTATTTGATACAGTTGTTTGAGACTATTGCTATGTGCTTGACTGCAGGACCTAAAACAGCAGGCAAAACACATATGATGCCAAAGGCATTTTTTCTTATTACTAGTTGATTTTCAAATGCCAATTTAACCATTAATGTCTGAGAAATTTTTCTCTTTGGCATACACAATAAGAGAATCACTGTGTATATTGGGTGATATCCGGGGATGGAATATATATCAAGATGCAGGGAGGAGTGATGAATACACATCGGGCGTGAGCTAAAGCAGGATATGGAAACAGGTTCCTGGAGTATAGATGGAGGGCATTAGAGAGCTGGGGCAATAGAATGGGTAAATCCAGGAAGCAAGTGCTCTGAAGATTTAGTCAATGGAAGTGACCAAAGTTTCAGAGACTTTTTCTCTCCCTTTCCTTCCATATCCAGGCAGTTTTCATATCCTAAAGAGTCTACTGCTAGATGTCTCTAAAATGGGTCCCTTTCTTATCATTCCTTAGTCCTAGCGCTTATCTTTTCCTTACTAGATAGTTACAACTCAGCTTGCAAACTGATTTTTCTCAGGATGGCATCCAAAGTCTTTAGTGTGGCTCAAAAGGCTCTTTATAATTTTGCCTTTTTGAACCTAATAGTATTATAATTATAATAATGTATTTTATTTGTATATATTATATATGCTGTATATATATAAATATATATTATTAAAATTCAATGCAATTAGCAATGTAGTGTCGAATGATAATCAGTTGATAGTGCTCAATCCCCCTAAGTCATCCAGTCTGGAAAAGATGTTCCAAAACACAGTATGTAGAGAGAAGGAAATAAGTGTTATTCAGAGCAGGATTTTCTGTCATAGGCAAGATGGGAATGGGGGAACTTACAAACTTGCTGGCCCTGCAACAGACAAAAGCATAGTTGGGCCTCTAAGTGCAGTGTCATAATTGGGAAGGCGAGGGGGCATACATTCTTTGGTACCTAGAAACCTGAGAAATTGAGGAGCAGGAGGGTGATCTGGGAAGAATACCTGAAACAATGTGAGTTGCCACAGGCTGGGTCCTCACACTCTCAGTTTATAATGCAAGAAGAGGCTATATGCAGGTAACAGCAGTTTACTTACTTGGAAGCAATAATTGAAATGATTATAGTTATTAAATTATTGTTGTTAATATTTACATACAAAGTTTCATTAATCCTGGAAGGCAGTGTGCTGTAAATTAAAGTATCTAGGCTTTGGAGCCAAATCCTTGATCTGCCACTTAGTGAATATGATACCTTGGGAAGTTATTTCAACATATTTAAGCTCCAATTCCCCCTTAGATAAACTAGAAACAGTAATATATTTCACTGAGATGCTGTGGGAATTGAATGTGTGTCACCTAGAAAATACCTGGCACATAATATGTATTTCAAGAATTATAGTTCACCTCCAATCTCTTCCCTTTCTATGTCTTTTCATTTTGACAGTTGTCAAGCTAATACAGAAGGGAGACATGATAAGACTTGATCCTTCTCACCTATACGAGTCAGGCAAATACTAACAACTGATAGCAACTTAACATTGTTTTAGAAGACTTTTGTTTATGTTGGAAATGTGTACATCATATTTAGAAACAATAGATTGAAGTAGAAATGTGAGAGAGAACACAAACCCATTTTCAGTTAGGCAGAGGTTTTTGGAGGGGCTTAGAAGTCATTGCTTGCTTTTTTTCCTGTCATTTGGAGTAACCAGTTATAGGCATTGGAAGTATTCACTTCCAAATTAAATTGAGATTAAAGTCATCTTAAAGTACCTGAAGTAGCTGGATATTTGCATGATATTTTTCCCATTACTTTAATAATTGTTTTCTCATTTAAGTTATGTTGGTGTCATTGACATTTAAAAATAATTATAACTTTGACTAGGGCTTAATACATTTTTTCCTATTGATTTGTTTCAACAAACATTAATGAAGCACTGATAAATGCAAGACACTTTGGGCTTGGCACTGTGGGAAATATAATTTCATTAGCTTAACAAATATTTATATATTTCTTGCTATGTTTCAAGATCACAGAGAGTGAAAAATAAGAAGGAAGTGGTCTCAGACCTCACTTTGCCCACAGGCTAGTAGGTACACAGTCAAGAGGACAAGCTTATTTTATGCTTGATTTTTTAAATGACCCAAAGAGGACAATGATTTATCTGTGTTGAGAGATTTATCATCTGCCACAGCCCACATGAACTTCCTCCTCGATTTTCCCAGTTACTTTTAGTGATGTCGTGGTTATTGTACTAGGTTGCAAAACTTCAGAATTGAGAATTATTGTTTTATCATTATATTAATTTTCCAAGGTTACCATAACAAAGTACCACAAAGTGGGTGGCCTAAACAACAAAGTTTGTTTTCCTACAATTCTGGGAGCTAGAAGTCTGAGATCAATGTGTCAGCAGGGTAAGTTTCCTCTGAGACCTCTCTCCATAGCTTGTAGATAGCTATCTTCTCCCTGTGTCTGTCTTCACATGGTCTTTCCTTGTGTGTTTGTGTCTTAATTTCCTCTTATAAGGATGCCAGTCTAAATGGATTAGGACCTACCCCCATGACCTTAACTTAATTTTAATTTAGTTACCTCTTTAAAGACCCTATCTCCAAATACAATCACATTTTGAAGTATTAAAGGTTAGGACTTCAACATATGAATTTTGGGGCACACAACTCAGACCATAACAGTTACTGTCCTTTGTATCATCTACAATTAATCTATAATAATCTATATCATTTTTTTCTTCTATTGTATCTGCTGTTACTCTATTTCAGATGTTTATAAACAATAATATTTTCTCTTATAGACAGGCTCTCTGTATCAGAATTTCTTCTTTCATTTCATTTCATAAAATTATCTTCCTTAATAGTTCTTTTCATTATATTGTGTCCCTGATCAAAAAACGCCTCATTAAAAGTCACCCCTATTACTTAGGGCTGACTTTATGAGGTCTTGGTAACAACTGAACACTCTACGTTTCCAAATTTATTTCCGGTTATTCTGCAGTGAATCATCTCTACTCTAGGCTGGTCATTCTTTTCACTTTCTATGATAGTCCACCTTCAATAAGTTGTTCTAGTCTACCTGGCTAAAGTAGTGTATGCCACGTTTCCCCACTAATAAGTTACTCTTTTGCCTCCTTTTCATACTCTTTGGAAGGAAGTCACTATGAGCAGGCCATACTTAAGAGTTGGGGAGTTATGCTCCCCTTCTTTGAGAGTACCTACATAAATTATTTGGAATTATACTGTGTGGAGATTTGTCTATTCTTCCTGTTTATTCATTTATCTAATCATTAATTTATATAAGTATGAACTCAAGGATGCTTATTTTGTGCTTTGGGATATAATCTAATATTAAGCTATTTATTTTGTTGCTCTAATTTTTCCATCTGTGACCATTAGGAGTTCTGTAAGTTGGCTCCAGTGCTTCTTTGATGTATGCCCATCACCCTCTGTGTGTGTGTGTGTGTGTGTGTGTATGTGTGTGTGTATTTGTGTTTTAGCACTTAACTTCTGGCACTACAAGAAACTACAGGCATATCTTGTATATGTTTTGCCCTAGTCCTAGAATCAGCCATTTCTCCAAGGTCCTTTTATTAAAAACGAAGATCTCGGAGCTAAGTATGCTCATTGTTACTGCAGTGTTATTGCTTCTAGGACCTCTTAACTGACAGAGTAAGAAAATATATATGTATATACTCACCTGTGTACATACATATATCTATAAATGTGTAATCATCTGTATCTATACTAAGCCGAACATGAGTACATACTGGTGTCTCCAGCTCTAATTCATTAACACTTGGTCATTTTAGCATCTTCCCTTTATTTGCCTATATCCTCCTATGCCAACAGTGAGAAAGCTGGCTCCCATCATCTGCCATTGATTTACCTAATTGTTCAATTCCACTGTACATGTATAGTGGTATTCAAATTAACTCATATCCCTATCCTAACACATTAAATATAAAATAATATATAAGTATAGGTACATATATTTCTGTACTACTCAAAGTACCTAGAAGAGTGATAAATTTATAGTAAGTTCTCAATGTTTATGCTAAAAATAGTTAATATTTTTATTATACTCAAATTCAAATTTCTTTGATATTCAAAAGACATTCAGCTTCTTACAATGTTGACATGGCCATCATTATGAATTTAGGTACTCTTATATGGTAGGTGTATAAATTTGCCAATTATTAGATAGGTGAGTTTGAAGCAAATATGATAGTTCTTTTAATGGGATGAAAAGTTCTAATTATCCAATTTCATGTAAAGCTATAGTACATTTGCAAATGGGAGGCTGATTTTTTTAATTAAAAATGATAATAAAAATGGAACCATAAAACTCTAATTAAAATGATTAGATGAAGGCAGAAGTATGAAGGAAGCCTAAAAAGCTTAGACCTCCACGTGTTGGGAGACTGAAGAATGAAAGAGCATATACTAATAAAAGTCATACACTAGTGAACAGTATAAAAAGTAAATATTTCTGGTCTAATATGTGAAGCTGTAAGCTATTTGAAGCTTGAGTGAAATGTTTTGGCCAATTATGTTTGCCTGATTTTGAGAAGGTGATATGGAAATGGTTCTTATAACCAATGAGATGCTCTTAGTGAGAAATCTAAATATATTCAAATGGGTATAGAAACACCGATACATAGCAGAACATTAAGATTAATGTCCTGTGTATACCTTGAGATAGTGATGTAGCCAAGTAGCCCTGGAATCTGAGTTTGATCCAGGGTAATAATTCCAGGGTTCCTATATATACATATATTTTTTACTTATTCTAGGGAATTTTGCCTAACTATAACATTAAATAAAAAACAATGACTAACTTGGTTCTCATAGCATTCAGCTACTTTATAGTTTGAATCAGTCATGGCAATTACAGATGTGTGAATTTGCTTTAACTTCCCCAAATCTATTTTTCAGCATGAGAAAAAGCTGTCAAATAGTATAGGTACAAATACCACTGGCAATATTTAAAAATGCTTTAAGCCTAGAAAATAATGTTGCCATATTAAAAATATTCATTTTTAATGGATAAAAATTGCTTCCAGATTTCCTAGAAACTAAGTGAAATTTGAGTTTGTATATATGTTAAAAATACAAAAGATACCAAAACTAAGGAGGAAAACTGAAACTTTTTAAAGGAATAGAAAACATAGCTCCTGGATTTTTGATGCCGGTAAGTATTGTAAAAATAGAACCAATAGTTCTAACAATATCATTAGTTAGCTTTTCTTGCATTGATTAAAACATGGGTATGGATTGAATATATGTAACACATTTGAAAGGAAAAGAAATTATTTTTTCAGAATTGTCATGTGACATTATAAACAAGTAAGTACAAAAATGTGCTTAGGGGCTTCCCTGGTGGCACAGTGGTTAAGAATCCGCCTGCCGATGCAGGGTACATGGGTTCGAGCCCTGGTCCGGGAAGATCCCACATGCCGCAGAGCAACTAAGCCCGTGCGCCACAACTACTGAGCCCGTGTGCCACAACTACTGAAGCCCGTGTGCCTAGAGCCCGTGCTCGCAACTAAAAAAGCCACCATAATGAGAAAGCCCACGCACCGCAACAAAGAGTAGCCCCCGCTCACCGCACGCAGCAACGAAGAGCCAATGTAGCCCCCCCCCACAAAAAAACCCGCTTCATTCCAATTGCATGGAAAGTAGTTAACTTGTTATCTTTACATATTACTAAATGCTAAAGGCAACTGAATTAATCAGAACACTGTATTTTATCATGCCAACCAGCATATCCTTTTTTTTTTTTTTTTGTGGTACACGGGCCTCTCACTGCTGTGGCCTCTCCCGTTGTGGAGCACAGGCTTCAGACATGCAGGCTCAGTGGCCATGGCTCACGGGCCCAGCCGTTCTGTGGCATGTGGGATCTTCCCGGACCGGGGCACGAACCCGTGTACCCTGCATCGGCAGGCGGACTCTCAACTACTGCGCCACCAGGGAAGCCCAGCATATCCATTTTGATCATAAACCGGTAGTTGTCAGTTTGATATAAATAAGATTCTCGCATATAATTTGATGTAAATTGTCTAGGAATAATTTTATTAAGCATCTCTAGCCATTATAAGATAAATGAAAATATGTTTTGACTACCTAATTGATTGGAAACCAAACAATTGATTACATTTCTATAGAAGATTAGATTTTGTAAATTAACAATCTGTATAAAATAAAATAATAAAACTTTGTCAAAGTATATAATCCATATAACAACCCAGTGATGTGATACATTAGTCGGATACAGTCTGGAGTATATCACACACCAAATATAAACAAAATAAATATAATGAAGATAGGGGCTTCCCTGGTGGCGCAGTGGTTGAGAGTCCGCTTGCCGATGCAGGGGACACGGGTTCATGTCCCGGTCCGGGAGGATCCCACATGCCGCGGAGCAGCTGGGCCCATGAGCCATGGCCGCTGAGCCTGCGTGTCCGGAGCCTGTGCTCCACAACAGGAGAGGCCGCAACAGTGAGAGGCCCGCGTACCGCAAAAATAATAATAATAATAAATAAATATAATGAAGATAAATAAAAACATCTTCATTGAAATTACATACTAGTTGCAAAACTGAAACACAAAACTACATACTCTGATGTTTCTGGTATATTATTATTTCTTCTATGTTACACTGCCTTATGATTTGATCTGGTTCATTGACAAAAGCTAAGCACTGGTCTATAAGCAAGGGAACCCTGTGCTCCAACTGGACTGTGCCTTTCACAGGTCAATGATGATGGTGCCATGGTTGAAAGTGATGCTTTTGAGGCCTATCTAGATTCAAATCTATTTATTTCTGAAGTGTATGACAACCTGGGTTCAAATTCTATGTGATCTGTAGCAGTGCCACAGACAGTATAACCATAGACTGGTGCCAGTCTCTGAAGTGGTTGTTACTGGTCAATAATAACCTGGTCGATAATAACTGACAGAGTAATTTCATGTATGATGAATCAGATAGTAAAATATCAGGGCATACATTTGTATGCTTGCTATTTTTTTGAATTCATATTTCTTGTAATTTATTTTTATATTGTTTTACCAAAATTATTTTTTGAAATGGATTGGAATTAAAGAAGACTGGTCTCTCACCACAGAGAGTTTGAGAAACACTGATCTAGAACAGCACTAAGCAATGCTTTAATTTCCTCATCAGTGAAATAGGACAGAAAGAAAGGGAAATGACTTTTATACCTTTTAGGTGACAACATTCAAAAGGGTCTACTGTAGCATTCCCAAAATTCTTTCTCTATATACTTGCCTATTTGGTTTCTTATGCAGTTATCAAACCTACAACAGATCTAGCTGTGGTATGATCTATGTTTCAGTGGGACCAAGGGTCAAACAAGAGTTTTTCAAGAGAAGGCAGGTTGGAACTTTTTCCTTTTTTAAATAAAAATTTATTCTTACTTCAGGGTGAGAACTGATGGTTTAATCGTACTTCTCGAACTTTAATGTACATACGAATTACCTGGAGATGTGCTTCCAGCTGACTCAGTGGGTCTGGGGTGGAGGTTGGAGTTTCTGCATTTGTCACAAGCTCTAACGTGATGTAGATGCTGCAGACTTGCTGACCTTGCTTAGAGAAGCAAGGGTTTAACAAGCCTTGTTTCTCAGATACACTCTCCCACCTAAGTGTCCAGCAGCAGACACACGGCCCACTCAGAGACAGAATCTTCCTGCAAACAGTCTGTAACTCTCCCTAGGTCATAAGACAAATTTCATCCTCAGCCTGGCCTCATCCTCAGTAATGGTGTTTTTCACGGGACATGTAAACCACCAAAAGTTAAAGATCCAGCAAGGCCAAGGGTCTAGAAATTCTAGTGTAAGCCTAACTTTATTTAAGTTTAAATTGTTTTTTTAATGCTAACTTGCAAATATGAATAGGGCAGATTGACTGGTGTGTTCCAGTCACCGTATCTTAGTGATCTATGAGCCTGGTAAAAGGCTTATAATTATGCCTGAAATCAATAGCCTATTGTCAATTTATTTTATTGTGGATTGGTTTAGTGTTCTTGTGTAGTATTTTGTACATTTTTCAAAACTGACTTCCATGGAATCGTGGTCTTGTGGTTTTGATGAAGAAAGTGTAAGCGTTGTAAACATGTACATTGTGCATTTTTTTTCTTTCTTCATAGTTAATCCTCATCTTAATATGTAGGAGTTGGGCCTTTTGATCATTTATGAATTGTGAAAGAAAGGCAGGAAGGAATGGAGGGAGGGAGGAAGGAAAGGGGCAAAGATGGAGGGAAGAAAGCAGAGAAAGAGAGAAAAGAAAAGAAAGAATATTTTCATAACCTTAATTTTAGAACAAATCTCTGCTCTAATAAACTTAGAAATTTTAACACAACTGTAGCATATTCATTCTTTGGGCTTTCTTTTTGTCCATAATGTTAAAATTGAAATGAAAAATTATAATTATAATATTTACTATTGTACAAATCATTCACCTAGGACATATGTGTGTGTATATGTATATATTTTTTGTGTGAATCAGTTTTCTACTTATTGTGTCATCACAGTTACCCAAGCACTCTAAGTAATTTGAGGTGATACGTGAGTAGTGACAGTTATTAATATTTCTCATTCTTAGGTTTAATATATTGCCTCACTTGGAAATCTTGGTTCTAGTGCAACATCCAGACTATTTGTATGAATGATTAAGTGAACTATCCAGAGTCTCTGTATTGTGCCTCTGGTCTCTGAATAGTAATCCTATTTTGTCTCAAAAAGATAATATTTTGAAGAAGAATTCTCTTCTTAGAATAATTTCTAATTTCATTATCCTAAAATTACATTTGGAAACTTGAATGTTAAAAGAAAAAAGGATGAATCATTCACATACGTGGGAAGGCTTTTTTTTTTTTATGACACTGAGAAAAGTGTGAAAGTAAATGAAAAATGAACAAACAACTGAATTTACCATTCCTTCATTGGATTAGTATTTATTGAATACCTACTGTGTACTAGACAGAAAGTATACAGACAATAACAAAGCAGGGACTTCTCCTTAAAGAATTCACACACAAAAAATAAAAAATTGGAGTGTAGTGTAAAGACCGATAAAATAGACTCAAACGCTGGCTGTAATAATAATAAAGAAGGGGGATACAGAGTGGGAATTTCATATCTCAGTTTGGGGTAGGGGGTGACACTGGTCTGTAAATCTTCTCAGAGGAGTTGATTTATCATTTGCTTCTTAAAGACAAGGTAAGAAATAGCTAGACAAAGAGGGAGGGCATGGTATTCCAATCAGAGGGAATCAATAATACATGGAGAAATGAGAAAGAATACTGTGTTCAGGGTACTACACGATGAAAGTCAAATTAGTCTATAGGAAGTGAAGTGTAGTTGTTAAAAGAATAGGAGAGATGAGACTAAAGTTCAAACAACTTGAATAGGGCCTTATATTCCATGCTAAGGAGTTAAACACGGGGGAGTCCCTGATCTGTGATATGACTAATTTTCCATTTCAGAAAATTTTCTCTGCCAGTATGGTGGGGAACGTTTCCAATAAAGATGAGCTAGAAGCAGGAAGATCAGTTTGGGAGATTATTTTTGTCAGCCAGGAAATGGTTAGGGCCTGAACTATGGTAGTGAGTTTGAGAAGGTTAACTTGAGAAATTATTAAGTGAAAAAAGTAGGATTTTGTGATTTAATAAAAATGAGGTTTGATGACGAGGGAGATATTTAGGTGGATGATTCTTACTTTTCTACATATCTGATGAGCTGGATAGTTGGTGTATACTTTGCACTACACTTTTTTTTTTACATGAGGGCAGCCATCAATTCAGTATTGGTCAGCATAGATTCTCAGCACACTGTCAGGCTCATAGTAGGTGCTCTATAAATATATTTTGAATGAATGATTAACTTATTGTTCATAAAAAGGGGAGATAGGATCCAGAGTACATTTGGGGAGGAAAATGATGGATCAAATTTTGGACATGTTGAATTTGATGTATTATTAGGCCAACCAGTGGAAAATGTTCAGTAAGTAATTGGATACATGGATATATGAGTTTTTTTAAACAAGAATCATGTCTTAATCACCTCTTTTTATTCAACAGTCTTTAAATCTGTGTTAACTTGAATCATAGTTGCCAACAACATTCAATAGTATTTCAGAGTTTAGCAGCCTAAGCTAATTCTTTTAGGCATATATGAAAAATTTGAAATGGCTCTAAATTTTTAAAAGCCTGAAATCTTTATCTATTCATCCACTGATAGACATTTAGGTTGTTTCCATATCTTGGCTATTTTTAAAAAAATTTTTATTAGGGTATAGTTGATTTACAATGTTATGTTAGTTTCAGGTGTACAGCAAAGTGAATCTGTTATGCATATACATATATCCACTCATTTGTAGCTTCATTTCCCTATAGGCCAATACAGAATACTGAGTAGAGTTCCCTGTGCTATACAGTAAGTTCTTATTAGTTATCTATTTTATATATAGTAGCGTGTATGTGTCAATCCCAGTCTTCCAGTTTATCCCACCCCCCTTTACCCACAGTAACCATAAGTTTATTTTCTACATCTGTAATTTTATTTCTGTTTCATAGACAAGTTCATTTGTAGACTTTTGTAGATTCCACATATAAGCGATATCATATGATATTTGTCTTTCTGTGTCTGACTTACTTCACTCGGTATGACAATCTCTAGGTCCATCCATGTTGCTGCAAATGGCATTATTTTGTTCTTTTTTATGGCCGAGTAATATTCCATTATATATATGTACCACATCTTCTTTATCCATTCCTCTGTTCATGGACATTTAGGTTGCTTCCATGTCCCAGCTATTGTAAGTAGTGCTGCAGTGAACATTGGGGTGCATGTATCTTCTCGAATTATGGCTATTGTAAATAGTGCTGTAAGGAACATTGGAGTGTATGTATCTTTTCTAATTATGGTTTTCTCCAGGTATATGCCCAGTAGTGGGATTGCTGGGTCATATGGTAGCTCTATTCTGAGGTTTTTTTGTTTTTTTTTTCTTTGCAGCACACGGGCCTCTCACTGTTGTGGCCTCTTCCGTTGCGGAGCACAGGCTCCAGACGCGCAGGCTCAGTGGCCATGGCTCACGGGCCCAGCCGCTCCGTGGCATGTGGGATACTCCCGGACCGGGGCATGAACCCATGTCCCCTGCATCGGCAGGCGGACTCTCAACCACTGCGCCACCAGGGAAGCCCTATTTTTAGTTTTTTAAGGAAGCTCCATACTGTTCTCCAGAGTGGCTGTGCCAGTTTACATTCCCACCAACAGTGCAAGAGGGTTCCCTTTTCTCCACACCCTCTCCAGCACTTACTGTTGAGAGATTTTTTGATGATGGCCATTCTGACCGTTGTGAGGTGGCTGTTTTTAATAGCTGCATTAAACAGTGAACTGCACATATCTCTTTATGATACAGATTTCATTTCCTTTGGCTATATACCCAGAAGTGGGATTTCTGGATCAAATGGTAGTACTTTCTTAAAAAAATTTTTTTGAGGAAGCTTTATAGTGTTTTCCCTAATGGCTGTATCAATTTACATGATTACTAATAGTGTGCATTTCCTAAAGAAAACGTGATATATATGTATATATATATGAATAATATATGTATGTGTGTATATATACACACATATATACTATCCCATTGTGTGTGTGTGCATATATACATATCCATATACATGCACATACACACACACACAATGGGATAGTATTTAGCAGTAAAAAAAAAGAAAGACATTCTGCCATTTGTGAGAACAAGGATGAACCTGAAGGGCATTATGCTAAGTGAAATAAGTCAATCACAGAAAGACAAATACTGTATGATCTCACTTATATATGGAACCTAAAAAGGTCAAACTCATAGAACCAGAGAGTAGAATGGTGATTACCAGAGACTGAGGGGTAGGGAAAATGCAGATATGTTGGTCAAGGGGTACATGCTTTCAGTATAGACTAGGTTCTGTGGTTCTAATGTAGAGCAAGGTGACTATAGTTAGTAATACTGTATTGTACACTTGAAACTTGCTAAGAGAATGGATCTTAAGTACTTTCACCACACACACAAAACAAACAAGCAAAAACACCTGTGTGAGATGATGGATGTATTAATTTGGTCATGATAATCATTTCATTTCATATGTGTATTAAATCATCACATTTGACACCTTAAATATATACAATTTTTATTTGTCAATTGTACTTCAATAAAGTTGGGGAAAAAAGTAGATCATTATAGAATAAATAAGGAAAAAATAAGAGGCAGCTTTGATTGTGGAAAGAACATCGATGTTTGAATTAGAAGATCTCGAAGTCTTAGTTTTGCCCTTAACTAGCTTTTGGTACCTAAATATTTAAAAAGTTTGTAAGTTTCATTTTCTCACTACTAAAATGAGACAGTGAGCTCTGATGATATCCAAGGTCCTGCAACTTATAACATTAAATAATCCTGTATATTCAAACTTAAACATGGTTTTTAAAAATACATTGAAAGGTGCATGTTTTGGTGAATAGGGAAGATGTACATTTGATTTCTTTTGGTGGGTAATCATGATGATTTCATTGTTAATGAAAATTAAGTGATCTGAGAATCAAGTAACTGGGTCCAGACCCCAGCTTGGTCACTTAGTTGACTATGCAGTTTTGGACAAGTCAAGCCCCTTCTGGGAGCAAATCATCCTTGAAGTACATTTTATCTCAGTTTTATCTGGTTTTATAAAAAGTTTCTATGTTTGATTTTGCTCTGTCAAACTTATGGGGGAAATAACCTCACTGTGTTGTAAATACTATATGCTATAATATCTAATAGGTGACTCTTGATCTACTGAAAACAGAGTGAAAGTGTTAGATTATCTGGCAGAACCATTGATGTTAGATTAATTCTTCTAGCCCCAGGTCTCTGTCCCTTGTAATTCCTTAACATCTTACCTGCACCTTTGTAATTTTTCCTTTGTAAATAAAATCTCCTGGAGTTATTATCCTTTAAGAGTGAAATCTGTTTCTTGTGGGAACCCGATTTGATACACCTGTTATAAAACTTTGTTAAAAAATTTAAATCAACTTTAAAGATTTGGCTCATTTAAAAACATTTGTCATATTTTAAATCACTATATTTCAGTGCCATGAGTAGAACTTTGTAGGTGCAGTATAAAATTTCCCATAGGTCAGTTATTTGAGTATTGACTCCATGAGAGATGCCGCTGGGCTTATAAGTAAGATCCAGTCCCTCTGGCTCTTCATGAGCTGGAAAAAGATGATCCAGCAGCAAAAATTCAAAGAAAATTATAATTTTGTATGTATACACAAAAGAAAATACATTTGACCCTTAAACAGTTGGGGCGTTGGGGGGGCCAATCCTCCATGCAGTCAAAAATCCAAGCACAACTTTATAACTGGCCCTCGGTATCTGCAGTTCCTCTGTATCCACAGTTCCTCCATATCTGTAGTCTCACATCCTTAGATTCAACCGAAAGTCAGAACATGTAGTACTATAGTACTTACTATTGAAAAAAAATCTGAATATAAGTCAACCTGCGCAGTTCAAACCCATATTGTTCAAGGGTCAACTGTAGAGTAACTACCACTTGTATGGTGCCCATATTTCTGGCTCTGTGCAATTGTCCTCTGTATGTTCAAGGAATCTAATTTCATTTTCTTTTCTATACTGTGTCCTTACTCACTATTGGTGTTAATTGACATGTAATGATACCCTCATTATTTATTTAATTTAATAAAATTTATAAATTAGAATTAATTCATTATATATGTTTATATTCATACCCTACCCTTTAAAACTGTAATTTTAATTTGTAAATGTATATAAAATAAATGAACAGATTTAGACACATACTGGCAATTCAGGATTAGTAACAGTTGTTTTGGAAGTTTCACCAGCACCTATCAGCATGCTCCTTCCTCTGTCCTCTCCTCCTGCCCTCCTTCCTCCAGGATCAACATATCTCTCCTCCTTCAGCTGACTCATCCTTCACCTCGACCTGCTACACAGGGAAAAGCATATTTGCCATTTGAGAAATGGTATGTAACCAAAATTTCTACATATAGCATCAAAATGCTAACATTTTGTGATTGAAACTACCTGTTTATGTAAAACAGGCGATGAGCATTGTCTTAGAGGATGAACAATGATAAATAATTGATTAAAGATTTTAATGACATGGACACTCTTCCCTAGTTATTTGCAGAGAAGTATGATTGATTTCTATAAGCACACTGAACAGAGTTTACTCCCTTGTATTATCAAGACATAAAATATTTTTCCTCTGAAAGAGGGTTTTTCAGACAAACTTTATCAACTATTGACAACTGAAATTATGCTTTGTGCAAATAGACTTTACATTAAATTAGTATATGATTTAAAACAAATTTTGATATATTTTCCCAGAAGAGAACAATGCCTATCATATCAAGGCTGCTTAATAAATATTTATTGAAGGCAGGAAGGAATCTAGGGAAGGGGAGAAAGAAAGTAGGGCGAGAGGGAGGGAGGGAAGAAAAATGTATGCCTAATTTGGCTTTAACCTTTTTATTCTAACATTTCACATTTTAAGCAATGAAAATCTGACTCATAACATTCACTAGATTATTCAATACTCTACATTAATCAATAAAAAATGTCAAAATTAGATACAATTAGACTCTTAATGGAAAAACATTCATATCTTGTTGTCTTGCCCTTGATTTTCTCAGTATTTCAGAGAAGTGCCTGCTCATAAAAAGGAAGCTTGAGGTCAATTACAACCTTGTTTAGCACTAGGGGTCGGTGGAAGGTAGGGGGTAGAAGAAACAAACCCTATTGCCATGACATAATTTGTCCTGGGGCTTTGGAAGGCATTTTCCATATAATGATTAAAGCTTAAATTAAAGATATATTAAAGCCAAAATTAAAGATGTAATTTGTTGCTTAATAAATGATATATGTTTTATAACTTCATTAGGGATGCTACCTTCCTTAATTTTTGCAGACCATGAGATTTTCAGTGAGGTGCATATTAACTGCAGAGATAATAATGTTTCTATATGTTAATAATTTTAAATGAAAAACACTTGAGCTATTTTCCAGCCACATGGGAGGAATCATTTACATCCTTAAAGGCTTATTTTACCATTAACCCCTTCATTTGAGTAGAGTGGATATCCATATGTAAAGTATTAATTCTTTTTACATTAGTGCTAATGGCAAGTATTTTAGACCCACTGGTGTGAGAGGATTAAAAGCCACAACGTTAGGCGTGCACCAACATTTCTGAGATTAATCCTTGTTAGAGCAACCTAGTGGGAATATGTAACTTGATTTTCTGTTTATTGATCAGATGCTTCTTGTTTCTTTTATCATGTGAAATGAAACTCCACAGAGACAATATCATATTGCATTAATGTGCTGAATTTAACAAATGCAACACAGGATTAAGTTAGTCTCTTAACCCTTTCTACTTTTAATGCCAATTACTATATAAATGCAGGTTTTAAGGAGAGATCTGTGGAAATAGGATACACTCTAAATATTTGTCATTATGGCCCAAATAATAGATGAGCCATTCATGCTTTTTCTAGTTGTAAACTAATGCTTGAAAGTCATGTTAACAATAAATCTCTGGGAGTATTTACTTTCATTTGGTAGAAGGAGGGATTAAGGAGTCAGTGAAGAATAGAAGCACTCTGAGATTTTGTTATATATTTTGATAAGAGGCAAGGGACAGTATTTCTGTGTCTTCTCATTTCTCTGTTACTCCTACCCCTACCCCATCCCACTCCACCTTGTTGCCATGTTAGCATAGAAAATATTTCCTGGCCTCTCATCCTCATGTTCACTTTAATTTGGCTAGATCCCAGGAATGACATTCAAATATTGACTAACCAGCAAAGCATGGGCACAGACCAATCAGGAGGTACATCGGTTATAAAAGATTTGGTGATGAATGACTTGATTGTTTGGCTAAAACTTAGCCTGGCCTAGTGTTCGTCTTATCCCTAATTTGTCTAGGTGTCTTCAACCACCTTGGATAATGGCAGTCAATGGATTCTTGGTGACTTCTATCCTATAAGAAGGTTATGAGATAAAGGTAGGAAAGGAGAGAGACCGTTCTACCTAAAGCAGCTATACCTACTGATTCTTGTGAATGATTTTCGAGCTGGTAGAGGGGACGAGATAAGTCAATTAACTGTCTTACTTTTTAAAAAAAAATTTATTGGAGTATAGCTGATTTACAATGTTATGTTAGTTTCAGGTGTACAGCAAAGTGAATCAGTTACACATACATATATCCACTTTTTTTTTTTTTTGGACTCTTTTCCCATATAGACCATTACAGAGTATTGATAGAGTTCCCTGTGCTATACAGCTTATTAGTTACCTATTTTATATATAGTAGTGTGTATATGTCAGTCCCAATCTCCCAGTTTATCCCTCCCCCCCAACCCTTATCACCTGGTAACCATAAGTTTGTTTTCTACATGCGTGACTCTACTTCTTTTTGTGAATGAGTTCATTTGTACCCTTTTTTTTTTTTTAGATTCCACATATAAGCCATATCATATGATATTTGTCTTTCTGTGTCTGACTTACTTCACTCAGTATGACAGTCTCTAGGTCCATCCATGTTGCTGCAAATGGCATTATTTTTATGGCTGAGTAATACTCCATTGTATATATGTACCACTTCTTTATCCATTCTTCTGTCAATGGACATTTAGGTTGCTTCCATGTTCTGGCTATTGTAAATAGTGCTGCAGTGAACATTGGGGTGCATGTATCTTCTCGAATTATGGCTATTGTAAATAGTGCTGCAAGGAACATTGGAGTGTATGTATCTTTTCGAATCATGGTTTTCACCATTGAGAATGATGTTTGCTGTGGGTTTGTTGTATATGGCCTTTATTATGTTGAGGTAGGTTCCCTCTGTGCCCACTTTCTGGAGAGTTTTTTTATCATAAATTGGTGCTGAATTTTGTTAAAACTTTTCTGCATCTATTGAGATGATCATATGGTTTTTATTCTTCAATTTGTTAGCATGGTGTATCACATTGATTGATTTGCATATATTGAAGAATCCTTCCGTTCCTGGCATAAATCCCACTTGATCATGGTGTATGATCCTTTTAATGTGTTTGTGGATTCTGTTTGCTAGTATTTTGTTGAGGATATTTGGTTCCATGTTCATTAGTGATATTGGCCTGTAATTTTCTTCTTTTATGATATCTTTGTCTGGTTTTGGTATCAGGGTGGTGGTGGGGATCAGGGTGAGCTTGGGCGTGTTCCTCCCTCTGCAGTTTTTTGGAAGAGTTTGAGAAGGATAGGTATTTTACTTTTTGATAAAGCTACAATATGTTTGTTACTAACTAATACTTCTAAACCATACATACACATATACATATACAGCTAGGTAAGTAGATATGGAGTTGCTTGTGTACCTGTAGTTGTGAATATGTTTGCATGCATCATAATATATATTATACACACACATGTACACACATATGCAAAGTCTATCCTCGGTTAAGAAGAGTTGGATTCTGGGACTTCCCTGGTGGTCCAGTGGGTAAGACTCCAAGCTCCCAAGGCAGGGGGCCTGGGTTCAGTCCTTGTCGGGGAACTATATCCCACACACATGCCGCAAGTAAGAGTCCACAAGCTGCAACTAAGACCTGGCACAGTCTAAATAAATAGATTTTTTAAAAAAACCCAAAAACAAAACAAACAAAAAACAAAAACAAAAAAACAAGAGATGAGTTCTGTACATAAGCTGGCATTTACAGTAGTCAATAGCACTTTTTTTGGTCAGATAGTATAGTACTGTTAAGATATCTAAAAGAAATGTTTTTAGTTCCACAAAGCTTTCCTGAACCAGTGTTCAAGAAGTGCTACTTGATTTTATTCTAAATGCCCTCTTTTCTGCCCCTTACCCAACTCTGCCAGATCTGGACTCCGAGTTTCATGCTCTTCTACCTGAATCTGGGTGTCTTTTACTTGAGCACATTGCAATTAGATTTATCATTCTACTTACCACTTGACTGGGTCTGATAGCCCCCAATTTCTTTACCATTTAAGATGCTGGCACACCCCTGAGTTCTTTCTCATTATACCATTAATTTAGCATGGCATTAACTAGGAAAAAAATGAATGCTTGGTGGTATTATTTTCATAGAACAGCTCATTAAAACTGATCAGCTTTGAGCATACATAGAACAGAATTGGACTGAATTGGCACACTGGATAGGTTAAAATGTTACTATCCTTTTCAAATCAATATAAATTTTAACTATCTTGTTAATAGTCATTTTAAGAGACAGAATAAACATAATTTTCCATTACTAAAATTCACATAGAGAAACAGATTCCTTTAGTAATTCACTTCTGTTGGCTGAGGTAGAGTCATTGTTCTTAAAATAAAAATGTCAAGATGATTCCCACTTCTGTTTTCTTGGGTTTTTTTTTTTTTTCCAGAGTTTTCAAGCCAATCAAAATGTCATGGATTTCATTAAATATTTAAAATCAAATGATAAAATAAATCACTCCTCACTGGTAAATAGCACCATACCCTGCTTTATTGGTTTTAGAATATCAGTTGTCTACCACTGCCAAATTTGGGCCTTTTGAACTGTGAACCCATTACACAATTAATAAACAGAGAAAAGGCAGCTCCTGTGAAAGGAATCTATATTTATCCTTTGCATTTACACTAGATGCTGATTTCTCTATGGGAGGAAACAGGACAAATGTACTTTTTGCCAGGACTTCATGTAAAAACCTTGTTACCTGCTATATTTCAATTTTTTAGTCTAGAAATATTTGAAATTCACTTAAAAATGTGTGCTCTGAGCTGATGACTAATTCACTCTTGTTTCTTCTCTGCCTAAGGCATAACATATATCCATCCATCCATCCAGTTCGTTATTCCTTCATTCAGTAAACATCTATTGACCACCCCCTATATGTAGCTGGTGTTATGATTGACACTTTATGTAATTAATTTTATTTGATCCCTATAGCAGTCTTTCAAGACAAATGTTAATATCTTAACTTTGTAAATAAGAAGGCTGATGTCCAAAAGTTAAACAGCTTGCAAATGTCAGATTGTTGTCTTCTGCTCATCTTTGTTTCCTAACACAGTCCTTTTTACATAGGGAGCAGTTACTGAATGTTTATTAATGAATGAATGAATGAGCCAGAATACAGTTTATTATAGCTAACACCTATTTTATACCCATGAAGTACCACACATACTTCCATGTTTGTCTGTGTTCTCTCATTTAGTCATTATAAAAACTCTGCTAAGTTCAGTGCTATTCATGACCTTATACTTGCTTTACGGATGAGGGACCTGTGGCAAAGGTGGCAAATTAATATGCTCAAGATCAAACAGCTTGGTAGGAGCAGAGCTGCAAATTGAACTTAGGCTCTGCCTTTGGGGTCCATGTTCTTCACCACCTTGCTCTGTTTGTTTGTTTGTTTGTTTTTGTCTAGCACAGTACATGATGCATCATGAATGCTCAGAAACTGTTTGCTGCAATGATGGTGGTGATGATGTGGAATGGGAATTTTTGTCTGATGTATTGAAAATGCTATTTTATAGGAACTAGGGAATTTTCAAATTACAATTGCCTGAATTGTCCCTGTAAACTGCAAGAACACTTTATTTTTAACAATAAAATATCTTATTTCTTATTTTTATATAAAAAAAAGAATATTTCTGCATTTGTTTGTAAATGCATTATCATATATATGTAAGTGCATAGAGAGAGAGAGACATGGGTATAGATATAAAGATATAAAACTAACAAACTGGTGATGTCTTTTCTTCTCATATCAATTTGCAATTTAAAGTTCCCAAAATGTAACAGTGTACCTAAATGTAGGGATTTGAAAACAACTAATCATGATTATTTTAAATGATGATTTTAGTAAATTATGCATTCTTTAATTGCTTAAACATAAAGATTTTCACACAAAGAAGTCTGGTACAAAATTATAACCTTTATAAGGAAATTCAAGATAGAAAAAGTGATTCCACTTTAAATCATGTAGCAATAAGACAAATCACTATAAAATCTGTTTCGGTAGTCAGTTGATCATATGTCCACAAAGACAGCTTTGCTTTTTAACCCATTGTGTACACATTTTTCAGTATTTAGCTCTGTCGATAGAGGACCCTGGAAGCAGTGAGGGTAATGAGGAGGAATGATAGTTTAGATGTATTCTTTCCTGGAATGCCAGTTGAATTAAATCTTTCATTCCCACTGCAGACATACAAATCTATACTCTCCTTTCAAGATGAATCCAGAATCAGGAGTCTGCATTCTTTTATTCTTGGTCAGGAGATTAAAATTGATCACAGACCACACAAGGGAGTCGGCTGTAGTATCACAGCTCAATGCGGTTAACGAGGACAGCGCTTGCCTTCTGATCTCCTTAACTGTGCACTTACAAGTTACAAATATTATTGATTCCAGGGGTCATCTGAGGTTGTGGGGAGGTTGTGTGACTTGACAATATTTTCCTGTTTTTTAAGGGATAAGAGCTATGAGCCTTGATAGCAACTGGGACAGGGATAGTTTAAATTTGACAAATGAAGATTTATACTTTTTTGAGCTGGCAAAATCCTTCATGTAGAAATAATGAATGAAAATTTGAGAGTTGATTTAACATAGGTCAAATGACTCGCAGTGAAAGAAAGAAAATAACGCTTTCATTATTACCCTTTCAACAAAATGAATTGATGATAGGTTTGTCATTGTAGATCTGTGCTTTAAACAAATGAATAACGCTTAGAAAATCCTTTTTACAAGACATCATTTAAATTTAAGTAGGCATAGTTTACCTAAAATCTTTGAAAATGTAGCGTAGGTGGGATATGTGAATAATTACCTGCTAATCTGTAAAGCATGTTTTTATCTTTCTTATGAATAAAACTACTGTGTTAACATTCAGAAAATGTAAGGTGCCACAGATCATTGTATGCTAAATTTTCAAAGACTAGGTTATGGTTCCTTTTCTTCCCCTAATAATAAAGATTATAGACTATCCTAAGCATATATTCTATGTAATGGTGTAAGAAACACTGTATTTAAGAGCTTTTGCTGGATTAATTCTGGCTTTGGCACTTACTAGCTATGGGACTTCAGAAAGCTTGTTTCACTGCCTTGAACCTCAGTTTGCTCATTTTTTAAATGGTCATAAAGATGCCTAGCCGATAAAGCTGTTGTGGAGCTCCAGTACACAAGAATTATTGTTAAGTGGCAAAACACGCTACAAATGTTAACTCAAAATATTTATTACTACTGAGCTTATATGAAGTTGAGCCTGAATTTAGGACAGGGGGTGCTGAAGAGAGCTTCTGAACTGCATTCTGTCTCCTCTCCTTCATAATCTACAGAGTCCACTGGCAAGACAGCAAGTTAGAGTCACAAAAGTGTTCATCGTGGCTAGAATTTACAACTATTGGATTAGATGAAATTGCTGACATTGGTTTTACATGAACCATGCTCTAAGCAGCAGAACTCAAACAGCTTAGCAGTAGACTATGACTTCTTTAAAAAAAAAACTGAAAATATTTATAAGAAATGACCCTAATATCACATTTCAGAAACTGAAAAAAAAAAAGATCAAACATCGACTGCTCACTTCATTAAACCACAGGCATTTGGGATAGAATTCATTATTCTATGTTGACTTTAAAAAGTGTAAGATTTTTATTGATGATGTCAAGATATATGCTTTTATACCATGGTTAGAGTGGTTCAGGTGCTTTTGAGTATAATTTAATTTTTGATTGTGTGTATATTGCATAGTTCATAGGGAATTTAAATCATTTCCAAAGAGCAACCCAGAATTTCAATTTGATCTCCCTGATTAATCCTCCATCCACTGTTACTGTAGTTTCTTCACCTTGTAGTAGTAAAAGAGAAGATGATACTCTTCGTCTATGTAATAGACTCCATTATAATGAAAATATTTTCAATTATTATTAAATTTCTTATGTCTGTATAATGCTTCGTGATTCAAGAGTTCTTGGAAAAGCTCAGGGGACGAAGTGCTAAAAGCTTCAGTTTACAAAAGTAAAAGCTAGGGTACAGAGAAATAGGCTAATTTGCTACACATCACACAGCAAGTAGGTGGGGGAACTGAGAGCAAACATAGGTGTTGCTACCTTGGCCATGTACTTCACCTGTCTGGGAGTCATTATTTGGTTTTGCTTTCAGAAGTCAGAAAATTTGTTGCAGGGTGAACCACATATCAGTGGGCCCTTTTGTGGGATTTCCAAACCTACTAGAGGTGGAACAACAGCTCCCTAATTCAAAGCTTCAGTTTTGACGAAATTCTTTAAGAAGCCCTCCTAAAGGCAGGGTTTTTTTTGTTTTGTTTTGTTTTGTTTTGTTTTTGCGGTACGCGGGCCTCTCACCGCCGTGGCCTCCCCTGCCGCCGAGCACAGGCTCCGGACGCGCAGGCCCCGCGGCCATGGTGCATGGGCCCAGCCGCTCCGCGGCACGCGGGATCCTCCCGGGCCGGGGCACAAACCCGCGTCCCCGAACCCGCGTCCTCTGCATCGGCAGGCGGACCCTCAACCACTGCGCCACCAGGGAAGCCCTAAAGGCAGTTTTTAATCAAACAAATATTATATAAGCTAAGCTACATCCATTTTCTGTTATTCGCTCAGAATTTAATTAATGCAGAGTTGCCATTGTTGACTAATTCATTTTTCTTAAGAATGCATTTTAGTATGAATATATTCTCCACTGATACTGATTCCTAGAAAGGCATGTGATATGTTTCTCTTCTAGCAAAATCTTTTCATACTTTGGCAGGCATTACCACTAGAATACCTTGCAGTGTGGGTGTCAGTATAGGGTTTATCCTGTTTCCTCTTCCTGTTCTGATTTGCCTCATTTAAATTGATTTTCATAGCTATAATGCATATATTTCTATTTTGTTGTTTTTGTTCTCTTTTATGTTCTCTCTCAATAAATCTCCTTTAGTTATATTATCTCAAAAAACAGTTAATTAATTAATTAATGCTTTTATTTCCAAAATTATAGTATAGTGATCTTGTACTATACTTAAAATTCAAGAAGGATGAGTCCTAAAATCAAAAGTACTCTTTAAACACCTGTTTCTTGGTACATTTTTATGCACATATATATATATATATATATATATATATATATATATATATATATATATATATATATATATATGTAAAGTCTGAACTGATACCTCTCTTCTCTTGGCTTCCAGCATGCTGCTTTCTCCTGCCTCTCATGACTGACTGATCCCTCCTCAATTTCCATTTGGGCTCCTTTTCCTCTTTCTTCCTTTAAATGTTGATACGTTATCTAGGACTCCACTGTTGGCTTTCTTTTCCTCAGGATTAGTTCATTAGCATTCATGGCTTCCAGTACAGTCTCTTTGCTGATACTTTTCAGAATTCTTGGTCCAGACCAGATTTCTCTCATGAGCTTCAGACTTGAAATTTTACTTGTTAATTATCTGTAGAATGACTTTACTGGATGTCCCATGCTCCATTAAATATGTTCAAAGTGGAACAGTACTGTTGCCCTAGCATCTGCTCCTCTTCCACTGTCCTGGGCCACAGTCAAGTACACCACTGTTGAGGAACCCACCGAAACAGGAAGCTGAGGCTCAGCTGTGACCCTTCCTTTCCCTCTACTCCTTTCAACCGCGAGGTGCCAAATCCAATGAAATTAACCCTTAAAGACCTTCAGGATATGTTTTTATTCTCCTGTATGTATCCCCACTGTCAGTATCTTAGTGTGAATCAATCCTTTTTTTTTCCCCCATTAAAGTTACTGTAATAGGAGAAGAAAGTGAAAACATACCTCTAAGGAATCCAGAGGCACAGTTTCAAATCCCAGATACAGAATTTCTTTGAAGTAGTAAAATTTTATTTGAAATTTGCATTTCATTCCTCAACATCTCCATTTTTGTCTTAATATAAACACCATAATTTAAAGTACTTATCTTTGATTGAAATTGTTGCCCCAGGAAAGTAGGCTGTGTTTGTACTGAGGCTGTGGACACTCCCTGCAATGCCATGTTAGTGGAGGTTACTAATAATCCAGGTTGAGAAGTACAAGGTTAGTGTTCCTGTCTTATCTGGATTTATGCAGCATCCCCTTACATGATCTAGTTCCTTCATTCTCACTGTCTGCAAATCAGGTCTACATACTGCTACCAATTTGTCCTTGTTAATATACAAAGCTGACTGTATCATTTCCCTGCAGTGTTTCCTCTGGGTAAAATCCAAACTCCTTGGTGTGGCTTGCATGGCCTTTTATGGTCTGGGGCCTGCCTATCTGTCAAATTTCAAATTTTGCTATTCCCTCTCTCCTATCTGCTCCCCTGACCACACCCTAGTTTCACTCAGATTGAACTCTTACCCCTTCACACCTTTGTATATGTTGCCCATTCTTCCTCTTTCTTTTTCTACCATGGGAAACATTCATCTTTCAAGACTGAGCATAAGTATCATTGTCACCAGCTGAGGTGAACTGTGTTTTGTAAGGGCTCCTATGCACTTACCTATGCATCTGTTTGTCATAGCACTTATCTTGCTTTCTTCTATTTCTGGTTATATGTTCTTCTCCCACTAGATTGGAAGCTATTCATCTCTGAATATCCCAAGTACCTCTGTATCCCAAGTACAGTAGGCACTCAATAGGTATTAATGAATAAGTGCTTAAATAAATGAAACATCCAAAATTTCTATTTCCATCTTATCTTAATAACAATTAAAAATCACAACTAGTATCCAAATTTGAAAGTTGAACAGAATAGACTGTAGTTTTGCTTGGCTTTTTTTTTTTTTTTTTTTGCGGTATGCGGGCCTCTCACTGTTGTGGCCTCTCCCGTTGCGGAGCACAGGCTCCGGATGCGCAGGCCCAGCGGCCATGGCTCACGGGCCCAGCCGCTCCGCGGCATATGGGATCCTCCCAGACCGGGGCACGAACCCGTATCCCCTGCATCGGCAGGCGGACTCTCAACCACTGCGCCACCAGGGAGGCCCTTGCTTGGCTTTTTTAAGTAACAGACATTTCAGAACTGGATATGTAGTGAATATACATTGAATCTGCCTAGTTTTATATGGTTAATCACCAATATGAAAGGAAATTTCAATTGGCATTAAGTTTTTTAAATTATCTGTAGTTTTGGTGGTTGTTGTGGTGTTTTATATTAGAGTTATGTTAAGTATTAAGAAAGAAAAATATCAAGGAATGTACAAGTATGAAAGTAATAGGATTTTGGAAGTTAAAATACATAAAAGCCAATTCATTTACTAGTATTTACCACATGCTAGTCACTGTGGTAAGCATTTATCATATTATTGAGATATATTATCTAAATTAATTTACCTGATTTCATAGATAAGGAAATTGAGACTTGAAATTTAAGTAACTGTGATTGTGCAGGTTATACAGCCAATATATAGTGGAGTAATAATATGAACATAGTTATGTCTGACATCAAAACTATAACTTTATCTTACCAGACCTTAATATATTTACAAATTCTTATATAAAACGGTATTTATTCATGGTGTGTAACAGTTGTCAGGTGTGGATAATTTCATTGCATTTTGGCATTTGAGACCACACTCCATGCACTTGGAATGGCAGCTGGATAAGTAGTATGGTATAGTTGAATTAATCTTAGTGAATGTGATTCTTTAACCATTTTTGAGTCACAGGCTCCGTAGCAGATATAATGGAAGGTATGGACCCCCTGTACACATACACAATAAAATGCACACATGTACAAAGATATGTTTCCATAGTCTTGGATTCCTTGAAAATCACAGGCAAGTTTCAGAATTTGGATTCTAGATAATCTGCCTATTTTGTGGATGAACAAACTGAGGTTCAAGGTCAACCATATGTTTCTGAAATGGTTGACCATGTCTATCCATCAAGAGTGTCTTTGGAAAGTGATTACTTTGTGGAATTTTCTGAATTCCTAGAAAAGTATTCTAGTTTCAAGTCTCTAACTCAGCAATGTATTGGTAATACTGAGCACATTCCAAGTATATTTAATCATGGAAATAATTTAATATTTTTCTTATTGAATACACATTTCTTGAAAAAATCTACTAAGATAAGTATTTTCTTGTATGATTTATAAAAACCCCAGTAGTGACTTAGAATAAGATAAATAGATTTGCACAGAAATGTATCATTTGAGTAAAGAACAAAATGCATAATTAAAAGATAAAAGAATTATATGGTAGCAAAACCAATATCTATATTTTCTACGTGTAAAATTAAGTTGTTTCAGCAATATAGAGCTGTACTATGCTTACTTGTCCACATAACAGTTCTATAAGGAAATGCATTTTTGTAATTCATCTAATTTTAAAGATGAGAAAACTGAGGTTTAAAATTTAATGACTTAGGCATGAGCTTATAGCTAATAGCTAAAAAGTAAAGGTCAGGAGTCCATTAGAAATCTTTTGATTCTGAATCAGGGAGCTCTCCATTGTTTCACATACATGCCTGGGGAGAATCAGGTAGATGCAAAAACAAGTTTCAGCAGCTGAGAGAGTCACCAAGCACATTTGGTGCATGGTCTTTATTTTAAGGCCTGCCACTTGCTTCCTCAGACTTGTATTGTTTCACTTTGCAGAGCTCTGAAGGCCAGAGCATACTTGGGTAATTCAGAATGATTCTTAGCTTTTATTTCAGTTTTAATCCATGACCTCAACTCTTGCATTGTGTTTCACTCTTTTTATTTCAGTACTATAGCAAAAATTAGTTTGGCTTTAAAGAAAACAGTTTAACTGCATTATCTATTATAAATGCATGTTATATTAAAAAATTTTACATAAAGTTTTTGATATACAGAATATTTTAGCCTCACAATATAGCTGTAAAATTCATTACAACGATTACAAATAAACAGGTTACCAGTATGTATATTTAAGAATTTATTTGAGTAAAAAATTTAGAAGTACAATTAATAAATACCTTTGAGAAAGTAACTAATACAATACAATGAATGTATGGTACATTTACTGGTGATTAACACATTAGTAATACTTTTGAGATTACATTTTTAAAGGGGTGTTCTCCCTTCTACAGAATGTGTGTTTACAGTGGCAGCTTTAATGCTGTTTCCTGCTGTGCAGTTCAATAAAGTATGGTGTTAGGTGGTTGGTTGAGGGTTTTTTTTCGTAATGTATGTCGATGGAGATAAGTGTTTTAATTACTTTTTTAATGTCTGTGCTTTTGTATTTTTCTCCTCTCTTCTCTTTTATTTCCTGCTGTTGGGATTACTGCCTCATCTCCACAGCAGGTAGCTGTAGCAAATTTGTTTTCTTTGTAAGCCTGGTAGATTTATTTTGTAATATAACTATTCCTTTTTAGTATTTTATTATTAATGATTTCTTTACTTTGGAATATAGTATACTTACATAGTCCTAAATAGTAATTTTCTAACACCATCTAAGAATTCCAGTCATTAAGAAAAAAAAATCTTCGCCTGAGGCATATTCTTTGAATTTTTTTGCTTACCCTTACTTCATGATGTGAGGATTAAAATTGAAGGAAATTGTTTTATAGCAAAAGCCAAATGAGAATGAGAAACAGAGAAAAGAGAAGGGAGGAAAACAAATAGAAAAGGCCCAAGAGATAAAGCACACTTTAATAAATAATACCAAAAATCAAAGGGATATGTATAATTTTGTGGCAGAAAAAGAAAATTACATTAACATAGGTTTTCTAGAAGAGGGATTTTAATGAGATCTTATTTTTATATTAAAATTAAATTTTAGTTAGTAAAATAACTTCTGCTAATTACAAGAAAATTGGATTACAAAAATATAAAGAAAAATAGTTCATCTTCTGTTTTTTGGTCCAGGATTTTGTTGTTTTGTTTCCTTCATATGTCCCTTTATGTAGAAAGAACAATAGATAAGGTGGATCCTGAATATAGAAGTTATTTATCAGGAAAGTAGAAAACACTCAAGGATATTTTATCCATCTTTGAGTTCTTGGAAAATATTTTATTAATTAAAATAAGGTCTCTCTCTCTCTCTCTCTCTATTTTTTTTCCAAATGTGTAAAAGGAGTAAAAATTATGAGACTACAAATGCATAGTGAACCTTATTCTCATTTTGTTATATGAAATTGCTAGATATTTTATTACAGATTAAAAATCCTCTAGAAGAATTTTAACCACTTAGATTCAGTTTACTTCATATGTGTTGATCTTGTGAACACATTGCTTTATTAATATGTTTATATTGTCTGTCACCCATACAAACTCTAAATTGGAGCCTGATATTAAGTTCTAATATGAAATTTTATGAACTGATCTCGTTGGTATAATAGAACTTATACATATTTTCTACATGAAATCATAAAAGCAAACTGAAATACGGGTTTGTAACTTCATAGGAATTATTACATTTGTTTACTTTATTCTCTTCTTCAATGCTTTTAAAATTATACTGTTTTCATAATTAAATACAAAAAGAAGATCTTAGTTCAGTGTCTCTCCGATTTTCAAAATTGTATGAGTGTTCTTTACTCCTCTTAGGCCTGGATGTCATTATTGTTATATGTTTCTGTACAGAAAAATACCTTGTGTAATGGGAAAAAATATGATTTGAGATGGTGATTTCATTCATAACATTTTTTAAAAGCTCTTCATCTTGTTATGCTCTAACGAATTATGTGATCCATACAATTAATGCTTGTGGTCACATAGAGAGAGAGAGAGACTAGAGAGCAGTTATACAGAACAGATATTTAATGGGGATTTGAAAAATGAATGAAATGAATACTATTGTGATATATGGTGATCTGATTTCATATGTGTTATATTGAATCACTCCACTCTTTCTGAATTCAGTCTGAACACCCAAGAGCTAAACACATTTACAGTGGGTTGTCAGAAAAAGATGGGGAGTTTTATTGAGAAAAGAATCACAATAGGGCATCATTGATCTGTTCTCTTTCTAATCCATATATAGATCTTAGAATGATAAACCTTACGGCACTGTTTTCCCTTGGAAGTAAATCCTTTGAGTCATATAAGTGATCTTTAAGTGACAGATGAAGAACTTTATAATCCATTGTGAAATTGTGGAATGCTTAGGCCCTTGAAAAGAATATTTTATTTCCATATTGTAATTTCAACTGTTTGGCCTTGATATCGAAATAGTTTACTTTTTCTAGTAAGTATATAAACACATATATCCATAATACATGTATTTATGAGTTATACCTACATTTACATATCTATGTACAGCCATTTAAATATCTTCTTATGATTAATTGCAGTATCTTCTGTTTGTGAAAGTGTATACTATGAATCTTTTATAATGTGAGTCTTTATTTTCCATAGTTTTTATATTTTACCCAAGACAGTAATAATGACTTACATTTAAATGTTGTTTTAGATTTACCAGAGTGCTTTTATGTGTACTTTTCCACCTCAGTTCAGAGCAACCCTATACATAAGTCAGAGATATCTTCGTTCCAATCAAGGCAGTTAACTCGACTTACTGTGGTAATCATTTTGCAATATATACAAATACTGAATCTTTATGTTGTACACCTGAAACTAATATATGTCAATTATACCTTAATAAAACATAATTAGATAAAATAAAGGAATTTGACAGCCACAGTATTAAAAGTAATTTTACCCAAGTACAGCTAGAAAGGGGATATAATGAGACTAGAACCCAGTTCTCCAGACTCCTAGGTCAGTGTTCTCTCAGGCAGGATGTTAACTAACTGCTGCAATTTGAATGATGCCTTAACCAACAGAGGGTCTTAACGTTGCTATTTCCTGGTCTTGAAGCACATATGGTTTGCATCCATTGTAGTCTGTAGAATGAATGAGGTTAGAGGAATACCCTTGTCTTACCACAGCCTTTCATTCTAACCAATCTGTCCAACACTGACCACTTAAATGTGCCAACAGTGTGAATTGTGTATATGATGGATTAGATGAACATTTAATTTATGTCTATCCGAATGTGTCATTTCATTGTATCAAACAAAGGCTTTTAGGGAGAGAATGCAAATAAAAGGAAACATTTATTTCACATCTATGCAAAGAGCTTTACATATATTGTTTTCATTTTACTCTCCTAACAATTCCATGATGAGGCTGCTGCTGCCCAGAAAGAATAATTTACTTGCCCAAGGTCAATGGCTAGTAAGAGCTAGAATGAGAATTTTAACACAGAAAGTCTGACTTAGAGGTTTCACTCTTATTTAGTACACTGTATTTACAAATGATAGAAATAAGTCAGTTGGCATTAAGATATTTTTAAAAGATTTAATAAACAAAAATAAAGAAAAACAATGGTTACACAGGGACATTTCTTACAAAGACACAACTGCATAGCTGTGGTAGATAGCCTCGTGTCCCTTAGTGAGGGTTTGTTTAATGAATCCATGTTTAATCTTCACATGTTAATATTCTTCCTCATGCAGCACCATTCCCCAAACCAAGCTTAGCAATGAGGACCGAGATCACACAACGTGCTTTCTTCTTTGAGAAGACAGCAAAATCTCAGACACAAAAGTACTTGGAAAAGTGAAAAACTTAGGACATTTGCCATCAACTACATTTTGCTGTGCTCAGCCAGTAAACTTAAGAGTAGGACATAATCAGAGGGATTTTATATGTCTACTAAAATCTTATTGAAAAAGCACTTGTGTGAAATAACAAAACAGTATACCTCAGAGAGAGTTCAGAATACTAGAACATTGCCCATTTCCATAAGCCAGGAACCTGAGGCAGTCTCACAATGTTCTGTGCTTTCTTCTCCACTTCGATGGGATGTGTGAGGCTGTCTCCCGTGACACGTCTGTCTGATCTCCATCTTCCGCATGACGGCTTAGCTGTCATTCAAGTGAATGCCTTCAAGAATGAGAGGCGTCACACAAATTGTTGCTCAATTCAATTAACACTGAATGAGTTGACCCAGTGAAGTAACACATGCAGACATTATAAAATCTGAGAAATTCTTAAACACGTCCTACAATAGCTATGAAGACTCAGCCTTAGAAACTTATTCCTCATCTGTTACTTACTAGATGATAACACAAAACAGAATATTTAATATCTTGTTAATGTTAATTGAAGTTGTGCAGAACTTAATATGAGTACAAAGAATTTACTAAATACACTGCTGTTGTTTATTCTGTAGTTGTTTCAGAGGGAGGTGCTTTGGAAACAAAGCAAAGATACAGATTTCAAAGAATATCAAATATTGAAAAATAACCAGCAGATACCCAAGAGGAATGCAGTTAAGAAGGAAGACATTTTAGAGAGGAATTGTGCCAGAGAAAAGAATCGCAAAACAAAGATGCAGCCCAGAGAAGCAGCCAGACTTTTCTCTACCACTAGATTGGAACATTCTGGGCTTTCCTGGTGGCGCAGTGGTTGAGAGTCCGCCTGCCAATGCAGGGGACACGGGTTCGTGCCCCGGTCTGGGAAGATCCCACATGCCGCGGAGCAGCTGGGCCCGTGAGCCATGGCCGCTGAGCCTGCGCGTCTGGAGCCTGTGCTCCACAACGGGAGAGGCCACAACAGTGAGAAGTCCACATACAGCAAAAAAAAAAAAAAAAAAAAAAATAGATTGGAACATTCTGTGTTGTATGCGTATCCATAGCCTTACAGTGAAACTTAATACATATATGTTGAATGATTACTTTAGACATCACTTGTTATGTAGCAACACATTATAACAGGGCTTAATTATAACCTTATACATGGCAAAGCCAGCACTTTGAAGTTAAAGCATACACTCTACAGCCAGACCATCCAGGTTAGAAGTTGGCATTACTACTTACTTGTCTGTGACCTTCAGCAAAGTTACTTAATCTTTATATGCCTCAGTTTCCTCATATCTAAAATGGAGATAATAATGCGAGTTGTCTTTTAGAGTTGTTTTGAGAATTAAATGAGTTAGTATATAAAAATCACCTACCTATATGTCAGGCACTTAGAACGGTGCCTATAAGTAATCAATACATGTTAAGTTAGATTTTCTGTAGTATAAGCAACATTTTATTTCTTTCTTTTCTTTTTGGAGAACTTGAAAATGATTATCTTTCAGTACGTCTTACAAAGGTGTTCCTTTGTATAAATGCATGCTGAAACACCAAAAACTTCAGTAACTATTCTAGGGGAACAAAGAAGCTATCTGGCCTTCTTGAAAGACAAAGAACACTATATGTATATTACCCTGAGCTGTTTTCTTTGTCAAATCTTTGTCAATTCCTCTTTATTCATAAACCTCCTTCTTCCCACTGAAAGGTGAATTAAAAAGTCATTTCAGTGTCATTTTGAAATCATCCTGGTATAGACACATACCTTATTTATTAATATGCCACCTACTCTCAGGGAAATCTTCCTTTGATAGATGGGTATTTGTAAGTTTCATTATCTTTCATATTTCACTTAAGGTTGCTTCATTTTTCTTCTTTTGTAGCACTTTGTTTAAATTTGCTAAGGTTTTAATACTTTACTTTGATTTAAGATTTATTCTTCCTGGCCACAAGATGTGGAATTTGAAAAAAAAAATTATAAACTACAGAATAATAAACCTATCTTAATAGTAATAGATAGTGTTTATTGAGCATTCACTATGTGCCAGGTCCCAAAGCTTTATATATATATGTATGGATAGATAGATAGATAGATAGATAAATAAATATTCCTTTAAGTCGCACATCTATGAGAGAAGAGAAATATAATTATTACCTCTGTTTTAGAAATGCAGAGGTAGAAGATCAGAGCAATTAATGAATTGTTTCAGGGCTCTCTAGAAAGATAAAGCCTTTAAGACATATATAAAATAGATAAATACATAGATAGATAGATTGAGTGAGTGGTATGATTTATTTCAAGGAATTGGCTTATGCAGTTGCGGGAGCTGTCAAATCTAAAATCTGTAGGCCAGGCCAGCAGACAGACAGAATTTCTTCTTCCTTAAGGAAACCTCAATTTTTTCTTAAGACCTTTGGACTGATTGGATGGAGCTTATCCAGATTATTGAGGTAATCTCCTTTACTTAAAATCAACTGATTATAGATATTAACCACATCTATAAAATGCCTTCACAGTAATACCTGGATTAGTGTTTGATTGGATAATTTGATGTTTGTACTTAGCTATGTACACATAAAACTAACTGTCATAGGAACTTACAGAAGATCACAATCAGATAAATGGGAGAGGTAGAACTCACACCAAACTCTGTCTGATGACAAAGACCCTGTTCCTAATCACCCAGCAGCATCATAGTTAGCAGAGAATAGGGTACTTCTGCCAGCTGGGCTGGACTGCCAAAGAGTATATGAGCAGAGCTTCAGATACATGGTCCTAATAGATGATCTGCTACCCAGGTAGGGGAGAAGGGCTCCGTGGACACTGGGAATCTAAAAGTGAGCATGACTTGAGGTGTGGCTAAATAGGCTGCAGAGATAACCCAATCATAATCATCCCATCCAGTTACTGGCTCATTTTTCCTGTCCTCAAGCCAGTATCTATAGGTCAGAACATTTAGCTGGTGCCCTCTTGAACATTTACAGGGAGAATCTGACCCAGTAAATGTTAAATTCATTATAGTGATAAATGCAGAGTGGGGTGAAAGCACAGGAAACTCAGTTGTCCTTGTCAGTGTATGATTCAAGTGAAAAAATGAAATTTAAATTTTACCGAAGCTTTTTTCTTGTGAAATAATTCTTGCAGGAGAGAAAAAGTCATCTCTATGGGTCAGGTGGTGTGTTTAATACGAATGCCTTGCTTTTCTTTATATAGCAGTTATTTTAGCAGTGGGTCATAGAAAATAAGCACAGATGTAAATCTCCCTTTTACCTTAACCATGGCAAGTAATGAAAAAGCTCAGATTAGGAATTAGTAAAGGAAGGATCTTAGACTTCATTACCAGAAATTTTATTCTTATCCACCACTTATATTCTCTGTGCTTTGTTTTTGATCTGTCTTACAGGTTTTTGCTTATCATATCACCTTGAAATTGCAAAACCCTTCACATTGTTTTCCTTGTTGTGTTTTTTTAACAGGAAAATGGGAAAATGAAGTACCATAGAACATATGCAATCTCTATAGTATAGTAATATGAAAGGGGAGACATGTCCTTATTATTTAAATATATATATTTTATATATATATATATATATATATATAAAATGATACATGTTGGTTTCACTAATCAAGTGTAGCTTAAACTACAGTCATCTTTTAATAGCTTTCAAGAAAAATTGTTTTGTCATTAGAATCTTTAAGTACATATTCAGCTATATTTATGTAACTGTAACCACCCCCATCTCAGTCCTTCGAAAAGAATTACATTAATATATATAACCACACATTTATGTAATAGTTTCCATGTTACAAATAGACTAAGGGATATTCCTCTGTGTCAGAAAATGAAGAAATAAAATTATCCCCGTTTTGTTTATAGAGAAGCCAGAGCAAAGACCAGTCAAATGACTTGCCTAACTTTCTTAGATAATTAAAATAATTTTTAAAAATGGTCTTCAAATAACCTAAAAACAAAGGGCAAATCTTTTGGGGGGCAGTAAATGAAAGAGGTGCTAGACAGGAAAGAAAAATGTTTGATTTAATTTGAAGGGACAGCAGTGGTTTATTGCTGGTTATGCACTCAATCCACCAGCACCTTCAGTTTTCAGGTCAGATACAGTATCAACCTTATTGCACACAACAAAACTCATCTCCTGGGCCATGCTTTTTACTCAGTGTGTCTACCAGCAGCTACCATTGGCTTTCATTTAACTATGAAATAAACTCCTATTTCTCTGGAATGGCCTATTGGTAGACTGAGATTTGGATAGTAAATAACATTAAACTATAAATTTCCCCCTTTTGGAATTGAGATGAAAAGCTTTCCTCTAATGGGGTGAAAGCTATCAGATTTACTTCATTTGTAGTTTGAAAGCATTTTAACCAGCTATTCATATTCTTTTCAAAATGTTGGCAATTATTTCCTAACTAGTTGATACATGCATGTTATAGAACATTTGGAAAATAAGGAAATAATTTTTAAAAACCCAGAATATCCACAATCCCACCACCAGAAATGATTACTGTTCAGATTATATAGTTTATATATTTTTATAAAACTTAAATCATACTATACAGTGTTTTATGTCCTGCTAGTTTAATACTGTATTTTCACTACAGTCTGTTACCACATTTTTCAAATGTTTATTTTAATGGCTGCATTTTGTTCTGTCATGTTTTTCATCTCTTAAAGTAAAACTGGATTATTCATTCTGTTGGCATTTTGATATTCTCCCACCCTTTCTCTCTCTCTTTTATCTTTTTTTTTGCACTGACCATTTTTGTACATCAAACCTTTATTTGCATGTCTTAGTATTTTCTTATGATAGATTCAAAACTGTTTTTTTAGAATTAGGCACCAGTTTCTACCAAAAGAGCATAACAAATCACATCTTTAACCTTGCCATATAGTGTAATTCTCTTAAACCCTTTACTTTTTAATAGAGGAGAAATCAATATCTCATTGTTTTAACTTACAGTTCTTAAATTACTAGGGGATTTAAGATTTTTGGTGCTAATAAGCTATTTATATTTTTTGTTATCCCAATTTTTGTTACCTTTTGTTTATGCTTCTATTGAAAAGTTAATATGTTCCTCATTAAAACTGAGAAATGTCTTTATATAGAAAAGACATTTTATTTGTTAAAATATTCTTCTAGCTAATCACTTGGCATTTAATTTGTTTATAATATTTCTGAAGTGTAAAACTAGCTGAATTTTTGTGGTAAAATACTTTTTTTTTCCTTCAAAATTTTTTAGTCTTTCTCCCCTCCCCTTAGAAAGACCTTCCATATTCAGGAACTAGATAAAACTAAATATTTTCTTTTAGGTTTTGTGATGAATTTTTTATATTTAATACACCAGAAATTTATTTTTATTTATGACATGAGGAAAGAATATAACCGGATTTTCCCCTTAACACTATATGTGAGTATACATGTTTCTGTACATGTACATGTGCACATGAATGTGTGATTTATGATGTATTCTTAGTTATGTATTAAAGGTATACTCTGAGGTCTGTTACATTGTGTTATGTACATTCTTTTATGTTAATTTGCTTATAGATTTTTTTCCTCTAAGAACCACATTATCTTAATGATTACAGCTTTCTACTTTCTTTCTAATAGTCAGTAGGAAAAGTAATTCTGACCTGCTAATGATATTTTATAAATTTTTTTACTTAGGTTTGCCAGAACCCAAAAAGGATCACATCTTCCAAGGCCTGACACAGGACCAGGGGTTTTATACATCCAAAGACTTTCTGCCACTTGTAGCCAAAAGCAGTAAAGCAGGTATCACATATTGTCTTCTGTTCCTAATGTTACCTATGTTGTTATGTGTATTATGAATGTATATTAAGTCCAGGCTCAGTAGGAAATTGTCCAGATCTCCAATTCATCCTTTATAACACCAGTGTAAAATGAAAAAAAAAAAAATTCTGACATTACTGTTGGCCAGAATCATCTATTTGTCCATCCTCCCAATCAAACATCATCATAAGGATTTTTCACTGTGTTTATGCAGGTCTAAACTGCATTATGAAAAGTTGCTTCAAAATAAGAGTGTCCTTAACAAACATCAGAAGATGTTCTTAAAAGAAAAGTCAGGAACTTCACTTTGGGAACTGTTTTTTTTTGTTGTTTAAAATAGGACAACTGATCATGTCTTCCATGATTTGTATCCACACCAGCTGAAAGATTCAGTCTCTTCTTGAACCACAGTTTTATGAAATTAAAACAAAACACTTTGATGGATACCCTAATACCTAGTCTCTGTGTGAAATCACTTCACACACCAAAGGAAGAACAACTGGAAGCTATGCCCGTCCTCTGCTTTGACTGGGCTAGAGTCATCATCTTAGTGTTAAAGAAGCTATAATATATTCCCTAAAACCCGATTGTCAAACTCCTTTAAATATATATTTTTAAAGAATTCTGAACTTCAGATATTCTAACATCAATTACATATGGAAAAGATAAGAATCTACATTTATTCTCCTAAAATTGAAAAAGATAAGAAACTTTCTCTCTTAGATCAATCTGTAGAACTTTACAGCTGAAGTTGTTTACCATCTTCGTCCTCTTCCTTCCAAGAGAACACGATGCTTGCTAGGGAAGATCACTGCACACATAGCATGTATTTGAGAATTACAAAAGGCTAATTATGTAATCCCAAATACAAACTCTTTCAAGCAAAATGATTATGCTATCTGTGGTGCCATTTCAAAAATTATAGCAATTTATCTTGTCAACAGTTTTATTTAATCCAATAATACAGTGTTACCTAATACATAGCGAACACCTGCATTTTACTTTTTAAAGAATCTTCATATGGACATCAAATATTCATATAAATGCTGTTGAGAAATGTTCACTTGGAGAGTCATATTTCTTTTATTGCTCAGTTTTACAAACAAAATCAGGAAAAAAGCAGTAAAAGGGAGAAAGTTTTATTTTAACTATTTCAAGAAAATAGTTCTCAGAAATTCTTCAGTTACATAAAGGGAACATATTCAGCATGTTAATTTTCAAAACTTACTAAATATACTCTACAGCAGGGCTATATGTTAGAAATCTTATAAGATGATTTCTAAATAAAAGGTTTTAATGAAATACTACAAATTATTAACTCAGATCACAAGGATCACTTTTTTCTTCTAAAAAACAAATTTAATGACAATAAGTTAAAAATACATATCACAACTTTGACAGAGAGTTTAAATTGATTGATTCCAGTTTATTATGACCCACACTCTTCAAAATGTGTTATATCTATCCTTCTAGAAGGAAAAAAAGAAGTTAAAGGTATTGACTATGAAATTACATGTATGAGCATATTTTTAAAGTGGGAATAAAACTGTCTTTCAATGAAGCAGAATAATTTGATAGTGACACTCCATCCTCGAAAACTGCAAGATGCAATTTTACACTGCTTTGAGTACAAGTATCTTTTGAGCTGTCATGCAGAAATGGTTTCTCTACTTGAAAATGGGGTTTTCCTTTCATCATTCAGGAATGTGTGCCTGTCACTCTCCATTGCCATCGATACGGGGAGCCGTGATTGTACTCGGAGCTGGAGACACAGCTTTCGACTGTGCAACATCTGCTTTACGTTGTGGAGCCCGCCGAGTGTTCATCGTCTTCAGAAAAGGCTTTGTTCATATAAGAGCTGTCCCTGAGGAGGTAAAATGGAACCATCAGAAAATATGGAGTTGTCATGCAACAAATTTTAGAAGATGTAGCTGTTAATGTGCAGTCTCCTAGTTTAAATCATTAGAATGTTATTCAGATTGTGAGATGCACATTTAAAAATTTCTGGGTTGCCCATAGTTGCTTTTTCTAGTACAGACATTCAAAGTAAAAGAAAATTATTTTATAATACTGATTTGGATACAATGAGAAGTTTATCTTTGTCAATACACAAGTGCTTCTTATTCTCAGGGTTAATATCTTTGAAAGGTACTGTATTTAACTAGTAACAGTGGAATGTGCTAAGTCTTACATATCCAAATACTAGATACTCTTCACAAAATATATGGATATTAATTAGGAGAATGTGTTAATTAGAGACATTTGGAATTTTCCATAAGTCAAATTTACAAGCTGCATTCAAAGATATCTATATCTATAGATATAGATATAGATATAGATATAGATAATATTTATAGTTAATTCATTCTTCTATGAAGGCAGTAGAACAAAGAGATTTCCATTTATTTCTTAAAAGAGCTCTAATGTAAGCATTATTTAGAGTTAATAATTAGTTAACTTACTAAAAATGACATTTAAAATCATTTCATTCTAACAGGTGACTGGTGACTAATCTTAGATGAAACATCAGCTGGATACATGTACCACAGACTTCTCAGATTTTAACGTTAAGGAAGATAATGCCTTATAAAAGGTATTGGTTCTGAGAACAAGAACCAAATGTATTTATAGAAAGATAAATTACTCATTTTATCCAAATCAGTATTATGAATTTGATTTGCTTTAGAATGCCTGAACATGTTTGGAGTCTCTATTCTAGGAAAGAATTATAACTGTAGTCAATAGGTAATTTGTCACATATAGACTAACCACATTACAGATTAATCTCACTAAAATATCAGAGTCACCACTGGTTCATGACTGAGTTAAAAATGTCAACTTTATTCTCCAGGATTTTCTCCATCCACACTATCCTTTCAGACTTTTCCAAAATCCAAGGTGGAGATAGTCTTGTAATCATAGGAATTTTTTCTGGAGCACCATTTTATTTTACTTATTATTTATTTATTTATTTATTTATGTAATTTATTTTTTTAAAACATCTTTATTGGAGTATAATTGTTTTACAATGGTGTGTTAGTTTCTGCTTTATAACAAAGTGAATCAGCTATACATATACATATGTCCCCATATCTCTTCCCTCTTGCATCTCCCTCCCTTCCACCCTCCCTATCCCACCCCTCTAGGTGGTCACAAGGCACCAAGGTGATCACCATGTGCTATGTGGCTGCTTCCCACTAGCTATCTATTTTACATTTGTTAGTGTATGTATGTCCATGCCACTCTCTCACTTTGTCCCAGCTTACCCTTCCCCCTCCCCATGTCCTCAAGTCCATGCTCTAGTAGGTCTGTGTCTTTATTCCCTTCTTGCCCCTAGGTTCTTCTGACCATTTTCTTTCTTTTTTTTTTTTTTTAGATTCCATATATATGTGTTAGCATACAGTATCTGTTTTTCTCTTTCTGACTTACTTCACTCTGTATGACAGTCTCTAGGTCCATCCACCTCACTACAAATAACTCAGTTTCATTCCTTTTTATGACTGAGTAATATTCCATTGTATATATGTGCCACATCTTCTTTATCCATTCATCTGTTGATGGACACTTAGGTTGCTTCCATGTCCTGGCTATTGTAAATAGAGCTGCAAGAAACATTTTGGTACATGACTCTTTCTGAATTATGGTTTTCTCAGTGTATATGCCCAGTAGTGGGATTGCTGGGTTGTATGGTGTTTCTATTTTTAGTTTTTTAAGGAATCTCCATACTGTTCTCCATAGTGGCTTTATCAATTTACATTCCCACCAACAGTGCAAGAAGGTTCCCTTTTCTCCACACCCTCTCTGGAGCACCATTTTAGGCATCAATTAGTGCAATCTTATCATGGTACAAATAAAAGGAAAACAGCCGTACTGGAGTAAAGTGACTTGCCTAAGATAAAAAAAGACAGAAGCTAATTTGATTCATCTTTGTATCCTCATGCATAGCATAGGACCTCAGCAAAGAATAAGTGTTTGAGCAATATGTTTTGAACTAAATATTTTAAATCTTATTTTTCTAAATCTAAAGTTAGAGAAGTTTTCATTATGAAAGGCTACATCTTGAAAGTTGGAAGGGAAGACACCCCTGAATGGCAATGTCAGTTTACTTCATGCTTTATATTATAGTCATCTTCCATTGGCAAGGGTCACTAGAAATGAGTAGTGGCTATTTCTTCTGCATAAGTAGAACACACATAGACACACAAAACGAGACCAGATAATTAATTACTTGAGAAAGTAGAAGTAGAAGTTTTGTTTGCTTGTTTGTTTTTTTGTTTGTTTAATCAACCTACATTTATTGAGCATCCACTGTGCATCAAGCACTGCTTTAGGCAATTGGAATACAGCAGTGAACACATCAGATAGAAATTCTTGCCCTCATGGAGCTCATACCTCGTAAGGAAAGACACTCAACCAAACAAATAAATTGTCACATAAATGTATGTTGAACAGTGGTTAATGCAATGGAGAAAATAGTTAAAATAGTAGTAAGCAAAGCGTGAATTTGGGGAGAGGGTGTGGTGGAAGAGGAGACAGGAGTTGCCATTTTATTTTATTTATTTATTTTTTTGCGGTACATGGGCCTCTCACTGCTGTGGCCTCTCCCGTTGCGGAGCACAGGCTCCGGATGCGCAGGCTCAGTGGCCATGGCTCACGGGCCCAGCCACTCCGTGGCATGTGGGATCTTCCCGGACCGGGGCACGAGCCCATGTTCCCTGCATCAGCAGGCGGACTCTCAACCACTGCGCCACCAGGGAAGCCCAGGACTTGCCATTTTAAATGGGGTGGCCCAGGAATGCCTCTCTAATATGATGACTTTGGGGATAGAGATGAAAACATTGAGGAAATGTAGACATTTGGGAGAAAAAGGTTCCATGTCAAGGTAAATGCATTCACCCTTGACTGAGGAAGGTTCTTGGACTTCTAGGAATAGAAAAAAAAAAAAGTCAGCATAACTGGAACAGAGTATGCGAGGATAGTATGTGGCAGTATGTGGTGAGGTCTTATAAGTGTTCTAAGGTCTTTAGTTTTTACTGAGTGAAAGAAGAAACAACTGAACTGTTTTGAGCAGACAAACATCAAGATCTGAGTTAAATTTTAAAAGGACTGCTCTACTGATAATTGACGACTAAGGGGGATTGGGTCAGAAGCAGGGAGGCTATTCAGGGGCTAATTGTTAAAGCGGCTGGATTATAGGAAGGAAAGGATCAGAGTCCAGGCATGGCTCAGTCAGAAGGCCAAAGCTTGGTGGGATGAACTCCCAAGGTATTGGGAGGAAGCAATGGGTTGGTGGGATAACTTGTCGTATGCCTGCAGTTGAACTTAGTAGAACTCAAGCGGATCTGGGGCTTAATTAAAACTAGAAGAACAAATGTTTGGATGTTTATTATTAGCTTACAAGAAACTAAAATGTTTACATGGTCTTAAAACTACTGAGCTGTTAGCTCTATGAGAACAGTGCCATGATCATCACTTTTTTCTTCCCCTGCCTAGCACAATGAATGCCACATAAAAAGTGTTCAACAAATAATTGTGGAATGAACGTTTTCTGGAGAGAATAAGCATCCAGGGCTTCTAGCATTAAAAAGGCTCATCGTTTCCTACTTAGTTAAATGTAATTACTTGATTTGGTATACATCAAAGAGGCCCAAGACATGGTAGTGCTAACACTTATGAAACTGGTCAGTCAATATCATCTACTTCAAGATACAGGTTTTGAAAGAATGTTCTCAGACAAATTTTCAACCTATATGAAGAATTTAATATCAAACCCAATTTCTTTGTATTTCTTCTATTCCTCCTATGCTTTCTACCCCCAGTACACACAAACTGCAGTCACACTGGTTTCTTTGAAGTCAATGAAGATTGATATTTAGAGTTTTTCTCAAATATGTATATTGTTTATTGGGCTTTGGCTCTTTGATGGAATTTGGAAATAACATAATTTGTCTGTTGGTAAAAGGCCTCACTGTCAGGCATGTCAGCATGTATATATCCAAAGCTGTGGTCTAATTCTCAAATGATTTTTGAAGCAGGAGGGAAATACAGGACAATATAAAGTTTTCCCATCATTTAGTGGCAAATATGAATTATTACATAGGCCAGTTAGACTTAACAAGGAATTGTTACATGGTTAGTAACAAAGAACCATATAATTAGATCCAGAAATGTTTTCATCTACTAAGTTAGGAGGCACTACTAATAGATTCTGCAGTGACAAGCACATCCCATTTCTCTAATGCAGAGGTTTTCTTACTTCAGTGTGCATCAAAATCACCTGGAGGGCTTGTTCAACACAGCTTGCTGGGCCCTAGTCCCAAATTTCTGATCTAGTAGCTGTGGGATGGGCCTGAGAATTTGCATTTTTAACAAGTTCACTGGTGATTCTGAGGCTGCTGATCCACTGCTCTAGTGTATCATCAGTGTAGTTTCCAGCTATCTAATTAGAGCCATAAGCAGTGTGCTGTTTGAGGGCACTTTCCATCTTAGTTAAGAAAGCATTAATGCTACCGGATATAAGGTTTGATGAAATGAAGATATGGAGGCATCATCAGCATATTGATGTAATTCTGATTCCAAATGTCTTTCAGTCTCCGTTGTGGCCTCACACACATGCTAAATAGGATGCTACTGACAAACTAGCACTGCTCAGCCATGGGTCCTTAGGGAAACCAGCCAATCATTCAGCACTGTCCTCTAAGAAGATGAGGGAAAATCTGTTAATAATTCCCTCCAGAACTTTCTGCAAGCTTAAATAGGTGAGATTAAATTTCACAGGATAACAGAATCCCCAAAAACGCTGGTATTAAAAGTTGTTGACAGATCAGATAGAACTGCAAGAATGCTTTAGGCAGTTGGGAATCCCTAGAAGGAGGCATGAAGGTCAGGACTCAACAGACCCTCTTGAGTTGATAAATTTAAAGGATAAGGTTAGGGAAGGACTTTGTAGTTCTTATTAATTATTACTGAGAAGAATGTGGTACAGAATTATTTTAATAGCGTAGTCCCAAACACAGAGAACATACCAAGAATCTATTGTTCACATAGTCAGTTTCCCAATGGCAGCAAAACATGACAGGTCTTTAATTCTGATATATATATATATATATATATATATATATATATTTTTTTTTTTTTTTTTTTTTTTTTTTTTTTTTCAGTACGCGGGCCTCTCACTGTTGTGGCCTCTTCCGTTGCGGAGCACAGGCTCCAGACGTGCAGGCTCAGCAGCCATGGCTCACAGGCCCAGCCACTCCGCGGCATGTGGGATCTTCCCAGACCGGGGCACGAACCCGTGTCCCCTGCATCGGCAGGCGGACTCTCAACCACTGCGCCACCAGGGAAGCCCAATTCTGCTATATTTTAAATGGGCTCTCTATTTTACTCCCTAGCACCCCTTGGCTTCCCCCCTATTTATTTGCCAGAATGGTAACTGATTTAACTTTGATAATGCCTGTTTCTATGTATTTTAGCTATTCAGAAGGTCAACTATTTTGATAATGCTACTTTATTATTTTTAATGATAAAATAACAGAACCAGATTGCCTGGTCTGTTAGTCAAAAATTTCTTCAACTGTTACTAAAACTCTGAAATAACACATCTTAGTGTGAAAAAATGTACCTTTTAATTGAATCCTTCTGGTACCACACAGCATGCCCCATAATAGATCATTCATGTGGCATGATCCATAGGTCTCCCCTCAGATATTTTTAATATCAAATGATCATGTTAAAGCTACATCCGTAGATACTTTCATCATCTAACTATGGCTAGCTAAACATGCATTTTCCTACCAGTAGCTAACGTTTTCTAGTTTTTTAGTTATGAGAGATATGACCGTGACACTATTTTTAGAAAATAAACTTTATAAGCTGGCAAATTTAATTTTACTTAGTAAGGGTGATGCTTATAGCAGCTCTTCAATATTTGTCACCTGCACATCATTTCAGTTGACTTTCTCCATGGAAGGTAATCAAAGACCTGTTAGCATGGTTGGAGATATGAAGGTACCTGCAAACAAACACATACACACAATTGTCCCCAGGAACACAAAGTTAATTAATGGTAGTTAATGACTCCCTTGGTACTAAGATATTAAGTATGCCTTTAATAATTTATGATGATGTGGGAATGACATTCCAAGGATCTGTATGTGTTTACATTTTGAAAAGCCTGAAATTTCAGTGTAGTATGAGAGGTAGAATGGAACAGTCAAAAAGGAATTAACTAAAAGTTGAAGTACTTGGTTCTAGGTTATATATTCTAGTCTGATGTGCCCATCTGTAAAATCAGTGTTATAACGATGCTTCTCAGAGTTTCTTCTATTTCCCCAAGTTCTGTATTTTGAACATTTAGAGAAAGATCTGTGAATGATATGGAATCTGGACAGGAATACTTTCTCTCTTCATGGAATGAGAGCAACTCTGTACTGAAAATATTAGCAATATCTAAAAATATTACACTTGAAACGAGTTGCAATTAATGTTTCCTCAGTTGGTGAGGTAAACTCTGCTGCACTCAAGACATGGATATCAAAGAAGCTGACAGGTGTGGTTGTCAGAATTCTGCACTACATGTGATAATTCAGATGGTGAGTGGAAAAAAAAGGACTGTAAATAGGCCAGGAGCCAACAAATCCTGTGGGCATTCAAGATTATATATTCTAAAAGCTTAATTATTTTCAAAAAACCCAAGGGGGTGGCTGCATTGTGTTGACTTAGGAATATCTGTAGAGCTAAAAACTATGTACCTTTTTTTACCAACTTTCCAATGTATATATATATACTATATATATGAAAAATATATATATACACATATATACACACAGATCCATTAACAGTGAACATTTTAAACTGGTATCAAGCCACTATCAAACCTTATTAAATAATGATATTTTGTTATTACTCTATTAAACTTTATGTTGCTATTACTCTATTAACTTTTATGTGAAATTTAGAAGCGCTTCTCCCATTAATAATATTCATCTCAGCTTTCCAATATCTTCTTTTCTTTTATATAAATAGAAAATGTTAAAAATTAATTTGTATAATTTTTTAAACACATGTTCGACATGCACACAATTTAAAAGATACAAATAAATGAAAACCATGCATGGATTAATGCAAAAACCAAAAAAAATTGTCATTCTTTTTAGAGTGATTTTTTTTTTTCTCTTAAGAGGTGAGCTCATCCTTCAAGGTCTGCTCTAAATGTCATTTTCTCTTTGAAGCCTTCCTTAATCCCATTCTAATTAGCCTCTCCCTCCTGTGAGACCTTATAGCTCTTTATGCTTCCTATATTAGAGCACTTACCGCATAGGGTAGTTATTACTTTATACTCATCCCACAAATTAAAGTGCAGTCTCCTTCAAATGGATTGGCTCATTCAACTTGGGTCTGACTGAAAGTATAGAATAGTGCTTGATCCAAGACAACAGATCAATGAAGCACGTTGAATAAAATATTTTAGGGACATTGAAAACCTTATAGGAAGACTTTAAATGGATATGAAATATTCAAAATATATAATTTATATTTATATATATACATATACCTCAAAATTACTTCCGATAGCTTTTAAATAAGTAGTTATTTTTAATTATTTATATTTTAATTTAAATTTTTTAATGTATTATATTACAATATCAACCTAGTATTAAAAGTAGATTGAAAAATGTTAATTGTTCCTGGGCTTCAGTCTCTTAAAAAATAGCTGAGAATTTTTTTTTTAAAAAAAAGGAAAAAAAGAAATTCAACCAATCAATGTATGAAACCAAAGGAAAAATGAATAAAAAGTTGTAGAATCAGAGAGGATTAGCGGGTTGCATAAAACAGAGGATCCTGATTTGTACAGAATTTATATGAAGAGGCATTTCAAGATGGAAGAAGATACTGCAAAGGCACCAAAGTTATGCAGAAGGTAATTTTGTGAGATACTCCAACAATAGCCAGGAATGCTTGACTGTAGCAAAATATAAGATGAGGAACAATAAGAGCTAGTCAGATTTAAGAAAATGTTGTCAATCATAAATGAGTAATGTTTAAAAATGCCCTCTTCTTGTTAGAAAAGATGTATTTTATGATACCTGTGCAAAGGCATTTTAAGCCTATAAATTATGTGTGCATTGCATTTCTGGTTTTTGCAGCTCAATCATGACACAAAATAGTTAAGGAGCAACTATATCAAATGTGTAGTACAACTCTCATGTGAAGAAATGTTTCCTTCTGTTCAAGATTCTTCAATTTTAAAAGCTTAAAATTAAAAGAAGCCAAATGCTTGTAACACCATAGGAGGTACTAAAAGAAGGAAACTCAACTTGCGGTTTCAGCAAACTTTTTCACCCAAGAAAATAATAATTGCAGAATTAGCTTGTAGATTCCAGAGAGTGGTAAGCATATCAAAATTGCTCTGCATTCCACCACAGACTGTGAGTCTGTATAAACCAAAGAGTACAAAATACATTAGGAAGTATTTAGTAAATTAAAGATGAGATCAAGAGTGGATCGTCAGAGCTTACTGACTCTTTATCTTCCTTCGTCTCCTTGGTAACCAAAATAACCAGAAGATTGGATTGTGAAATCAAACTCACATGAATTAGAGATATAACTTGCATCGAGCTTTATAAATAATTTCAAGGATATAAGTAAACATGAAGTGTGGGGTAAACAAGAAGAGGTGCAAGACTGCTAGTACAGTTCTCCAGGTCCCATCCTGCTGCATCAGGATGTGCTTTTATCCAGAATAATGTAGGGTCTCTAAGTAACATTTGTAGCTCCATCACTTACACAAAAAGAAGCTGTTTTAACTATAAAACATCTCCAGTTTATACTCAGATAGTTACATAGGTTATTTGACTCTTTAGAGAGAGCCTTGCTGTATAAGTCCATATTTCCCTGGTTTTGTTTACCATAGCAATCCTAGACTAGCAGGTATATCTTGCCAAAAGCTTTACACAGATAAGGGCTCTCCCACTTGCAAATGCTGGTTGATAGTTTGTTTTCCATTAGCATGTTTACAAGGGGATTTAACCAGGTCACTTTCCTTTCTTTCTTGAGATTAACTCTTACCATCCTACATCTTCCCTCACCAAAGGAAGCTAATCTATTCCATACCAGAATTTCTCAGTAACTAATTCCTACTCATCCTTCAAGATTAGTTTATGCTGTATCTTTTCCAGGCTGACCTTTCTTGACCTGCGCAACTGCTGTGTAAAATGCCCTTTTATCTGTCATTAGAACAGAAGGTGTTTATATGTTATTACACGATATAATTGCAGATTTGTCTGCCTCTATGAGATTTTTTTTTTTGTGTGTGTGTGGTACGCGGGCCTCTCACGGTTGCGGCCTCTCCTGCTGCGGAGCACAGGCTCCGGATGCGCAGGCTCAGCGGCCATGGCTCATGGGCCCAGCTGCTGCGCGGCATGTGGGATCTTCCCGGACCGGGGCACGAACCCGTGTCCCCTGCATCGGCAGGCGGACTCTCAACCACTGCGCCACCAGGGAAGCCCCTATGAGATTTTTGAAAGTAGGAATTATTTTATTAACTGCAGCACCTACACCATTTTTGTACATAATAAGTACTTAATAAATGTATGGTAAATTTACAAATTAATTGGACTCATTATGTAGTATAAATAAATTTAACAGCGATGAAATAAAAGATAATATTGTCCAGGATTATCACTGGCCAAAGCAGACTACCAGACAATTTTGATTTGAAATACCATCTCTGAGGTCCTCCTGTTCATACAGAATTGATAACTTGTTAAATGTCTAGCTATTAGAGGATAATCTTTACAAAGAATATAGTTTCTTCATATCGTTTCTCAAACTTTGGCAACTAGAGTTTAATGTATGCTAGTTTTGAATTCTGGTAATTATGGTTTATAACCTATGCTTACTTTGCCTATATGCAATCTAAAAATGAGTTGACATCATGCTTTTAATTATAGTAAATTAAGTTGTTTCATAATTTCCACAGTATGATGCCTGTAATATTAATCAGACCAAATCATCACATTACATAAAGTTAATCATTAAAATGATGATCATTATTGCATGTTATAGCACTCTATTTTTATTTCACTCTGCATCAACCACATATTTTCCCTGAATATGGTGGTAAAAATCAAAGCCAAGAAGTGGTTTTTTTTTCCACTTTCCTCATACAGTATGAAAAGAAAGTAACAATTTGATTTATTGAACCTCAAAAATGGAACCTTATAGATGCTTTTGTCTTTTATTTCCTTGTGTAATTATTGGTGGAGAAAAAGACAAGAGATATTTATTTGTATGTTTGCTTGATGTACCAGTTGTTCCTCATGAGAACAGGCTCCATCAAACAAGTAAATAAATATGTGTGCCGTGAACAGAAGTGTCCATATACCAAACTCTGAGCTGCTGATTATTAATGATCATTAACAAACATTAGGTATTAAAAGCCACTAACACTGACATCTGTGAACTACTTAGCACAGAAGGCTGATTAATTTGAACAATAAAATATTAAGACCCACTGCATGAGGTTAGACCACTGGTCACTTTGGTCCATCACTTTCATATGGCAGTGTAACTGACAACTGAGGAGAAGTACCATTTGCTTTCTGATTTCAAACTCACAGCATAGGATGCTCTGGTCAGGTAGCATGTCTTTTGCATGCTCTGTGTTCCTTGCTTTGGGATGGATGTTTAGTAGCTGTTGACTCCACATACTACTAATTGGTTTCCCTTTTGTTAGCTTGAATGTCCTCTGGGTTTTCATATTAGTCATTCATTTTGCTAAACAAAATGTTATTCAGTGTCTACTGTGTGCCAGTTATTTTGATAGATATTGATACGGCTGAAATTCACTTGATAACCTTCCATGTGGCATATCAGCTGGAGTATATCCTGATTTGCCAGGCATCTGTCTGAATGTTCATTTGTTTGTGCTCATCATTTGTTAAATATTTGAATGTCATTCCTGGACACTGGGGATAGAAAGTTAGTAAGATATTCTTTCTGTACTTAAAGAGTTTTTTTTGAAGTTTACTGTCTAACAAATAAATGTATTTAAATTCTATTTTAATTTTCCACCTTTATATCTTGAGATAATATGTTTTATGTTTCTACTATTTGCTTTATGAAGTAGTACTTCTTTGTTCTAAACTTATCCTTCCTCTGGATTCAAGGAGTCTCCATTAACTAATTTACAATATTGGGTTCATAAGTCCATCACTTGTTTCCTGTATTTCATGATTATATAGTACCTCTAAACTTACTTAGACTAGGAAGCTTGGATTTCCTTTTCCCACTGAAGGCAGCCTTTATCCAGCCAACTCCTTACCTTTAATTTGCCTTTGGTTAGATCCTTTCCTGTTCTAATTCGCCTTGTTTTGAGAGTCAACAACTGGAACCATACAAAGTCTCATTATTTCAAATATACCACAATTTCTGCCTTTGAATAAAACTGAATACCACAGGATTTTGTTCTAGCCCTATCAGGATTTTAGCTAAGCTTTGCCATCTCTTAATATACCTTTGGTTTCTCTGATCCTCAGTTTCTCTTCTGTAGGAAGGAAATAATACTTCTTCCCACAAAGTGTTGGTTGTGAGGCCAGCAAGCAGCAGAGTGCCTGAGGTCGGTTGATAAATCTGTAAATCATGATGATATCCAGGGTGTTATTGGCCTTTTGAGCCACAACAGGGAGAAAAACTTGGTTTGAAGAAATACTTTAAAAATAACTAATATATAGGTGTCATATCTCCTGTGTGAAAATTACAATGAGTTATGTATAAAGCACTTAAAGGGTAGCTGCTATATAAGTATTATTATTATTTTTGTCTTGTCAGACAGATTTCTTAAACAGTGAAAGTAAATTCCTCTGTTGTCCACAAATAATGCAAAGGATATTTCACTTAACATATGGCTTCACTTACTTTCAATTCTCATTTTCCTAATATTCCCCTATTGACTAAGATATATCTTATTATCTCAGTTCTTTTTTCAATATAATATCAATACTTTCCAAATAATTACATATGTTCATCATGTCTTTCTATCTTTCCTTTAAAAGTTTTTTCCTCTCTTTTATGTAAAATGAAAAATCTAGGTACCTAATAGTAAAATAGCAGGAAGGAGTGTGATTTGTGTCTGCTGCCCAATAGTCTAATCTTAAATGCTTGAGAAAGTAAATAACATTGCAGGTTTCAAAAGCAGAATTTTAGAATAGTCTCTTTGGGGGCCAATGTATATACCTGCTGACTTCCGTGCACTGTCAGATAGCTGGCATGAATACTAAATATTTGGTATCAACCCAGGCATATATGGAAAATTATGATATGAGCTAAGGATACATTAACATATGGTTTCTTCATGTTCATAACTCTACGTAGGTTTTAGACTATAGGTTTTAGTCAAAAGCCATGGTAAGAGTACTACTAAAGCATGTTCAAGCATAAATCATTGGTAAGCTTATTTTAAATTCTTAAATTTTTGATTTGTTTGCAGTGTTCAATTTTTGTTTCTAAATTAAATGCCAAATATGGCAAAAAGTATGTGAGATTATCTACATATAATAATATATACTGTCTAAGTATTCATAGTTAAGAAGAGTAGAGTGGGACAAAGCAGACCCTATATCAGCCTGAGACATGCTCCCAATATGTGTACAGCCAAGTTCAGGGTTATATTTCTGCCCTCCACAGAGAGGAGTACTATTATAAATACACATCATGTATTAATTTATTCAAACCATAAACATTTGGCATTGTTATCCAGTCAAGTTTGGCATTATCATTAAAATTTAGTATCACTTGACATTTTTGAAACACAATAACTGGTTTATATTGAGCTATAAGGCACTGCATTACGCAAATGGGACAAAAGTGATACAGAAAACATATCATGGTATGTTTTATTTATTTTGTAATTTGAGGTATTTAAGGAATATTTTGCTTTCCAGACATCACACATTTTTATTTTTTAGAAAATTAAAGAGTAGTCCAAGTTTCTTGGGCCTGTCCTTTTTTTACCTTTGTTTTTGGGCTACCTTTGTATTGGAGTCATAATCCTATTGCTAAGTGGTACTAAATAGATTGAAGAATGATTTGGGGGGGCTTCCCTGGTGGCACAGTGGTTGAGAGTCCGCCTGCCGATGCAGGAGACACAGGTTCGTGCCCCGGTCCAGGAGGATCCCACATGCCGCGGAGCGGCTGGGCCCGTGAGCCGTGGCCGCTGGGCCTGCGCATCCGGAGCCTGTGCTCCGCAATGGGAGAGGCCACAATAGTAAGAGGCCCGCATACCGAAAAAAAAAAAAAAAAAAAAAAAAAAAAGAATGATTTGGGGAAAAAGTGAATTCAGAAAATGACATCTACAAATAAATTGCATTTATTTTCACCTTCTACATGTTAAGTTCTGCTTTAGGTGTTTTACATTTCTGAATTGCCTTAAAAAATACCACATACCAATTAGTTAGGTATTTTTATCCCCTTTTTATATATAAGGAACTTGAAGGTCAAAGAAATTCAGCAACTTTCCCAAATAAGCAGTGGAAGTGGGTTTCAAAACTGATTCAGTTCCACTTACTTCTATTTTCCTTGTAAACCATGAGCAGTTTGAGATCCACTGTTCTGTATAGTTAACACCCACACTACCCACTTATGTAGTACTTTTGCTATTGCTAACCTCTTAATTTTATAATGCAAAGTAAAATATTGTGTGATAATAGCTTAGGTAGTCCAATGTTTAAGCCATTAAAACCAGTATTCAAAAAATATCCTAAATAAGATGTAGACTGAAATAGCTTCATGCCAATATTTGGTAATATATTGCATTTCTCTAATTAAAAAAAAAATTATCATCCCTTGAAGGAGTCATTTTAGATTTTTTTTCTAATTACCCCCACACTGTTATTTTAATATACTAGATATTCTGTATATCTGTTTATAAGCTATGGCTCTATGCTTTATGTTATCTAAGAATTTTTCTTCCCCAAGAATCAATTTTGCTCCCTTTTGGGCACTATTAGTCTCATGGAGAATACATGGTATAGATCTATTAAGTTCAGAGACAGCTATAATCTAAAATGACAGTAGTTCACAAAATGTTACTTCTGGACCAGCAGCAAAGCATCACCTAGGAATTTGTTAGAAATGCACATCCTCAGGGCTCATCCAGTCCTATAGAACGAGGAACCTTGGGGATGGGCCTATGCAGTGTTTTAACAAGCCCTCTAAGGTGATTCTGATGCACTTTAAAGTTTGGAACCACTAGTTATGGATAGAGTGCTGAGAGATGGGTCCATGGCTTCAGAACATTGAGCAAGTTACTCTGTGTCTCAGTTTTTTCATCTTGATGTAGCTCAGATAATTCCTGGTTTGAAGCCTTACACACACAACTTTCTCAGCCTCACTTGTCAACAGAGAATCTACCTGTCTTCCATGGGGTAGGGAAAGAATAAGACTCAGCACCCTCTCAACCTCTTTAGTGGGATGTTTTTACATATTTTGAAAAAGACTATTCAACATACTGTTTAGGATCACATTAACAAATGCCTGTATTTCCTCCAAAACATAAGTGGGATAAATAAATATCAACATTCTGTCTTAATAGAAGTCCCTTTATGGGCACGAAAACAAACAAAAACTAGGTTGTCTAATTTTATGGCACAATAAATTATGTGAGATATGTGGAATAACTGGGAACTTGTCAAGAGGAGCATGCTTGTGTCCTGAAATTTTCATGCATATTTTTACACGAAAAGTAAAAATAAATCTTATTTATTTCCTGGTTCTACAGAATTCCTCTAATCTATTTTCCTACCTACCATTCTAATCACTTACTTCCAGAGACTGGCTCACCCACTTTATTGACTTTTTTCCAGCTTAGATATATACAGTCTGGTAATAATAATAAGAATTTATTTTCATATAATGCAGGATTAAAAAGAGAACTTAACCTACAGAAATGAAAGCGTAAGGAGACCAGGCTACTATAGTGAGAAACCTCACACATCACCAACCGTAGGACATGCACAACCTAAAACTTGAGAAGTATCTTGTGATGCCATGATCTATAAAATTCCACATGACAACTTCCGTCTAAGACTCTCCTGAGTCAGTGGTTTATAAAATGTGAATAGCTGATAACTGAATCTCAGCTTTGGTGAAAGAAAAAACTTCATGTTTATTTAAACATTATAAGCTTCAACATGTATAATTGAATTAAAAATCAAATATTAAATAAAGAAGAAACATTTTCAAGTTTTTCTCTATTGTTTCATTTTAGATGGAGCTTGCGAAGGAAGAAAAATGTGAATTTTTGCCTTTCCTGTCCCCACGGAAGGTTATAGTAAAAGGCGGGAGAATTGTTGCTGTTCAGTTTGTTCGGACAGAGCAAGATGAAACTGGAAAATGGAATGAAGATGAAGATCAGATAGTCCATCTGAAAGCCGATGTGGTCATCAGTGCCTTTGGCTCAGTTCTGAGTGATCCTAAAGGTAGTGTGCTCGGGAGCTGAAATGTTCTATGCAATTGTCTGTTATTTTACTGCCATAATGGTTTCCAGCTTTCAGGGAATTGTTTTTCACTTGAACATTCATTTCCTTCTTCTAGTATGGAATGCAAGAAATCTTGATTTATAAGATGTAGAAATGGTATTTAATGTTTATAGAGAATTATTTTTAAAGTAGTGGGAATTGAAAAGAACATTAATCTTTCTTTTAAGCTTATAATCAAAATACATGTTCTACTTTGTAATAATTTTTGCCTTGTTTCCTCTATAAGAATAGCTTTTTCTTCAATTAGACCTAGAGTAAGAAAATGTGACAGTTATGTTGTAAGAGCCAGTCTTCAATGAGTCAAGAAAATTAGGATCTAATGAATAGTCAAAAATAGAATTCATGTTGACTACTATCTTCATGCCAAATCATCACTAGAACATCAAAATTATCAAATTAGGAAGTTTGAACTCCTGTCATTTTATTTAAATGGCATAAGTGGACATGCTAAGAAAGAACAAAATGCTTAAAAAAAAGATAATGAGAAAAGGAAATGTTTTATATAGCATTCCAAATGAATAATAAGTCAATCAACTAAGACTATTTTGTGTTGTTTTCCCCACACACAGTGTTTTTGTGGGCCACTGTATATAAAGCTTAGGTACCTCCCCGTGCCTTCATTTTGCAAATCTTTTACCTTTTACTACACGCTGTCAAAATGACAATTAACTATTTTATTAACTAAAAGGAAAATAAAAGAAAGACGTTTCTCTAGGTCAGAGATTCATTAAGAAAAACAGTAACCAAAAAAAAAAAATCTAAACCTGACGATTCCTATAACCTCCTATTATATCCATGCTAAAATTACATTTTGTGTCTGAAATAGAAAGAGATATATGCTTGCAAATGTTCATATTTCTGCAACAGATAAGTGAAAATTTTAACCACTCATCAAGATATTTTATCTGCAGGACATCAAACATCTTGGTATTTGGAAACATCCAGATGTTTAATGTCATCAAGATAAATGTTTTTGAATAGCTGGATGATGGCCTGAATTTGTCACTTTTCATCTAGATGTTTATGTGATATGTAGACATAGTCACAGTGTGGTTTGTTATTTGTTGATGAGTTCAGCAAGGAAAAAAAGAACAACGTATAAATTGCATTCTATTATCTAAAAAAATCATACTGTTCTTACTGCTCTGCATATGACCAAAAATTGAGTAAAAAGTTGAATCATATTTAACTTGCAATTCTGTTGATTATTTGCCTATCAAAAAATAATTTATTTTACCATCTAAATTTATGTTCCACAACTGACAACTCTAATATTAAGAAAAATATATCTTTTCCTAAGCAAACTTAAAGTAGATGTGACTTAGAAGATCATAGAAAACAGCTTTCCGAAGCTTATGTTCCTGTGTGTGTGAAAGATTTAACTTAGTATTTAAAATATGAAATAGAAGAAAAGAGAATTTGATTTATTTGTGCTTATTTGACAAAATCATTTAAGAATTTATTTGTGTATTTTATCCCAAAATTTACTTGTATTTGTTTCTTCCAGTGCTCTACATGTGTTACCCCTTATACATTAGAGAAATCAAGGAAAAATGGTTCTTCACTTTCCTTTCTTCCCCCCTCCTGCTGACTTGAAACACAAACTGCTTGGGAAATTTTTCCTCAAATAGAATTACTTGCTTTACGAGGGCCCTTCAATATGGACATTAATAAGAGCTACTTTCAAGTTAGAAGGGAGCTGGAAGAGTTGGAATATTAAATAGCATTCATGTCTCTACTGCTTTCTAAATACATTCAATATTGTTTTTTGAATGGAAAGCATTTAAAAAATAGTAGAGAGAATCATTATTTGTTAGAAGTTGATCAAGAAGATCTTATCTAAATGGTATTTAAAATCTTAAAATAATAATTTCAAAGAAAACTTTCATGTGCACATGTATCAGGTATAGTGAAAATCAGTTTATAGGAAGCAATTTGTCCATTTGGGTAAGAAGAGAAGATATTCATGTCTCCCTCTTCTACCCTGAATTTTATCCCATCTTGATACCCATGTGATGTGATTTATGTGTGGTACCTTTGTGATTATTACATATGTGGTATGATATATTTTAATATATTTACGTATAATCTCTTTCCTTAAACATCAACCTGCTTTTCTGCCCTTCTTCTTCCGTCCTTCCCCACCTCACTTTGCACAGGCTCCAGTGAACTTCATGCCAAACTCAGTGACATCTTTTCAGTCCATATTCTATTTTCTGCATTTGACAGTGTTAAATATTTCTTTCTGTGTGAAAAACTCTCTTCCGAGCCACTTAACCTTTCTGAGCCTCAGCTTTCTTCCTCTATAAGAAAACAATGATAATAATATATACTCTTCCTACCTCTCAGGACTGTTGTCAGAATTAAAATGAAATAATGGGAAAGTGCTTTGGAAATGAAACTGTAACACATTATTATTGTTTATGACACTCCATTTTCTTTTTTAAAAAAAAATTATGTATTTTATTTATTTATTTTTTGGCTGTGTTGGGTCTTTGTTGCTGCAAGTGGGCTTTCTCTAGTTGTGGTGAGCGGGGGCTACTCTTCATTGCGGTGCTCGGGCTTCTCATTGCGGTGGCTTCTCTTGTTGCGGAGCACAGGCTCTAGGTGCACGGACTTCAGTAGTTGCAGCATACAGGCTCGGTGGTTGTGGCTCGCAGGCTTAATTGCTCCGCGGCATGTGGGATCTTCGCGGAACAGGGCTCCGAACCCGTGTCCCCTGCATTGGCAGGCGGATTCTTAACCACTGTGCCACCAGAGAAGTCCAACACTCCATTTTCTTGCTTTTTCTTTTACTTATTCCTTTCCTACTGTCACTGACTGCTTTTCTTCCTCTAGCTTTCCAAAGTTCAGACTTTGCCTATTTCTCTTCTTAATATATTTATTCCTTCACTGAACTGATTCATTCATTCATTCATTTATTCATACACACATTAATTCCTGTAAGAAATATTTAATGAACAATTTCTATGTGCCAAGTAATAGCTAGATTACAGTAGGCACTATTGCACTTCTGTGTAAAATGACTCTGCAATCTCTTTCTCCACTCTCTGTGTCTCAGAAGACATTTCATCATATATTTATGCTCATGCATGTAACTATGATTTAGTGAGTTTCTAGAGAATGCCAGATACCAAATTGTATTCTGGAGAGTACAAAAATGAATGATGCATTCCTTATACTTAAAAACCGCACAAACTGGTGTTGGAGGCAGACCTGCAAACAAATAGTTGTTTTATCAAGTTAAGAATACATTTAGAGAGATAGGCCCAGAGTAAGGAAGGATCACCTCATCAGGTTTCCTTAAGGCAGATTTCTTCTCAAGTTCGCTATCATACCATAGTTCTCCTGTCACTGAAGTCCAAAAATGGTGTCCCAGATTCAGATATCTAATTCCAGTTTTACTTTTCATTAAATTCAACAATTTTACCCTTCACAATAGGATGAAGTGCCTACCCCTTAGTACTTGAGAACTTAAGGAAATGATTTTATGTATACTACGTGCCTGACTTTACATTCCACTGTTCCCTGTTGAACTGTTCCTCCCAGTATCTAATATAGGGTGGATTCCAAAGCGGTTAATTTAGAAAGTCCTTGGTGAATGCATTATGTAAATATATGCTGAAGAATTCAAGGAATGAAATAAACTTGACAGAGTACATAAAGTACAGTGATAATTTATACTCTCAGCATTGTCTGATTACAATAATATTTTAAACGAAAATAGTAGTGAAATGAAATTGTAGTGTCTCAATTATATCAATAATAGGTATTTGTAAAGGTAAACTAAGTTGGGAATTTGCAGAAAATTAAATTTTTAATCTCATTTTTTTCTGATATACTGCATCACTTTTGCAAGTCCCTTAATTTGTGTGTTTTGCAAAGGAGAATATAAAATAACTTTATTTAGTATTGAGCACCCAATATATCTGTAATAAATATTTCATGTCAGAAAAATAGTAAGTGCCTCAATAGCTTAAAGAAAAGATAAGTACGTCAAATTTATAAAACAAATTTGTATAATATCCTTGGATTACAGTTGCTAATTATTTCATTGTTCCTAAGGCTTGTAACAATTACAAGTAATCATCATTATTTTATTTAATGCTATTTTATTTCTCTTTTTTTTTGGATTGTAGTAGTAAGTGGGAAATAAGAACAAAAGACTCTGTATTCCACATCCCTGTGCATGGAATATATGTGTGCTTATTATGAGCACAATTTAATTGAATCCTTCATTAACTACGGTCCAAATTCTAAAGTTGGTGTCCAACTTCTAATTTGATTGGTGTGATAAAGTCTTAGTCTTATTTAATATCTTTCCTATGAAAAACTGAGAGTGGTTCCACATTTTCAAAATTCTCATCCATTTTCTCTAAGTATGTAAGATTCCAAATCACCTCAAATTTGGATTTTAGTATTGAAGACTGATATTAAAGGCTGTCAGTAAATTAAGCACAAGCTACCTTTAACTGGCATTTCTACTCCACAAATATTGCCCTTCACTGGAAATTTAAAATCATTTATTTATTTATTTTAAAAGTATGTATTTCATAATATAGGAAGTTTCCTCTTCTATTAAACACCAATGGCAGTGTTTATGGAATTGAATTTTCTCTCTTTTTGTTCATTTGGACAATGTCAAGTTTAAGAGACTTTTTCCTTATTTTATTCCCTTCTCTTTCTGCTTTGAACCAAACTGCCAGTTGTGAAAGCGTGCATATCTTCACTGTTGGTTTCGAATTGATAAGGAGAATGCATTACCATTTTCACTGACCTCACAGTTTCATTTTTCCAATGGAGGTGATAACAGTCGCCTTGTCCTCACATTCCTAGGAGATCTAGTTGACACAGTTTTATGTGTCTTTGACTATGCTTTCAGACAGCTGAAGGAAGGCACTTTAGCCTGTGCCATGACCTCTGTGCCTCTTTCATACACTACACCACGTCATCCTCTCATTCTTTTGAGGTGTCCACTTTGAAAAGAACTGTGTGTTTTCATCTTCCAGAACCTATTATAATTTATCTTCCAGTTAGATTGTAAACCCCAAAAAGGCATAGACTGTACCTTTATAGCAAGTTGTAGTCCCAATAGTGGCCAACATATTATTGTACCCATAATAGATGCACAATATATATTTGTGCATTTGACTTGACTTGATTCATGTTAAGATATTAATTTTATTACACCTAGTTGTTATTTTTTCCTGTTGTGGGGTCAGTTTGGTTTACTTTTCTTAGAAAGCACAAATGTTAGACAAGTAGTTCTATTTTTCTATTGCTATTGATTTTTTCCCCTGTTTTGGCATAAATTGTTGCATTCTTTATAATCCAATAAATAGGACACTAATTAGAGTCCCTCTGGTAGAGCAGCTTAGAGCAGGGGCTCTGGAGCCAGGCTACCCAGCTGGAAATCTGGCTCCCTTAGTCTCTTCATACTTCGTGGTCTTGTGGTCTTGATCTTTTACGAGGGAAGATTATAGCATCTACCTTCTAGAGTTATTTTAAGAATAAATAAATTAATAATATATGTAAAGCACCTAGTGAGCATCTCTTACATTTTGGATATTTTGCTTGTGTAACAAAATCATATTTTAATAATTAAATTGAGTTATATTACACCCTTATGACATTATGAATGTTGTCTAGGAATAAAAGCATTTGAAAATTAGGACTTCATTTGGGGCCCTGCAGGCTTCGTCCACGTGTCTTTATAAAATAAGTCAAGCAGATGCTCTTATAATTTATGATTTTTTCAATGAGGAGATGTTTCCTATATTTGGTTATTTTTATTTACAGAAAAAAGATTACACAGCTTGTAACTGTATCATATGTTTTAAAAATGTTTTATTATCAATTCTGATGATTTTCATACCACTGAGAGGAATTTTCTTTCAACTAATTTTTAGTAGTTAGAAAACTCCATTTTGTGTTTTCATAAATCAAGTATATAAAGAGCAGAGGATATTTTTATTATCTTTGTTTTTTCCTCTTAAACATGGTAAAACTGGGCCAAATTTTTGGTTTGTTTGCTCACTTTTATCTTAAAATGGAAAGAGAAACACTTTAGAAGATACTAAGTTTCAGCTCTTAAGCATTTGAAAATTGTGGTATGAGATAACTAAGATTAAAAACCTTTGTTTTTGGAAGGAAAGATAGGATGAATGGTGTGTAAAACTGACTCGGGATAATGCTGCACAGCACTGATCAGGAGAGCAAATCACAAGGTGACTGAATTCTCCGGGCATAGCAGGGAGTGCATGGCTTTTCTTCTAGGAAAGGAGTTTATACACTTCACCCAGTGCCTACATTTTCTTCCTGCTCATCTTACTAGAGACAAGGAAACACAAAGCCCAGTTCTTTCTGAAGATTTAAGGAAACCCTCAGAAAGCAACTTCCTTCATAGCATTAGTTGCAATTAGTTCCATAAGGGAATGAGATTTTTTTTGGGGGGGGGGGTTGGGGGGGAGGGGGACGGTGGTGGAGAGGCTTTAAAATTGCTTACCAGTTCCCTCGGAAAATTATTTCAAAACCTCATGGGGTAAATAGAAGGTTCTGCCAGTACTAGCTTCAAGTGTAGTTTGATTCACTTGCCTCCCACCCTGAGAAAACATGCAGGCCATGGGTTAGTTTGCCTTGTTCTGGTCTAAGCCAGAGCTAGAAATTTCTAGGTAGGCAAGAAATGGTGTGCATGAGACTGTGACAATGCAGATATTCAGAAATTTTTCAAATGGGCCCATTTTTTCCTCAATTATTTTAGGTGTTGGGAAAAACCTAGAAAAGATGTTTTAAACTGAGCACTAGATGAGTCAAGTGCCCAATAATAATAGTTACCTGTGCTTGAAAAGACATGGCATCAGTATGTTTGATTTTTTTTCCTTATTAAAATGTTACTTATATGCTACTTCTCTAATGGAAGTGGGAACACTGAGGCATTTTAATAACCCCCTTTTTTTTAACCAATATGTTTCATTTTTCAAACAATAAAGTACGTCCTTCGGAAGCCACTCATGGCACTTAGGATTCAGCAAACTTTTCTTTGAACAATTGCCCACTCTTTGTGGCCTTCAGCTTTCATCATTCCTCTTCTGCCTTACCAAAAATAAAGAGGAAGGGGAAGGAATGGAGTACCAAGTTGAAAATGTGTCATAATTGGTCAGATTATCCCTGTTGCATGCATTTTTATAAACAGAAATGTTTACAGTATAGTTTCAAAGAACAGGTTAAGGAATACTGCACTTTATTGATAGATCAGAGAACTTTTTAACTAATGGCACAAATGTTAGAGGAAGGGCCTCACTACTGATTAATACAACTAAGAATGGATGAGAAAGAACTGAAAAATAAAGTTGTCAGTCCAATGTAACTTATGGATATGTTACAATACAGTAACTTGCATTGAAGTTTTCCTTACATACATTTCCAAACGTGCTGGAAGGGATTTAAGAGATAATGTATTCTAGACTTCTAATTTCACAGATTTATTTGTTGAGCTAATGACTTCTGATGGCCTGCTATTCCAGGCCCTGGGCTGTATTCTGGGGATAAAGTGTGGAAAAGGTGAATGCAAACTTTGTCTCCAGGAATGCAGTTTAATCAATTGTGCTGGGAGAAGGTTAGAGTCCCAGGGAAGCGCAAAACATAGTCTGAAGGTTCAGAGAAACTTCCTAGAGGAAGTGGGTTGTAAGTTGAAGGCTGAGTGATGTGTAGGAGTTTCCAGGTGGAATGGGGGTGGAAGGGAGGGAGCCACAGGGAGATTATGCAACTTGCTCAACACCATCCTGTTAGATTAAGTAGTCATTTTACAGTCATTTTTAAAAGCTATATTAAAAAAACCAGCATGTCTTTAGAAAGTTGTCATCAGCCTACTTATTTCATGCATGTTCTCATCTTTATAAATGAAGGTCTGAATTTTTCATTTTTATTTCTAAAATTGAACTTTTAATTTTATGATTTTTACTATTCATTTTCATTATTTTTCATACAATGAACACTTTATAATATCCAAATATGTTATAGGCCCTGTCCAGTCACTAAGAATACAAGCATGAGTAAAAGAGAGTCTTTGCTCCCAGGGACTCATAGGCTAATGAGAGAAACAGGCATGTAAATACATAAATTGTAGCATAATGTGCTAATTTGAGATGATATTTGGACTGGGTTTTAGGGCTTGAGTAGGAGTTTCTCTGTTAGAGGGAATATTCATACACAAAGTACAAGCTGATGAATGGCCTCAGGTGACCAGACAATAGTGAGAAAGTCTGTTTAGCTGGAACAGATGCTGTATGGTAAGATAAGGTGGGAAGTGGGTAGGGGTAAGATGGCAGGAAATTTGGCTACAAATTTATGTGGAGTTAAGAGACTTATATGCTAAGCCAGGGGTTTTGAATTTTATCCTATAGACACCCAGGTGACAAATGAGGGGGTTTAAATATGGGAGAGACCTTTATGTTAATGAGGTAATTCTGGTAGGTGATGGATCTTCCATCTCTCTGCTTGGGTTTGCAGCATTTGTAATATTCTTCAAATAGTTGGGAGTTAGAAACCATGAAGTCACCCTTGAGGTGGTTCATATCAGAAGACAAGTGTGTTTCCTAGTATTGGATGCCTGAAATAAGCAAAGTTACTCACCAGTCACAGGTAAGATCCAACAATTGCAGGTCCCCTGTTGGGAAGCTGCAGCAGTAAGATTTTCAGTGTTCAGGGAGGGAGACAACCTGTGCTCAACTGGGCAGCTGCCAAGCTATAGGCTTGACAAGGGTGTGTCATGCATGCCTAATTTCTTCTTCCAGATCCACTAATTATAATTACTGAATTCAGCTTTTCTGAGAGAGGTGAGTAAGATACAAAGAGACACCACGAGTGTTATACCAATAATTGTTTCCCCACATGGAAGGAAGCATCAGGAGTGTGGAATAAGCTTGTTGCTCCAAGGTGGCCTGGGATTAAGACAGAATAGTATTGATGAAACCAGTTAAAAGACTGTTGTTGTCAGTTTGCGTGGCTACTAATTAAGGCCCAGATTAAGTTAAAGGACATAGAACTGCAGAAGAACATTCAGAATCCAGACATATTTTTTACATAGACAGTCAGGGTTTGGTCATCTGATAAAGGGGTGGGATATGGAGTATGTAGCATGGGAATCTGATCAGATATCCATAATGCCTACAGGACTCACAAATGCAGCAGACAGAACAGATCTGAGGGAAATGGTGGTGTGTGTCATTTGGATTTGCTAATCCATTCAACAACTGGAAATAGGACTAGAACTAAGAACATTCTGATTGAAAAGAGACGTTAAGAATCATTATCTGTCATTTGTCTGTCTTTTCACTGTCATAACCTAGTGCCCAGAACAGTGGTTATTCATTGATTGAATTAGTGAATAAAAGCTGTTATAACTTGTACTTTAGATAACAACTTCTTAAAAGTATGATGAAAGAGGACATGTGGTATTTGGAAATCCAGTAGGATCTCACCTACCATATTATGAAGAGGAAAAAAATCAGCTTTTGTTATTGCTGCTTTTTAGGTGGTAAATATCTTTGGAGGACATGGCATCAAGACAGTTTTAATCCATGGTCTGTACCTTCCCCCTTTCACTAATGCATTTGGTTCCTGATGCTACCATTTCATTTCATAATGCCTGAGTAATAACAGATTGATATATCCTTTGTATCGTTGGCCCAGTGATGAGAATGAATCTTTTTTTTAGTCCTCCCTGTACATTGTCTGGCTTTTAACTGTATTTTAGGCAAGAAGCATTCTCAGGAAACCAACAGTAAAACTGTACATACTTTCTTAAAAATTGTCCTAATTATCAGATTTTTTTCTGGCTGAAAGATTTATTGTCTTTCTATTATAGAATACACTGTGCAGAGTGAGGATAAAGTGGTAGGATTTAAAGCAAGTCCTGGCATTTCTGCAGAGTAACCATCCAAAATAATGGAATCTTTGCACAGTTTTTCTTTGGAATTATTTTAAAGGGGTGAAGGTGATGAGGAGGGAGGTCAAACTGATAACAGTGTTGAAAGTGATTTGGACTCAACATCACATCACTTACAACTGCCTTAGACATCCATTTGAAGCCCAACATGATATTTCTGTAATTATTTTACTTCCCTCTAATAACTGCATAGGAATAGGTTTGTTTCCCCAGTGAATAGCTCTGTTCAGAGCCTTCCCTTATCTTTGTTTTCCAGGTTTCACTAGTGGTTGATATCATATGCATTCTTACAGGGAGACAGTGGATAAATCAGTACTTTTCCATCAAATCAAAGATTACATACAAGAAGTAGAGCAGCGGCATGTAACAAGTTTTGCTGGGGAAAGAAGGTAGAAAATGGACAAAATAACATAATTGTTTCAGAGAACAGAAATCTTAAAACGTAGGAAAATGTTATTCAACATAGAGTGAGTGTTAAAACGTAGGAAAATGTTATTCAACATAGAGTGAGCGTAATACATATCCAGAGCTTTGTTTACCATAGCCTATTATATTTGTCTTTTAAATACTAGTTAGCTTATGGTATACTAAAGGTTTATTCTGCAACCAAATATTCTTGCGAAGTGTTAAACTACAGTAAGCTGCTGCTGTGAGATGTAAAATCAAGATGTAAAAGTTAGTGAAATTATAAATTTAGTAATGATGTAGATTGTCTACTAATGTTCTTAGTAATATGTATTTGGTATTACAGATTATTTTTGTTAATTACTTTGCATTTGTATTCTTGGCTCAAATCACAAAATAAAAATAACAGTATACATATTTAAAATAGTCTGGTTAAATTAGATATTGACCTACATACATGTAAGTTGTAATTTCATCAGTTGGAAAATTACATTGAATCATATTTAATAGATAGCCCCCCAGTATGGAAGCTATCTAATTCAAATGTAATATTCACATATAATTTATTAGGTGTCCCGAATGTGCTGGCATTGCTGGAGGAGAAAGCCAGCACTTACTTGAACATACATTCAGAGGTCTCACCTAAGCTTTATATGTTCTAATGCTATCCAGTGCCAACCTTTTTTCCATGCTAGCCATTCTTATAATATTTTATAATTATGAAGCTTTTCAAATGTTTTCAAAGGACTTTCATTTACACAACCATTTTTTCCATACAAGTGGACGAAAGAGTGTCAAGCATATTATGTTCAGTGAACATCCAGAGATTTTCCAAGACCTCTGAAAAGCGTATTGAAAATTCACTTTGTTTAACATGGCCCAATGTTTTCCCTGTATTTGCGCACTGCTGCCAAATGAGCTACTACATCACCAGTATCATTGTATTACTCTCATAGTTTAGAATCTAAAATTATTCTCCCCTGATGGTGGAATTGAAACCAAATGCTTCAATTTAATTTTAACACCCTTCTAATCTGCCCTCCTACATACTTGTGGGACCTTATTTCCCATTCTTTCATTCTATATTTGTTGAGTTTACAACATTCTGGGTTAGGTTCTCCTGGGTTCACACACACACAAAAATACATTGTCCCTGTCTACAGGAGCTTGCAGTCTAATAGAGAGGGGAAAATGCAAAATGCCATTAGGTAGACTCAAGGAGAAATAGATAAACTGCTAGCATAACACACACGGTGGAGAGATGACTTCCGATTGTAAGCATCAAAGAAGTTTTTATGGAGGCAGTGGCATTGGTAATAGAGATGAGGACTGGACAGGAATTAAGAGACTAGAGATAGGAAAGCACATTTCATCACAGTGAACAGGCTAGATACATACAAGGGGTAATTCCTTTGGCTAGATCATAATGCACACAACGAGAAATAGTAAAGGTGGAGAAATGTATCATTGCTAATTCACAACATGTCTTAGTGTTAGGCTAAAGTATCTGAATTTTATTCTAAAGTTGGTGGGTACCTGAAATCTAAAGGGCCATGTCAATAAAATATGTTCCCCTCACACACAGAGGGAAACATATAATTAATTTTGTGTCTCTTTTTTGGCCCCTGCTTCTCTCCTATTTCAACCTATACACCTTATATACTCTAAATTATGTTGACAGTAGGACTGCAGAGTAATTTATTCATATTTTAACCCAAAGTACCCAGCACAGTCTCAAGGGTTCACTGAATGAGTAGATAAATGGATGAATGAAGAGACGGATAAATGTTGGGATGAATAGAATGAAATGATTGCTTTATTCTAAATACTGCTACAGAAAATTCACAGTAAAGACAAAAGCATATGAAAGCAATGTTTATGTAAAGTATCACGTGAAGACCAGCAAGTCCTCCTTCTGTTGAGGGAATGGTCAGATGCTTGATACTTTCACTTGCATTGAAAATAGTAGCTTCCTCACTGGTCACCCTGCATTTACTCTTGCTTCCTTATAATCCTACCAGAATCAGCTTTATAAACAGGAATTACATTATTTCATTCCCCTGTTCCAAACCCTCCAGTGGTTTCCTACTTTATTTAGAATAAAATTCTTCCCACAGCTTATGAAGCCCTCCTTGATCAGGCCTCTGCCTGTCTCTAGGCCCCCTCTCCTCTTCTCTTGCTTGCTTTCTTCCACGGACATAAAGCCTCGCTTCTACTCTTCAAGTGCATCAACTTCAGCTCATTCTAACTCCTCTGTAACAGTTCCCTCTGCCTGGAATGATCTGCCTCAAGGTCTTCACATGCTGGCTCATTCTTATCCTTTGTTTTAGCTCAGATGTCATCTCATCAAAGAGCCGTCTGTGCCCCTCCATCCCCACCATGATCTTCCATTTCTCAGCCCCCTCACCTCATAACACTCTCATTGATATATCTCTCTTCATAGCCATTTTCACTATTATATAGTTCACTTACTTGTTTACCTTTTATTTTTTATCTTCTGCCAACTGAAATGTACATCCCACAAGGACAGTTCCCTTATCTGTGGTTTACTACAGTGCCTACAGCTGGATTTAGTGCACGGCAGACAATATTTGCTAATTGAATGAACCAATGCAAGCTAGTGCCATATTTTTTTCCTATGCAATCATTATTAAAGTCCCAGAAGAACATCCTGTATGCACTGCCTTGCTGTCTGTGCCAGATCCTTTCTCCTTAACCCCTTTTATTCTGCCTTTTGCCTTCATCATTTACCTGCACATGTCATCTTTTTACTGCTCATTGAACTCCAGATCCCCAAATCTGGTTACCTACCTTACATTTCTCTTGTATCTGACATTTCTTGAAATGATCACTTCTTGTCTATATGGCTCAGAAACATCTTGATTCTCATGAAACTCTGATGATTCCTCTTCTGGCTTTAGTTCAGGTTGTGATTGCTGCCACTTTAAAAAATAAATGGTTCATTCTATTTTTACCCAGGTTTGTGTTCTTTCTCTTGAATTTCATCCATCATATGACTATATCTAATCCCAAGATGTAGGGCCCTCTACTAAGGTCTAGGTGTTTATCTCCAAATGCCTCTGAAGGTATTCCCAGTTGGTACAGCTGTGGTGCATTTGTAGTTAGGTTCAAATCCTGAGAATGTGATCTGTGTAACTTATCTCAGTCTCAGTTTCCTCAGCTGTAAAATTAAAATAATACCTATTCTGTGAAGATCCAGTGAGATAACATATACATTGCCTCATCCAAAACCAACCACATGTTCCTGGAGCACTCGATAAATGTTTGTCATTATTGTCGTCATGAATTCTGTTGAATATAGCCTTTGTCAATACCAAAGATAGTTCTTGACTGCATGGTAATACAACCAGTACTCTATATAAAGAAGCTATATTTTTGAATTGTGCATTTACTTATGTGCTAAAATTGTTTAAAATAAATTCTACTGTATGTTTTAATTTTGCACTGAAGTATGCCTACAGCCGATTGACAAGGGAAAAAAAAGTCATAAGATGGATATCAAAAAGTAACATTAATGAGCTGCTAAAGCTAAAATTACAGGAACTTATGAAATTGGTTAAACATAAAAACCATTAAACTGTTTACTGAAGCTTCACAGATATACTGCAGCTAATGAGCATTTCTGCTATTTAAATAAGCCCAAATTGAACACACATTACATGGATACATAATTAGTCATGGCAGTCAAACACACATAGACTTACTTTTAAAGCTCTATTTAGGGAATCTTTTCCATTTGATTTATTTTGTTAATTAAAATATTTTTCAGTATTCACTTATATTTTAATAATATTGTTTTCACAAGTAGTGTAATTTACTTCTGGCTTTCTATTTGTTTTTATTTATGCTTTAAATGCAGCAAATGAGGATTTTATATTAAACATTTTTTAACCCCTTTCTGTAGTTATTTATATCACTCGATGGTATCATCCAGCATTTAAAAAAGTTCTTTCATTGAGAAGTATACGTAAAATATTTCAGTAGCCTTTCCACTTTTTTCACTGTCTCCTAATTATCAAGAGGTATTAGGCACCCAAATGTGCATAGAATTATGATGATTATGGTCCAAATCAGATTAAAGGATGATCTATTCCTTCAAGGAGTTTGTAGTCTTAAGTAGATGGTATCGTTGAATATAAATAAGCAAATCAAAGTGCAGCATTTGGGAATCCAACTGAGAATTTGAAAACAATCCCCATATATTTTCCTCAAGGACACTGACCTCCTTGAGGAGATCTCTTACAGAGAAAATGAAATCAAATCTTCAAGGAGTTTAGTGTTTTAAATAGATGGAATTATTGCAGAGAAATAAGCAAATCAAGGTGAAGTGCTTAGACAATTTTAATTCTGAATTAATTAGTTGGTCAGTTTAGGAAATGAGAATGAGACTCCCTATAGAATACAAGTAAAACAAAAGGAGTTGCTACAGGCTATTATTGACATCCATCTTTTGTATTTAACTTGGGGAGCCTCAGCTTGTCTTGGGCATGGAGGGAAAGAAAATTAAATCTGTACTTTTACACTGCCTGAATTCTACAAGCATATCCAAATTGAGCATTATTTAACCATAGCAGTAGGAAAGTCAAATAGTTAAATCAATCAAAAGAAATTAGCCAAGTGCCTATTCTTCTCTAACCAGTGTGTTTGTCACTGTAGAGACTTTCTTTAGAAGCTTTGAGAAGCTTTTGGAAAATACTTGGGTTTCTTCTCTACAATGAGCTGATTCTCTAATTGTGGAAATAAGACCTAGAAGAAAGATAATTGCTGCCCCTCCAACCCCAATCTGCTTCATTTTAATTATTCCCATGGTTCCCAATAGTGAAACTTTAAGAGACTGTTTTTGGCCTATTCCTGGCTTTTTCTTTCCCTCACACCAAGGGTCAGTGGCAAGGAGAGCTTTGGAGTGAGAAATAACTGGATTCACATACTGGCTTTACCACCTCTTGGCTGTATTTAGGATGCTGATACCTACCTTAAAGAGTTGTGCTGTGGTCTAAATGAGACTACTGTATGGAAATATTCAGCATCATGTCTGCCTCACACAAGGGATCAATGAATGCTGATTGCTTTCCTTAACATTCTTCATTAGGTGAGGATGATATAAATGAGATGTAAGAAGTAACTAGGAGAGAATTTCCTTTGGTTGAATTGTTAGAACATGGTAACTGACTGCATGTTGAGATAAGTGGAGAGAAAAGATACAAAGATTATGCCAAGACTAAGATCTATTTCTAGGTTTTTTTGAGAAGGAAGAATAGGAAAAAGCAGCAGTAAAGGTTAAAGAGTGATCATGGAGGCAAATGGAAAAGCGGAAAGTGTGGTGTCATTGAAGCCAAGATAAGGGAGTTTTATGAGGAGGAAGTGGTCATCTGTTGAATGCTACTGAGAAATCAAGGAAGACAGTGCCATGCGTAGGGTGAGACAGTTGAGGCACCGACCTGCCCTTGCACGATCTTGAGCCTAAGGACCTTCTTAAATCTTGTTCTCTGGGTGTCTCACCCCACCCCACCGTAGTTCCTGAAGTAAGGTGATGACGGGAAGGGTCATTGGATGTGGCAATCTGGATCATCTTAGTGATAAGAGTTTCAGTGAAGCTTTGGTGGTCACATTGAGTAGGAGATGTGAAAAAGCAAGCTTACTAATAATTGTGAAATGTGAAAATCCCACAGGAAGCTTGTGAACTGGGTTTTAGATGTGACAATTTAGAAGGGACAGTAGAGCATCCACATTGGAATCTCTAACAGGCAGCTAGAAGTGTCAGAATAAAAAAGCAGAAGGTAATGTTTGAGGTCATTTCCAGAGAGGTGAAGTTAAAAAGCACAAGACAACTATAATTTCTGACACAGAAAAGTGTAGTAGACAATATTTGAGAGCTGGGAAGAGGTTGATGACAAGATGAGGAGGAGCCAGATAGAGCCTAAGGACAGTTTAAAAAGGAGGAGAGTCTGGATAGAGTAGCATTCCGCAAATCAGAGAAGGAGATCAAAATTACCGATTCGTCTATTGGATGCTATAGAAAGGCAAAAAGGAGAAGAACTGAAGTCACGGAATTTGGTGACCGTAGAGACCAAATTTTCATAAGAGGGATACATGGAGGGAATAATTGGGTGGTAAAAAATGTAGGTAGTGTAAATTACTCCAGAAATTAGATAAAAGAAGATGTAAGAATGGCAGTGAGAAGAGAGAATCAGGTTAAGACCAGTTTTTCAACATAGGAGATGAGAGAGGAGAATATGAGAAAGACAATAGTGTAAAAAGAATCAGAGGGGACTTCCCTCGTGGTGCAGTGGTTGAGTCTGCCTGCCGATGCAGGGGACACGAGTTCGTGCCCCGGTCCAGGAAAATCCCACATGCCGCGGAGCAGCTGGGCCCGTGAGCCATGGCCGCTGAGCCTGCGCATCCGGAGCCTGTGCTCCGCAACAGGAGAGGCCACAACAGTGAGAGGCCCACGTACCGCAAAAAAAGAAAAAAAAAAGAATCAGAGGTACTTGAGGTTTTGTAGGAGCAGGAAGGTACAGTATCAAGGTTGAATTTGAGGGGTTTACAGAAAGAAAATGATGAATTGGTATTGTCCGCTCCATTGTATTTGGGAATGGACAGCATATTGATTCGAATACTCAGAGGCAGAAGGGAGGTGTGAGAACAAAGCTCGTGCCAACCAGACTTGATATTCTTAGTTGAAGGCATTCTGTGGTTCTGTCCCCTCCTTACCCCAGGTTATTCTATTTAAACACAACTCTGATATCCTGGCCCTGTAATTAGAATTTATTTACTCTTGCTGAGATTTTGCTTTCAGCTCTGATTTACTGAGATTATTGCCTCAGCTCACCTTTTTGTTTCATTGTGCTTTGGTCCTCTTGGCTAATACGTTACGTAAAATTAAACAAGCACATTGATGAATTCATCTGTTTTCAAGATATCATTTTATTATAAATGTTGAAATTTTTTTATTCCTCCCATTGTTTTAAGGAATCTCAAACTCTCCAAAGAATACTAATAATCGTTCTTCATTATGATTTCTGTTGTATTGTTTTATTGTTTATGGAAAATTAATTTATATTTATGTACTAAAATATAACATTCTTGACATCTTTTTATAAATACTGAGAAATATACTTGTCATATGCTTGTGGGTTTCTCTTCTACATATATGACAGCACAGCTACATCAGTTTAATTGACCTTGGCAATCTGCATCTGCCAGTGATGTGTCCCTGAGGGATGGTTTCTGCAATTTTAAGCTGTGGCTTATTGAAGAACTTGTGTGTCACAATACAATTAAGTCTATATAAAAAAATCATCTCATGCATAACATTAAGTTGACTAAAAGTTCCTATTTCAAAACCATTTCTTGTTTTAAAGCTACCTCAGAGTGTCTTTGTTTTTTAAATAAGCTCATTCGAACATAGTAGTGATTAAAGCAGAAAATTAACATAAATCTTGAATGTTTGGTATGAATTAAGGATGTTTTCATTCCTTTTAAAGACTGCATAAAATTCCAGGCACCATAACATTTAACACATTTCTATCCCATTTGCAGAATAATATAGACTGTGAATAAGCACGTTTTGGGATTCTTTTTCAAGTTCTTTTTCTGTTCATCTCTGGAACTACCAGGACATATGCTGCAGTCTCCAGCAGGATGCAATCTCATGGAAATCTGTGGGGAAACTGTGTATGATCATAACAGAACATCCCTCTTCCCCCACCCCCATTATTTTATAAACAAGAAAGAAAATAATACAATCCTTCTATTAATATTCATTTAACACTTCATAGGATATGGCAAGCAGTTATTTGGTTTGCAAATGTAAATATACATTTTTCATCCACTTATGCTTTCATTCCTTCCAAGCTAGATAAAGGCAAAACAGAAGATGTCCTTCTGAGACTTATTTTTATTGTATTCCAAGTTAAACGTATCAGCAGAGATGTAAGAGAGCTGTGAGGAGTCCATAGAAGGATAGTTACAATGACGAGGAGGATGAAAGTCCCTCTAATAAGAAGCAGCTAAATAAATGAACTCCTTCCTGACAAATTATGAATAAAAGCATATAGATTTTTTTCACTGAATCCTTAATTTGAGTTCTAAATTAAATACTTTGGAGCTTTAAAAATATGATTAAGTAATAGAAATAGCTACATTTCAAAAGAGTCATCGAAATCGTGAAAAGTGTTATTAGGATCCACAATCAGAATCAACAAAGTTTCAAAAAATTAATTAATCCCCTCTCTCTGTCTCTCATGTTTAAATATTGAGTCCACTGTGCCTACAGGGAAACGATCCTAATCATTTGATGTTCAAGTTGTAATGAATAGTCATTCTTGTGTTAGCTGCTTAGTGCCACTGATTGAAAACATTTCTGACCCACTAAAGCATCGCTTATATTCTTATAAGCTGTCCATGTTCTATTTTTTTCAATTTTTTTCTATTTTTTCAATGATCCTTTATCATTTGGACAAAGAAAAAGTTAAAATATTAGATATTAAAATGCAAACAAATGATCTCTATTTTGATTGATGTAAGCTTTGCTATACTATTTAATAACATCATAACCAATTACTTGATCTCATTTTTTCTATTTATTTCTTAAATGAAACTATGAACATGTTAAACATGTTAAACTCTAAAAAGAGTAGGGGGAAAATTAAATAGGTGATTTTCAAAAGAGGTCTGAGATAATTTTTACTGTGAGAGAAAAATTCTGTTTTGGAATACAGTGTCATAGTTATTTGATTATTTGTGAGGTTAGTTGGATGTTACAAATGATACAAAAATTAAAAGTTTATATTCAGGTCTGACTTCAAGTTATAATTGAGTTAAATATTGAGGAAAGAGAGCATATTTTAAAAAGTAAACATGAGTGTGTATGAATGTTTAGAGACATAAAGTAATACAAAGTGTATCCAATAGAAAGACCCATGAGTAGAATAGTGCTTTTGAATTCACAAATAAATATTCCTAGGTTGACTTATAGTGTTGGTGCTAAATATTTTAAGAAATGCAAGAATTACTTATTAAACTTCTAGTAATGTCTCCTATTTATTGACTGAGTTAGTGATAGAGCTCTAATATTAAAGTGAATCATACCATATGCATTTGTAAATCATAAAAAAGTTATAAAGCACGTTACTCATGAACTTCAACTTAATTCAGCAAGCATTTATTCAGCATCTACTATTTAAGGTGCACTGTACTGAAGAGTAGATTCAAGTTTTGCGAGACCTGAAGCCTATATAACTTGAGGACTTTCTATAAAAAAGAAAAAAGTTACAAATTCAAATTTAGGTCTTGAAAGAGGCCCATGCAAGTGAGGGACCCTGAAGCTTAAGCTTCAATAACTTCACAGTATATATGTCTTTGACTTTAATAGCTGCTGTGGGAAATCAAAGATAACTAAGGCATAATCCCTGCATTGCTCAAGCTTAGAGTGAAATCTGTGCTAATCTTCAAGGATATTCTTGTAAAAAAATGAGGAAAATGTATAAAAGAGCTTTGATCTCCTAGTGAAATAATTTTGAATTTCTTCTCATTTAAAGACCGTCTTTATTTCAGATCTCTATGTAGCACAAGGTTGTATCAAAGTCTTGGACAAATAAGGTCATTTCTTATACAGGAGAATTATTTTTTACCCCTTGCATGTGAGTGTGTGTGTGTGTGTGTATGTCTCTATACCATTCAATGATGGTGTGTTACAGTTACCATTATTATAATAGGTTGAATTGACGAGCCATGCTCACTATCGATGTTTTGCAACTCAGGTTACTGTCAACAGATGGTAGTGATGATCTGTTATGCAACAGGGAGCAAATGCTAAAGGTCTCTTTTCATGTGACCTTTAAAGACAATAGAAAAATCTTCTCAGAATGCCATTCTGTATTGAAAATAATTACATGAATATTTAATTTTACTCTCAGTGAAGGGTGAAATTGCATCAGAGATACAAACGATAGAAGATTTTTAAATAAAAACCTGAGCATGATGGCATTGATCCATCTACTCATCCATCCATCCATCCATCCATCCATCCATTGAATTGAGTGTCTCTTATGTTTTAAGTGCTGTGCTAGGCTTGGTGGCACAGTGGTAAGCAGCATAGCATCTTGTTCTCATAGAACCTACAGTCTTGTGGGGAAAACACAATCAACAGTAGTCCCTTAATAGTTTTCTAGAATTCTAAATTCTTCAAGTAGAAAGCTACAAATATGCACCAGTGTTTATTTTTATGGTTTTTTTTCTATTATTGCTCAGAAAAAAATAATTTTAGAATAACATTTGGCTATTTTATTTTAAACTTAAATTATTCATCTATTCAACAACTAATTTTTGTATTCTAAGAACTTCCAATATTTTCTCCTTTTGTTTATATTATTATATTTTCTTTTCAATTGGAGTAAAAAATAGCTCCCTTAGTCTATCTTGAGAAGCTGTGCTTAAAATTCATGATATGAATACCTGGAAAGAACATTTTATCTTAAACACTGGCTCAGTTTGCTCCATCATATATGGTACTGTCTACCGTTCTTTATTTCTTCTCTAGATCAACCCCTTAATCTAACTTAGTTTCTTTTATCTTTTCCAAATATCCAGATCCTGTGACGAGTGAGTTTCCTTTAGGTAATATTTCTTAAAGGGACTCAACCTCTTCCTTTTCCTGACATGTTTAGATTCATTGGAACACAGCATATTTAGCAGATAATTTAAATCTCTTTTACAGAGCAATTTCCACAAGGAACTAATGTTAATGGTTGCATTTGTAGATTTTTACAAAATAAAACAGAAATTGCTGGCTAAATGTAACTGTATTCTGGGTCCATTAAATCTCTTAACATTAAGTGTAAGTAATTTGATGGAAACGTAGAAGATATTGTCTTGTTTTGTTCATAAAACTTGCTGTGAAAGAAAGAGATTGGCAGTTGATTCAAATTCACAATATAACTTACATCTGTGTTACACAGGAATAAATTTGGGATCATACGAGTAGTAACAAATTTGTGAAAATAATGGTAATGGACAAAGTTTTAGAAAATGCGTTTTATAACCATTAGAATATTTAAAGGACTGTAGTCTGCCAAACTTCTTACACATAAATACCAGATCTGAAACATTGCCCAAATCTGTGGTCTTTAACACCTACATGTGAGTTTTATTTTGAATCGGTTAAGTCAGTACACTTTGAATGTGTTGTTAACTAAGATATTTCATTAACTTTCCATTTTTATGGTTCATTAAAAACAGTTGTTTGAATCCCTAGAACAATAATTACATCATAATTTTTCTTAATTTTCAAATTATTTTTATGTGATGCACAGATTAGTCATTGCCTGTTGTCTTTCACTTTTTTCCAGTAAAAGAAGCCTTGAGCCCTATAAAATTTAACAGATGGGATCTCCCAGAAGTAGATCCAGAAACTATGCAAACCAGTGAACCATGGGTGTTTGCAGGTGGTGATGTTGTTGGTATGGCTAACACTACAGTGGAATCCGTGAATGATGGAAAGCAAGCCTCTTGGTACATTCACAAATATATACAGGTAGGTGTTTGCCATCAATTTCAGTTAATTTTTTCCAATGGATAAGTACTTCTTTATTTTTGCTACTCATTCATATGAGCATTTCTATAAGGTATATAGTAATTATATATGCAATAGGTCACATACATATTTACTTGGATAAAATTTTTTAAATGTGGACTGGATAGCAGACCTGTTTAGGTGATTGAAAATTCATTTGTGCATTTCTACCAGTGGAATACTATGAAGTTATTTGTCCTGTATTCAAAATAGTTATCAATGCTTAAAGACATAGATAATACATTTATCAAATCTGGATGATATGCAGTATGATATAGAATCTATATTCCTAATAATCTTGCACAGTCCAGAAAATTATGTTGTCTGTCCATGTGGATCAGTGAGTTCCTATTCACTTCCTAAATTATATGCACCTAATTGAAAAGAAAACAAATATTTTATAAATTTCAATTGTAATTATGTTTTCACTATTTGCTGTTATGATACAAATGCAGAATGTAAAAATGATAAAATATAAAGTTAAACGTACTCTGGTACAGTAATTTTGTGCTCTTGGGGAGAAAAGCCATATCTACTAGATATCAGTTGTCTTACTTTTTGACAAAATACTCTGTTCTTTTCTTTTTTTTTTTTTTTTTTTGTTACACGGGCCTCTCACTGTTGTGGCCTCTCCCCTTGCGGAGCACAGGCTCCGGACGCACAGGCTCAACGGCCATGGCTCACAGGCCCAGCTGCTCCGCGGCATGTGGGATCTTCCCAGACCGGGGCACAAACCCGTGTCCCCTGCATCGGCAGGCGGACTCTCAACCACTGCGCCACCAGGGAAGCCCTACTCTGTTCTTTTCTTGCTCTATAATTTAACTAAATGTAGACACAGTAACCTCATTTACATAAAATGTTTCTGGAAAAGTTTGCTCTTGTAAATAAAATCTTTATTTTTCTTTCCTATTCAAGAAAGGCTCTAAATTCACGAAATAATTCCTGCCTCCCTTCTTTTGGTTTCTTTGGTTTCTCACACGCTAGCACAATTCACTTTGTCTTTAATGTTTCCGTTTCCTTGAATATTTTTCTTTCTCTTTGTCACCACCATTTAGTCTATTCTGGTTGTTCTCTACTCTTTCTGTAATTCATCCATGACTACTTACTTACTAGGTAGGGCCTGGACTTGGTACTGATTACATCATATTTTTTATGTTCAGTTAACCAACCTACTCCCACCTCACCTCAGCATCTCTGAGTAGTGGGGCTTGAGATGTTGGGATCTGGGCCAGAGGGTGGTGTATTGTCCCATAGAGGTAAAGCTCTAAGAATGGGTGTAAACCACAGCCTACTGGTTGTGCATAGAGACAAAGGAAGCAGTGTTTTGGGGAGATGATAAATCTAAAATTAAGAATTCTGTCCAAATCATTCATAAATCAAAAGGGACTAGGCTAGGAAGAAAAGGGGAAAAGGAATGAAATTTTAACAGACAGAAATCTGGGAATACAAAGGAGACATGTCGGTAATGGTTTTGGCTCTAGTTGCTGCAGCATCTGTATTTTGGAGAGTCCATATGACCTCAGAAATTCACAGCAGGAACAGTTCAAGACAGCTACCCAGGATGGACTCCTGCTTTGGCTTTTTCACTTTTTCTGTCCCCAAACTTATCACTCTTCTAGTTTTCTCATTCTACTCTTATTTCTTATTTTCATAGTGTTATCCCAAGGCTCCCGAGCACGTAACTCCATAATCTGTATCTCCAGTAGGGCATTCTCTTCCATGATCCAGCTGTCTGCTGAACATCTTCACTTGTCTAAACTACATTTCAAATTCACCACTCCATTTGGATATATATCTTACCTACACTTCAGACTCACTTCTTTTAAACCAAACATGATCTCCTAAACTTGTTTCATCTCCAGTATTTAACATTTCTGATTCCTAGAGTCAAATCCTCTACATCAATGGTCCTCAAACTCTGGATTACTCAGACTAATAAAATTTTCAAAATCAATTTGGAAACCAATATAGGGCTGATTGCTTCTTGTTTTGCTGAGTAACAGCATTAAAATAAACACTCAAACACATGAAATTATAATATTTACTCGCATTTATTAACAAGAAAGTTTATGAGAAAAGTAGGAAACAGCACAGTCTCAGAATAGAGATAATTCTTAAGAAAACATAGTTGAAAGATTTATGCTAGTGTGTTCACACACCTATTTTTCTCATAAAACAACACTGCTGTACACACCCTTATTTATGAGTTATTTATCTAAATTTTCTTTTCTTCTCTCTCTCATATATGCCTGGTCAATTCTATCCCTGTAAAGACTTTCATACACTTATTTTAATTTGCTTATTTTTTGTGTGAAATATGATTTTTGGTTGACCAGACATCTCACTGACCAGTCTGTTAACTCCTTGAAGAAATGAAAGTAGACCCAGAAGGGAAAAGGCTTTTGTGCTATGCCAGATAAAACCTAGTGAAGATGTGAATTCAGTTTGCAGAAGTGAAAATGGTGGGAAGGCAGAGATGCTAGAGAGATTTGAAAAGGTAAAATTGAACATAGGCAAGTGGAGAATGGCGTGTGTTATTGTTTTCTAAATATTTAAATCCATTTGTAGCTTTTAAATTAAAAGACATAGAGAATGTTTACTATATTTTATGATGATGGTGGTTTTGTAGTGCTTCACAATTATTATTCAGAAAGATTCTTAAGGGTATTTTTTTTTTTTTTTACTTCACTGTTACCTTTCTACTTCCCTGAATCTGATAAATGTGTGCTGATAAAAATGAGCAATCATTGGGCTTCCCTGGTGGCGCAGTGGTTGAGAGTCTGCCTGCCGATGCAGGGGACACGGGTTTGTGCCCCAGTCCGGGAAGATCCCACATGCCGCGGAGTGGCTGGGCCCGTGAGCCATGGCCGCTGAGCCTTCACCTCCGGAGCCTGTGCTCCGCAAGGGGAGAGGCCTCAACAGTGAGAGGCCCGCTTACCGCAAAAAAAAGAAAAAAAAAAAAAAAAAAAAAAACCTTCAGAGGCTCCTCTTTATACTCAAGATAAAGTCCAAACTCCTTAGCTTGTGATACCAATTTGAATTTCCCTTAACACATCAAGATATCTCCTACATCTGGGCCTTTCCCAACTCCACCCATTTCACCTGTCTGTATCACGCTTGTCCTTCAGGTTTTGCTTCCTTCTCCTCTTCCAGAAACACTTTCCTTCTAGTGTGTTCTTTAGCATCCTGTTTCCCTGATTGAAGCCTTCTTACTGGTCTGATGCTACACAAGCCAGTGGCGTGCTAGTTTACTAATGTACACTCAAATTAAGGAGTGTATTCATCATTAAATAGGAAAAAACTTAGGGATAATTGATCTTAAAGGAATTTAAAGAAGAATTAAGAAAACTAATATATTTGTTATATAAGTTAATTAGCACTGTAAATAACTAGTGTTTTCTTACCATTGTAGCATTAGTTTAGAAAAATTTATATAGTGCCTGAAGTGTATTCATGAATGAAGGTTTATAACACCTTGTCTTATGTTATACTTTGGGGAAGCATGCAACACTAGATAGTGGACTTAAAAAAATGATTTTATACATACATTATAGTATTAATTCCAATGTATAGTATTAAATGTATATCCAATGTATAGTATTAAATCCAATGTAATCATTGCAATTGGATATTTAGAATTTCTTTGAAATACACCTTTTCAGGTAAATGTGATTATTTAAAGACACACATGTTGGGATTTCAGTAATTCACATAGTTATCTGAAGTGAGCTTCACTTAAATTTTATTAGTTAATTTAATCATTGAGTACCAGCTGTTGGGTCTAACACGACTTTGGGAGGGTACCATAGTGAATAAATGAGGAGAAGTATAATAGAGTAGTTAGAAATTTGAGCTCTGAACTAAACAGATCTGATTTCAACAATACTTTCAAACTGTATGACCTTGGGAAAGTCACTTCATTTCTCTAAGACGTGGTCTTCTTAGGGGTAAAGAAATGATTTATTAATAAAGGAGCAATAATAAAGTTGCTACCCTATTGGGTTTCAGGGAAGAATACATAAGGGAATTTATGGAAAGTTCTTAGTAAAGAGTCTGAGCTCTAAATATTTATTGTTTGTGAATTATTAGAGATTATTCCCTTTGGACTGTTAAAATGGTATCAGAGAAAAATTATAAAATAGGAGATTTGAATAGAAAGTCAAAGTATAGTATTTTAACAGATGAAGATTGAAAGAGGCTGTTTCAGGTCACGATAAGAGCATTTTATCTAGCCATTCATTTATTCATCCATATGCATCCATCTGTCTATCCATGTAGTCATTCATGCATGGATTCATTCATTCATTCAGTAAGCAGTGGTTTTTTAAAATGGTGCTTTACAAATAGTTATGGAAGCATACATATAATACAAAATAACAAATGCAATAATAAAAAATGTAAAGGCACGAGGCAGTATGGAAGAGATAATGATTGATTCTTCCTGGAGGTGGGTATCAGGATATGGAGTGAGCAGACTTCATAAAAATCAAGATACACGTAAAGAGGGAAGATAAGAAAAACTGGAAGAATACTGAGTGATTTGAATCGCTGGAACTTAAAGAAACCTACTGGGTAAGATTGCATAGCTTGCCCACTGTGCAAGGGCTACCCAAACAAGGGTACCAGTTGGCTGAAATTCAGACCAAGCTCCACTCACCAAACAATGGCATCTTTTGCTGTGCTGCTTCTATTCAGAGGCAGGAGTGCCTTCCTTGAATTTTCACAAAGGTGCTTTCTGCCTGCTCCCTAAGCCTTGCACCTGTGCTACAGCTTTTTTTTTTTTTTTTTTTTTTTTTTTTTCACCAAAAGGCAGTCTGGGCTAGTGGAGGCCCTGAACATGGAGACTATATAGGAAAAATGAGAGAAAGGATCTGGGGTTTATTATACTGGCGTTAGAACATGATGAGAATACCCAGTTTGGGAATTTAATTTGGAGTATGTAATGAGCAGGAATGTGGTAGGAACTGTTTGAATAAAGAAGTGATAGTGTCAGATCTGGAATTTATAGAGGGAGAAATATTTTTCATTTTGTCAACATTTCCCTCCTTGTAAGTCATTATTTTAAAATATTAAACTTGCTCTTCTTTAGTTGTACTAATAAATGATCCAATATGACTTCAACTTACTTGTTTATAATACTATGATATTAGTGGAGTCCAAACATATTTGAGTTTTCTTCTTTCACTTAAAGAGAATACTGACTATCTAAGATAATTTTGACAGTGTACCCAAAGAAAGAGTATGTAACTGAAAGAATGACTACAGGTAAACAAAAAAATTCTATAAATTTTCAAATTTGCACTTGTACTTGTATCTTTGTAATGGATTTATTTAACTAGTGTGTGTGTGTGTATGTGTCTCTGTGTGTGTGTGTGTGTGCATGTATGTGGACAGATGGATAGATAAAAAGTTCTGTAATAGGAAAAAAAAGAAATTAACCACATTAACCCATCAGCCTTCCTTCTCTAAAGGAGCTTATAATGATGTTTGAATTCAATTATTTCATCCATGTGATATAGTTAGAGAAAAATATATATGATGTAATAGAAAGCTAAATTTACTATAACAAATAAATGCTAAATTAGTCAAAGAACAGAAATCAATGTTGACTAGAAATATTAGAGAAGACTCAAAAGAAGTAGTCCCTGATTTTTATCCTCTCTGGAACATGCCTTTTATATTCACTTGTCAACCGTTGAAATAACAGCCACTAATTGTTTAGCATCTATCATACATTGTACAGTTTTTGGTTATAATGACCCTGTTAAATAGGCATCATTATCTATGTTTCATAGCTGGTAAAAATACTTTACCAACTTTACCTACTTTACTTTAGGCTCAAATGATAAGCCTATTCAAGGTCAGTATCCTGTTAGAAATGAAGCCAAGATTTGAACACACAAATGTCTAACTGTTAAGTTCCCCTGTACTAAACTACTTCCCTGGTACTTTTCAACTCTGGAATCTTAGTTTTCTTGCCAATTAGCAGCAGTCCTTGATATCTTCCCCTGCAGTATGTGTTAAAATTTAAAAATATAATAATGCAATAGAGCTTCTCCTGAGAGTTCCTCTGTAGTTTGAAACTGAAATTAGAAGATTGTGATTGGAGGCTGTAGTCTGTGTATAACTTAATTCTGGTTAAAAATATACCTTAACCAGAATGATTAAGTGTATAGAAAAGTTCTAGGAATTTGAACTTCCCAGAGAAAGAAAATAGAGGGGCAATTAGCTCAGTTAGTATGATTAAAGACTATTTAATTATTAATTGGAGTAAAAATTAGACATTTAATTATATAGGTAAATCCAGACCATTTATCAATGATAAATTGGTTAAATCCAGAACATTTATTTAAAAACACAGGAGTACAAAAAAGTTATCTTGTCCTATGAAACAATAATCAATAATTTTTTGGTTAATCCGAAAAAGTTAGAATGGGGATGTATAAAAAGGATATACACATATATTAAGCATATCATTTTATTTTAATGCATTTAGATATTTTCTCATTTTCATTTCTCTTAAAAAAAAATAAGCAGGGCCAAGATCTTTTCAATCCACTCACTGGAGTTCTAGAATATTTCTTATCTAAACCTAAGTATAATATATTGTCTACAACTTCCATTTTTGTTTTTTAAAGTGGAGCCACATTTTCAAGGAACATACATAGCAATTTTCTGGGCAATAAGTCATTTCAGTTGTTTCTGACACACTTAATTTGACAGCATCTGTTTTTTAGTAACTCACCTTTTTATCATATCTTTTGAAAACAATCAACTTAGTTTTCACAGAATCAACCCTCTTTCTTTTCACATTCGTATAGCTCATTGATTTATATAACTTTTATTAACACTTTGAGCCAACACAAATGGGGTAAAGAATGTACAAGTGACTCTTAATAAGCACACAACTCAACAGGTGGAGTAGAAGGTTCATAGGCACACAGGAGCATCCCACCCATTACAAAGATTCAGTACTCCTTGGCTTTCCTTTGTATATCTCAGAGGAAAAGGAGAGAAGAAACTAGTCTAGTGAATCTGTTTGGTGCAAAGAACTTGGTTAAGGGAGTGTAAAAGGTGCCTAAGGTCCTACTTTACCAAAGAGGACCTTAATACCTTAATACCAAATGTTCTTTACAAAAATACAATCATTCAGAAGATTCAGCACTTACTTTGTTCTAGTATTGACATACAAACAAAAATTTAGTCACAAAACGTAGAGGGAAAAAAGGCCATATGATATCTCACCATGCTATGGCCTTCTCTGAGAACTTGGAGATAGAATACAAGCTAAATTCTTCTAAGTCTAATCCTAGATCAGAAGTTTATTTTTCCTAAAGTAATCATGGTAGTTCTCAGAAAATGATCTTGTAAACATGAGACATTTTGTCAAATAAAGCAATCTAAATATTTGGAAATTATCTCAAAAGTCACTGGTTTGATTACATCATTAGAGTGATCCTTTAGTCATGTCACTATTCTGTGATTCAGAATTCTATTTTAAATTCACTATCTCTTATATGTAACATTAAAAAAACACAATATTTATTACTGGTAGTGGAAGGGTTTATCTAAATGTACATGCTGCTGCTATGAAAGCAGTTGTGGTACAAAGATAAATATTGAAAGGCAAAAGACAAGAGTTATTAGTGGAAGGATAAATATGGAATTAATAGAAACTCAAATAAAGGACAGAATTTGTATAGAGCTCATTCAACTATAGGCAAGAAATGAAAAGGATAACACCTGGTTTCTTCTAGGTAGAGTTCATGAGAAACTGCAAAGGGTAAGGAAGGAGGCATTGGGTCATGAAACATTAAAAAAAATGTTTTGGGGGCTTCCCTGGTGGCACAGTGGTTGAGAGTCCACCTGCCGATGCAGGGGACACGGGTTCGTGCCCTGGTCCGGGAAGATCCCACATGCCACGGAGCGGCTGGGCCCGTGAGCCATGGCCACTGAGGCTGCGCATCCAGAGCCTGTGCTCCGCAATGGGAGAGGCCACAATGGTGAGAGGCCCACGTACCGCAAAAAAAAAAAAAAAAAAATGTTTTGGTTACTCAGTTTACAAGTGACTTTAGGTGTCAATGAATACTTAGTTACAGAATAGTTGAAGTTAAATAGTTACAGAATACTATTTATTGGCAGTCAGCATTTGAGGTCAACTTTCTACAACAAAAAGTTAACTTTTTTATTCGTTTAGTTTCAGTGTTCCTTCTATATACATGAGTTTGTCTACATGCATGTTCCCAAATGATATTCTTTTTGTGTTTTCTCAAACTTTACCCTTAATTAAATAAGTTGTGTTCCTATCATAAGTATCCATGTTAAAGTGCCTGATACTGTTATGATTATTTCTTTATGTTATACTTTCCATTTTGTCAATCCCTCCTGAAACTAATTTTTGTGGCAAAATTATCTTAGAATGTATGTACAGGATACACACATAAATATTAGAGCATCATACTAGATCTAAAATGTCTTTCCTAACCCTGTAAGATCACAGAGCACAGGTATATTTTAAGTTTTAGTTTTCTACAGTGTTTTTTCAGCTGAACTTTCTACAGTGTCGTTCGGCTTCAGTGAAGCTTATATGATATTTTAATGAAGATTATAATGAATTTCTCTCACAGTTAATGTATGTAGTATATGGGTATATTTTGAAATAGGTATTTGTAAAGTTCTTCAAAACTATCATAAATTCCTTGCATGGATGACCTGCTTCTCTACTGCTTGAGGTTTTTCTGTATTTTCTTTTGGTGTCATTGAGGCACAAAAGAATAGTTAGTTGTTGAGAGAACTAGATCTCTCAGGGGGTTAGTAATGAGATACAGAGCCTACAACATTTTGGTCACTAGTTCAGATCTGCCCCAGATCAAGAGTGACAGAAAGCCATTACCATCTATCTGATGGTAGTTCAATAGGCTATGTGAAACAAGTTTGTGATTTCAGTACCTAGTGGAGAGAGAGATATGCCATAGTCCCACCATATAGTGAGTGAGTACAACATGGTAGTTGTGGTTTTAAATTGAAGAGAAAAGAGTCATCCAGTCATTGCTAAGTATTTCATTTTCTCTCTGTGAGCTGAGACTCCTCTTGGTGGATTTGTTAATGGAATGTTGTGAGAAAGCTAGGTTTGTGTTCGTGTTTTTTTTGTGATTTGGGGCCATGAGATTCCCATCCAGAGGAATCCCTATCTGTCATTGTCACTAATAGGGTAAAATTCAGCCTCACTAAATTGACTTTTAAAAAGTGATTTCAGTCTCAGATGGTGATTAATTCAAGATTCAAAGTTACATCATTCATGTCTGCTGTTTCTTCAGTGCCCTTCTGCATATATTTTTTAAATGTTTCATTTTCCTCTTTAATAATTAATTTTATCTACATTTGGACATATGACTGAACATTTAGAGAGGCCTATTCATTCTTGTGAATCTTTCACATGGGAAATACTGAGTTAACAACCAAGAATAGAAAATTGTAAGGACACTTTGAAGATGGGGAATTCAAAACTGGGCACAGTGCAGAAGGATCATTGCTATAAAGCTAATTGAATTATGTGCATTCATATCAATAAATGAAATCTTTCACCTTCTGCCATCTTTAGGATTTGAGATTATGTGAAGGATTTTATCTATCTAATACCTTTAGTGAACTGTCAGGTTATTAAAACTTTTTGATTTGGGGGTCTCTTCGAAAGGTCTCTTTCTAAAGAGAAAAAAGTCCTATGTTTATACTTGAAAGATTTATAAGATCACAGCATTTTCTTAATACTGGAATATTTACAATTTTATTTTATATTGGGGTCAATGATTTTCCAAACAAACCCACACTGTTGGATTGTTAAAATTTTAAACCTATCTCTCATAACATCTATGATGTGAAAATAAAGCCCAAAGAATGGTAGTGACAGTGCCTTATGTTTAAGATTTCTGTTCTGGACAAAGATGAACAGTTGCTAAAAAAATATGACAGTCTGGGATTTTAGAAAACAAACTTAGAAGAAATTATCTATGTCCAAGTCTCTCTTGCTTAGAAGACCTTCATTGCCAACTTTAAATAAAAGGCAGTTATCATCATCATTGCTTAAAATATCACTTTAATTTCACATCTTCAAAGGCATTCTTTTGCCCTGACATATACCAGTGGTTTCTACAGTATCTGAAGACCTATGATTTGAGAATTAGAAATTTAAATCACACAGGCTTAATATTAGAGTATTTCCGTTACCCTTTGCAGGTTTTGAGGCAGCTTATTCGACCTTACAGTCTCACCAGGAAGCTAATGGGAAAGCCTTGCAGCAATCTTCACAGGAAAGTTTCCAAATGTCAAGTGTCATCTTTCCAGCTGTTAGATGAATGGGTAGCCAAGAGGCGTTTATTTGGGTGTGCAGCCCCTGTGAAATCTGGGTGAGGCAAGAGAAAAGGCTATAATTTGGTGGTTAGTTTACCAGCATTGGTATAGTTGCAAATATCTTAGCCAGGCAAAGACTTCATTTGTGGTTTAATGATTGACAGCCAGCTAGTTTTCTTCTACTTAGGGAATAAAAATGCCTTTCAAAAAAGGCATCATCAATATGTCATACTAATTTTTGAATCCTCCACTGCTTCAAATAAAAACAGTCGTATCAAGGGAGCTGGTTTCTTCTCTAAACCCTTCTCCAACTGAGAGGAGGTAAGGCTTTTCAAATGACAGCTGTATTAAAATCTTGAGGCCTATTGAAAAAGTGTCCTTTAAGATATATTTCAAACTCTTTAATTCCTGTGTTAAAAGAAAATTGGTATAAATCATTGGCCACTGTCAGGTTGAAAAACAATGAATATCAATAAAAAGACAGTTTTAAATCATAATGGATTTAGTTTGAGATAGTGATAGCCTCCGAAAAATAATATTGAAGTATGTCATGGCTAAATGCTGTTTCCATGCTAAGTTTTTCCACTTGGTCAGGATCACAGTATTGAGATGACTTCAGCCCAATTTCTCATTGGGAAACTGGACCTTTAGACTGAAAAAGAATCAGAATTGCATGTGATCTCATTTTTATCCCTTTCAATGGGAAGTAGTAAAGTTAAATTTGCTTACAGTTATTGAAAAATAAAGTCCATTTTAAGTGCTTGTAAATAAGCATACAATAAACCCCATAGTGCTATCTATAGAATTTGCCTTTGGTGGTACATTCATGTTAATTTTTGGTGTATTCCCTAGCTAATGTTTAAAGTAATTATTAAGTATCAGAGACAATACTTTTTCTATTAAAAATTCAATTTTAATAATGTGTAGCTTTTTGTATATGAAGGGAGATTTATTTTTTATATCATCTATATGTTGTAAAAGGAAATCAAGGAAAAAATGAGGAATGAGCCTATATCTAATGGAGCTATCAAAACAAAACTATCTAGTTGGTGATAGGGGAAGAAAATGCCATGACTAATAAGTAATTTTAACGCCTTTTATTGACTTTGTATAAGGTTCCAAACCTTATTAAATGGCAGCATTTGACCTGAAAAGTAATTTAAAATGAAATTGTCTCCAAAAGGCAGAATATTTCCTTACCAATATAGCAGTAGATTGCTACTTCAGGCAGATACCTCAAGATTAGAATGGGTAGAAAAAATAACTCTGAAAAATCTGATCCATGCCATACAGAACCTGATCTCAGCGTGTGCTGATGTTGAATGAAAGAACTTAGCCACTGCAGTGTCACTTGGTCCAAGTGGGCTATAGGTGTTAAGAATTCTATGCCAAATCTTTAACACCTTAATGCCTAGAGCTGTATGGTGCTAAGGACAATATCACAGTAGAACAAAGAACTAAAAATCTTTAGGTTGGTGGGGAAAATTCAAATGCAAAATAACTCAGTTGAAAATTTGAGCTAGAATTTTATTCTCTGCATTCAATGATTTAGTAAAGTTGACTTTTATACAAGTTGTAAAGAATCCGAGTTTGGGATTGATATGTACACATTACTATATTTAAAATAGATAACCAAAAAGGACCTACTGTATATAGCACAGGGAACTTTTCTCAATATTCTGTAATAACCTAAATGGGAAAACAATTTGAAAAAGAATAGATACATGTATATGTATAACTGAATCACGTTGCTGTACACCTGAAACTAACACAACACTGTTAATCAACTATACTCCAATATAAAATAAGAATTAAAAAAAAAGAAAATTATCCTGATAAGGTGATGTAATGGAAACCTAAAAGTCAAGAGACCTGGGTTCAAGCCCTGACTTAATTATTCATTAATTCTCCCTTCAGACCTTTGGGAATGTCATATTGCCTTTTGGTTATCTCACTAATGGCTCTGAGATAGCACAATGTACTTATAGAGGTGGAATTCCCAGTTTAAAGACTTGAAACCTGTTAAAGTTTCTGATGTGTTATCTTGTGCCTCACTATTTTCATCCATTAAAAGGACAAAATTATAATTTTTTATGGTTCTGAAATCCAAATAATACATGTTAAAAATAAAGAATCTAATCTACTGAATACCTGCTACATGCTCATTTCCTTTTTAGGAGCTTAACATTCATGTTACACTGAAAAATTACCCCTGGAGTAACCATTTTCCCCCCATTTTACAAATTAGAAAACCTATGCTGAAGTTGGTTGAGAGAGATATGAATATCATCTGATTCAACCACTTAATACATAGGGAAGGAAGCTGAAGAACAGACTTTGAAAGATTAAATTCAAGTTATAGGGGAATTGAATAATAGAACTATCTTCTGAAAGGGCTTTAAAATAAGTATGTTAAAGATCCTCAAAGAGATAAAAGACAGCAATAAGATCCACAAAAAAGAACAGGAGGAATGTAATGCCATCGTTAAGGTGTTGAAACTGTGTGATGGCCATGTTGGGGCTGTAGCCAAGTTTTTTCATCCTCAACCCTGCTGTTCTTTTCAGTAACTGTGCATCCTCTTCCTCGTGGTGTTCTCTTGGCTGAACTTTAGCTGAGCTTATGGAAGGCAGAACACGTAGGTAAGTTCCTGCTAGTCATCAGAGAGCTCTGTACCAGAGTGGGGATGAGAACAAGGGTACTGGGCTTTTGTAATCCATACAACCACCCCTCGAAATGATGTTATTTCATTTTTGGATGACTTAGCATATATTGCATAGTCACTGCCTGCAGGACAACATCCCATGGGAATGTAGCCTTCAATGTGACGTTTTGTCAGTTTTGTTCTCTATGGTATCCTCAATGCCTAGAACAACGCCTGTGTTATAGTAGGTGATTGGACAACAAACGCCTACCATATGGTAGGTACTTGATAACTGTGGTTGAAAAATTGAATATGCTGAGGATTACAGGGCACATGAGGTTTAGGAAGTAGATCTTACAAATGCACTCGGATCATTGGTGATAAATGCTACTTTCAACTGCTAAAACAGGTGGTGGGGTACAGTTAACATGGAAATGGAAGGGTGAAAATGAGCAGAACAGTGTTACAATTTTTCTCGTTTGATTCCCACAACATCCTTCACAATCGTTGTTTTAAAGATGAGACAAATGAGTTTTAAAGAGGCCTAACTGACTTGTTGAGGGTGGCAAAATAACCTCTGAGAGACTGCACTGGTTTTCTCCCTGCATCCTATCCCCACCTTAGCCTATATCAGAGACTTCTCCTCCTAGAAATACAGAGTTAATAGCTTAACACAAAAGCAGGGATTGCCTGATAGGTTGTTGACTTACAATGTTGAGCTTTTTATTCCAAGTCTTAATACTTAACATTGCTGCTGTCACCTTTCTTAAATGTCAGCTTCTGTTATTTACCTTCATCACTCTCACCTTGCTCATACTGACTCCTTTGTACTACATGGATTTGCTGTCAGGCACCACCTTGTGCTGGTCACCAGGCTTTTCTTACACTAGTCATTGACATCTTGTCAGCAGTGTCGCTGCATTTGCCCCTGGGCCTGTGAATATGGCAATTGTTACCTTCTTGACTGACACTTTCGAAAATTTGTCAACATGTTATTTATTATTTGGGAGGGATCCTTGGCTAACAGAAGCCATTTCTTAAAGTACTGTATTATCCTTTTAACCAGCCCTTATGGTTGTATGAAGTAGAGGTTCTGTGTAATAGTCTACATGCTGTTTTCTTTTCTAAAACTTAATTAATTTTAAAATTAATTAATTTTATTGAGGTACAGTTGATTTACAATGTTGTATTAGTTTCTGGCATACAGCAAAGTGATTCATTTATACAAATATATATATATTCTTTATTTTTATTCTTTTCCATGATAATTTTTTACAAGATATTGAATATAGGTCCCTGTGGTATACAGTAGGGTTTTGTTGTTCATCAATTTTATATATAGTGATTTGTATCTACTAATCCCAACTCCTAATTTATCCTTGTCCCCCCTTCCCCTTTGGAAACCATAAGTTTGTTTTCTATATCTGTGAGTCTGTTTCTGTTTTGTAAATAAGTTCATTTGTATTATTTTTTAGATTCCATATATAAGTGATATCATATGATATTTGTCTTTCTCTGTCTGACTCCACTCAGTATGACAATTTCTAGGTCCCTCCATGTTGCTACAAATGGCATTATTTCATTCTTTTTCATGGCTGAGTAATATTCCATTGTATATATACTACATCTTCCTTATCCATTCATCTGTGGATGGACATTTAGGTTGCTTCCATGTCTTGGCTATTGTAAATAGTGCTTCTATGAACATTAGGGTGCATGTATTTTTCACATTAGAGTTTTCTCTGGATATATGCCCAGGAGTGGAATTGCTGGATCATATGATAATTATATTATTCATTTTTTAAGGAACCTCCATATGGGTTTCCACAGTGGCTGCCCCAATTTACATTCCCACCAAGAGTGTAGAAGGGTTCCTTTTTCTCCATACCCTCTCCAGCATTTTTTTTTGTAGACTTTTTAATGGCCATTCTGACCAATGCGAGATGATACCTCCTTATAGTTTTGATTTTCATTTCTCTAATAATTAACGTTGAGAAATTACCTATTGGCCCTCTGGATGTCTTTTTTGGAGAAATGTCTGTTTAGGTCCTTTGCCCATTTTTTGATTGGGTTGTTTATTTTTTTGTTGTTATTGAGCTGTATAAGCTCTTTGTATATTTTGGGAATTAGTCCCTTGACAGTCTCATCATTTGCAAATATTTTTTTGCATTCCATAGGTTGTCTTTTTGTTTTATGGTTTCCTTTGCTGTGCAAAAGCTTATAAGTTTGATTAGGTCCCACTTGTTTATTTTTGCTTTTATTTCTATTGCCTCGGGAGACTGACACATTCTGTTTTCTTAATGGATGATATTATACTTAGTAGAAGGTAGAAACCAATGTTATTGCTGTAGCTAAATTGATAAATTGGGCCATTCATTTCAACGTCATGAAAAGGGTATACCAAAACTCTGTTGATACACACATGACCCTTTGCTCACCTCCTTCTGGTATCTGCTCAGGTGTTACTTTATTAAAGAAGCCTCTGTGGGTACCAAATGGAAAACTTCCCTGACCCCATCCATACTATTTCCTAACCCACATATTCTGCATTCTGTTTCTGAGGAAAAACCACTTTAAGACACAATATTTTGGGTCCCTGGACTTAATACCAACATGTGTGTGTAGAGGGGGAGTGGTTCTGTACACCACCAAGCAATGCTCAGCACACCAGTTGGGTATCCTACAATTTAACTCAATTCTGACACTGTGTACCTGGGGATAAGTGTCATATCCCACAGGGAAGAGGTCAATCCCACAAGACTGACACTTTCCTCCCTTCTACCACTTCAGATACCAGTCACCAAGCCCAGGTTATCACATGTGTTTCTGACTAATAGGCTATAGATTGGAGGTTCCAGCGACCCCCCTCTATCTTAGGATGCCAATCACAAGAGCAGGTTGTTATCTGTACTTCTGACAGGCTATAAATCAGATGTTCCCATGATCCCCTCCTTGGGTTCAATTAATTTCCTAGAGTGGCTCATAGAACTCAGAAAAACATTTTACCTACTAGATCACAGGTTTATAATAAAAGGATATAACTCAGGAATAGCCAGATGGAAGAATTATTATATAGGGCAAGATATGGAAAAAGGGCATGGAGTTTCCATGCCTTCACCAGGCACACCACTCTCACCCAAATCTGATGTTCCTACCTTGGAAGCTCTCCACATCCTGTTCTTTTGGATTTTTATAGAGGCTTTATTACCTAGGTATGATTGATTAAATCATTAGCCATTGGCGATTGATTGAACCTCCAGCCCCTCTCCCCTCCACTGAGGTCAGGGAGACAGGTGGGTGGGACTGAAAGTTCCAACTTACCACAAAGTTGATTCTCCTGGCAACCAGCCCCCATCCTTTGGTTCTTTCCAAAAGTCACCTCATTGACATAGCAAAAGAGACTTCGATTGTTTTCATCATTGAGGAAAGTCCAAGAGTTTTAGGAGCAATGTGCCCGAAACAGAACAAAGACCAAATATATATCTTTCATTATGAATCACACTATCTCACACACACACACACATAAACACACACACACACACACACACACAGATACACTAATCTATGTTTGTGTTTGTCTCCCACCCCCTAGCCCCCATCACTCTGTATAAGATCCATGAAACTAGAAAGTGTAATTTGTTTACTGCTGTGTCCCTAGATCTGGTCACAATGTCTACCATATAGTAAGCACTTCGTAAATATTGTTGAAAAATTGAATATGCCTAGGAAACATTTTAGGTCATGGGACACATGAGATTTAGGAAGCACGTTTTACAAGTTCACTTGACTCATTGGTGATTCTACATTGAGTTGCTCTATTATTCAGCTCAGGCCACCATAACAATATACCAGGAAGTGGGTAGCTTAAACACCAGAAATTAATTTTCTCACATTTCTGGAGGCTATAAGTCTGAGACCAGGGTGCCAGCATGATCGGGTTCTGGTGAGGGTTCTCCTGGCTTGTAGATGGCCACCTTCTTGCTGTGTACTCACATGGTGGAGAGTGAGCTAGAAAAAGAGAGAGAGAGAGAGAGAGAGAGAGAGGAGCGCAAGTGAGCTGTGAGCTAGCTCTCCGGTGTCGGTGTCTCTTCCTATAAGGGCACTAATTCCATCGTGAGGGCCTCACCTCCATGACCTCACGTCCTCATCTTAACCTAAATAACCCTCAAAAGCCCAGTCTCTAAATGCCATCACCTTGGGGGTTAGGGCTTCAATATATGAATTTGGGGAGAACACAGTTCAGTCCATAGCAGTTGCTAAAAGTGCTGGTACTTGGAAATGGGAGTAAAGTTTTACATGGAAACTGAAGAATTAAAGAAAAAAAAAAAAAACATGCCAGGTAGAGAGAAGAGTACATGCAGACCCCCAGGGAAAGATAGAGTTTGGTGGAAGTCACACGTGACTGATATGTATACTTATATAGAGAGTGGAATAAGGTAAGTTTGGATAGGGACAGAGGACCAAATCATGAAGGATCTTGTAGACTATAATAAAGAGTTTGAATATTAACAAAATGCAATGAGAAGCCAATGAAAATTTTTAAACAATCAAATTTATGTATTTAAAAGGCTATTCTGGTGCAAAGTAAAGAGTGGATTTCAGTAGGAGGCAAGGAAAATGGGGAAACTGGGGAAACCAGTAAGAAATAGTCCCAGTAAGAGATAATGGTGGCAGTGAAAATGGATGGAAGTGCTTGGATTCATATATTTTGGAGACACTGTCATTAGATTTGTTGGTGGAAGAGAAATGGGGAATGAGAGAGAACAATATCAAGAACGATTCACAGATTTTTGGCTTAAGCTGGATAAATGGCAGTGTCATAATAAAGTAAATGGGAAAAACTAAGGGAGGAATAGTTTTTTTTTTATTGAAGAACAGAGGAATGTTTGCATGATACTACTTTAAGTTGCTTAACAGCTGGTAGTTAGGGGTGGAGGTAGGGTTTAGACAGAGAAAAAGATCACATTGATTTGAGTTAATATCATTTAATTTTGTAGCCTTATTTTGTGTTCAGGTTACAAATATCTTATTAAAAGCAATGTGAATATAGTCCTTTAAATAAGTGAATAAAATGGGATCATTATTTTTTAGAAACTTTTTTATAGACTCATATCTTTCCAAAATTTTCATTGTAAACAATAATTTCTCCAAATGGAGAAATGAAATCTGATTTTATGTTATAATTATAATCACTGTACCTAGGCCTTTCCATCATGGAAACAGCTAATCCAAATTAATTTCTGCCTTGTAAGTTTTTTCCCTCAGATATTTCTTCAAAGGGCAAAGTAACTGAGCTGGAGTTAATTAATGCATTAATCCAACCTATGAATTAATCTAGCTGTAAGTAGCTGCACAGTGTTATTTATTTTTTGCCTTAAAATAATCTCAGAATGGATGCTTCTAGAGCAGCTGTACCCCAAGATAGGGACCATTATAGTTATATCACAATGAAATATAAATAAAATGAGTAAGTGAAAGCTGTTTGAGAATTTTAAATTGGAAGCAAGCAACATAGTGATAGTTATTTTCTCTTCTTCAATCAAACATAACACTACCAATAGTCTTGCTTTTAACAGTGTTTTCTTTTAAAAAAATCATTCTACTAAAGCAAATTAAGGAAAAGGTGAAATTGGGATACATAATTATGATGTGATTTGCTTTTCCCTCAACAGAATAACAATTATATATGCAAATTTCTGTCTGTGATTCCATGACCCAGCCAGGTATAATAGAAGAATACCAGTGATAAAGAGTAATAATAAAATAATAGGTCATTGTAGTGTAGCATTGTACTTGTTTTTATTTCTGTTCTCAAATGAAAGCCATTATGATTGATTATCTCATTAATAGCTGACTGGTATATCTTTTTCTTTCTTTCTTTTTTAATTTGGACCTTAGGTATAAGAGTCTGTTCACCAGTGTTTGTTTGGTTTTTTAAATTAATTAATTAATTAATTTTATTTTTGGCTGCATTGGGTCTTCATTGTTGTGCACAGGCTTTCTCTAGTTGCCATGAGCGGGGGCTACTCTTTGTGGTGGTGCGTGGGCTTCCCATTGCGGTGGCTTCTCTTGTTGTGGAGCACGGGCTCCAGGCACATGGGCTTCAGTAGTCGTGGCATGTGGGCTCAGTAGTTGTGACTTGCGGGCTCTAGAGCGCAGGTTCAGTAGTTGTAGTAAGCACGGGCTTAGTTGCTCTGCGGCATGTGGGATCTTCCCGGAACAGGGCTCAAACCCATCTCCCCTGCGTTGGCAAGCAGATTCTTAACCACTGCACCACCAGGGAAGCCCTGTTTTTCATTTTTGATAATAGATTTTTCAGTGCATGTGTACATGTGTTTTGTGTATGTGTGTGTGTGTGTTTAATCAAACCATCATGAATAATTTTTAAGTCAGTTTCCTATTTTGAGGGCATTAATACTTTAGAAAAACAATGTTTATGTAAATAGGGCAACTTGATATAACGTAGTAAGGGAAAGCTCTGAATTCAGATCTTGCTCTACCATGTATTAGCTGCTTATCTTTGGACAAGTAATTTACTTTCTTTGAACCTCACTTTTCTCATCTTCAATAGGAGAATGATGCCTAACATGAAGAGTTGTGATCAAAAAGAGAGAATAAGTACAAAACACTTATCACTGGGCCCAGCATAAGTATTATTTGCAAATAGACAAGTATCTTGTTCATTTTGAGAATAAAGTAAGTGACCTATTTTTACAGTGGGCCTTAACATTTGGAAAATGTATTGATGGTTGTCAGAACTAATGCCTTTTAAGCAGATAAGCACTTTTTAGAGTATGTGCCCAGCTTATCTGAAAAATGTAGACATTTAAGATGATGGTGGCTAAACATGAATGTCTCACTTGAGAATAAGAATTAGGAGAAGCGTTAATACGGCTAAAGAAATGATTTTCAAGCTTGGATGCACAGTGCAATCTCCTGGAGAAATTTTTTAAAATTACACTGCTTGAGTCCTACTCAGAGCAATTCTGATGTAATTAGCATGGCGTCTCTCTTGCCAAGACATCAGAATTTTTAAAAACTCTCCAAATGTTTTAGAAAGTAGAGTTAAAAATGTCTGGGCTAGACCTATAAAGTATCAACCATTCTGGATAATGAAGCAGAGGAAGTCAATTTGCAGAGACAGAATAAACCTAGATGCACACAGAAGAGAGAGCAAGAGACAGATCCTATGGCTTTCCATGGGGATTCCCAGCCCTTCCTGGATGCCTTGCTGTTTTCCTACTGTTACATGAGATACTTCTATACCCTCATAATAACCTTCTGAACCTAGTTTCTGTTACTTGGAACCAAAGGAGTCCATTTGAATCTGGAAGTTAAAAGTCATGGAGGACCGAAAAATGTGTTATTTTAAGCTGGATCCTGGCAAAATTGTGAGGTGAATTTTTACGTCACTTTGTGTGACTGCATTATAGAATACCTGTATTTACATAGGAACTTGATTGCCTAGAGCAGTTATTTACCATTCCTACTAGATGGCTCTTTTGAGAGCCTTTGCTAAATTCAGTAGTCTTCAAGAGGTAAGAGTTGAATGTTACTCTACATTAAAATAATAGAATATTGGACTTTTAAAATATCTGGAATACAGTTAATGATTATTTCATCTAAACTGATTATCATCTTATGGGAACTGATGTAAAAAAGAGGCTAAGTACCCATGGACAGTAGTCTGATGCATTCAACAAATATTTTAAGCGTCTTTCTGCTAAGTCTTATGCTTGGTGCTGAAAGTAAATTAGATGGGAGACACATACATGTAAGCAACCAAGTACAGAGTATGATAAGGGAACAAGTGAGCTTGTGGAATGCTGGGGAAGTTTCCTGGTGGAGATGACAGCAAGACTGACTCTTGCAGGATTAGTTGGAATTTTCAGAGCAGAAAAGCCAGGCATGAAGTAACATTTTAGGAAAAATAAAAAGTCATAATTCATAGATGCATTAATGACATTGTTTTGTTTGAGAAATTATAAGTGGTTTAATAAACTGAAGCATAAGGTGTTGTGAGGGAATGGTAGTAGATGAGACTAGAAAGGGTGAAAGATGTGATTAGAAAGTGTAGGGAAAGGGAAGAGCCCAGATCACAACTGGGATTATATAGTGCTGAAGAGATTATGCTGTATTCTGCAGGTAGTGAAGCTCCTTGAAGGATTTTGTAGATGGAAATGAAATGAGAACATTTACGTGTAACTCATATAAATTTGGGAACTCTCATGGTCCATGCATGTCATCGAGTTATTTTTCTTAGATTGAATTGTAAGTAACTAAAATCTTTTTCAGTCTCCCCTAAAAAATTCTGAGGGGGAAAAAGCAAATTTTTACAAAAGTCATCTTTAGACATCTCTCTCATTCTCAATATCTCATGTGGCTGACAATGGCTTTTATAAAAAGGGAAGTGTTACTTTTTATTTTTACTCTCTAAAAATCTGCTGAATATTTAGTTTTTCCTTAATCTCTATTTTTACCCTTGCCCTCCATCCTGATCTCAGTTCTTTATCACTTCAGTCTCTTTTGATTCTGTAGTTTTCTTTTGGTTTCTATTAAGTGCATTTTGAACAACCAGAGATATTGTGGTGATGTTCAGATTATAAGTTGATTCCTGAATTAGAGAGCAGAGAGAAGGGGGAAATTTTTTTAAATTCAAGTTCCTGTATTTAACCCTTTTAACTACTTTAGCAGACTCCTCAGTTTCAGAAAATAGAAGGTAAATGAGCTATCCAACAAAGGACAATGAGAATGTCGAAAAGCATTGTGTACTAAAAATAATTATAAATATATAAATAATGAGGGTTGCCTTATGGGAAAGTGATTTTATTTATCTTTGTCTCTACAAGGGGCAGATTTGCCTTTAAGAGTAAGTATTTTATATATAATATGATATAATGTAATCTAAACATATATTTTGCAAATATTTCAACTTCTAATGGAGATACTAATTTGAATAGGTTATAGTCACTGCCCTCAAGGAGCTTATGTTCTGTTTGAAGAGAAAATCAACATGTACTGCACAGTATGATGACTACTGAGGTACAGCCATATTTTAAATGATAAAATATCAAAGAAAAGAGTCAGCTACTTTAGACAACTATATGAAGTCTATTAAGGAAATGCCCCAGGAAGCATATTCTTGCATGAATGAGTTGAGTTTGTAAGGATGATTAGGAGCTTGATGGGTGAAGAAAGTGTTAGGTTATATTTCAGGCTAGCCAGAATACCTAAGATAATGCATGGAGACAAGTGGCAGTGTGATGAATGATCTGTGGTTTTAATTTTGTGTTCAGTTGGTTGGTTGGTAGTTTTATTTACATTTTTCTGTATGTAAGCTCCAGAGATCTTGTCTGTTTTGTTCATCACTAATTTTTTCACTTATTACAGGATAATCACTCTTCTATGTCAATACGTTCTTTTTTTCTGTGTCATTCCTAACATTCTTTGTACAGTAGTATCATTGGGGAGCTAGTCCTCATTAATCAACATCTAGGTTGTTTCTTACATTCATTGCTTACTAACACTATCAGATGACTGGAAAAATAATACAGTCTGAAACTGAAAATCTGAATAACATATTCTTTAGAAGGGAATGTATGATGAGGTACACTTTGAAGGAGTTGAGTTTGAATTAACGACAAAGCATCCACATCCAAAGGTCTTGAAGTCTCTTGGAAATCTGAATTTGGAGGTTGCAATTTGGATTTGGGAGGAATTAGCCTTGTGGTGAGAGCTGAAATCTGAGATGCTTAAGTTCCCTGAGCAAGGGTGCAGAGGGGAACTTTTAAATTTCAGAAAATGAAGCGTACATTAAGGCTTGAGTATAGTATGAGGTTGACCAGACTGGTTTGCTGTAGCACCACACTGTGGTAAAAAGGCACAGACAAAACAAAAAAAATAGCCCTGTATGTACAGTATGAAAAAAGACTGCCTATTACAACTAAAGATTTTAGGTTATGTCATATCTGCATATACATCAGTAGTAGTTTTGTCAATGAGATAAAATACACATTTTTATAAGAAGTTATACTTCTCATTTGACATTTGTCTGTATATTGATTTTTTTGTTATTTGTTTCGTTGTTTGCTTTTCGTTTTTGTTTTGAAGCTTAAGGAAAATCTTGCAGAGTTTGACCACATCATTCCCTTTCTAAATATTAAGGCAGCAACCTTCTTAAGAATTCCAAAGCAATACTTTATGTATTTAAAACTACATAAATTCAGAAATGCAAGTTAAACTACACATATATATCTACGTCCTTGGGCTATTGTCTAATGCTATATAGCTATAATTATTGACAAACTAAAATTCATCTGTGAGATTGAAGAGATTAGTTATTTCAGTACAAAGCCATGAAAAAAGGAGAAAATGTAGTGTCATTCACCTCACCTAATAATGAACATGGAACCATAAGTATTTCTGCTATCATCATCAGATCAAAGATTGCCCAAAGTTTCTAAGGTTCCTCAAACACGGAAGGTGCTTCTAAAATTTCCCTGGTGTTAACCAAATTGTGGTGTCAGGAAATTCTTCCATAGTCTAACCTTGAGATTCCTTGATTCAATTTAAATTATGATTATTCAGAGCTAAGAAAATCTCACCGAAGGTGTTTATTACCTCACCTATCCCTGTACATACTCACACAGACACAGACACACCTCAAATTAACATGACTCAGATTATCCCTCACTTCCTTATATTATACATTATAACTTTTGTCTTTGCTAATAATCCTTTTAATAGTATTGCTATCCATGTGAGAACAGAAGACATTATGCTCACAATAGGAATGCACAATATTCAGAAATGTCCCTTGAAACCCAAAATATTGTTGGCAGAAGATGCCTGCTGCAGCTGAAGGCTAGATGCCATCAGGTACCTCTTTGCAGGCACCAGAGACACATTAGTCTTTCAATTGACAAGTTTGATGCCTTTTTACATATTACGTGAACTTAACTTTGCATAATAAATGGTGGAGGTGTAGAAATAATTTTTATGCAGGTCATGGCAATCTTTATCTACATAAGACACACTCCTGTAAAATTAAAGTTCTGCTCAAACAACTTTTGAGTGATGATTCACAAGAGAAAAGAATTCTAATTTTAGAATTAACTAGACCTGTCCATTCAGTAACCACTTTGGCTGAGAAAATTCATCCTCTTTATATTTGCCAGTATTATTTGTCTTTCAGAGATAAACAGAGAGAAAGGGAGGGAGGAAGAGAAGGAGAGAGACAGAGACTTTTTTTTTAACATTTTTATTGGAGTCTAATTGCTTTACAATGGTGTGTTAGTTTCTGCTTTATAATGAAGTGAATCAGTTATACATATACATATATCCCCATATCTCTTGCCTCTTGCGCCTCCCTCCGTCCCACACTCCCTATCCAACACTTCTAGCTGGTTACAAAAACCGAGCTGATCTCCCTGTGCTATGCGACTGCTTCCCACTAGCTATTTTACATTTGGTAGTGTATATATGTCCATATATGCACTACGACTCTGTCACTTTGTCCCAGCTTACCCTTCCCCCTCCCTGTGTCCTCACGTCCATCCTCTAGTAGGTCTGTGTTGTTATTCCTGTCTTGCCCCTAGGTTCTTCATGACCATTTGTTTTTAGATTACACAGATATGTGTTAGCATATGGTATTTGTTTTTCTCTTTCTTGACTTACTTCACTCTGTATGACAAACTCTAGGTCCATCCACCTCACTATAAATAACTCAATTTCGTTTCTTTTTATGGCTGAGTAATATTCCATTGTATATACATGCCACATCTTCTTTATCCATTCATCTGTCAATGGGCACTTAGGTTGCTTCCAAGTCCTGGCCATTGTAAATAGAGCTGCAGTGAACATTATGGTACATGAATGTTTTTGAATTACGGTTTTCTCAGGGTATATGCCCAGTAGTGGGATTGCTGGGTCGTATGGTAGCTCTATTTTTAGTTTTTTAAGGAACCTCCATGCTGTTCTCCATAGTGGCTGTATCAATTTACATTCCCACCAACAGTGTATGATGGTTCCCTTTTCTCCACACCCTCTCCAGCATTTATTGTTTGTAGATTTTTTCATGATAGCCATTCTGACCGGTGTGAGATGATATCGCATTTCTCTAATGATTAATGATGTTGAGCATTCTTTCATGTGTTTATTGGCAATCTATATATCTTCTTTGGAGAAATGTCTCTTTAGGTCTTCTGCCCATTTTTGGATTGGGTTGTTTGTTTTTTTTGATATTGAGCTGCATGAGCTGCTTGTAAATTTTGGAGATTAATCTGTTGTCAGTTGCTTCAATTGCAAATATTTTCTCCCATTCTGAGGGTTGTCTTTTCATCTTGTTTATGGTTTCCTTTGCTGTGCAAAAGCTTTTAAGTTACATTAGGTCACATTTGTTTATTTTTATTTTTATTTCCATTGCTCTAGGAGGTGGGTCAAAAAGGATCTTGTTGTGATTTATGTCATAGATTGTTCTGCCTATGTTTTCCTCTAAGAGTTTGATAGTGTCTGGCCTTACATTTAGGTCTTTAATCCATTTTGAGTTTATTTTTGTATGGTGTTAGGGAGTGTTCTAATTTCATTCTTTTTACATGTAGCTGTCCAGTTTTCCCAACACTGCTTATTGAAGAGGCTGTCTTTTCTCCATTGTATATTCTTGCCTCCTTTATCAAAGGTAAGGTGACCATATGTGTGGGGGTTTATCCCTGAGCTTTCTATCCTGTTCCATTGATCTATATTTCTGTTTTTGTGCCAGTACCATACTGTCTTGATTACTGTAGCTTTGTAGTGTAGTGTGTAGTCAGGGAGCCTGATTCCTCCAGCTCCATTTTTCTTTCTGAGATTGCTTTTTCTATTCAGGGTCTTTTATGTTTCCATACAAATTGTGAATTTTTTTCTTCTAGAACCGTGAAAAATGCCAGTGGTAGTTTGATAGGGATTGCATTGAATCTGTAGATTGCTTTGGGTAGTAGAGTCATTTTCACAATGTTTATTCTTCCAATCCAAGAACATGGTACATCTCTCCATCTATTTGTATCATCTTTAATTTCTTTCATCAGTGTCTTATAATTTTCTGCATATGGGTCTTTTGTCTCCTTACGTAGGTTTATTCCTAGGTATTTTATTCTTTTTGCTGCAATGGTAAATGGTAGTGTTTCCTTGATTTCTCTTTCAGATTTTTCATCATTAGTGTATAGGAATGCAAGAGATTTCTGTGCATTAAGTTTGTATCCTGCTACTTTACCAAATTCACTGATTACCTCTAGTAGTTTTCTGCTAGTGTCTTTAGGATTCTCTATGTATAGTATCATGTCATCTCCAAACAGTGACAGCTTTATTTTCTTTTCCGATTTGGATTCCTTTTATTTCTTTTTCCTCTCTGCTTGCTGTGGCTAAAACTTCCAAAACTATGTTGAATAAGAGTGGTGAGAGTGGGCAACCTTGTCTTCTTCCTGAACTTAGGGAAATAATTTCAGTTTTTCACCTTTGAAGACGATGTTGGCTGTGGGTTTGTCATATACGGTTTTTATTATGTTGAGGTATGTTCCCTCTATGCCTACTTTCTGGTGGGTTTTTGTTGTTGAATTTTGTTGTTGAATAGGTGTTGAATTTTGTTGAAAGCTTTCTCTGCATCTATTGAGATGATCATATAGTTTTTCTCCTTTAATTTGTTATTATGATTTGCATATACTGAAGAATCCTTGCATTTCTGGGATGAACCCCACTTGATCATGATGCATGGTCCTTTTAATGTGCTGTTGGATTCTGTTTGCTAGTATTTTGTTGAGGGTTTTTGCATCTAAGTTCATCCGTGATATTGGTCTGTAGTTGTGTTGTTTTGTGACATCTTTGTCTGTTTTTGGTATCAGGGTGATGGTTGCCTCGTAGAATGAGTTTGGGAGTGTTCCTCCCTCTGCTATATTTTGGAAGAGTTTGAGAAGGATAGGTGTTAGCTCTTCTCTAAATGTTTGATAGAATTCGCCTGTGAAGCCATCTGGTCCTGGGCTTTTGTTTGTTGGAAGATTTTTAATCACAGTTTCAATTTCAGTGCTTGTGATTAATCTGTTTATATTTTCTATTTCTTCCTGGTTCAGTCTCGGAAGGTTGTGCTTTTCTAAGAATTTGTCCATTTCTTCCAGGTGGTCCATTTTATTGGCATATAGTTGCTTGTAGTAATCTCTCATGATCCTTTGTATTTCTGCAGTGTCAGTTGTTACTTTTCCTTTTTCGTTTCTAATTCTGTTGATTTGAGTCGTCTTTTTTTTTTTTCTTGATGAGTCTGGCTAATGGTTCATCAGTTTTGTTTATCTTCTCAAAAAAACCAGTTTTTAGTTTTATTGATCTTTGCTATCATTTCCTTCATTTCTTTTTCATTTCTTTCTGATCTGATCGTTATGATTTCTTTCCTTCTGCTAACTTTGGGGGTTTTTTGTTCTTCTTTCTCTAATTGCTTCAGGTGTAAGGTTAGGTTGTTTATTTGAGGTGTTTGTTGTTTCTTAAGGTAGGATTGTATTGCTGTAAACTTCCCTCTTAGAACTGTTTTTGCTGCATCCCATAGGTTTTGAGTCATCCTGTTTTCATTGTAATTTGTTTCGAGGTATTTTTTGATTTCCTCTTTGATTTCTTCAGTGACTTCTTGGTTATTAAGTAGTGTATTGTTTAGCCTCCATGTGTTTGTATTTTCTCCAGATTTTTTCCTTTAATTGATATCTAGTCTTATAGTGTTGTGGTCAGAAAAGATACTTGATACGATTTCAATTTTCTTAAATTTAACAAGGCTTGTTTTGTGACCCAAGATATGATCTATCCTGGAGAATGTTCCACGAGCACTTGAGAAGAAAGTGTATTCTGTTGTTTTTGGATGGAATGTCCTATAAATATCAATTAAGTCCATCTTGTTTAATGTAGCATTTAAAGCTTGTGTTTCCTTACTTATTTTCATTTTGGATGATCTGTCCATTGGTGAAAGTGGGGTGTTAAAGTCCCCTACTATGATTGTGTTACTTTCGATTACCCCTTTCATGGCTGTTAGTATTTGCCTTATGTATTGAGGTGCTCCTATGTTTGGTGCATAAATATTTACAATAGTTATATCTTCTTCTTGGATTGATGCCTGTATCATTATGTAGTATCCTTCTTTGTCTCTTGTAATAGTCTTTGTTTTATAGTCTATTTTGCCTGACATAAGAATTGCTACTCCAGCTTTGTTTAGATTTTCATTTGCATGGAATATCTTTTTCCATCCCCTCACTTTCAGTCTGTATGTGTCCCTAGATCTGAAGTTGGTCTCTTGTAGACAGCATATATACAGCTCTGGTTTTTGTATCTCTTCAGCCAGTCTATGTCTTTTGGTTGGAGCATTTAATATATTTAAATTTAAAGTAATTATCGATATGTATGTTCCTGTTACCATTTTCTTCTTGTTTTGGGTTTGTTATTGTAGGTCTTTTCCTTCTCTTGTGTTTCCTGCCTGGAGAAGTTCCTTTAGCATTTGATGTAAAGCTGGCTTGGTTGTGCTGAATTATTTTAGCTTTTGGTTGTCTGTAAAATTTTTAATTTCTCCGTCAAATCTGAATGAGATCCTTGTTTGATAGCGTAATCTTGGTTGTAGGTTTTTCCCTTTCATCACTTTAAATACATCCTGCCACTCCCTTCTGGCTTGCACAGTTTCTGCTGAAAGATCAGCTGTTAACCTTATGGGGATTCCCTTGTATGTTATTTGTTGTTTTTCCCTTGCTGCTTTTAATATTTTTTCTTTGTATTCAGTTTTTGATAGTTTGATTAATATGTGTCTTGGTGTGTTTCTCCTTGGATTTATCTTGTATGGGACTCTCTGTCCTTCCTGGACTTGATTAAATATTTCCTTTCCCATATTAGGGAAGTTTTCAACTATAAGCTCTTCAAATATTTTCTCAGTCCCTTTCTTATTCTCTTCTTCTTCTGGGACCCATATAATTCGAATGTTGGTGCATTTAATATTGTCCCAGAGTCCTCTGATACCATCCTCAATTCTTTTCATTTTTTTTTCTTTATTCTGCTCTGCAGTAGTTATTTCCACTATTTTATCTTCTAGGTCACTTATCCATTCTTCTTCCTCAGTTATTCTGCTATTGATCTCTTCTTGAGAATTTTTAATTTCATTTGTTGTGTTGCTCATGATTGTTTGCTCTTTAGGTCTTCTAGGTCCTTGTTATCATTTCTTGTATTTTCTCCATTCTATTGCTAAGATTTTGGATCATCTTTCCTATCATTATTCTGAATTCTTTTTCAGGTACACTTCCTATTTCCTCTTCATTTGTTAGGTCTGGTGGGTTTTTACCTTGCTCCTTCATCTGCTGTGTGTTTCTTTGTCTTCTCATTTTGCTTAACTTACTGTGTTTGAGTTCTCCTTCTTGCAGGCTGCAGGTTCATAGTTCCTATTGTTTTTGGTGTCTGCCCCCAGTGGCTAAGGTTGGTTCAGTAGGTTGTGTAGGCTTCCTGGTGGAGGGGACCAATGCCTGTATCCTGGTCAATGAAGCTGGATCTTGTCTTGTGGGCAGGTCCACGTCTGGTGGTTTGTTTTGGTGTATCTGTGACTTTATTATGATTTTAGGCAGCCTCTCTGCTAATGGGTGGGGTTATGTTCCTGTCTTGCTGGTTGTTTGGCATAGGGTGTCCAGCACTGTAGCTTGCTGGTCGTTGAGTGGAACTGTGTCTTGGCGTTGAGATGGAGATCTCTGGGAGATTTTCGCCATTTGATATAACATGGAGCTGGGAGGTCTCTGGTGGACTAATGTCCTGAACTTGGCTCTCCCACCTCAGAGGCACAGCCCTGATGCCTGGCTGGAGCACCAAGAGCCTGTCATCCACGCAGCTCAGAATAAAAGGGAGAAAGAAAGAGATTTTTTTTTAAGTTATTATAATAAACAATAAAAAATAATTTTAAAAAATTATTTTAATGTAATTTTAAAAAGAAAGAAAGAACAACCAAACCAAAAAACAAATTCACCAGTGATAACAAGTGCTGAAAACTATTCCAAAAAAACAAACAAACAAAAAAACGGACAGAACCCTAGGACAAATGTTAAAAGCAAAGCTATACAGACAAAATCACACACAGAAATATACGCATAGACCCTCACAGAAAGAGAAATAGGGAAAAAAAAAAAAATATATATATATATATATATATATATCGTTGCTCCCAAAGTCCACCTCCTCAATTTGGGATGATTCACTGTCTATTCAGGTATTCCAGAGATGCAGGGTACATCAAGTTGATTGTGGAGATTTAATCTGCTGCTCCTGAGGCTGCTGGGAGAGATTTCCCTTTCTCTTCTTTGTTCACACAGCTCCCGGGGTTCAGCTTTGGATTCGGCTCCCCCTCTGCTTGTAGGTCACCTGAGGGTATCTGTTCTTTGCTCAGACAGGATGGGGTTAAAGGAGCAGCTGCTTCGGGTGCTGTGGCTCACTCAGGCCAGGGCGAGGGAGGGGTGTGGATGTGGGGTGAGCCTGCAGCGGCAGAGGCCTGCCTAATGTTACACTAGCCTGAGGCACTCCATGTGTTTTCTCGGGGAAGTTGTCCCTGGATCTCGGGACCCTGGCAGTGGCGAGGTGCACAGGCTCCCGGGAGGGAGGTGTGGATAGTGACCTGTGCTCGCACACAGGCTTCTTGGTGGCGGCAGCAGCGGCCTTAGCGTCTCATGCCCGTCTCTGGGGTCCGCGCTGTTAGCCGCCACTCGCGCCCATCTCTGGGGCTCCTTTAAGCAGCGCTCTTAATCCCCTCTCCTCGCACCAGGAAACAAAGAGGCAAGAAAAAGTCTCTTGCCTCTTCGGCAGGTCCAGACTTTTTCCCGGACTCCCTCCCGGCTAGCTGTGGCGCATTAGCCTCTTCAGGCTGTGTTCACGCCGCCAGCCCCAGTCCTCTCCCTGTGCTCCGACTGAAGCCCAAGCCTCAGCTCCCAGCCCCGCCCGCCCTGGCCGGTGAGCAGACAAGCCTCTCGGGCTGGTGAGTGCTGGTCGGCACCGATCCTCTGTGCGGGAATCTCTCCGCTTTGCCCTCCGCACCCCTGTTCCTGCGCTCTCCTCCGTGGCTCCGAGGCTCCCCTGCTCTGCCACCCGCAGTCTCCCCCTCGAAGGGGCTCCTAGTGTGTGGAAACCTTTCCTCCTTCACGGCTCCCTCCCACTGTTGCAGGTCCCATTCTTATTCTTTTGTCTCTGTTTATTCTTTTTTCTTTTGCCCTACCCAGGTATGTGGGGAGTTTCTTGCCTTTTGGGAGGTGTGAGGTCTTTTACCAGCGTTCAGTAGGTGTTCTGTAGGAGTTGTTCCACATGTAGATGTATTTCTGATGTATTTGTGAGGAGGAAGGTGATCTCCAGTCTTACTCTTCCGCCATCTTGAAGCTCCTCCGAGACAGAGACATTTTACAAACAAAAGACCTGATGAAATGTTCAATAACCTCTGCAATCAGAGAGACAACATTTAGCAAGCACCTACTATGTTTCTGTGGGCCATGCACTTTGTAAAGGGTTTTTTGATTGAATCTTTCCAGTAATGCAAAGTTGCTTTTTACTATGTTCATTTAACAAAGGTAATTTTACAGTTTTGAGAGATTACAGTTGAAATTTCTATACTGTTTGGAACCTGTTTGTTTTCTGAAGAAAGTCCCCTCATGCACATGAATACATTACCCACTTTCCAAATTAGATGTCTCCCTGTGGCTCTTGATCTCCTGAATTTTCCAGTATCCCTAGGAGGTAGGAAATTAGGCAACCAGCATTCATGCTGCTGTACTGAAAACGGTAAAGGAGAAAAGGAAAGGATGTGTTAGGTGCCTTTCCTAAAATCTCATAAATAGAGTGAGGTTACTGGAAATTGAATTTAGGACTCCTGACTTGCTGTTGCCTGTACCTCTGAGCACTAAAGACATTTCCACAAATTAAGTACAAAAAGGTTGGGCTAATGGGACCAAGGAGATAAATTCTGAAATTATTCCCTTTTGTGTTTGAATCTCAGAATGTTCAGTGTAGTTTTATTGTTTATTTAATTGATATTATTTCCATTAGTACTCTCTAAACTACCTTTTAAATTAGAAAAAGATGATATTATATGAATTTGGTTCTCTGCTAACTGACTTTTTTGCTAATTTTCATCATTCCAAACAGACCGATGTAATCTATATTAATTTAAATGCTGTGTTGAAGTGATTTTTGTAAAAGATTATATGGAAAAATCAGATGTGATACAAGAATAATTATTGGCTATTTGTTTTTTTGTAGTCACAATATGGAGCTTCAGTTTCTGCCACGCCTGAACTACCCCTCTTTTATACTCCTATTGATCTGGTGGATATTAGTGTGGAAATGGCTGGATTGAAGTTTACAAATCCTTTTGGTCTTGCCAGTGCAACTCCAGCTACCAGTTCATCAATGATTCGTAGAGCTTTTGAAGCTGGATGGGGCTTTGCTGTGACCAAAACTTTCTCTCTTGATAAGGTAAGAAATTATTTTTGAAGTCATGTTTAAATATCTATCATGTATTTTAATTAGGGCATAAATATTATAATGGGAAGATTTTTCTGACCTATAAATAACTGCTATTAAACTATTGGATAAAACCTATTATTACAAATGAGTCTTTAATTTCCTTCTATTCCTTCTGTCCCATAGAGGTGGAATGGCATAGAGTTTTCATTGTGTTTTGTCTAAGAAGCGTCAAAAATATAAATACTACAGTGTCTATTTCATTTAATAATCACAAACTCACTTATTCTTATGTTGGCATTATTAATTGTTTTGTGATTTCTGGATGTATGTGAATGAGGACATATGCCTCAACTGAAAGTTAGACAATGAGTTTTATTTGCACATAATCCTGGAATCAAAGTCATGTCAAAAAAAATCACTTATTGTAACTACTGGTGCTGGGAATAAGATTCTTCTTGAATTTTTAAATACAGAAACCTTTCCCCAAATACAATACCTGAGTTTAATTTGATATTATGACTTTGTACTGACAATGCAAGTGGACATACTTAGTAGAAAATAAACTGCATATTAAACTTCAGATTGATTCTTTAAAGTACAGAAAGCATATAAGTGAATGTTTTCAAAGTGGAATAATTTATGCAGTAGAGGGTTTCATCCTTATACGGTTTTGGATTAGAAAAAAGCAGCAAAATTTAACATTTTAAGGCCCTTTATTGATAAAATTTTAAATGCTACACCTATCGATATATTTAGTACTTACCAGTAGTTAGTAATAATTAATGTATAAGAATGTGTGAATCTACTCACTGAGAAAAGAGTATCATTATTTAAATCAGCCTTATCCTTAGGCAAAGAAAATAATATACAACAAATATGCCCCATCAAGCACATTCTCTTCTTCTTTCACCTCTTACTAGGATCAATAGCTGGCATTATTATGGCTAAAACATCACAGCTGTTTTATTCTGACAGCTTTACAAGATGCTATGTGTAAGTGTGATCAAGACTATCTAGAGAACCCTCAAAAGTTAGAAAACTAGTGCATGAAAAAGGAAGTTAAATATTTTTATGTTTAAATAGCTAAAGAGAGGTTTCTTCATAAATTGGCTGAATACTTAGAAATACTTTGGTTAAACAAAGTGTAAAAATAAACAACATATGGGATTTAGCTTTAGAATATCATTAATCCATTGTTTACAACCTTGTAGAATATTGACATTACATTTGTTTTTATTTCAATTCTTCCTTTAAGAATTACTTGGAAGCTATAACCAAATGTTTAATCCGTTGAGAAAAACTGAGTCTCTGATATCACTTAATGACTACTTTAGTTATGCTATTTAAAAAATTTTATATGTAAACAGAAATCGGTGGCTAATCAGGTATAAGGGAAGAATTGTAGGGGAAAAAAAGTGGTTGCTTTGAACTTCCTGTTTGCTTACAAAAATTGAATTCTGATTAATCAGAGACATCTGTCTTTACTCTGTTGGTGACATGCATTGATTTGTGAAGCTGTCTCTTTCAATAACCTAAGAGCAGTTGCCTTTATTAGGATCACCAGCAGAAATAAATGTGGGAGCTAACTTCCTTCTGAACCTCCAATTTGAATTTAACCTACCAATGCAGAAGTCTGTGATGCTGGTTCAAAAGGAGAGTTATGGACAAATGCAAATTAAAGTTGGCACATAAAATATAATGACGGGGGTTTTAGGAAGCTCCACTTTACTTACATTGATGGTGCGTACAACAAAATATTTGTGCAAAAACTATTTTAAATGTATTTGTGCAGATTGTAATCACATAAATAACAATGCCACCTTGGGCTTATATAATTCTATTTTCAAAAATGACTTTTTGCCGTACTTGATTTTGCAAAGTAGTCATTTTGCTTCATAGAGATCTACTTCTTTTCGTTTTGTGTTCTTATATTGTCTCTAATTAGTGATTAATTTTTTGTGAATTTATTATTGTCTTATGAGTTTTGTGCTTTCTTATTGGTGAAATATTGTGGTGTAAAACTCAGTATTATAAACACATGTTTTTCACAGCCTCTTCCTAAAGACATCTATTAAAGTATTATATGTACTATACATTTGTGTGGCATTATAGCATACCAATTTAGATTAGCCTTATTACAGTTTAGTATGCAATTTCAAGAGTCTACTTAAAATGTATTAAAATTCAGAGTCTTGACATTTGAAATTTGGATGCTCTTAATATGACAAAGGTTATTCTATGCAGTTTTGTTATCATATGAAATATTAATATTTCACAATACAGTTTTGATGAAGTACAATTTGCCGAGCTTGCATATGATAAAGAAATTAAATGCTTGCCAAGGGAGTTCAGTAAAAATTAGAGCCCTGCCTGAACATCTGCTGGAAATTTTATTATCCTGTCCTACTGACAGTGTGGCTCCCTCATTGTTTTTCTAGATTGACAGCTGAATATTACACTGATTTCTTCAGCAAATAAGTTTAGGTGAAATTTGTTTCCCTTTTTTTATTTTTTGGGGGAGTTTGGAACACGCTTTGATTTTCATCCTATATATATATATTTTATGCTCGACATTTGTAGATGCCAGATTGAGGTCTAATATGCTGTAGCAACGAAAGACCATTGACTTACAGTGAAATGCCAGTTGTTATCTCAGTAAACAGAAATATTATTATTCTTTACTGTGCAGTCTGTATAAAAGCTGTATGTGCTTTCTTTAAGGAGGCAAATGATAAGATTTTTAATGTCAAATATAAAAAGATCTATGTTTGCTTTTGTGTTAAATAACATCAAAGGTGGCTTTTATTAACTATATTTTTCCTTCCCAAATCAGACTTTCCTAGAGTGTCCCAAAATACCTAGCTTGCTTTTCTTGAGATTCTGTTTATGTGTTATAAGACAATATTTGAAATATCATGAAAAAAATATTTAAAATATAATTATAAATTTTAATATAAATATATGTTGAGTTCAAGTTTAAAAAGGTAGGGGAGAAATCAATCTGTCAAGCTTAATTAAAGCTAAAGTGTCCTGACAAACCAGAGTAATGCTCTGTTTAACTGGGAATGTTAGAAATTGTTTAGATTTCACATAAAATAATCTCCTGACCTGTTTGCATTATGCTGATAAGAAATAGATAAAACACTTCATTTTTGCTGATTATATCATAAATTTTTTCTCATAGGTAGCCACATATTATATACTGCAAATATAGAATATCTAACTACAGGGTGCATATATCTTCATCACTACACAGATGAACTCAGAAGTGTTTCTAACTATCATAAATCAAATTCAAGCCTAAGCAGAAGTTCACTTCATTTATAAGCTATATATAGCTATTACAGTACACTTGTAATTTATTTTTAGTAAGAAAATGTCTTGAATGCATATATTTTGTTTTAATAAGTATCAAATAATAGGTATGTAGGTGTACAAATAATGAGTCTCTCTCAACATAAAATACTGAAAACTAAAATCTGAGAAATATTTAAGGTTCTTCATTATTTCTTTGGCATCAAAGTATTGATTGTAACTGTTTGCATAAAATACAATCTTATACCACATAGCATGATGCTTAGTGTATAGGAAGAGTTTGATAAATGTTTCATAGATATTCTTTGGATAAATGAATTAGTAAATGAATACATAGATTTCTTGGCAACAGCATATTGAGTTTATTTTTCTTCTAGCCTTATGAACAGACAGTTAACACATAAAAAATGGATTGTTCTGAGTATTGATCTCAATCAAGGGAGAAAAGGCCAATTTAAAATTTTCATACCCCAGGTTGCTTTTATAGTACATGTATACATGTCTAAAAATGAAAATGTCAATGGAATTTCTAAATGCATGGATTGTACATTAAGATTTAGGTTGTTGACTAAGCCTTTAAAATGCAGAGAATTTTTGAGAAAACGGAATAAGTATTGTACAGTATTAGAATGGGAAATAAAAATTATCTGGCCAAATTATATGTCAATAGCCCTGACAGAAGAAATGTAGCCTGTTCTTGAATGCCTTTAGTGACAGAACATGCTAGGTCTTTTAAGGCACTGCAGCCTGTTATAGCTATAGAAAGATCTGTTTTAGATATGTATTCATTTTATTGTCCCCAAATCGGCCTTCTCATAAGTTGCATCCATATTTTATAGTTCTGCCCTCGGAGACATCATGACATAAATTAGTCTAACTTATTAACATAAATGAATTGTTGATTTTAAAATATGGTGTTCTTTTCTTTTTTTCCTTCCAAGTAAATAAATACTGTAGAGGAAGGCTAACAAGTATGGCGAGGCAGTGCCATCTAGGGAAAAGAAATTTGACCTGGGCAACAACAGTCTCTGTCCAAAGTTACTTCTATATCACTATCTTGAACATGTTGTTTGAAATTGCAGGTCGTTGTTATGATTATTATTTTTATACACATTACTAACTACCATTTATCAATTACTTAGAATGTATAGATACTGCCAAATACTTTTCATAAGTTATTCATTGAATCTTCACAATATCCCTATAAGATAGACAGTATAATTTTTTTAGATGAAATATAGCCGACCCTTGAACAACACAGGTGTTAGGAGCACCGACCCCCTGCAAAGTCGAAAATCTGCTTATAACTTTATAGTCAGCCCTCCGTATTTGTGGTCCCACATCTGCATATTGGACCAACCATGGGTCCATATAGTACCGTAGTACTTAATTATTGAAAAAAATCTGCATATAAGTGGACGCAGTTCAAGTCTGCATTGTTCAGGGATCAACTGTAATAGTCTGAGAAAGCTAAATAAGTAGCCCAGGAGTTGGAACAACAATTATTTATTCACTCAGTTATGCACATTGGTAGTTTGGCTGAGCTCATATGGGGAGTTCTTCTGCATCACATGATGTCTGCTGGGCTCATTCATGCATTTGCAGTCAGTTGGAGGAATGCCTGGGGACAGGCAAGATGGCCCCACTCATGTGTCTGGTTGGAGTTGCTGTAATTGCTGAGATGGCTGGACCCTTCTCTCCATCTCTTCGTAATCTCTCTTGTCTCTTGGTATCTCAACATCACGGAGAGTATCTTGGGCTTGTTCACAAGGTAGCAGTGTTCTAAGAAGGCAAGACTCGAAGCTGCAAGGCCTTGCTGAGACCTCAAAAGTCACACACTGTCACTTCCACTGTACTTTCTGTGACAAAGCAAGTTACAAGGTACAATACACATGCTGTATTCAAGAAGTAGGTAAATACCATCTGCTCATTGATGGGAAGAACAGCAAAGTCATATCACTAAGGGCATGCATACAGCATGGAAGGATTATTGCAGCTGTCTTTGTAACTTGCCCTCTGGTCACAATAATTCACATCCCTTCCACGTGCAAAATGCATCCACCCCATTCCAAGACACTCAAAATGTCATCCAATCATGATTTGGGGCTCAATGTCTATGATCTAGTGATCTGTATCAGGTCCTAACCCATATAAGGCTGTTCGGGTTCACCTTCACTTTATCCAGGATTCTGTGAAATAGAAAGACAAGTTGTCTATCTGCTCTACACCCAACATAAAATGATATGGTCATGAGAACCACAGCAGATACTCTCATTCAGGAAGAGAAGAAATGGAAGGAAAATAGCAATCACTTGTCCATTGCAATTTTGAAATTCAGTTGTGCACATGTTGTCAGTGCCCCTTACTTAATTAAGATCCAGTTCTACTCTCTAGTAGTGGTTCCCTAATCCATTGTTCCTATCCACTATTGGCCCTAACTTCTGGGATCTTGCTTCTGTCCTCTGAGTTTTGTTTTGCTTTGTTTTGTTTAGAAATGACCACTGATGGTCCATGTTGGCAGTGGAGTAGCCTTTTCAGCCTGTTTCTGACCATAGAAAGTTAGGAATCCCTATTTCTCGCTTTATTTTGAATTATACCATTTAGTCCTAGGTCATAGTGATGTCACCACAAAACTCTCTTAAAAACTTTTCGGATCTGTTAAGGGCCGACTCCATGCCCCAAAGCCACATCCATAAGTCTTTTTGAGACAGACTTCTCTCCATTTTGAATATGTCTTGCTGCTGTGGCACAGTGTCCTAAAGATTCTTAGAATCGATATTGTCTACTTGAAAGAATCTACTAGGACCAGATTGAAATCTTTGTAAAGTCCTAACAAAGTATCATATAGCAACGCTCTTGATGTGACCTTTACCCCAGGGTCATTTCTTACTTGGAAAATCTTTTTCCTTCCAGGAGAGATGAAGTGTGAAGAATAGCTTTATTTTCCAACACGGCAAGTCCTAGGCTCCTTTGCTTTACTCACTCTAAGTTTGCTAGCAGTCAAATATGTCCTTATTTGGCTCTTTTCTCTTTTACAGTACCTTACTATCCTTGGGCAGAAACACTCAACTGACACTTTCAGCATTCTGTCTAGAGATTTCTTTAGTCAGATCCACAAATGCATTATGTACATTTTCTATCTTCTGAATGATCACCAGTGACATTCTTGCCACTTGTTCTGTCACTGCGTAATACAGGCCACTCTTTTTTAATTAATTAATTAATTAATTAATTTTATTTATTTTTTTGGCTGTGTTGGGTCTTCGTTGCTGCGTGCGGGCTTTCTCTAGTTGCGGTGAGTGGGAGCTTCTCATTGTGGTGGCTTCTCTTGTTGTGGAGCATGGGCTCTAGATGCTCGGGCTTCAGTAGTTGTGGCACATGGACTTAGTTGCTCAGTGACATGTGGGATCTTCCTGGACCAGGGCTAGAACCCGTGTTCCCTGCATTGGCAGGCGGATTCTTAACCAGTTCGCCACTAGGGAAGTCCCAAGGCCACTCTTTTCCCAGCCTCCAATAGCAATTTTCACACTGTGTTTTAAGCCTCCACTAACATTCTTCCAGATTACTAACAGACTACTCTTGAGTTTTCAAGAGAGGCCTCTGCCTGCCTCTCAATCTGAGATCCGGTGCTGCATGTTTTCGATTTTAGGCTAGCAGATATTTCTGTATCATTTATCTGTTGCTGTATATCAAACCACCCCACAATTTAGTGGCTTAAAGCAACAAGTAATCTGCTCTTGATCCTATAGTTTGGTAATCTGGTCAGGGCTCAGTTGGGTAAGCCTTTTTTGCCCCATGTGATGTTACTTATTCTCACTAGCACATTTGTGGCCAGTTGACAGAATGCTTGGTGGCTGGCTTGTCCCTGATGGCTTCATTCACATGCTTCAGTCCTCAGACAAGACCCAGGAGCATGGAAATGGCTCTACTCATCCAAAGGCTTAAATTTACCATGGCAGGTTTTGAACCAAGGTCTATTTGGTCTATTTCAGGCTCTTTGCTCTATATGATGCTGTTTCCTAATTTATCCTCACTGGAATTCATTACTTTATGTCTAAAATGAAGGCAGTTTGACTCCATCAGTGTTTGCAGTTCAGCTGAACAGGTGTACTGAGGGCCTCCCACTCCCTGCTTCAAGCAGAGTGGCACTTAGGATTTTATGTCTATTTTGGTTCTATCTACCATTTCACTGAGAGAGAGAGAGGGAGAGAGAGAGAGAGAGAGAGAGAGATTGATTTATTAAAAACCTCTGGGAATCCATTGTCATGAAAAGCCAATCTTCCTGTACCATCCTTCTCCAGCCACCCTGGCCATCCTTCTAGTCCTCCAACATGGTAGGCTCCTCCAACTCTTAGGCCCATTTTGCTTGTGTTTGCTCTGCCTGGAAGGCTCTGCCCTCAGCTTTTTATACAGCTACTCTTGCTTCCCATTCAGTTTTCACATCAAAAATTCTCTCCTCAGAGAATTCTTTGCTGACCACTCAAAACTCATTCTGTCTGTCCCCCATTTCCCTGGTTGTTTTATCTTCACCGTGCTTGGCACCATATGAAATTACCATGCTCTTAATCATTTATTTATTTACTTGTATATTTTCTGTTTTAGCCATTTGAAGTAAGCTTCATAAGAAGAGAGATGTTATCTTTCTTGTTTGCTACTGTATGCCCAGTGCCAAGAACCATGTCTGGCAGATAGGAAGGATGCAATACATACTTGTTAGATGAATGAATAATTATAGGATTCTAATTTAAACCACAATTCCACATGACAGCTCTTCAGTTACTTGGAGACAGCTCTCATGTCCTATCTGCAAGCCTTGTCTTTTTCCTTTTTAAATAGTCCCATTTTCCTTCCCATAATAAGGTTTGCAGACTTTTCACCGTGTCGGTTGTCGGTTCTCCCATGTGGATTTCCAGAAACTTGTTTCGATCCTCATTATCTTAATTGAGAGGAAGTTGCCTACATTTGCACAAATTGCCAGCACCTATGAACCAGACAAAAATCAGGACTAACATTGTCAGGACTATAAATGCAAAAAATAATATTTAAAGATGTTAAGAAAAATTCCACAAATATGATACATAATTATATTTTAGAGCCTAAGTAATTCTCTTTGGATTACAATACAGAAAATCACAGTTTACTCTTATAACTCCTTTTGGAAGGCCTTATGAGAAATAAAGGTCTGGATTTTTAAAAGATTATATCAAAACTAATATATTTTATTATTATTAAGTTTCTACATTACTTTATCCTGAAAGTCTATGAAACAATGAATGAACAACATTCCATTGTATTATTTTCACTGCTATAGTTCTGGCTTTAAATTTAGTACATAAATAGGTTTTTTTTTAATGTGTAGTATTATATTGTATATCTAACTATACATTAAGGACTATAATTATTTAAACACATTCAATATAAGCTTTTCCTCTGGGAACCTTTTTTTTCTTCTTTTTTGCTGTACGCGGGCCTCTCACTGCCGTGGACTCTCCCATCGCGGAGCACAGGCTCCAGACGCGCAGGCTCAGCGGCCATGGCTCACGGGCCCAGCCGCTCCGTGGCATGCAGGATCCTCCAGGACCGGGGCACAAACCCGTGTCCCCTGCATCGGCAGGCGGACTCTCAACCACTGCGCCACCAGGGAAGCCCCCCTGGGAAACTTTTTAACATGCTAAAACCATAAGTGATTTCTGTGTAGTAATAGTTTGATTTTCACTGGTTAGTTTCTTTAATTGTTATTTAGATGAACTGTATTCGTAATTTTGACTGAATTCATAATTCATAAAATTGACTCACCCTCAGATTATAAAGAATGGGTTTTTTAAAAGGCTACAGTTCACACGTAGTAGTCTTAGGGGAGATTTCATCCAAATGTTCACTTCAAGACTGTTTAGCAAGCTCTTCTCTGAAGCAAACTTGATCGCTTCAACAACAAAAGAATGTGTGTGTGTGCTTGCATACCCATTTGTGTGTACACTTGCAATAATGAAGCTAAGTCTTGCAAGTTAGAATCCAATAAAAATACTCCCTACCTCTCCCCAAAGTTCTAAATGAATAATTTTCAAGCATGCCATGTATGCCAGGCTTAGTTTGTTCAGTAAAATATAGATTATGATGTTTCCAAACAGGTTGACATACTTCTAATATTAAACATAAATCTTTTAATTGTAACCGAAGTAGCATTTTTAACCAAGTATATTATTAAAGTTATTTAAATTGTTCTCAAATTTTTTTGCCTTCTATTTCACAATTTGGGCTAGTTGACTATGAAAGAGACCAATCAATTTTCCAATATAATTACGTCTTCACCTCTTTTCCATTTCAGGCTGCGATTTCACACTTGTTAATTAGTTAATCATTTTGGTAGAGTGGACAAGGTGAGACTCAAATAGGCTTTTTAATAATATAAATTGATGTGTACAATTTTGATCTGGGTTAGCTGGTAGAGAACCTAACTTGTAGTGGAAAATACCTGTCATTCAGCTCCTTTTTTCTTAAGCAACTAGTGTCAAGGATAATGGAAAAGTCTCATAATTATGGCTAATGGAAATTTCCTTAGAGTATAGTCCTGCTGTTGGGAAACTGATTTTACCCTCATCCCGTCTCACTTAATTTTTTTGCAGATTTTAAATTTAACTAGTTGAAAAATATCCATATTCTGGGAATGTTTGAATGATGCAGTCTTGGTTGAAATTAAGATGACTTGAATTCCATAATACCATACTTGGCTTTGTATTTTCTCTATTGATTTTTAACAAGATTCTAGTCATACTACATAAAGATAGTCTTTAACTTTCATTTAAAAAAAAACTTTAAATATAAAACCCAGTGATTAGCTCACTGTCAAACTTTTATTAAAGCTATACCTACATTGGCTATTTTGTTATAAGAATTTATTCAGTTTTAAATTGCAGTTCTATCTGTGTTCCTTTTTCTTAGGTGACTTGCGATGAGCTTCATGTTCAATATTTGTCACTTCACATTCACCACTATTTCTGAAATAAGGTGTCACTAGATGCTTAAGGAAGTAACTGTTTTTTTAGAGAAACATTCAGCCAAACTTTCTTTTCATACATCAGTTACCTTTACTTACCCGACTTCCCCATCTGCTTCTTTCATTTCAGCTAAATCCCTGCCCTTTTCATCCTGCTCTGCTTATTCATTTGCATGTTTTCCCACAATATCCCATATGTTTGGAACAATTTATCATTAGCTTCTGCCAAATTCACTCTATATTAAAGTTAAAATTTATCTAAAAGTGTCATAAGTGTCACTTTTCGGTATATTGACTAGACTGGATGTATTTTGAGAACTGTTGTTGTCTTTATATACACTTTTTTTTTCTCATTCACTCAGACATTTGTTAGGCACTGACCATTCATATGGTGTGCATGTGTGTGTGTGTGTATGTATATAAATGGTTTTTGCTCTACAAGATTTAAACTCGTTCAGAATATACAACAAAAAGATGCAGGAAGACCGACTAAATGTTGACATAAGGCAGCAGAGATTCTTAGACTAAAAATGTTACTTCAAAAGCAGTAATTTCCTCAGTTTTTTAAAAAGAAAAATGACTTCACATTTGAGCTGTATCTTTATTCTAAGCAGAAAGGATAGCACACGGACATCCATGGTCTTGAGAGTGCCAAGCATATTTAAGATTCAGCAGCTGAATCTTAAGTAAGATTCAGCATAACGCATCACAGGGTGGTATAAGTATCTGTGGTGACTATGGGAAAGGCCTGTTAGGCTGGGAATTTAAATGTGATTTTATAGACAACAGGGAACTAAAGAGGTTTTAAGTAGAGGAATTACATAATTCAATTTGGAAGTCACTATTAATCATGATGTAACTCCCATTCGCCATTTCAGTAATGACTTCCACTTCCCCCCAACACAGTCTCTTTTTTCTGATTAATCCAGTCTAATCACAAGGCTTATGTTTGTATCATCTATACCTTATACTTATAGTATACATCTATACTTCTCTAAACCTTTGGTAAAACAAGACCAAAATATCTGTTTTCCCTTCTTTATGGTATTCTAGTGAAGATCAGTTTGAATTTAAAAAAAATTGTAAAAATGATTTTCTAACATGTGAAATACCATATCAGTAGAGTTGTCATTATTGTTACTACAATCTGCATGCCGAACTAAAACATTAATAGTTATGTAATCATTTTTTTAAAGCATAGAAAATCACTATATTTTTGCCCTTCTCATTTAAGGTCTTATCTCCACTAGTACCACCCACATCTAAGCCACCATCATTTCTCACTGAATACTATGCCAGCCTCCATACCACAGTCTAAGTGCTCTCTTACAAACTAAGTCATATCATGCCCCTCCTTTGCTTAAAACATTCTAATGGCTTTCCATAGCCCGTAAACTAAGATCCAAAATTCTTGTACAAATCGCTTTATCATACATATAGCTCCTGCCTGTCTCTCAGACCTCATCTCATTCTACTTGTACCAATGAAGCTACATTAAGCTACCTCATCTCATTCTACTTGTACCAATTAAGCTACAGCCACAATGGCCTTTTCTAGTTTTCTCCAATGAGCCAACCTCATTGTCACCTGTTGCCTTTCACTAATTGTTCTTCCTGCCTAGAATTTTTGGGCCCTTACATTCAAAAAGAAGAAAGAAAAAATCATTGCTAATGGGAAAGTGTAAATAATATAGGAAAAAATCTATTGTAATAAGTACTTTATGTGTATTGCAGTTTATCAGATAACAGAAAATATAGATGACAACTGACCAATTAAACTGTGAAGGAATGGTCACATATTCTTCTTTTCTGTTCCTTTCAAATAGCAGAAGATTTGTGACTTTTAAATCATTCAATAAAATTTGTCTTTAATATTTCTGAAAAGCAAAAGAGATAAAGAATTGCTCTTTCTTATAGCTGTTGGAATCTCATTAGTTGCCAATCATAAAATTCCCCAAAAAAGGAAAGGATTTTATAAGGATCAGAAATTGCACTGCAAAGAGCAGTGGATGTTATGTAACATACATACAGGCTCAGAGAAAAACATTTTTAAAAACGCTTTTTTCATCTAAACTTAATAAGTATTAATGTAAATGTTAAAACACCAAGCTGTGATTCCTGATTTCTGAACCTGTTTATAATTCACTGAAAACTAGAAAATGCTTCCCAACTCTAGAACGCCTTCCATCAGTTTGTATGGGGTTTGTGTCTATAACTGCTATTAACATTAATAGGATTTAATCGCGTGGTTCTCTTACACACAGATCAGAAAATTCACTCAAATTATTATAGACATAGTCAATCATGGAGCATAATTCATAGTACATGTAATTTGCAGTGTTTCACATTAAAACATGAAATAAAACATATTAAGAAGTTTCTGCTATAGCCATTTTTGGAGCAAGTACTTAAAGTATATTTAATATTGAACTTTCAGTATTAAATAAAAGACAAGTTTATAAGCAGTTCAATAATTGGACAGACTACATATTGATTTTTTCCTTTGTTGTATAATATTACCCACTTCTCCATCCAGAACCATGTCATACCGGGTTTAGGAGTGCTAGAAACATGGTCGCTGTTGTGTATTGGAATGTGGAGAGACGGAAAGGCTGTCACAGCAGTCAATAAGATCTGAGAGGTGTTGACTAATTGCCTGCTAATTACACAGTAAATTGTCTAATTAAGCTGATGGTTAATTAGGGTACGCTTGCACAGCAGTCTTGTGGAATTTGTGTCTGATGTCTGGGAAGCAGCTTGTGTAATTGGCAAACTGGTAAGGACTGGCAGAGAACATGACTGGAAAGCTCATGCCAGTGGATGACAGAATAAGGATTTTTGTGGAAACAAAGGGGTTTTCATTTTTATACTGAAAGTCTGGTTTCAGTTCTGCAGCTATTCTGCAGTGAGCAATTGAGAAATACATTTGAAGCCTAGATTATGTGAGCAAAGGAAGGCTTAAAATGTGCTTCAACATGTTAAATGTGCTGTTTGCTTGGCATTTATCAGCTCTGATACACTGTATCATATTATATTAATATACACATTGTGTTTTTACAGTTCCCCCTTCTAACACATGTTATTTGGAGTTCATGTGCAAAAAAAAAAAAAAAAAAATTCCATGCATCTAAGGGGAAAATGCCTCTTTTATGAAAATATGAGAAGACAACAAATATGACTGATTAAAAGACATTAGAAGTAAGAATTTGGGGTTATTTATTTATTTATTTATTTATTTATTGCGGTACGCGGGCCTCTCACTGTTGTGGCCTCTCCTGTTGCGGAGCACAGGCTCCGGACGCACAGGCTCAGCGGCCATGGCTCACGGGCCCAGCTGCTCCGCGGCATGTGGGATCTTCCTGGGCCGGGGCACGAACCCCTGTCCCCTGCATCGGCAGGCGGACTCTCAACCACTGCACCACCAGGGAGGCCCTAATTATTTAATTTTTAATTTATGCTTCACCAAGAACCATAAAATATTAGACATACTACAGATATGTTTGTTTATTCTTTTAAGAAATAAAAAAATTTTATTTGTAATGGGAGAATTTCAGTTTTATCATTTATACAATTTTACCACACAAATGGCTTTTGCTTAAATTTAGTAAAATATAAGAACAGAGTACTTCAGTATTGAATTACATGTATTTCATTTCTGAATGCATGTGAGTACTGTTGGAGTTATAACCTGCAAAATGTTAGTGCTTTAAAAATAGAAGATCTAGAAGTTTGTTTTGTTGCTATTTTGTTCTTTATAGCTGAGGAAGTATAACTTTTCATTTCAGAAAGTTATCTATGGTTGAAATACAAACATGAAAATTCTCCTTGTAAATAAACTAAACTAATCCACTGAAGAATGCAGGCCCTTTATAAATGAAGTTAGGTATACACATACATCTCCCATTTAAAAGAGACCTGAATACTAATGATTGTTTCTGCCATTTGCCTCTAGATTCCAACATTTTTGAGGATTTTGAAATAAGATTTTGAATAGAACTTTAAGTTGCAGTTGAAACAGAGGGTCACAGATGCATAATAAATCTTGGATTTATACTTTCATGTTAACGAAGAAAGATAAAATTTTAAGTGTTTCAAAACAGATTTCTGAAAGATAAGGTCTTGATTAAGTTATAGTGTCAACATTTTTTTATTGTTTTCTTAGCAAATAAAATGCATGTGTGCCTGTGATTAGATGAATGTGTATGTTTTTTATTCTCACTGTTTTCCATGTAGGATTTGAAGTTGTGTGTATGCTATATGTTTTTAAATAGAAAGAGAGAAATACACTTTATATACTCTGTAAAATATCTTTGAATTAGCATTAACCTTGGAGATACATGCAAGGTAAATGAAAATATTTGCTATTTTAACACAAAAGGTGTTTTTCAACCTGTCTTAAAGCAATACCTTAAATTATTAAGTCACAGATATTAAAAAAAGGTGTAAAATGAAATATTCTTTATTTCAAGGGTAAAGAAAAATCATATTCATTCCATTTGGAGTCTTAGGTTATGAAGTCTTTATAAAGAAATTATGTAAGATAGAAGAAAAGTGAATTTATCAAAGGAATACAAGGCTAAACACTGAAATTGCTTATTTAAAGGTATATCTCCTGAGGGAGAAAAATCAGATAGAGGTCAGTGTTGCAACTCCAACCATTCTACATTTTCATCTACTCAGTTTTTCATTTTATTCCTTAGAGAGTAATATGAAAAGTTTATTTATTGTAAGTGATATAAGTTTGCATAAGAAGAAATCACGTATATCTGTCTATCATTGTTGGTAAAGTTTTAAAGAAGAATTTTTACAAAACACAATCTTCAAAAAAAATTCCTCATTTACATATAAATTTCAATGTTTTTTCTATTAATTCAAAAGCTAGATAATTTCCATTTATATATAGCTATCATAAGAATAAAGTATATATATGTAGATCATGAGATCATATAGTTATCTGTTGAGAACGTATAATACTTTACTTTGGTCTAAGTATATTATATAAAATATGTATATTTATTATATATGTATATATATGTGTGTGTGTGTGTTATGTAATCACAGTTTTTTTTTAATTCTTTGGAAAGTTTTATCCCTGAAATTAAAAAAAAGAAATACAATATTTAGCAACCTTAGCTATCAACCTCATTCTAGAATTCTTTCCTTTTACAATTTATATATCATAAATTTCACTCTTTAAAAATATGTATTTCCACGTTTTTTAGTGTATTCACAGAATTGTGTAACCATCAACACTAATTAATTTCAGAGCATTTCCATCACTCCAGAATAGAAACTTTATACCTACGAGCAATGGCTCCCTATTCCCCCCACCCTCCAGCCCCTGGAGACCACTAATACACATTCTATCTTCATGGATTTGACTATTTTGAACATTTTATATAAATGGAATCATACAATATGTGACCATTTATGTCTGGTTGCTTTTACTTAGCATGATATTTTCAAGAGATCATCCATGTTGTAGCATGTATCAAAACTACATTCCTTTTTATGGATATACTAACATTTTGTTTATCCATTCATTAGTTCATGAATATTTAGAGTCTTTTTCTACTTTTTGCTTATTATGAGTAGTATCTTCTTGAACATTCATGGATAAGTTTTTGAGTGTATTCAATTTTCTTGTGAATATACCTAGGAGTAGAATTGTTGGGTAAGACGGTGACTCTATATTTAACTTTTGTTGAATCACCAAACTTTTCTCCAAAATGGCTGCACCAATTTGCAGTGCCACCAGCAGTGTATGAGGTCTCTAGTTGCTTCACATACTCACCAACATTGTTGGTTGTCTTTTTTTTTTTTTTTTTTCCGGTACGCGAGCCTCTCACTGTTGTGGCCTCCCCCGCTGTGGAGCACAGGCTCCGGATGCGCAGGCTCAGCGGCCATGGCTCAAGGGCCCAGCCGCTCCGTGGCATGCGGGATCCTCCCGGACCGGGACACGAACCCATGTCCCCTGCATCAGCAGGCGGACTCTCAACCACTGCGCCACCAGGGAAGCCCCGTTGTCTTTTTTATTATAGCTATCAGAATGAGTTTGAAGTTGTTTCTCATTGTGATATTCGCTTCTAGTATAATTGATAACTAAATAATAAAAGTATGAAAGCCTAATAATTGCCTTAATATTCTTTTTAAAATTAATTTTTATTGGAGTATAGTTGATTTTCAATGTTGTGTTAGTTTCTGCTGTACAGCAAAGTGAGTCAGTTATACCTATACATAGATCCACTCTTTTTTAGATTCTTATCCCATATGGGTCATTACATATATTGAGGAGAATTCACTGTGCTATACAGTAGGTTCTTATTAGTTATCTATTTTCTATATAGTAGTGTGTATATGTCAATTTATTTACAAAACAGATAGAGTCACAGATGTAGAAAACAAACTTACAGTTACCCAGGGGAAAGGTGGGGGAGGGATAAATTGGGAGATTGGGATTGCCTTAATATTCTTAATAACATATCACCATAACAACTAGTTGTCATAACTAGCAGTTAAAATAGCTGCCATTTTTCACTCTTTTCTCTTGATCTAGGAAGTGCAATCATCAGGAAAGGCTTATCCACTTCCACTGGAGGCATGACATGAGAGCAAGTCTTTCTGAAAATAAGAGTTTAGGGTGGGGGGTAGAAGGCAACCTGTAAAGAATAGCCAGTTTTTATGGGTCCCCGGCCTTTGAGAGACAGTGTTACAGGATGTCATATATTCAAAGAGTACTCTCTTACTGTTTGGTTATTTATATAGTTCAAGGAAATGGATAAGTGTTCCAAGCTATATTATGAGCATAACTTACTAAATTAGAAACCTAAGGAGAAGCATTTAATACACTCTAGATAGCAAGACTAAAGAATATCACTCTAGGAGTCTGGAGCAAATGTTTTTCTCTGCTCTCTGCTGCCATACTTGGTACTTTTCTCATTCTATGCAAGAGGGGGAGGATCATTGTATTCATTCCACAAGTATTTATAAGCTACTCTATTTCCAAGTGCTGTATGTGGACGCTGAGGATAGAATGGTGAGGAACATGGCAAGGAACATCTAGTCTTCATGGACTTTACAGGAGCATTCTACTGGAGAAGAAATGGTATTGGCCCAAGGTTGTAGACTGAGTAACGTGAACCTATATAAAATGTATAAAGGAGACTGCAGTAGCAGACTTGGTGACTGATTGCATGAAGCTAGAGGTGGGGAGGGACAAGGCAAGAACGACTCCTGGATCTCTGACTTGGCAGCTGTTTATGGTTGCCCCATTCATAAAGGAAGTGAAGATAGGAGGAGAAAAACATGGTTTCTGTGTTCTGTGCCAGTCACTGAAGTAGGACTTTTCAATAGCAAAAGAAAATTGTCAGTGGGCACTTTAATTCTCCAGCTATAATTACTTCAAATATTTGGAAGGAAAAGGTCACCCTGCTAGAAGAATTGCAGTTATTAAAATTGAACTGAAAATGTTAATAATTTTTCAGATGAGATATAGGTACTAATGTAGAGTTTGAAAGTTTGAACTCAATTTAATTATTCTAAAATTAGATCTAAAACTAACATCTACAGGGGAAAAGTTAACAGAACAGGTTGTTAAATCAATATGATTAATTAACTTGATATAAATAACTTGAGTATTGCTATGTTTATCTGTAAATCATTTATCATGGTACCACCTGTAAAAGAAAATCTTAATAATAATGATAATGATGTGTGTCATCCTCCCACCCATCAGAGGTATCATGACAAATTGTTAACAAACTGTCTTACAGCACTTCACAGATTCAAATGCTAATGTAATAATAATATAATCAATAATAATAAAATCAACAATGGAACAAAAATCTTTGATGCAGCTTAGGAAGGGAAATTTATTAAAACTTTGAGTTCACAAGTGGATAAAGTACCAGCACAGAACTGTTCATCCATTTAAATCCGTATCTACATTTTGACTCTTGATTTTCAATGAAGGAAAGAGGAAGCAGAGAGAAAGGCATGAGAAACATTTTTACAGTTTATTAAGATGTGGAAACTGATCGATCTCTCTCTCTCTCTCCTTCTGTCCCTCTGTCCTTCTGTCCCTCTCCCTCTTTCCTTCTTTCTCTCCTTGTTTCTCAAATGGAGTGTTGACTATTCCCATAGAATCAGTTACCAAATCCAGAACACTCCTCACACATTATCTTCCATCCCTGCTCTGACTTTCCTTATTCAAGGCCTCATTTGTCCTCACTTCGAACATTTCATGAACCTCTTAAAGGGTCTAATTTCCATGGCCTCTCCCAACAGAAGTTAATGCGATTATTTTCAACCAAATTTATCCCCCTAAAGTATATTTGGGCATGTCACTATCCTTTCTACCTGTAGGAGAAACTTCATGCTCCTTACCATGTCATGCAAGGCCCTCTGTCATCTCAACCCAATGTTTTCTTAGCCTTGATTTCCACTCCACCTGTTTGGTAACAGAGAGTCTAAGATTTTTTTTAAATAGAAATGGTCCCTTTGTATATACAATTATACAATTTCCTATAATTGTATAATACAATTGTGTAATATACACTTTCTCAGACCCTGTGTGTTTTTTATTATCCAATCTACAGACTATGCTTGTGCACAAGACTTATAAATTGCTCACTGCTCTAGTCACACCTGCCTGAGGGCACCCTCACGTTCCCCGAAGATGCCGGGTGCTGCCTTCCCCCAGCACTTGTTCATGTGGTGAGCTTCCATCTGAAGACCCCTCCCCAATATTTTGCCTATGGGAAACTCAATTCAGCCTCAGGAGGCAGTTTAGATGTAACCCTTCCTGGAAATTTTCTCCTCCCTTAAAATTGCATTCCCATAAACCTTTGGAATCCTAGAACTGCCTGTTTTAATAGGAAGAAGACAAAAATTGCAACTAACACATAACCTTGTAAAAGAAGGTAGGTGAACCAACTTATTAGCCAGCTCTTTTCTCTTTTACCATGCTAAATGTTTAACTAGAACATTTAAAATTTTTTAGAGTTATCTGAGTTCCAGATGTATCTTCCTCTGAAAAAACTAGCATTGAGTATTTCTTGTATATATATGTCAGGAATTATGAAAGCCACATAATTTACATTTTGTTTTTTACTACTCACAAATCACTACAGTAGATGTCATAATCCCCACTGCATGGATAAACTGAGGCTTAACAATTTTTTTGTTTTCTAAATTTTTAACCATTTTTTAAAAAATTGAAGTATAGTTCATTTACAATGTTGTGTTAGTTTCAGGTGTACAGCAGAGTGATTCAGCTATATATTCCTTTTCAGATTCTTTTCCACTATATGTTATTACAAGATATTGAATATAGTTCCCTGTACTATGCAATAGATCCTTGTTGTTTATCTATTATATATATATAGTAGTTTGTGTATGTTAGCTTAACAATTTCTGAGTCCCCTTGTTCTTTGTGTCTGCTACAGTCATAGTTCAGTGCCATGAACACAGCCGCCACTCAGCAAAAGCCAAATTCCTCTCTTCTAAGTTAGGATTTTTATTCTTCCAGATGGAAATATGATGTAATTTATCATTTGATACAAACTGATCAATAATATTTTTTTCATAATTTAGCTATAGGTTGAATTTAAGTTGCTGTAGGTTTTTAGGAAAGAAATGAGAAACTTATTAAAAGATTTACTATCGGTCTCTTTTTAACTATCTTATTTTATGGGACAAGATTTCTCCCTCGTAAGTCCCACTGCTCTTGGGATCATGTTTGACTATTCATTGGTCATCATTGTTTTGTTGGTTTTATCTCTCTGGCCCTTGTTTCAGTAAGATGTTTTACACCCCATGAATTCCCAGCTCTTGGACAAAAATGACTCAACTCCAACATTCACCCAGTTTACTAGTAACGTTTTATGTTAGGTAGAGCTCATTTAAATCCAGTTCCCTCACAGGGAAGGTGATGACCCCGGACTCACACCTTTATTTCTTAACATTTTTAAGCACTGCACATAATTTCAGAGGCAGCAAAAAAGTTTCTTCTGAATTGAACTCCTCTGGGCTCTGGATTTCCATGGCTTTCTTCATTGCTTATATTTTCGTACAGTGGTATGAATATGAAAACCAGTAGTACTAGGCGAATATCCTCTCCCTAGTGCTCTGTGCAATATTTAAAGGTGTCCTGACGTTATAAATTATGCTGAAATAATAGAGCCTACTTGGTATAACATTTTGTATTCATATTTACTATAAAATGTATTGCTATAGCACATTCCTTAACTTCCTATAGAAAGAAGGTAATGTACAATAGAGAAGTGCATTTTTTAGAAACACTGAAATGAAAGTTGTTGATTTTAAAAGACATTTTGTCACAGATGAGTGAGAGAGAAAGACATCAAGCCAGCAAGTCTAGCCAATCCAAGGTTTCATTCGTGCATCTCTTCTGCTTAGTGCTTTCCCCTTCGGTATCATTAGCATTTTCATTTCGAAAAATGACAGTCTGCCGTAGAAGAAGTAAAAATGTTCAACCTGTGGTTTAAATTATTGATTTTTTTAGAATATTGAAGCAGTATTTCAAATGAATTTTGTTAGAGATACTTCTGGGTGGGGGGTTTCGAAGGTAATTTGATATCCAAAAGCCTGTATATTTCAAAGACTTTTCATTCTTTGAATTTATTTAGACTCTGGTTGATTGGATAAAAATGTTTATTGTCTTCAGGGTTGTAAGTAGCAGACCATTGCTGCTTGAACTTGAGACATATGTTTGCAGGCTATGCTCTTTGTGATTTATGCTGTGATCAACTGGCAAAATAAATCTTAATTTGGAAACAAAAGCTGATTTTAAAATGAAGGAAAACGTACTATGATTTGCATGCATATAAGTTCAACAGTGGTAGCTAATTTATTGTAATAAAGCATCCAAGGTGTGGTTCTGTAAGAATGGATTTTAATGAAGCTCCTCAAATTGTGTTATGCTAATAGGGAGTAGAGTGTGGCTACAGAGGTTTTCCTTAAAGTCTTTTTAAGTCTCTGACGACAGTCAACACTCCCATATGAAAAGAAAATGTTTTGACAAGGAGCAGGATTACTGACTGCTGTGTGTATGCTATGCAGGTAGTTTGCTGTTTCCAGCATGTTTCTACTTGTGGAAAAAAGCTACTTAAAAAAATTACATTATATCAAAATGGCTTGATCTGCAATCATTCTACAAGTTGAAGCCCTATTGAAGTCGGTGAGGGCTTGGAGTGCAAATTTATGACTGTGTCGAGCTTAATATGTGGAAAGTTGCGTCATCTTTTGTGATGTGAAGTAACACACAGCAATGGCATGACACAAATTTGAAATAAAACCTGATAGTCCCTTCTTAACAAGTGGAAATGAATCAAAAATACCGTATCAGAAGAGCTCCTTTTGAGGCATTAGGACAAAAGGGAAACCTGCTACTGAATGCTGAATACATGAGATATATCCATAATAGTCCTGTTGATGTTTCAACCAGCTTAAAAATGCATTCCCAATGGCAGTGCTACCATGAAAGTTGGGTGGAGAATCTGCTGATGTTGCAACTTTTGGGGAAAAAATATTTAATCTGAGGATGCAAAACTCTAGGATCAAATCTTTTTGTAGAGCCTACCTTCCTCTAAAAACTTGATACAGAGGAAAATATGACTGAAACAGTTTATGCATTACTATGACATAGATCATCTGATTTAATCTTCATGACAGCTCTTAGAAATAAGAATTTTATATCTTTTCATATTGTTTCATAATACTGTAATTAAGGAAACAGAATCCCAAAGAAGTAAGTAAACTATTCAGGGTCACACAGCTATTAAATGGTGAAGCCAGAATTCTTAGTCAGGTTTACCTAACTCCAAAACCAATGTCTTTCTACTACACAGCACTATCTCCCCTTATTCTTAAAAAATGTTACTCTAAAAATGGCATCAAAAGAAACTTAAGAAAATAATGATGACACAGAAGAGCAGTGAGTCCTCACAATTGCACAGTGTATATGATACTTAATTATGTTTTGGTTTCAGGGGCAAAGCCATTCATATCTGCTCCGTTCCCCCATTCACTAGGACCTTACCCAATTGAAAACAATTCTTGTGTGTTTATATTCCAGCAGCTGTGGGTTAATGTACTCACTAAATCTCCACAACAAGGCTATGCAGTATATATTAATATTAGTCCCATCCAGTAGATGAGGATGAGACACAGAATGGTTGCTCTAATGAAGCTATTAGTAAGTGGTAGAGCAGATGAGAATATCTACCATAAGGAATTGTTGTGAATAGTCACTGAGTTGATGATAGTGATGATTATGATAATGTACTAGTAAAGGTACTATAATTATCAATACTTTATAGAAAGGAAACAGTCACAGAAAGGTTAATGGTTTGCCCAGCCAACATCATGCCGTGGTGGTTGATTTGGCATAGTGATGAAAATACTAGATATATTTCTTGGCATCTAGTAAGTGGTCAAAAAATATTAAGGGTAACATTATTAAGGTGCATGTTTAGAGCAAGAATCAAAATTTTGTTGAATTATAAACTAATGAATAAAGCCCAGTTCTGCTTTATTCTGGTTCACCAACCAACTTTCATGGTAGCACTGATTGGGAATGAATTTTCAAGCTGGTTTAAACACCAACAGGACTTATTATGGATACATCTCATGTATTCAGTAGCAGGTTTCCCTTTCATGTCCCAATTTGCTAGGGGACTCTGTGCAAGTTATTTCAGCTCTAAGTTTCAGTCTCCTATTTGTAAAGTTGTTGCAATGAAATAGTAATAACTATAATTTACTGAGTTCACCCATGTGTCAAGTACATTTCTAGCAAGTAATAGAAGTAAAACCTTAACAAGTGCTGAGGGCATAGTAAGTGCTCAACAAAGGGTAACTATCATTATTGACATATTTTCTCATCTTCATGATAATAGGAGAGGATTAACCAGGGCGATGACCTCAGGTCAAGCCTGTGATGTGTCCTAGAGTAACTCTAGCACATGTGGTTGTGATGTGAATAGACCCCTCAGGGACAGTCTGAGAATTACTGAGTTAGGATTTCCCTGACTTTGCTGTGCTAAATTCATCCAGGTTTTAGAACTGAGCTTTTGCCTTGATGTCCAAATAAGAACATATGCTGTAATCTTTTGTTTTCTGTTTCATTATATTCATTTGTTTGTTTTAGTTTTTAGATTCCACATATAAGCAATATCATACAGCATTTGTCTTTCTCTGTCTGACTTATTTCACTAAGCATAGTACCCTCCAGGTCCCTTCATGTTATTGCAAATGACAAAATTACATTCTTTTTTATGACTGAATAATATTCCACTATATATATATATACACACACACACATACACACACACACACACACATATATATATATATATATACACACACATATACATATATATATTACATCTTCTTTATCCATTCATCTGTTGCTGGACACTTAGGTTGCTTCCATATCCTGGCTATTGTAAATAATGCTGCTATTGTAAATAATCTTTGCAAATTAGTATTTTTGAGGAACCTCCATACTATTTTCCACAGTGGCTACACTAATTTACATTACCACCAACAGTGTACAAGGGTTCCCTTTTCCTCACATCCTCATCAACATTTTTTATTTGTGGTCTTTTTGATGACAGCCATTCTGACAAGTGTGAGATGATATCTCATGTGGTTTTGATTTGCATTTGTCTAATAATTAACAATGTTGAGCATCGTTTCATGTGCCTGTTGGTCATCTCTATGTCTTTTTTGGAAAAATGTCTATTCAAGTCTTCTGCCCAGTTTTTAATCGGGCTGTTTGGTTTTTGATATTTAGTTGTATGAGCTGTTTATATATTTTGGATATTAACTCTTTAGTGTAGCACATGCCCCAAACTCATTAGTTCCTTAAAAATATATTTTTCCTCAAAATAATTTCTCCTAAAAATAGGGTGTCCGATATCAGCAAGTATAAATAGTTTCACGAAGCTATGGATTGTCTTTTCAACTAAGTTTTATGTGCTCAAACAGTGGTATCATCTAGTCAGAGCCACTGTTTTTCAAACTTTACACCTGTAGGTTCATACCAATTTGTGGTTAGCTTATGAAATAGAGATTAAATTTACAATAGGCACAAATTTTGATATATATAATCATTTAAGATGGGGACACGGATTGAGATATTAGATACAGATTTTCATAGAACCCATTTTGAGTATCTGAAAGGGATAACAAAGCTTAGTATTCATGTCATATTAAAAAATTTAATTACAGAAAATTTCAAAATGTAAAAAAATGTCCATCCCCAAGCTGCAATAATTATAAGTTCAAAGCCAACTTTCATCCATTTTTACCTCACCACTCTTCCTGTTCCCGATTATTTTGTAGTAAATATCAGTTGTTTTATGATTTAATTGGTAAATATCTCAATATATACCTCTAAAAAGATTCTCTTTTAATATGAAAGCAGTACTGGAATAACAACTAAAAATAATTAACAATAATTCCCTAATATCATAAAATATCTAGTCAACTTTTGTGTTTGCTTCTAATTTTATTTGTTTACTTGAATTAGTATGTCCAAATAAGATCCCTAAATAGCAATTGTATGATATTTCTTAAATCTCTTTAAAATTTTCCCTCTTTAAAATTTTTTTCTGTCAGTTTTGTTAGAAAAGCCAGCTGATCTGTCCTTTAGAGTTTTTTAAAGCCTAGATTTCTTTGACTGCCTCCTTGAGCTTTCATTTAAATTATCTCTAGACCCTTAGATTTATTGTAATGTGGTGGTTAGATCTAGAGGATTGATAGTGTTTGTTGTTGTTGTTGTTTTGGCAAGAATATCTAGGCGGTATCTATCCTAATCTATCAGGGTATACAAAATAGCCACTTTTCTCTATTGATGATGCTTATAAGTAACTATTGGCCATCTCAAGAAATCATACATCCCAAAGAACCCAGGTTACATATGTTTTTTCCAGTGTCTCAACAGTACACTGATTTAGAAAACAAATTTTGTTATTACTCTATATGGATCTATTAATTTATATGGCATTGCATAAATATGATACTTTAATTCTATCTCACCTTCTTCAAATGTTAACTAGAATTCTATAAAGAGTAATTTCCTACCATGAATTATTTGGTTACACTGAGCTAGAGTTCATATAGGAGAAGCAGGATAAATGCTTTATTTTTTTCCACTTATTTATAAGCTTTCACATGACTCTAATACGCTTGTATTTTTTGACAGCTGCCTTGTTTTTTGATGCGACAAAATGTTCTAGGCTCACTTTGCTTACTTCCTGCCCTGAAGTAGAAAGTCATTTCTCTGAGTAATCTGGTTCCACTTAATAAAAAAATAGTATTTAGAGATCATAATCTGGGTCCTGGGGCTGCCCACTGATGCTAAGTTGGTCATTGCTTCTAGGCTTTTTTAGTAGACAGTGATCTGAATATTAATTGTTTTAGAATAAAATAAATAATGATACTTGTTATTTCCAATTCCAGTTCAGAGCTACATGATTTTTAATTGACATTGTCAATGTTACATCTATACTTTCTTTCTTCTATACTATACACAGCCAAACCACTATCCCAACAAGTTTAATACTGAAAAAAAATTTACATATATTTTATTTTGTTTTGTTTGCCATTGTTTTTGTCCCACTGGAGATGTACAAGTCACAGTGCTTTAAAGTAGCTGTGTTGTGTAACACCTCTCTGTGTGGTTATGCCACTGGCTGCTTTTAAATTATGTAAAATATGTGCCTGGTCCAGAGTCAAATGTATATAAGATATAGTCAAAAAAGTCAAGCTTGTAGTTCTGTTCTTTCCCCCTATTCTCACTCTATCCCAATATTTACCTAGTTACAAACATAAAAATATTGATTGGAGGTTTTACTGAAAATGTGTTCAGATATGTTGGGAGGTTGAAGGAGGGTAAGTTTGCATGAGAGGTAATAAAAAAAGAACTAAAATCTTAACTTTCGTAATGGGAAATTATAGGTGAAGACAGAGGGAGGTGGGGGACTTTTTCTGCACAAAGGTGACTGGCCTATTCTCAGTACCCAGAAATGCATACTTTTCTTTTAGTTGCTACTCTTATTATGAAAACTAAATTTGCTATCTTTGATTCCCAATAAAATGATAAAAATTCTTCGTTGTTATCGCCAATGAAACTGGCCTGCACATGTCCTTTATTTATCCAAACCAGTTTTTTACCCATGTGTACCTGAATCTGGTTCAGCCTTTACCTGAAGAAAAAAAGAGTGGAATTTAAGTATATATTTTCTATTAAAGTACTCACATGGAAATGGTATCTTTGCCTCAAGTTCTTCACCCAAAATAATCTAATGAAGTGAGTCAATACTTATAGAATTGTAGCAATCTTAAACTCTAATGGAGAAAGAAAAATATAGGTGTCTATGATGTGTGCATTGATTTTTAGCAGTTCATCCTTAGTGGAAAATGTAATTGAATGTATGTTCCTTTAAAGGAGGAATAAGGCAATTTAATGCAATGGGAAGAACTGGATACATCCACATATTAAATAACTGTATAGTTCACTGATTGACAGTAAATCTTTATATCTAGATTTTATATATATATCCCCTAGACCGTTCTCTCAACAGCAGCACTGTGCTTCATCAATTGTTGTCGACATGTAGTATCACTTTTATAACTTTCAATGTGATAGACCTTTGCTTCTCCCACTGCCCTCACCACCCTACAATAGAAGGTAATGCATCTGCTTTAGTAAAAGGTATACGGGAAAAAAGAAAAAAAAAAAACTTTCAAGGCAATGATGATTTATAATCCACTATCAGTAATTTCTTTCTCTAGGAATGGGTGTGTGTTTCTTAATATATCTCTGTGTGTGAATGATCATACATATACAGAGAGAGAAGGAGAAAGTGGAGCTCATACAGTTTTCTAAGAGGAACTGGTAATTTAAAATACTTGTTAGATAAAAATATGTGCCAATGCAGGTATCAGTTAGATAAATGAAACCACCAAAGGAACCATGGCTTCTTAACTTTAAAAAATAGCTTTAACTTTATCAAGATTTTAAGGTTCTAACAAGATGGTTATATTAATATATGCGGTTTTAGTTATCTGTTTATGGTCTACCTCTCAAAGTATAATGTAAGCAAGTTCACTCATTTTTTAAAATGGCTCCCTAATTCTCATAGTATGGATTGGATATAGCAGGATTTATTCAACTATTTTTTTCTTGATGGACATTAGGGTTTTATAAATTTTTGTCACTATGAAATGTTCATATTTAGTGTTCTGGACTATTTCTCTAAACTAGATTCCTATAAGGGGAATTTTGATTCAAAAGTATATGTATTATTTAATTTTGAGAAGCACTGAAGATTAATTTTCAAGAATGTCCTATCAGTTCACACACCCAATAATGTAAAAGTATCCATCTTCACCGTGAATTTCAGCATTGAATGTTATATCAATCTTTTAAACTTTTTGACTATCAACGTTTAAAACATAAAGGTAAGCAGTTGAGCCAACAAAACAAGTTTATTTGGGAATAGCAGAGGAATTGCAATTCAGGACGTGCTGACTATGGGTGAACCACAGACGTGTCTGAAGAACAAAGTAGATGAATGTTCTTTCATAGAGGAAAGGAGGGAGTTGGGAGGGGCTGTTTGAATGAAAGTTCATTGGAGGAGAACAAGAGTTTAGGGTAGTGGCAGTTTCTCATTGGTTGAATGTGGCTGTGTCTCATTGGTTGGGCTATTGCTGGGCAAGGAGAAAATCTTGGGAGTGGTGGTGCATGAGAGCTCCCCCTTCAGGGCTTTCCAACTACATTTAAAATGAACTTTTCTTTACTTATTTTCACACACCATATTGCAAAATCCTATGCGTGAAAAATGGCATCTCCTGGTTATCATGTGCATTTTCCTGACTACTGGTAAATTTAAGTGTCTTTTTATATTGTTATCAATATTTACCTTCCTTCCTCTATGACATGACTGTGCACTTCCTTTAACTATGTTTTTTCCCCAAGTTTATTGAGGAATAATTGACAAATATTGACTACTTTTCTATTGAGTTATATGTCTCTAATATTTTGAGGGGTGTTTTTGCACAGAGTATAGTAATCTTTAACATAGTAGTTTTTATACCATATTTTCTTTTAGCCTACTTTTTATAACTTTTTAAAACAAAAGTTTGCTTTTAGCAAAGTAATATGTGCCCAAAGTTAAACCTCAAATAATACTAAAAATATTTTTATGAAATTCAGCTGTTCCCTGCCCCACCTTTTCACACATTTTTTTTCTTGCTATTGCAAAGCAACTACTTTCAATTTTTACCATTTTTTAGGTTTTTAAAAAAGTATGAGTCGGGCTTCCCTGGTGGCGCAGTGGTTGGGAGTCCGCCTGCCGATGCAGGGGACGCAGGTTCGTGCCCCGGTCCGGGAAGATCCCACATGCCGTGGAGCAGCTGGGCCCGTGAGCCATGGCCGCTCAGCCTGCGCGTCCGGAGCCTGTGCTCCGCAACGGGAGAGGCCCGCGTACCGCAAAAAAAAAAAAAAAAAAAAAAAGTATGTGTCTAATGCACTTACATTGCATTTTTTTAGTTATACATTTTCTATTGACTTCCTGTTACAGTTCCTAAGAATTTCATTCTCAATTATTAATGTTTACCTTACTTTGTCTATGTAAATATTGCTCATTGTTGACTCAAGTTGTATGTGATGATTGTTTCCCTTGACTTACAAATGTTTGTTTTACATGGATTTAATAATTGCACCTTTTAAAAAAGTTTTATTTTTTATATAACTCGTTATTTTTTCCTATATATTTTACCTGATTTCTTACATATGCATAAGCAGTTTTTCCACAAAATGTTCCAAAGATTCAGTCAGTTTATTCATCTTATGGAGACCACCCTCTCCTGTTCTAACCTATACTCATATTTCTGAGTATTCAATTTACTTTATGCTACTCTCTCTGTTTCCTGAATCCCATTTCTTCCTTTCTTGGTTGAGCTCTTATTTTCCTAAAACCAATCCTCCGGAAAGCTCCGCAGAAAGGGTGTATAGTAGGTACATTTTTAGAATTCTTATTGATTTTAAATTTCTAGCTTAAAAGTTATTTCTCTTCAAAAATTTGAGGCGTTTCTCCTTGCTTTTTATCATTTAAATGCTGCTATTGAGAAATATGTTTTCAGGCAGAAAGAAAGGAAAAGCAGGAAAGTGCAATGTCTATATCAGGAAGCAAAGCTTTTCCAGAAATTCTCAGATTACTTTTCACTGACCAGATCTATGTCAAATGGCCTCCCCTAGGTGGAAGGGTATATACAGAGACAAGTCTTAAATTGGGCACATTTTCCCCTAAATGATATCAGGATTCTGTGAGTAAGAACAAAAATAGGATTGGATATTAGATAGGCAGTGAACAATGTCTGCTGAATTTGGTTTTGATATAATTTTTTTTCACTTATTATTTGACATTTAAGGCTGTATTTAATTTATTTGCTTACAAATAATTTCTTTGCTGTGCATTATTTGTATACACATATTTTATATTACTTACCTTTGAAATAAAATCCCAGAAATGAGATTATTGTTCAAAAAGTACATTTTATTTCACCTTCTGTTGCTAAATTCTTTCAAGTTTTCCAGTGTAAACTCCATGAAGTTTCCTATTCCCTCAAGTTTTACCAATACACAGTTTTATCATTAAAATAAATTCTGATTTGATAGGTATATAATGGGGTGTCATTTAAGCTTACTTCTTTGATTACTAATGAGGTAAAACATTTTTATTGTTTCTCTTTTTATTTTTCATATGAAATATTATTTTGTCAGCTGTTTATTCATATTTTGGGGCCATTTTCCTATTAGAAGGTTCATCTTTTTCTTAGTGATCTAAACCCTTTATAATCACACATATATTTTTCTCTTCCCAGCAGCAGTTGTCTTTGGATTTGGATTGATAGTCAAGCTCAGAGTCTCAGTATCAGGTTTACTTAGGTTTGAAAAAAATCTGGGACAGTTCTGTTCAACATGCAGAGTGACAGCAGAGTGGAAGTGGCATGAGTCTCTGGCAGAGTTTCCAATATGCACAAATCATTCTGCACTGCGGACTTCCATGGTTACTATAAAAGAGGCTGCCTGGGTGAGGACTCTCAGTTCAGAGGCACCATCAGCTCTCGGATCCATCCAGTCTTTTTTACCTTGCTAGTTATGGCTCTTTCAGTGGCAGGTACATCCTTTGATGTAGCTGCTTCTCATCAATTAATTAATTAATGACCAAGCTCAGCAACAAGGTGCACCCATCCAGTGAGTAGAGCATAACCTCAGCAGGACTCTCATTTAACTTGTATGGGATACACATTCTTTGAATTACTGCTGCAGGGAGAATTTGGCCAGAGGTCAAATCTTTAGGCATCTCTGAGGCTAGAACAAAGGTCAGCAAACTAAGGCCCACAGGCCAAATCTGTCCCCTTGCCTAGTTTTGTAAATAAAGTCTTATTGGATCACAGCTACACCCATTAGTTTATATTGTCTGTGGTAGCTTTCATGGTACAATTGCGGAGTAGTTATGACAGAGACTTTTGAACCACAGAGACTGAAATATTAACTAAATAGCTCTTTGCAGAAAAAATTTTGCTGACACTGGAGCTAGAAGAAAGGCCACAACTCAGCTGTTAATCCTTTCCTTCCAATAGATGGAGTATTAATCCAAGCTCTCCATGCTGCAAACATTTTCCCATGTTTTCATTTGTATTTTTATGATTATATGGTATGGAAGTATAGATATTTTAAAATTTTATTAAGTCTAGTTTGTCCTATTTGTTTGTTTTCATTGCTTTTATACTTAGAAAATTTATCAACATATAAAATTGAGGTACATTGTAACATATTTCTTCTATTTCCTCTTGTTCATTTACTTATTTTTACTTTATAAAATTTAGTGTTTATCTTGGTGTATGGCAAGTCATAATTATCTTTAGCTTATTTTTCACTAAATGATTTATAAATTGTCCTAGGACAATTGATGACTAATTCATATTTTCCCGTTAATTGAATATTATAGCCTAACTATCCACCATATTCACACACATGCCCACATACACTGGCTTCCTATTTTGCTCCATTGTTCTTTCTGCTTCTTCTTGTAACGAAACCATACTGTTAAAGTTACTGATTTTTATTATATGTGTTAATTTTACTAATATATATTATTGCCCTTTTCTTCTTTTTACATTTCCTTAGCTATTCTCGCTACTTTATTTTTATAGGTAAAATTTGGAATCATTTTTCTTATAATTCCAAAAGTCAATCAAAGGAATTTTTATTGGAATTGCATTTTATTCATGATTTATAGAATTTATACAAGAAAAAAGATTTGTTATAATTATATATGTTTCGTTCAGGCTAAATAAAAGATTAGGAAAGATATTCAAAATGACAAAATTACGTCTGTATGCATTTTCTACATTATATACCACCATAATATTTTGTACCTAAATATGAAAAACACATATCTTATATGTTTATTATTCATTTGAGGGTTATTTATTAATTTTAACGGGAAGTAACTTTTACAGACTAATTGCCCTCTAAATTTTTACTGAATGAATGAACCGTAAATATATTCAAAATATCTAGTATACAATTACTACAAATAAAATTAATCTATACATTATTTTAAGAAGAGTTGACTTAATACTTAGACACTAATCAAAGAACACCAAATATCTAAAAGTTATTAGAGATAGTCCCAGAAATTTAAAATGTGAAATAACATCTATCAGAACTCCCGATCTATATCTAATTCAAAATATATCTTTGGTATGTTCTCATATATGTAATCAAACAGTGAAAGTATATATACCTGGGCTGTATTGGCATTCACACTTCATTGTGTTAATGTCCATATTTATACTCAGAATTTGAAATAATTATATTTCTATTCTTTCTACCTAAACTGCATTGTTCATCATTAGAATATTTTATTACAACTTCGACTTTGTCATTTCAGTGACCTGTGATCACTATTTAACATCTGTTCAAAAATTCAGTATCTTTTTTTAGATTTATTGAACTATAATTGATATACAAAAAATTGCACACATTTAGTTTTTACATCTCGATCAGTTTGGACATATGCATGCACCCATGAGTGATACTATCATCACAGCCGAGACACTAAACATATTCATCACCTCCAGAAATTTCCTTTGTTTTTTGTGGATTTTAATTTTTATTTTTTGGTAAGAATACTTAACATGAGATTTATCCTCAACATATTTTAAAGTGCACAATACCATATTATTATAACTACAGGTACAGTTTTTTACAGCAGACCTCTAAAACTTACTCATCTTGTATAACAGAAATTTTATACCCATCACTAATAATCAGGGAAATTTGGACCTAAACCACAAGTAGATATTACCTCACACCTGTTAGGCTGGCTGTTACTAAAAAAACAAAAACATATAACAACTGTTGGTGAGGATGTGGAAAAAATGGAACCCTTATACACTGTTGGGTGGGAATGTGGAACTGTACAGTTTCTGTGAAAACAGTATGGAGGTTCCTCAAAATATTAAAAACAGAACTACTATAAGGTCCAACAATCCTATTTCTGGATATATACCCAAAACAGTTGAAATCAGGATCGCAAAGGGATATCTGTGCCCCACACGTTCATTGCAACTTTATCCACAATAGTCAAGTAATGAAAACAATCCACATGTCCATTGACAAATGAATGAATAAAGAAAATGTAGTATATACATGCTATGAAATATTAGCCTTGAAAAAGAATAAAATTCTGCCATTTGTAACAACGTAGATGAACCTAGAGGACATTACGATAAGTGAAATAAACCAGTCACAGGAGGACAAATACTGCATGATTCCACTTATGTGAATTATCTGAAATAGTTAACTCATAGAAGCAGAGTGTAGAATGGTGGTTGCCAGGAACTAAGGGGAGAGGGAAAATGGGGAATTATTTCTCAAAAATTCAGTATTTTAATGATTTGGGGAACATTTTATCCTATTTTCTTCTCTTTTTAAGGCTATGTGAGCTAACAAGATTTGGGTAAATGTTGGGGTTTGTGATAAAACTTCTAAATCCCACTCTTAAAAATTGATGTTTATTGAAAATAGTTAACACAAAAATGCAAAATATCAGCTGGAAGAGGATTTGCAGGTTTATTTGCTGTCATCTGCGTGTTCCATCGTTATCAATTAGTATCCATACCAGTAGGTATGTTAGTTTTGTTTTGGTTGCAGCAACTTAAGTCTAAGTGAGAAGTATATAATGGGATGTCCTACAGGATTCCAAAGACAAGACATCAGTTCACCTAAGGAAGAAAATGTAATTAAAAATTGCAACCATGTCTGGACTCTCTTTAAAATGCTTGCCCCCAAATCAATCTAAAGTTGTGTATAGGGCTCCCACAACCAAGTGGATGAAGGAGAGAAAAGACAGTTCTCAGAAAAAATGCTGGGTAGTTAATCTAGTAGGTGTCTACTACATTCTCAAATACTTCAGTTAAGAGGAACTCTCTAGAGACAAATAATTGCCTCTTTAAACAGCTTTGGACGTTAGAAAGCATAGTTGAAATTCTTTTGAATAGTTTCTAATTATTGTGCAAGTTATTCCTTCTTAAGGTAATTTGAGAAAAAGTCTAAACCTCCTTTATATGACTGTCCTTCAGATAAATGATCAAAGCTTTTATATATCTCTTGTTTTACCTTATCTAAGTTAAATGTACTTACTTCTTTGAATTACTCCTCATATGATATTTTAAGTCTCTTAACCAATTTTTGTTGTTGTTATTTTTTAATGAAAGTGTTCAGTTGCCCCAAACTGGAAGCAGTACTCTGAACAGCTCTGAAAAGAGTGGGACAATCACATCCCTTTTTCTAATAGAAATTTACTATTAATATAGTCACTATTTTTTGGTGTGTAGCCTCCTTTTTCTTTATAGCCATGTTGAAATAAAATCACCATAGTATCTTTTTTTCCATTGATGAACTATGCCTTTTCTATCTTGTACTTGTGTATTTGGAGTATTAGATCCAAAATATAATTACTCATTACATGCTGTTTTGCTAAATTAAGTCTATCATTCTGGCCCATCAACATCTCTTTGGAATTTGATTCTGTATCCAATATATTGGTCTCCCTTTCTGATTCTAGCTTTTTTTTTTTTTTTTTTTTGTCCTGTCTTGGGACTGTCCACCTTAGTCTTTATGATCTCCCTTAAAACATATTGAAGGTAGAGACAGTGTAATTTGCGATTGTTGGGGAAACTTTATTGATCTCATTATACACATTTGCAGAAGTGAAGTAGGCATCTCAAGCTTTGTACAAAGTTTTTTTTTAAAAAGAAAACACAAAAATACACATAGCCATAAGAGAAATGACACTAGAGTCTATGTAGACTCTGAAAATCTCCACCATACCCTGAGAAAGAAAGGATGTGTAAAAGGCAAGTATATACAATGGACTATTACTCAGCCATAAAAAGAAACAAAACTGAGTTATTTGTAGTGAGGTGGATGGACCTAGAGTCTGTCATACAGAGTGAAGTAAGTCAGAAAGAGAAAAAAAATACTGTATGTTAACACATATATATGGAATCTAAAAATAAAAGTTCCTGAACAAACTAGGGGCAGGACAGGAATAAAGATGCAGATGTAGAGAATGGACTTGAGGACACAGGGAGTGGGAAGGGTAAGCTGGGATGAAGTGAGAGAGTGGCATGGACATATATACACTACCAAATGTAAAACAGATAGCTAGTGGGAAGCAGCCGTATAGCACAGGGAGATCAGCTCGGTGCTTTGTGACCACCTAGAGGGGTGGGATAGGGAGGGTGGGAGGGAGGTGCAAGAGGGAGGAGGAGATATGGGGATATATATATATATATATATATATATATATATATATGTATAGCTGATTCACTTTGTTATAAAGCAGAAACTAACACACCATTGTACAGCAATTATACTCCAATAAAGATGTTTAAAAAAAAGGAGTATGTATGACCTAGATCTTTGCCACATTGTAGCACTCACAATCTCCAGCTTAAATTCTTTCCCTTTACCAGGACAAGCAGTGTGGCATGTTATCAGGAGAACTAATTCAGAAATCTTATAATCCTTTTGTGGGTCCATTGTGTCAGCTAACATGTGCAGCTTCAGTAAATTAGCAGAAGCCCTCCTGAAGACCAGAGTTCTCCCAGTATCTTTGTGCAGGTGTACTACTCTGAGCGATGCACAAGCTCCCCAATACCCAGTATCAATTCACCAAAATAAGGTTGACATCAATATTATATCATATATATTGGAACTAGAGGGAGGGTAAAGAATGTTAATGCACAGGAGACCATTGAACTATAATAAATGTTTATATTTTATAACATACTGTTCCAAGTACTTTACATGTACCTTGTTTTACCTTATCCAAGATAACTTTTTGAAATGTTATCTTTAACTGTCTTCATGTTACCAATGAGGAAAGTGAAGTAGAAAGAGGTTGTAACTTGTCTAGGTGCCACAGCTAGTATGATGAAAGAATTAGGATGTGAACTAGGTAGTTTGACTTTATTCTTTTTAAACAATATACCATACTGCCTCTTCATATTAAAAAAAAAAAAAAAGCCTCTGAAAATGCCAGGGGAATGGGTGCAGTAGGTTTATGGTAATCAGTATTGACCTGTGTCTCTTAATCTGGTCTCTTAGTCCATTGGAGTAATTTCTTCTAATTCCCCTCAATACCATCAGCAAATTTAATAAATATGATCTCTCTATATCTGTATTCAGGGCTTTATATGGCTGCCATCAGTTATTTATAAAAATGATGAACATGACTTGGCTGAAAGTGGAGCCCTTTTGTTCAATATTAGAAACCCTTTTCCATGTGAATAAGCAATTATTTAAGTTTTTTTTTTTTCCTACCTCATATCCTTCATCTTATCTAAGGGAACAATCAGATACCTTACTTGCTGTGGTTCAGGTACTTGGGATCTTCCACATTTCTCTATATATTAGGTTTGTAACCATTTCAAAACAGAAATAAGATTATTTTGAAATTACTCCCGTTACAAAATTGACCCAAGACATTGCAATCCAATTATAAGATCATTATATGGTGCTGTGGTTACTATCTACAGTCTAAGTTGTGAACTGTTAGTAGAACTTAATTTTGTTATAGAAACAGAAACTTATCAATATGCTAATGAATGAAATTCAACATTCTCTTGTTTACAACTAGTCTTAAACTGTGTTGCCTGTAACTACTGTTTTATTTTTGCTACCGGAAAATCAGAAATAATAATACTATTTTTTAAAAAATCAACCACAACCAAAAAAGATTTTGAGGAAATAATGGCATTTTATTTATGTCCTTTGTCTTTGCAATTGGAACTTCCCCTTAGGGCTATTTTATCACACAAATTGTACATCTGTAGGCCTGCAGTGTATAAATTACTCATTCTTTAGCCTTTGGTAATCAGAACCATGAGGTTTTATTATGTTTACATATATCAGATAAAAGGCTTCTGGAGATCTATGATGTTTGTGTAACCCTCACCTAAATTTGAAAATAATTATATGTAGTGCTATGAAACATTACAGATGTTAGCAGTGCATTTTGTTCCTAATGAGGTTGATATATTAAAAAGGCCGTTTCTTTGTATCATTTTTGCAAGGACAAGTCCAACTAGTAAACATTGGTGCTGACTCTCCACAGAGGGCCATAAGGACCATGGAGCCAGCTCTGACTAATCTTGGAGTTTCCTGAAAACTTGTCAAAGTGGCCATCATTTTAAAAAACATTTTGGAAAGTATTCCTCTATACATTTATATTTTGGAATCAGTTATATATTGACCAGCTGTATTTCGTCTTGCTGCTTACTGTCAAGCAGCTTAAATGTCTTAAGCCTACTAAACCTTAAGAAACAGAATCATCTTTATCTAATTATTTGTGTTTCACCCTGTAAAGCTTTGTAGGAAAATCAAAATGGTGCTTTCCCTCATCCCCATTCTTTGCTTTGCTCTTTAATCTGACCCTTTACACTTAGGACAAGGGGTCTGGAAACTGGCCCACTGGCCAAATCTGGCCTTCTGCCTGTTTTTATACAGCCCATTAACTGAGAATGATTTTTACATTTTTAAATGTTTGGGGGGAAAAAAAATCAAAGGAAGAATAATATTGTAGGTAGTGAAAATTATATAAAATGTATGTAAGTAGCAGTAAGAAATAAAATTCAGTGTCCATAAATATATTTTCATCAGAACATAGATTGCTTTGTCATTACATTTTGTCTATGACTGCTTTCATGTGACAATGGCAGAATTGAGTAGTTGTGACAGAGATAACATTGCCCACAAAGCCTAAAATATTTATTACCTGGCTCTTTACAATAGAAGTTTACCGACCTCTGCTCTGGACAATCTTCCTGTCCTTTGTAAGATTTTAAGCTTTCTCTCTGGACAGATTTTTCTTCTTTCTGTACTCCAGAGAGATATTTTTCAATGCCCTCCTGTCCACTGTGAGTTCAAACATCCCTAAAGCATTGGGATATAGTAAGAAAGTAGGAAAATATTTTATTTTTGCAAATTATTTATTTGGAGATGACTGGTCAAATGTTTGCTCTTATTGATGTGTACAAGATAAAAAATTTTAAAGACCACTGCCATATATGTATATCATAATCTGTTTTCTATAAAATATTAAAGTATGCAGGGTATTAATTGGCAATATGTGAGAAAAAGTTTCAGAGTCCTGTGGGTTTGTAAGATAATGGATTATGGAAAAGTTGACAGATAGGTTTAGTACTGGATATTGTATGGCCTTTCATATGCTTAGAGTGCATTGTGAATCACCAAGAGGAGCTATAACTTTGAAGTTTTCCCAAGGAGGTATGGTCAAAGAACTTCCCATCCATACCCAAATATCCCAGCAAGCACCCTTGGGCAATGTTTCATTTCATAGGACATTTAAGAGCATTAAATTTTATTGTATATGTGAAAGCACAGAAGATATTGTAGAGCACTATACAAATATAAGGTATCGTTTGGAGGGACTTTTACCAGTCTTGGCACCTGGACAGGCATTTAAGTGACTGAATTAATTGCTACTTAAAATATATTCATTGTTATTATTATAGTTAATTAATTAATTAATTTGGAATATACTTAAAGTCAGAACATGATTACAGCCCAAAGGAAAGCTGAGCACTGGATTGTTCCTTCTAACCATCTAATGATCTCTAAGGCTACTTCAGCAAGCCGGTGGTAGACTCTCAAATTAGTATTTTAGTCAGAGTGATGGAAGATTTTGATTGTAACATCTCTACCAGGAATCAGTTTATTTTTAGGTCAACCTGTAAGAATATTTTGTGGTTATATCCAGCATTTGCATCTGCCCACCACTTTGCTGTTATGATTTTGATTATACCATTTTCAGAATTAATAACTATTATGATTAAAGTAATTCATTAAGTAATTTAAATGGTGAAATTCTACAGTTCATGCTGTCTTCTGAAGGATGAGTGGACAAGAAAGTATATTATCTCAGAATACTGGGTTTGAACCAACTGACAAAGCCATTTCTAGGGGAAGAAAAAGTTTTCCTGGACCCTCGTAGGGTCCCTGGCTGGGTTCTGAAAGTGAAACTGACAAAGACAGATTAAGAGATGAAAAGCATACACATTTTGTTGAGTTTTTACATGTACACAGAATACTTCACAAGAGAATGAAGACCCAAAGAAGTGGCCAGAGCAGGAAGCTTTTAATACCTTTTAGACAAAGAAACAATAAATTTGTGAAGAATGGACAAGACAAAGCAGTTTGGACTAGGAGGTAGTAAGTGGTGAAGGAATAACTAGGAAGTTAAGGGTGAGTTTAACAAGGTTAGTTTGTACAGATTTCTTGGACCCCAATTCCCCATCTCTGGTATAAGAATGTCTCCCTCCTCCAGGTACAGGAAGGGTACTTTTCACATGAAAGTTGTATAACCTGTTTCAGGAGAAAAGGGTGAGAGGAATGAGGTCAGCGTGACCTTTCTGCTTCTGCCATTTTAAACAATTTCCTCAGCTTAAGGTGTTAAATACACCAACGTGCCATATTTGGGGGTAGCATGTCCCTGAAACCCATCAAAGCAAAGACTTTGCCATTCAATTTTCTTTTTTACAGTAATGCCTAAATAGTGGTCCTGATAATTAAAATAGAGTGCTACTATGAATAACACATTCTGAATTTCAGAATTCTCAGTTTCTTTGTTTGCTTGGTTATTTGTTCTTGTTTTATTTTATTCTAATTTGTAAAGCCTTTCTCTATGAAGCTGTATCGACCACCTTTTAAGTGTAACATGAATGATTATTCCTTATGAAACTAAAATAAAAAAAAACAACTTGAAAAAACTAGAGGACACAGACAGGAAGTTTTTCAAATGTCCTTCAGTTTACTTGTTTGCATTTCCTCAGAAGAGACTGGTACAAAGCAGTTTGGAGTTTATAATAGCTGTGAAAGCATTTATTGTTCCAAGGCTAATTTTAACCTGTGATAAAGATTGCTTTTTGTATTCAATTGAATGTGATATCCAGTAATTGTTTGTCAAGGCTAAGTGCTGTAGGACATAATACATTTTTTTTTAAATGGTGTTTTGTAATTATAATGCAAGCATCTTTACGGTCTAATATATGAAAGAATGTTATTGAGTTGGGGTGTTAGAATTATGAAAAAATAGACTTTAAACTTTATTATTTCAATTATTAAATCTCATGGCTGCTTAACTTACATTTAGGGGAGTTTGACTTTGTGTATTTGCTCAGATGAATGATTTTTTGTTAGCTGATTGGTTTCACAGATTCTTGGCAGAAATAAACTTCTTTTTTCTCCCTTATATTGCGTCTTCTTATTTTAGTCAGTATAATATTGGTGGGGAGGATTCCCTAAGATAGCCACAGCATGTGTGTGTGTGTTACCTAAAGTGGTTTTAATATGAGTTTGAGATTATCCCAAAATCATAAATTTGTGTCATGGATGGAAAATGTTCAGATAGTAACATTTCTAATCTGAAAGATTTACATGTTGAATGTTTTATAGTTTTATGGATAAATGACTTTTTGCTATCCTAATCAGTGGTGGGTGAAAGTGATGGTAGGGATCATGTCATACAACCTCATTATTTTCTTAGAGGGACACTAGAACCAGTATTCTCTAAAATATACAGGTCTCTATATCAACAGAGGTGTTAAGGTTGAGGAAGAAGACACCAATCTTAGAGTTTTAGATGGCTTACTTTAGAATACTTCTACCATCAGGTCTACATCCTATCAGTTTTTCTTTTTCCTGCTTGATATATTTTTTTGTTTTACTTTTTTTAAAACCATGAAACATAGCATGCATACCAAAAAAGTATGTGTAATTTAGATATATAGTTTAAGTAATAATAAAATGAGTTTATTATTTCTCATTTCACAAGTTAAGATGTAGAATATAAGACATTTCTGTACCTTTGACTCTATGCACCCCTCCTCAGTTGCATTCCTTTCTCTTTCCTCTAGAGGTAATAACTTAGATTTTGGGATAATCACTTTCTTACTTTTGTTTATGTTTTGCCACATATGAATCACTAAATAGTATATTTAGTTTTGCCCGTTTTAATACTTTATATAGGTATGATCACACAGTTTATATTTTTATGCTTTTCAATTATTGTTTAATCTTCTGTTTTACACATTTATTTTAGTTGAATTAGCATTAGTTCATTCATTGTCACTGCCATATACAATTTGCTCATCATTCCTTTTATTTGAAAATGTCTTTATTTTATCCTCATTCTTTTAAAAAATATTTTATTTATTTATTTATTTATTTATTTATTTATAATTTGGGCTTCTCATTGCAGTGGCTTCTCTTGTTGCAGATCACGGGCTCTAGGCACGCAGGCTTCAGTAGTTGCAGCACGCAGGCACAGTAGTTGTGGCACGTGGGCCCTAGAGTGTGTGGGCTTCAGTAGTTGTGGCACATGAGCTCAGTAGTTGTGGCACATGGGCTCTAGGGCACATGGTCTTCAGCAGTTGTGGTGCACGGTCTCAGTAATTGTGGCTCATGGGCTCTAGAACGCAGGCTCAGTAGTTGTGGTGCACGGGCTTAGTTGCTCCACGGCATGTGGGATCTTCCTGGACAGGGATTGAACCATGTCCCCTGCATTGGCAGGTGGATTCTTAACCACTGTGCCACCAGGGAAATCCCTATCCTCATTTTTGAGTTATAATTTTGAAGGTATACAGTTATTTTCAGTCAACATTTCTTCTTTATAGAAAATACATTACCCTCTTCTGACTTCCACTGGCACTGTCAGGAAGTTCACTATCAATCTGCTTTTCCTTGTAGGTAGTCTTTTTAACTGGTTCCTTCTTAAGTCTTCTCTTTGCTTTTAGTGCTTTATTTACTACAAGGTACTAATTTTATTTATTTATGAAGTAAAATTGACTTACAATATTATATTAGTTTCAGGTGTACCATGTACTGATTCAGTATTTTTATACATTATGGAATGATCATCATGATAAATCTAGTTACCATATGTCACCATACAAAGTTATATTATTGACTATATCCCCTATGCTGTACATTACATATCTGTGTCTTATCTATTTTATGACTGAAAGTTTGTACCTCTTAATCCCCTTCCCCTATTTTGCCCATCTCCCTATACCCCTTGCCTCTGGCAACGACCAGTCTGTTCTCTGTATCTGTGAGTCTGTTTCTTTTGTGTTGTTTGTTGTTTTTCAGATTTGACAAGTAAGTGAAATCATGCAGTATTTCTCTTTCTCTGTATGACATTGTCCCTAGTATAGTGCCCTCTAGGTGCATCCATCTTGTTGCAAATGGCAAATTCATTCTTTTTTATGGCTGAGTAATATTTCATTGTATATACGTGTCATGTCTTCTTTATCTATTCCTCCATCAGTGGATACTTAGGTTGCTTCCATAACTTTGCTATTGTAAATAAAGCTGCAGTGAACATTGGGGTACATATGTCTTTTTGAATTAGTGTTTTTGTTTTCTTTGGTTAAATATCCAGAAACTGCTGGGTCATATGATAGTTCTATTTTTAATTTTATGAGGAACTTATATATTTTGTGGTTGTACCAATCTATGTTACCACCAACCGTGCATGAGCGTTCCCTTTTCCTCACATCTTCAACAATGCTTGTTATTATTGTCTTTTTGATAATAGCCATTCTGACAGGTATGGGGTGATATGCCATTGTGGTTTTGATTCGCATTTCTCTGATGATTAGTGATGTTGAGCATCTTTTCATGTGTCTGTTGGCCGTCCGTACACCTTCTTTGGAAAGTGTCTATTCAGGTCCTCTGCCCATTTTTTAATCAGGTGTGTTTTTTGTAATTCAATTGTATGAGTTCTTTATGTATTTTGGATATTAATCCCTTATTGGATGGGTCATTTGCAAATATCTTCTCCCATTCAGTAGGCTGCTTTTTCTTTTCTTGATGGTTTCTTTCACTGTGCAAAACTTTTTAGTTTGATGTAGTCCCTCCCATCTGTTTATTTTTACTTTTGTTGCCCTTCCCTGAGGAGACAGATCCATAAAAATATTGCTAAGACCAGTGTCAAAGAGCTTACTGCATATGTTTTCTTCTAGAAGTTTAATGGTTTCAGATCTTATTTAAGTCTTTAATCCATTTTGAGTCTATTTTTTATATGGTATAAGATAATAAGTCTAGTGTCACTATTTTGCATGTAGTTGTCCAGTTTTCCCAACGTCATTTATTGAAGGGACTATCTTTTCCCCATTGTATATTCTTGCCTTCTTTGTTGTAGATTAATTGACCATGTAGGTATGGGTTTATTTCTGGGCTCTCTATTCTTTTCCATTGATCTAATGTGTTTTCCTTGAGTTTTTTGGTGTCCCTGGATCTGAAGACTGACATCTTTCATTAATTCTATTAAATCTCTGACAATATATATTGAAATACTTTCTCTTCTGATAGTCCCCATTATCTTCTTGTGAACTCCAGTTAGCTTTCTCCTTTAATTCTCAATCTGTGTTTCATGTCTCTTTATCTCCATCTCATTTGTCTGTGCTACCTTTCAGGTAATTTTCCCAGATATATCATCAAACTGACTACTTCTCTTCATCTATGTCTAATCTCTTATTTACCCCAAACTAATAAGGTTCTTTTTTCCCCAATTATTACTTTTTTATTTCTAGAAATTCTTTTTTTATATTTAAGATTTTTAAGGTAAGTTTTGAATTTCTTATTCTTTGATTATACATTCAATCCTCTCTTTTATTTTTCAAACATACTAAACTTTTACATTCCATATTTGAAAATCTCAGTAACTGTGGGGGATTTTTGTTTTGCTTTGTTTTGTAGATTTGATTTTATAACTTTTTCTTCCTACTGACTTTCATTTATGATGCCTTTTTTCCCCTCATTTGATTAGTAGAAATCTATTGTGAACTCACATCCCTGGGGTAAAATTTCCTCTGGAGAGATTTTGATACTGCTTCTACTAATTATCTGAAGACACTATGGCCAAGAGCCATTTTTAAACCAAATTTTCAACTTGTGGTTTTGGGGCTCACACAAGTTTGTATTCTTAGAAGAGATATTTTCTTTCTCATGCACTATTTAGGCTCAAATGGACACATACCCCATCATTACTCTATAGTTACTCTTTAGCTCAGAAAATGAGAACATAACTTTTTGTTGGTGCTACCGTTATTTGGAGGCTTCTTGTCACAAGACCACCATGCTTGTACCCTGACTATGTAGCTCCTTCAGATGTTTCTAAGCCATTAGAACTCAGGCTGTAGGCCACCTGGGACTGGCAGAAACCTTGAGGGCAAATATCACCCTACAACTGGTTTGCCTTGTGGATCTCTGCTTGGTTGTCATTTCTGACCTCTGACAAATTTCCTTATTTTGACACAGGTACAGTTGTGCATCTTTTGCTTTTGCTTTTTCATATCCTGTCAGGTATTTTTAAATGCACTATATTGTGAGGGCTTTCTCTCAATATCTTATTCATCATAATGCAAAAATGGAGAACTCCTGTCTGATTCTTTTAGATGTCCCCTTCCTTAAATAATAGCCATTTCATTTACAGTGGCTTCTCAAGTAAGACCACAGCATTTATACAAGTTTTATAAAAACTAAAGTTTTTTTCTTTAACATTTATCATTTTCAATTAAATTCCTGCCCTAATACTTGAAGATGTTTAATAATTATTAGAACTGACTCATGCTTATACCTTCACAGCTGCTGTTTTGGGCCCTAAAAGATTTCTTCAAAGCATATCACATGATCATCTTATGAGCAGGCCAGCAGAAATTTCTAAGTTAATTACAGTTTGGCAGAGTATATCCAAAACCTCTTATCTGAACAGTGAACCCAATAATTTAATCAGTCTGTCTGCTGATTAATCACGTTCTAATCCATCTGATATCAGCACTGAAAAAGCTCTTCATCTGTTTCTTGTAAGACTTATCTCTGTGAATGCACAGCTGCTGTGAGCTATTGGTATTAATAACTTGAATAAGAGACAGAACACAATGGATTCTCAAAGCCTGCAGAAAGAAGTTTGAACTCTTTAAAACAGTCATTCAAGACTCTCTAATTTGACCTAACTCTATGCAATCTTCCCATCCTAATTTCCTGTTGAGTTCCCAGCTTCAGCCCATGCACAGTTGCCTGAACTTTCACAACTTCTACTTTGTCTCTAAAGTTGGTGAATTGATGAATGAATAAATATTTATTTATCAAATACCACACGTCAGCCATGTGCTCTATTATGGCATGTAATATCCTACAACCTCTCTGTGATATAGTGAAGCCATTTTGATAGATGAAAAAGTCAAAGAGCAAATCAAATGACTTTTTAGTGTCCTGTTTGCAAAGTTATAAACTCCTTGAAAAGGGGCAAGAGGAAAGACAAAAGGCTACAAATCTGTGACCCAGAATTTTACCAGTCAGACATGAATAAAATTCAAAAATTAAATCTCCATATTTGTGCCGTGTGAGAAACCAAATCTTCTAGATGTCTAACACTGTCCGGGAGGAGGAAGACATTTGGCCCCAGGTGTGCACTAAGAGCATGTGAGTAGAATTCCTTCCTTGACATAGACATTCAGTATATTTAGTTTCTGTTCATCATTTCCTTTTTAAGCCTAATCAGGTTCTAAACTGTTTCCCTAATTATTCTACTGCACACTGTGCTGTTGTTTGTTTTTCCTCTTGCTCCCTCCACTGTCTTCCCTTCCTTACATAGGGCACCCATCGGTCAGTTCTGTCCAGCCCAAGATTGAGATTAAGTGCACCCCAGGCCATTTGTGTTGACAGTCGTCAGCACACCAGCACACTGGAAATACAGAATTCCCAATGTGTTCTAAAACATGAGAAGGTTTCAAAGGGTTCTTAGGACTTTGATCTTGAAAAGTTTGGGGCCACAGGAATAATGGATTATCAAGGTTGATTCAAGACTATGGAAAGTTTAATTTCACTAAATGATAATTTTGTCTTTTTGCAGCCATTTTCCAAGTTAATGACACTTTATGAATGCCCATATCATAATTTCTTCTTTCTAAGGTGGACCTGCATAGACTAGTCCTGGGTAGAAGACTTGTTTAATAAGACTACTTGTTCAGCTCTCAGTTACTACATCTTTGTTTACATGAGCATCTGTGTGAATCCTGAGTAATTCTACCCTGCTAGATACAGTTAATTAGACAAACGGTGACTATCAAACCCAAGTTAAGCATGTCAGAGTCTCTGCCACAGGGGTTGGTGGGCCTGAGAGATTACAAGTTTTGGGGAGAGACTATACATCTTGTAACTTGGGACCTGTCACAGGCCTGTGTTCTATTATAAGAACTGAGACAGAGGAAGCCCTCTGTAAAAAGAGAAAAGAATGAAGAGATATGCAAATAGAAGCAGAGAAAAGAGACAGAGAAACATTCCTAACATTCTGGCATTATGTAATACATTTCTTTTCCTTAAAGCTCATATGCCACATCCCACTTTTTAAATTTAAGTTGTTCAAGTTGATTCATTTTTCTTGCAACTAAAATTACTACTAATTATTATCATATACATCAAATGTTAAATCACTAATAATTTTATTATCATATCACATAAATACATCTAGATTCTAGTCTCATCTCTAATGCTTGCTAGAGCTGTGCAACAGTGGACAAGTCACTTTAATTTCTCTAAGACATGGTTGTAGCATTAACTGCATGATGACAGAGTTGTGAAGATCAAATAGATGATCTATGTGGAAGATCTGTGCTATACAAATCTAAATTATTATTGTTTCTGCATTTTCAACACCACTGTTTCTCTGATAAATTATTTTGTATTTGTAGGATAACATTGTTAATCTTATTTACTGTGTTTTCCATGTGGATAGACAGATTTAAAGTTCCTGATGACAAATGGGTAAATTTTGTCTCTAATTTAGGTTGGTTTTTTTTTGTTTGTCTGTTTTTTGTTTTTTTGTTTTTTTTTTTGCGGTACGCGGGCCTCTCACTGTTGTGGTCTCTCCCATTGCGGAGCACAGGCTCTGGACACGCAGGCTCAGCAGCCATGGCTCACGGGCCCAGCCGCTCTGCAGCATGCGGGATTCTCCCGGACCGGGGCACGAACCCGTGTCCCCTGCATCGGCAGGCGGACTCTCAACCACTGCGCCACCAGGGAAGCCCTAATTTATGTTTTTGAGTTCTATCATTGTATAAGATTCTAAGATGGAAAATTGATGTATTAAGAACAGATTCTCATCCTACCCATGTCACCTTTCCAAAACAACCAAGTGGAAATTATTCTGACCCTTATAAAGTTTATTTTATGGAGTAATCAAATATTAATATACTTAGTTCATGAAGAAAACAAAATGTTAGAGGGTTCTTTCATAACAGTGGAGTTGCACTAGAAACTGGGCCACTGTTGAATTTTATTTTACTTTTTGCTATTACCAGGGTAACAGTATGCCAGATTTATAATGATGGAATCATATTATGTAACAAGATATTTGTTGTTAGATTTATCTGTAAAGTGAGTCTACTCTTTTATGGAATAATGAATACTTAAATCCCACTTATATGGAAGATGATATATTTTAGAGGACGATCTTCCCTGCAGTGCATTACATTTTTGAAATTCTAGTTATTAAAACCAAATAATTAAAAGAGTTTTTGGATAAAAAACAACCAGTTCACAGCAGAATCTTGGAAATTAAAAAGGAACAAATATCCCTAAGACTTAAGTTACAGGTTTTCAGGTAAACCAACAAACCTTTGGCGATAGCTTATAACAGTATTCACTATGCTAGCACAAAGCTCATTAAACAGATTTCTCATTCTACCATGTGTTTCTACAGTTCAGGAATAAAGCTTCTTTGAAATTGCATATCACTAATACTTTTAGAAAGCCTTTGTTGCTCCTCATCTCCAGTTTCTCTCCCAGCATCTACCTACTCCAAAAAGTAACAAAAGTAATTGTTTTAAATTATTCTCTTACTTATTTTTAATTTCATCACAGAAATATGTTTTAGGTATCATATTCTATATTTTTTTACATCTTGCTCTTTTCACTCAACAACATTTTTAAAATTCATCTGTTGTAGTATAGTAGCTGTGGTTCACTGTGCAAATTTTATTTTTCATTTTCAGCTACCATTTTTAGACCCCAATTCTTTTCCTAGTTTCTTACCAAGTTGTCTCTGCAAAGTTTCCTTTTCCTATTCATTGAGCCCATTGTGACTATCTTACTCCAGCAGTAACCATGGAAACAGCATGTTTTTTTTTTTAGGATAAGAGAGGTCAAGTAAATGAACTTAAACAAACAAATATAATCAGCCTATTTACCATTTCAATCTCTTTACTAGTGCTGAAAAATCACTATCATCACTTCAAATGTTAAGAGGTCACTAGCACTCCATTTTATAATGGTAATTACAAAATCACATGAAACAGTGATATCACCTAATGATTTCTTATAAATAAACATCAGTTTTTTAAAAAGTCTGAATATTGCTAATGTACTGAACACTAGAACTATGGTAATTCATCTTCTTTGTTATAGAGAATAAACTCTTATCTGTTCTAACTATTCTTGAATATGTTTATTTTGTTATATTAACTCCCTTAAGCAATGCTAATATGTTAAAGCAAAATATAATCTTGTAAAATCATACTTAGATTGTAGTATTCTCAGGTCAAATGCTTTAGTAAGTTATTGCCCAATTATTGAAGCTCCAACTTTAATCAGATAACCAAGGATAATTTGTTATATCCAAGTTTTCATTCATCTTTCACTTAATTTAAAAAGTCTAAGTCTCAAGTCAGTGGAGAAGGTTTTTGACAAAGTAGTGGTAAATATGACTGAATTTGGGAAACAAAACCTAGAATAAAATTTATATTATTGATTTATCACTGGATGACCATATTGGAATTTTGGCACTTTAGTTGAATTTGGAATATGCTGAATTTTTTAATTGCTGTGATGGTAACAATTGACTCATGGATAGTTGTCAAGTTATACACAATAGGTGGCTGTAATCTGGGCCGTTATTAAGGATCTTTTTCTTTGCTTGAGTTAAGGAGAGAGAAAACTGACCTGTATAGAGAGGCACTACCTGTCATAAATCAACATAAATGAGTAAACAGTCCCTGTCATACAATAGATAAAATTTCCCTTTGATTTGCCTTGTACTTCCTATTGGATCTTGGTTAAAGAAATCATTGATAATCCTCCCACAGTATATTTACAGTTTAACATTGGATTATAGAAGAGGAAAATAAAACAATCCCAACATTAACAATAAATTCAACTCACAGTACACAAAATCTCTAGTGGAAGAATTTGAGGCTTTAAGGTATCACTGAGGGAGGACATTTGAAGAAAGAAGCATTGACCTTACTGTCCTCCAAATAAATGTTTTCATCTTATTGACCCTTTTGGCTATTGTGAGTTCTTGGCCGAATTGTTATTAGGAGGAATACTGTAAAATAGCATATGGCCTAAAATTCCTGGACTATTGAGATTTTCCTTATTCAGTATAGCTGTGATTCTTCCACTCATGTCTTTTTTATTTTATGATATTAAAAAAATATCTACACATTCTATGAAGATATGGGCACAGTCTAGGGCACAGATATAAGAAGCAACTATAGTTGGTTAAGGTGCTGATAGGAAGAAATCATCTTATCAGGACTTTAACCTAAGAAATCTCTTAACCCAAGAAGTCCCCTAGGTGGCCATGGACCAGGTTAGGAATTCTTGTCCACTTGAACTGGAAAAGCATAAGAGTTGGTTTATATTTGAATGGGGCCATTCTATTTGGATCCTGGAGATCAGATAAATCCAGCAACTTAGGGTCAACAGTCAGAAAGGTCTTAGAAGCTACAGGGTGATCAAGTTCAAATATGCTTTCTGTCATCAAAGATCTGCAGTAGGCTAGGATGGGGAGAAGTGGAGTAATGGGCAATCTACATCACTGCATGCTGGTATCGGGATCTAGCCATAGTGTGGGGTGGGGGACTATATTCAAAGAAGGGGTCCCTGAGGGATCAGGGGAAGCAAGTAAATGGTATAGTAGGAAAGGATTTAAGCAAAGAACGAGTTCCTAAAATTTGACTATAAGCCCAAACTCATTTGTTTGTTCAGCAACAGAATGAGGCCAGCAACAAATACCTTATAGTTCTTGCCTCAGGACAAGACCTATTCTAGTGCCTAGGGTTCTAGTTTAGGTTCCTTCATAAAACATTATTTGAAACAACAAGAACCTACTGTATAGCCCAGGGAAGTATATTCAGTATCTTGCAATAACCTATAATGGAAAAGAATCTGGAAAAGTATATATACATATATATGTATATGTGTGAATATATATACATATATATGTATATGTGTATATATATGTATATATATGTATATGTATATATATGTATATATCCGAATCACTTAGCTCTACACCCAAAACTAACACAACATTGTAAATCAACTGTACTTCAATTGAAAAAAAAAGAAAGAAAGAAAAATACATTATATGAGCACTTACTAAAGGCCAGGCTAGAAGCTGGACATGTAATAGTAAACAAGATATAGTTCCTTCTCTTCAAAAGTTTACACTCTACTTGAAAAGTACTGACAAGAATATAGACAATCACAATACAGAATGTAAAGAGTTCCAAATGGGGAATGGTACTCTTGGTACCATTGTTATTGTTATGATGGTGTGAGTCAGAGCAGCTTAAGACTTGGTGCTGGAGAGATCAGAAAAGATTCCTAAATAGACTGAAGTCTAAGCTAAGACCTGAAGAATGGGCAGGAGCAGGGAGTCTAATACATGAGTCAGTTTTGTTGAATAAGCAGAAAGTGCCACTTCCAATGTAGTGGTTCAGAATTAGCATCCCCAAAATGTGTCACTTTGGCATGAAGGTTACTTTGAGATAAAGGCAGTCAAGATCCTGCAGGTTCAATAGAAACTACTGCCCCTCCTTTAAGTACCTAGAAGAATTTAAATTTGAGATTTTTCCCAGAAAAGGGTTATTTACCTAAGTGTCTCCATCTATTGAACAGGGCAAATATCTAGTTACCAAACATCTACTCTTCTTCTTATTGTCCTATAATGACCCTTCTGTTCTTGGAAGCCCCAGATCCCTACCTCTTTCCTTAGCTCAGGATGGCATTTATGCTTCATTTAACCTTTCTGTCTCTGAACCTCTCATGTATGTGGGGACTCTGACCCTCTCATGTATGTAGGATTCCTGTACATATGAAGTTAAATTCCATTTCTCCTGTTTACCTCATGTCAATTTAGTTCTTAGACCAGCCTGAAAAACCTAGAAGGGTAGAGGAAAGTTTTCTTCCTCCTCAACACAGGTCAGTAAATTACAAAATGGTCATTTAAAACAGGTGCCCTTTCATTTGTGGAACTACCCATTGCCAAGGCACATGACTTGGTAAACTGAATATGGACTCTCTTCACCTCCTTGGTCCAATTCTCCTGTGCAGAGCACAGACTGTGACCTAGACTGGATTTATCTAGGTAAAGAAAACTTAGAGGAGAGGGGATGGCAGAGGAAAGGAGGAACTCAAGGCTTAAATGTATGGCTCTTGAAAATTGAAACCTAAGAGAAAATCAGCCTAATTTGAATGACACATTTCTAGAATTGTTTTCTCACCAAGACAGCATGAGAGTACCTACCTGGGTGAGCTGCACAGAAGCCACCTGCAGGTACACAGAGCACACATTTAAGCATTTGCCAAGATAGAAATTGGACCCACTAGGCTTGAGCTTCCTGGAGTGACTCCACTTGTCATTTTACCCATTAAGATCGTGTAACATGGTTTCACAATAGCAAATCAAAGTAAGGCTGATGGTATTCCTACAATTACAATAAAAGTAGAATGGCTTAATTAGTAAAACATTAACTGGCAGGATTCCTATAAGTAAAAATGTACATATTTAAGGTGGCTTATTGTAATATTTATAACATTTATTTTATAATATACTAATTCGTATGTAAAAGTGAATGTAAATTGCCAGAAATTAACATGCAATGTGAAGAAAAGTCCTTTTATCCTCTGCAACTGTAGCATTTGGCAGATTCAGGAATAAATAATCTTTTGTGGCAAGGGTATGCCTTATCAAACATATGCAGATCAGCACTAATTAATGCTAATTAAGGTTTCCTGTCTATCTAGTTGGAAAAACGTCCAAATGTTATGAAATCCAGTTAGTATGCCTATTACGCTAATTGTTTTATATGGGGTGGTTCTTAATTAAAATATGTAAATTGACCTTAATTGCTATATACTAATGGGGGTTCATGTTATCTCACTAAAAGTGACAAGATGGTGAGGAAGGGTACTTAAAGGAATAATTCTGATAGCTCCTTAACTAAATGACCTTTACTCAAAATTAATTTTAATTGGAAGCTGGCTAAAGAAACATTTTTCTGTCTTTGTTTCTTTTTAGTTTTTAGCAATGTAAGACTGTTACTCTTCTTTGTTAATACAGCTTTAGAAGCAGTATGGATTGTTAATTACACTTAACAAGCAAGTTAATTTGACTGTTTACTGTTTATAGTTATCAGGAAGTTATTGATATCCTCATTTCAGTCTTGGGAAAAATTAGTTCTCATTGAATGTGAATTTATGGTTAGAATCATATAGGTAAGTCAACCTAGTTAGTTTGTTAGAATGTGTGTTAAAGTTTGATGAGCCAATAATGCTAATATGTACTCCTTAGCTGATTTATATTGAAATTACTTTTTAGAAAAAAAAATTTTTTTTCCTTACAAACATTAACTCTTATTTGAGTTAAAATCTCATTGGAGATGCTTAGATTAAATAGACTGAAATGATTTTCTTACATTTTACTTATCGCATTTTTATTTATTATTTAATTGCAGACAAATTAAAGTGTGTATGCCCAAAACCAGTGTAAATGAATTTACATATTTTTCCACTATGCTAACCTTACAATTATAAGAAGTAATTTAAATAAAGATAACAAATATTTTATTTTACTTTTTCATTTGAAAGTATTTTATGTTCAACTGTAATTTAAAATATATTAAAAATGTGAGGCAGGACTTAGTAGAATACTGTCATATGGAAATGAACATAGAATGAAGATAACAGTTTTTCCTTTGTAGAAAGGAGACCCAATATCTTTATTCTTTCAACAGGACATAGTGACAAATGTTTCACCAAGAATCATCCGGGGGACCACCTCCGGCCCCATGTATGGCCCTGGACAAAGCTCCTTCCTGAATATTGAGCTCATCAGTGAAAAAACAGCTGCATACTGGTGTCAAAGTGTCACTGAACTAAAAGCTGACTTTCCAGACAATGTAAGTGTGATTTAGCGTCTAAAACAAAAGAATTGGCATAAGTTGGTGAATGTTTATTTAAACATCCAATTCATAGGCTTATAAATATTAATGTGTATAATATATTTTATTAAAGAATCTGCCAGTTGCTTTGTTGATGCGTAGAAAGATAAAAAAGAAAGAAGTGCTCAAGAACTCATAAAAATCTGCACAATGTGAGGCTTTATTATAAATGGGCACCATGTAGATGGAAGAAGTATCTACATAAGCAGGAGGAAGAGAAATGAAATACTCATTTTATTGAGTTGGTTTTCAGTGTATGTGGCTAGTATTTATGAAGGTGATGACCTTAGGAAGAAATTGCAGACTGTAAATCATTTTAAATATAAAGCTGAGGCAGAAGCAGAATTTCTTGTATAGTTTAGATTTTTTCAGTGGGAAATAATTCACCAAATAATTTTAACACCTTTATTCTGAATGAGTCAACTATCTTTTATAAAATGTTTTTTTTTCTTCTAAAGTACCATACACAAATATTACAGTAATATCAGGCTTATGTATGATATTTCATTTTTAGTGGATTTTTATATATTGTCTATAGTTTTTTAGTCCACAGATAGTATTTTCTCTTCAATAATTGGTTAGTGTTGTCTTTAATGTCACTCATTCATCCTCCTCCTCCTCCCCCTAGCCCCCTTCACCGTACACACACATGCACACACACACATTTCTCTCTCTCTCAATGATCTGGTGGTGAATTGAGGTTGAAGTTTGGGGTGATGCATGTTTGCATTGTAGAAAAGATTTCAAAGACAAATGAGAACACTTCAAGTATTCTAATAATAAATATTTTAAAATCTAATGAAATTTGTGGATGTTTGCCCACAAACTGATAAATCAGGAAATTTTACGAAGAAACTTTAGCTATCACACTATCACCTAGCTCATCAAGTTTCTTCTTCTGTTTTAGGAGGCTCTAATTGTTTCAAAATTCTCTCTTATCTTGAAACAAAATATAATCACAGAAGATACAATTTATCTTCCTCAATTCAGCCCTTCAGATGTGAAGGGAACTATAAAGGCCATCTGAAATCTATAGCTTCTGCTCAGGAATTTTTCACTTCCTGAGCTTGATGTTGCAATTATCTCTTTGCACATTATGTAATCAACTCTAGTAACAATTTTGTTGGACTATTTGTGTTTTAAAGAATCCACATGTTTTGGGAAGCTTTTCTCAGAATGACAAGGACAAAAAATGGTCAACCATAGAAATAATTATTAATATATTTTTAAACAGTCTACAGTGTTAAGTAATACTATGCTAGGTACTGAACATGCAATAAAATAATAATAAATGATAATAAGTGTGAGCACTTACATAGTATTCACTCTGTGCTAGGTATGGTTATAAATGCTTTATGTATTTTAACACTTATTTAATTCTTCAACAACTTTATAAGATAGGTAGTATTATTATCCCCATTTCACAGATGAGGAACTGAGGCACACAGAGTTAAGTAGCATGCCCAAGATTCACAGCTATTATATGGTGAAGCCAGAATTTGAAATTGAAATTTGATTTTAGCATCCATGCTCCTGTCTAGTAATAGTGTTCACTAGTGCACCTGCTTATATTGCAATATCATTTCAGGCCCTTAAAGGCTCAGTGTTACTTACGTTAATGCAAAATAAGAACAGTATGAAATATTCTTTCAATAGTATTTAGATGAGCCAATGTATCTGAAAAAAATCCCTTTTTCTGGAAAATAACACCTACCAATAACTTGTCTTAAGCTCACCTGATACTTTCTATGCTCTCTTGAGGAGGAATAAGATGTTATAATAATGGCCTCCAAGAAATGACAGTAAGTAGACAAGAAAGTTGAGACAAAACCCTTGCTTTGTGATCCTACAGTCAAGCAGAAAGACTTGAACACATTTAAATGTTCTTTTCAATTTCCCTGGAAATAATTTTCTTCTCCTATAACACTTTTTCCTTCTGAGAAAACAATGCAGCTTTTCTTGTTTCTAATTCTTTCACCGTTTAGATTATATTCCTTATTCTTTTTCTGTATTCTTAGAATTAATTTCTAACATTTTTATTCCCCATATCAAAGATAACATTTTAAATACAATTAAAATGGCATTCCCATTTGAACCCATAGAAATATTATGTGTGCACCTAGATATTGCCATGCTGAGAGTAGAATATTCCCCACTGTTTTGGAATTACTCTGATGCCAAACCCAATGAGCTGAATGAAAGAAGATGACCCTTCATTTTCCACGTTTAATTATCACTCTCACTGGAGTTTTCCCACATCATTCTCGAGTGCATGGCTGCCACCTTTAATGACAGGGATCAGATAATTCAACCTATTATGGCAGCTTCTAAGCAAGGGCTAACTTTTCTGAAAAAGGAATTGTGCAGTGGGGCATATAGTTCAGCTAACATCAGCAGCCAGTATCTTTCTTTCCAGAGAAAGTAGGCACCAGTTGACCATGAACTAGAGGAGACAGCTGGAAGAACATGTTGAATATAAAGACATTAAGACCCCCTGAAATATATTGTTAAGGGCTTGTTTCTTAACTGTCACAGAATTATACCAAAGCCTACACTTATACCAGATTTCTGCTTGGCTTTCAAGGTTTCCTTTTATTTACCTGTGAATTAAACTTGGCACACTGATCATTGTAGTGACAATTTATTACTAAGAGTGTTTTTCTTTTCTTTCCTAAGCTGAGATTTTATAATGCTTATTATGAAATGTATTGTGTAATTAGGGCTTACAGAAATCAATTTTAAGTGAATCCTTTAATTCTCACTGCAAAAACCTTAGACATCATATACTTTAGGCTTGCAAAAAATGTTTACCAAGAAATACATGCTGCATTGTGTCTGAATGCACTGAATTAGCAAGCAAAGACTGGCATTTTCTATCATTTGTGGCAGCTAAAGTGAGAGTTAGGCAAAAGATAGGGATTCATCAGTGAATCAGCTGGTGAAGATAGAAAAGGGAATGATGGCTTTGTTAGAGAAATTAATAAGGGAAGAACAACTGGTATGTAAATATACTTCTTTTATAAGACACCTCATTTCTACTGAAACCCATTCTCAGTTTATTACTGAGAGATCGGCATTGCACATGTTATGTTCAAAATGACTCCAAAGAAGTTGCTCTCCATCAGCATTCTGAAGATGCTTTCCTGACCAGTAGCCTCTAAATACAGAGTTCTTAACCTTGTGTGTGTGCCATGGCCTCCATAAACACCCTGGTGAAGCCTAAAAGCCTCTTTTAGAATACTGTTTTTCAATGCATAAAACAATATTCATAAGGTAATAAAGGATTCACATTATATTAAAATAAAATTCTTGAAATATTTTTAAAAATATGATGTAGTAAAATATGTTACTCTTTAATAAGGCACTAAAAATACAGTCTAATGGCAGATCTAATACCTACTGCTGTCTTGATATAATGGTGACTCCAACTGATACCCTGAGATAGCTGCAGCAACTCTACATCTCTATGTGATTTTCTCTGGTTTCTGTTGGTGCAAAGCACACTGGTTTGTTGCTCCATGATGGAGGAAGTGCTAAATTTCAGTGAGAGACTAGTGAAAATAAAGACCTAATTTTTTTTTCCATCCAGGTTCATGAATTTTCTGTTTTCTATCAAGGGTTCTAAGGACCTCAGATTAAGAACCTGTGTCCAGCATTTCTCAATTCTGGTTGCATATTAGAATCTCCTAGAGAGCTTCAAAAATGATATTTATGGTTAGGCCCTATACTAGTTGAATCATTTTAGAATTCTGGCATGGATACAGTGAATATAGATCTGTGTGTGTGTATGTAAGTATGTGTATAGATATGTATATGTGTATGTGTGTGTGTTTATATTTTTTATAAAGTTCCTCAGTTGATTCTACTACATATACCATCAATGTCACTCATAAACTTTGACATATATCATTAAATATTTATAAAACTCCTATACCAGAACTATTTACTGGGAGCTGTTTATATGTGCTAAGGGTTTTATGTATCTGTGAAACAGAGATTTTCCCCATTTTACAGCTGAGGGAAGTGACATTTAGAGACACTGCATTAACTGTCCAGATGACACAGTTAGTAAGTAAATGCTTTGGGACTGGAAATCTTTCCATTACACCATGAAGAGGTATTCTATTTGACAATAAAGAACCTGAGAAATTAACAACATACATGTTACAATCCTCCCTTGTCAACCCACTCAGATGGGCCAATTAGATTGAGCTTTCTCAACTGCAGACTGTCAAAAGAAAAAAAAAACAAAACTTTTCATTTGACAAAGAAAGTTCTGTCATCAGTCAATCATTATCTTGTCATTAGTTCCAGTGAAGAACACTTTATAGCTCAGCTCTTTTTGCTTTCCAGGGATGTAGGTGTCTATAGAAAACAATGCCAGTGACTCAATGTGGACCTTGGCTTGAATTGTCACCTGGCCTCATTTTAAGTTCTGTATTTGAAAATAGGGAAGTCGAGGGACTGATTCAGATCTAGGTATCCTCCAAGCAGGAGGATGTTCCCCACTTATTCAATGGACATTTGTCACCCCATTACTCCTGCACAGTCTTCTTACAGGTGCCACAAAGTCCAACTCAGCAGAAGTGGTCTTCCTTTTCTTTGAAGTATGTATAATTAAGTCCAGCTAATTAGAAATAGGGGATTGTGTAACCCATTCAGTCTGTTCAGATAAATTTGTAACAAATGGAACTACAATAAATGTATTGTCAGGAAGCAATGATCAGTGTAAGTTCATTACTTTTGCTTTCTGATCACAGAGTTTACAAAGCACAAACAGCACCTTAGCTCTTCTCTCCTCGTATCTCAAAAAGGATATTCACCAACAGAAACATAAGAGTCTCTGCAACTGGAAGCATTCCTTCTTTGCTCCATCTGGAATTATTTGAGCTTATAATGTCCCTGTTTCTGTAAATGTCTACATATTCCCATGATAATTTATTTTAAATAAATTAGAAAACTGCTGGATCAGGTATTGAAGGGAAGCCTAGTATATCCTCCAGGAAGCTCTTCTCTTTTTTACACCACAGCTTAAGTAATGATTTTGTGATATTGTTTGTTTATTCCAGAGGACATAGATATTTCCCAACCTCGCTTTTTTGCTAAAATCCAGGACAATTATCTAGTGGCATTACTTTATTATTTTTTTTTAAAAAGATCTGTCTAATATACAAAAATCAAAACAAATCCAAAATGATTCACAATTAGCCATAGGCCAAGCACTAATTTGGTTATGCCCAACAAACCTTAAAGACCAGACCTGAAAGGATAAAAATATGTCCAAGTAATTTAACTGCAACTCAGAAAAAAGCTCAAGAATATTTATAGGAATACAAAATATCTAGTACCAAACAAGATAAAGTTCAATGTCTGGCATCCA